>NC_142516.1:19425000-20050000 GCF_057876585.1 Rhinolophus sinicus | reverse complement strand
CTTAGGATAAGTTCCCAGAAGTAAGATCTAGAGAAAAGATTGTAAATATCTTTATGATTCATTACTTACTGCAACTGCTTCCCCAAAATTATTTCAATTTATAATGTAAATCAACAGGGTATAAGAATAGCACTTCAACAGAAACTTAAATGGAGTTATCAACTGTTACGCAATTTTATTTACCAATGGGTACAAACTGGTATACTATGATTTTACTTTGCATTGATTTGACTTCTTATACAGAATAATTTCTATGAGCCTATTTACTATTTGTATTTCCTCCTGTGTGAATTAAGATCTATTCAGCACCTATTTTCATGGGATCTGGTCTTCGCTGTATTAACCATTATACCTACATATCCTTTATTAAAAGCAATCTCAAATGGTTTGAGTTAGAGGAAGAATCAAAAATTAGTAACTTTTGGGTTTTGACATTTTTCTTAACATCAGTTCTTTAAGCTCATTTACCTAGCCAATGGTCTCATTTCTTGCGGTAATATTCCTCACCTATTTCAGTTTTAAATTGCTTCGCCAAACAGCCTTTCTTCTTTGTCTTATACAGAATCCTACTCTTAAACTGTTATTACAAATTAGGCATATTTCATAATCTAATAAACTGAATGTTTTATTACACAAAATCTTAAAAGAATAAATGTGTGCTGAGTAAGATTTTAGAAATCTAGCCTCTTTCCAATTTTGAAAGTTTAAAAGAGATGTAGTTTACCTTTGCTTGCTTTTCAATTCTAGGTCTGCTGCCGTTGCCACACTGTGGCGTGTGTCACTAGAAGCAATCACCAGGTGGAGAATAGCTTCAAGTTCCGGAACCTGTTCAGCTTCTATGAATTTCACTATACCCAATTTGCACTGTAGATAATAAAAGGAAAGAGAAACAGCGATCAGAGAAACAAAAGACCACCAACCAAAATTACTGTTTAACATATCAGTTATGTCCATAAACCAAAGATAAGTAGTAACAACAGTAGCAGCTCCTATTTAGGCTTACAATGTGCCAGGGGCTGTAGTAAACCATATGTAGTTATGATTTCATTTAACCCTCACAATCTGAGATAAGTACTGTTATACCCATTTTTCAGGTGAGGAAAGGCTTAAGACATTAAGACACACAGTTAGCAAGTGACGATGGCAAGATTCAAACACAGTCTCTCTCAGACTCCAAGACCATTATGATACACAGCTTTCCTACTTAGGTTACACAGCTTCTCTAGGATGATGAAACCTTGAACTGAAGTACAAATCTGGAGCCTCCAGGTAAGCATGGTGATATAATTAGAAATCAAGTGCTTCATGGTTACGACACTTTGAAAGGAACTAAACAACTCATGCTCCATGGAGTTCCACTCTATTGTTAACATACTAATTCTTGTCCTCAATATTCTTACAAATTGAAAACAATAAGATTTCAAACATACGCTAGTCAATGCAAGTAAATTTCTAATTGAAGACTACTCAATTATTCAGTGTAATTAACTGGCTAAAATGAAATAATGCAATTAATGAAATGAAACAGACTAAAGACAGATTCTGCTTAGAACTTCATGCAATGTAAAGCAGCTATGAATTTCACTAAAAACAACTATTTAAAACAAATATATATGAGAAGTAAAACTTTATCCTAAAAAATCAGTTACATAATAGTTCTTATATATGTGAATTAGGATTGACAAACTTTAAAATTATTAAATGACAAAGGATGCAAAATACAAACATCACAAAAATGCCTGCCTTCCCTCCTCCTATTCATCACAACTTACTTGTACAAGAGCTACAATAGAAAAGACTCAAACATTTACTTAAGCCATAAAAAGGACAGTTATGGAAGTCAAGCACACAAAGATACAGACAAAAAAAAATGTTCAAAGAAAACTGAAAACAGTACTAATGTCCATCAATAAGAGACTGATTAAAAATATTATGTGGTATACATATAATTAAATTTTACAGAGATATTACGGATATTGTTTTTAAAACTTGAGATACTATTAAATGAAAAAAGTGAACCGCAAATAATGTATTATATGGTACGTGAAAATGTAGCGTGTACAATTGTATTTGTGTACACACACACATACACAGAGAGCAGGACGTAGATGAATGACAACTAGGTGGCAGGATTTCAGGTAATTTTTAAGTTCTCTTTATAATGTTCTGTACTACTTGAACCTTTACATTATCATCAACTATATCAAAGTAAAAGCTATTTATCTGGAAGGAGAAATGTAAAACAAGAGATTTAAAAATAAGAGGAAAACATTTTTCATCCTTAAAACTAAACTGTTTGAGCACTAGAGTATGAAATTGACAAAAGGTATACAGGGACCTTTAGAAATTAGCAAATAATGACCAACCTAAGATTGCAATTTAATATAAGATAACAATTATTCTCCAGCCCTTATAGCTTTAGCCCTCAGACAGACCTAGATTCAAAGCCTAGTACCGGGAGTGAGACCGTGGCGAATCTCAGAACCTCAGTTCCTTTTACAAAATGGAAGTAACAATTTCTACCTCCTTGGGTTGCTGTGAGGATTAAATGAGAGAATGCATTCAAAGTGCCTGTCACACTGATCACACTCAGTGAAAAGTAGCTTCTGTTCTATTTACCTTTCTTTCTTACATCATGGCTTAAAGAGGGGAAAAAAAAAAGATGTCTAAACATGAAGCAGTAAATCTGAACGAATATAACCCTCACTGAACAAATCAATTTGTGAGTGGCAAGAATACCCCACTTGCCTTTTTCCCTCTCCTGGGAACAGTTTTGAGCAGTGGTCACTTACATCCCCAAAAAGAAAAAGATCAAATCATTTAGAGTGCCATGGAGAGATAAAGGAAGGATTGGAAGACTAACCCATGTTGCTTGAATTCCAAAATAATTACATACTGATCTCATCTGTTCTTCCCTGAGGTGCCTGATGATACAGACACAGTGAGGCACCTTCTCTGTAGAGCACCAGTCTTTTTTAAAAGCTGCTCAGAGAACGTCTGTGTCCTGTTTAAATCCAGAATAAAATTCTTAATGCCAATTTTTAAATTCCCATGAAGAAATATAAAAGGGAGTCATGCTTTCCCCCATAGTGTCACTTGTGAGTACAGGAGTTCCTCACTTGACACAAAATGTACAGCCCTAAAAACCTGAATAATGTAGGATAAATTGTATTTTAATTGCCCCAAAGCATCTATTTAATTATTAAACCTCTAATTAAAAACTAAAATGAAAGAAGTTAAATATATTTAATTTATAAGTGGGCTGTATTTCATACTTGAAAAATGTAAGCAATATTAGGGAAACTGAAGAGCATTTCCCACTCCTCCCTTCCCCTGGGGCTTTAACAAACAACTGACATGATGAAGAGAACACATCACATCAACTGATCCTTTCAAACATATTTCATTAGTGAGCCTGAATACACTGGAATTACATTACAAGTGTTTTCCTGGACTTCGCAGGGATGCGTGTACAAGGTTAAGCTCCACGACGAATAAGCAGTGTCATACCTGCTCCAACTGTTCAGGTGTCCATGGGTTATCACCAATAACTCGTTTAGCTGCATAAAAGCTCATTCCCGGGGGAGGCTGTGGTATTCCAGAACCTCCCCCACTATTTGAAGAAGAACCCTGTGCTGAAGATGAATTTTGGCGACTCTGGGATTCATTTAACACGTATCTGGAAAGGAAACGGAAATGTAACCCCTCTCTATTAAAACACATACCTATCTATACATGCATATATAATCCATTAAATTATATACTTTCCTCATGCAGAACTTTTCTGGAAGAACAAACACGTAAAAGTAAAATTTCATCATAAAGAAAAATTTTAAAGGTATCTAAAAAAGGTATCTACATCTTCAGAAAATTAACCATAAGAGTACATCTGCTCACCTTGGTGACAAATGAATTATAGTGGTTACCACCAACAAACAGAAATATTTGGTTCATTCTCAATCTATAAACAATTGCTCTAAGAGCCACTATGGACTCACTGCATTTTGAGTATTTAGCTGACAAATACAGAGAAAAGGTTTGTTGATGATGGCGGGCAGTGGTATTGTTCTATACCCAAAGCAGAGAGTATTTTTAATCATTACTATTTCTATTACATTGCAAATCACCTTCAATTCTGTTGAACTCTTTATATCCCTACATTAGAAAATCCACTAAAACTACTTACCACAGAGGCACATAACGTCCCAAAAATGAAAAAATTCAAAAGGGCCCAAAGAGGGAAGAAGAATTAGCTTTTCCTATCGTATGTTCAAAGCCCTTTGTGGCTATTATTTATTAATTTATCAGCCTATTTCATTTTTAGCTTCTATAGATTAAAAATAAGATTTCTGGTAAATATTCCTTCGATCCAATCAAACTAGTATTCCTCAACCACAAAATGAAAATTTCTATATAAATATTAATTCAAGTCCCTTCAAACTCCAAAATTCTATGCTGACAAATTATTAGACTGGACAGTAAAATAAATTACCCATTGTAATTAAAATTTAAAGAAAACACTTGGAACCTGATGGCACAGTAAATTATTCCACATTATTTATATGCCACATTCATTCAATTCCTAAATTCACCTTATAAAAAAAAAAAAAAAGCCTGTTAAGGAATCCCTTTATTTTTATATAAACAAGGCAAATTCTCACTGGTTAAGAAAAATGTGAGCAATCACTGGCTTGGGTACATTACGTGCCTAAGTTAAATTTGGATTTCAAAATTTCTTTACCAAAGCCATCATCACCTGCCAATTCTGGCTGCCTCCCAATTTAACAAGTAAAAAAGGAGATTTTCACTGATTTTTAAGTCATAGCAAGACCAGTGGCAGTAAGTAAATCAATCAGCAATTACTGAATAGCTAACACTGTGCCCCAAATCACCCTAAACACAGGACAGAGGAATACCAGGAGGGGTAAGAATGAACAAGGAGCAACACAATACATGTCACACACAGCATTTGACATGTTATCGGAAGATAAGGAAACCACACAGAAATAAGAAATGATATTACACAGGTAGTGGAGTGAACAGGTAGAGGTTAGTGGAAGTGTCTGAAGGTCCAGACAATAAACTAGAGGGGTAGGAGAGCACATTAGAGGAAAGAAATCATACAGCAAGAACTCTCATGTCTGGATTGAGAGACAGATGATATGGAGCCCCACATGTCAAGCTTGTAGTGGATATTGTATTTTTGACTAGGGAAGACACATAATGAAATCAGTATTGGAGGAAACTGTCTCTGGCAACAGGACAACCTAGAAAATAAGAAGGCTGGCAGCAGATCACAACCTGGGCACTATGCCAGAGACCAGAGCTAGATAATAGAACAGCTCTTGACTTCAAGGAACTCCCAATGTGTTAAGGAAGATGAACATGTCCACAATGCAATAAAAACACCAAGTGGCAAAATATATATCTGGGTGTTCAGTGTTACACATAGCTGACATCTAAGCTACTTTGAGATGTTTTTTTCAAAGTGGCTTTTTGGCTGTTGTTTCTTATTGTTTTCTTTCAGCATTTCTTTCTTCCTTTTGTCCTTTTCTGACGGGGGGAGCATTCTAAGTAGAGAGAACTGTATTCTCTTAAAACAGAAAGGCGTGGACACATAAGGACACATGAAATGCATGAGTGCATGTAACGACTGGAAAACAATAGCACAGAGATTTTAAGGTGTGACTTGATACCATCTGTGTTTTAAAAATCAGGAAACTCTATGGCAGTGTAGAGAGTTGTGAAGAACAGCAGCTGGTAAGAAAGTCGTGACAAGAGTTGAAAAGAGCCAAAACTAGATGGCAGCAAGTGGGAATGATACACCAAGGAGAGGGGAGGAGGTGTTATGGGAATGATATTGTAGCAACGAAAAAGAGAAAAGCTGGGGGCAATTTATAATTGTACACCTACATAACTAAGAGAATCATCACAGCACTGATAATAAGTAAAACAGAGAAGCTGTTTTTATGGGGAAAGACTGATTTCAGCTTGGACAGGTTGAGTCTGAAATCACAACAGCAACTCCATACCTATAAGGTCAATAAGCAGTGCGGCTGGAGTTCAGAAGACGACAGGGCTGCAGCAAAAACAATCTGAGACACATCCATTTTCAAGTGCAAGTTGAATCATTTAAAATCGTACTTAACTCCACACAATAAAAAGCAGTCAAGAACAAGGTTGCTTTGTTTTGTTTTCATTTTTTCACTTACCCATAAGGCATCAGAAGGACATCTAGCATGAAGTCCAAAAGCAGCTGCACAGTCTTTGGTTTCTCAGCAAGATTAAAGGGAGAAGCTGATTTTGATGATTCAACAGGGTATTTCATGTGAAAAAGGGTTGGTATTAAAAGATGCATTAAGCTGAAAAACAATTACATTTATTGCAACTACTTAAAAAACAAGAGTTTTATACATGCAAACAACAGACAAAACAAACATCACATTAACAAAAAGTGTCAACTGTAGCAAGGGCCACTCATAGTCAACACATTATTTACAAAGTCCTAATCTAGGAAATGGCCTAGATTACTATCTTACTGAAAGCTCAGGATATTGAGTGATGATTGGCATTTAGCCAATCTGGCTCATTACCAGAAGCACCAGAAAAAAAATACATTAATGTGGATTCAGTGTTAATATCTGTTGCCACAAGGGATTTTATGTTAAACCTTAGGTAAAGTTTAACTTATAACATGTCCTTTCAATAAATTTTTTTTCCTTTCCACAGTTAATTAAAATAAAGTTATTCTAAAGCTAAAGAAATTAAAAATCAATTGTGCCAATATTCGAGATATATTAAAATTTCCACTGTGTGAATTTAAGTAACACAGCTTCAGTAATTCCTTCTTTCATTATACCTTTTATTAGTCTTAAAACATATGAAAACAATTTCAAACGGTGCTTATGTTTATTCATTTTACTTGTAAATATCTGTATTAGTCTCTTTTTAAAATGTATATGCTCTAAAAAGGTGAGCTACAAACATTGTTTAACCCCATCTTTCCTCCACAACTTCTGTACTCTTCATGATTCTCACCACTACACGGCCACAATCTGAAACTTTGATCTAAGCCAAGAAACAAAGGATGTTATCTAAACCTTTATTCCTCTCCAATTCCCATATTAATATAAGCAAGTGATCTGTTCCTAAAGAAAACTGGTCTGAAATTTTATAACCTCCAAGATAAAAATGTTTTGATGAAAAGCATTTTATAACCAATTTTCACAATCACAGAAAATTTGTTGCTTCAAACTAATTGACAAAAAAATGCATTTAGATTAAGAAAAACGTTAGTGCTGCACATTTTTCAATATGCTCACATTAAGAAATGTTATAATAGTATTAACAAAACAATAATGTTGAGTTGAGATAACACAGAAATTCAGTTATTTGTCAGCTGAATGACTCAAGTGAAACCAAATGTGCGGACCTATTTTGAATCGCAGCTGCCGACTCTACTGGGTGGGAAATAAGATCAATGAGGAAAGCATACCTATCCTGCTGTGGCTGAGGCTTCCCTTCCATTGCAGTAAGGAGCGTGGGGGCCAGTTCACATTGTTTTTCCACTGGTAAGCGAGGATAGCCCATCTTAACATAAATTATAGTAAAATTCTAAGGCAATAAGAGAAAATCAAGTGAGTGTGAAGGAAATGCCCTAGGATTTCAACAAAAACATATGAGTGATAACTCAGGGAGTTATAACAAAGATATCACATATTCCTTCCACATGTTTATCACGTTTATTCCAGCCCCACTTATTCAGAATGCTTGCTTTAAGATGGACTTCATGTGAGGGAGCAACACCTAATCTAAAGCACTCATGTATATGTATATCAAATCATCAGCTTGTACACTTTAAATATACACAATTTTATTTGTCAGTGATGCCTCAATAAAGCTGGAGAAAAATTAAGTACTCATATATGCAATTACTTTTCACTGAAAAGAACAAACTAAGCATCTGACCTATCTAAACCTACATACTACACATTAACATCAGATCTCCCAGTTTGTTGCACTGATCCTTTTAAGCAAAGAAGAGACAAGTATTAACTCCCAGGCTGCCCTTCCCCAACTGGTCTTTTTACTTAAACAACCTTAGTATATTACAGCACTCTGGTTCCTCATTCCAATAAATGACCAGTGGATGGTGATCAAAGGAAAGCTGAGTGCTGTCAGTCTGTTTGCACCACTGTAAACCATGCGAATGCCTCATTTTAAGCAAACCCATAAATGCATATCTGGACTTATGCATTCTATAAAGATTTGCTTTTCTGAAGGATTCTTCATTTTAGAATAGACTTCATAAGGCAATCCCTTCCCTTTAAAGCCATTCTATTTGGCAATTTTATTGGCACACAACATTCCTATGAGCTTAAAGAAATGAACATCTGTAATGAAGCTATATGTCCAGAGCGAGCCAGACAAGACATCTGGACCAGTAGGTGGCTCCCAAGGTCTGGAATCCAGATGTCAGAAAGACCCAATAGATTTTGCCTCAATGCTACAAACTTTAAGGGAAAAAAAAATCACCTGTCTTCACACAACATTGTTTTACATTTAATTTTCATGAAGACAACAATTCAAGAGGAATATTTCTTACCAGCCTCAGCTTACGTGTTTTTAAAAAGCATACCTTTCTGAGTATGTGTATGTGTATATATATATGTGTGTATATATATATATATATATATATATATATATATATATGTATATATATATATGTATATATATACGTATATATATGTATCAGAAACACAGCCTTAAAATTCAGCCTTCCTACTTCTTCTTGTCATTTTACGCTTTTTTCTTCTTCTATTCATGCCTATGCTATATAACCCTTGTTTTCTATCTATTCAGACTCAATCTTTTACTAAGAGTCAAAATCATTTTTTTATAGATCAAAATATCTGACAAGTCATTTCACCAATATTCCTTTGCCCAATGTAAACACCCGCGCATTATCCCGTTCCAAACATTTCCGTTATGGTAATATTTCCTCTGGATCAGGACTCAGTAGCAAAACAGAGTGTCATTTAAAGAAAAACCTCTCACGCTTCATTTAGAAATAGTCTGGGTAAAATTCTAAGTTGCCAATATGCTGATGACATCTAATAAATGTTATTAAATGAAAACTTACTATAAGTCAAAAAATATTCCAAGCCAACACTCACTGTGACAAAGGAAACTGCAGCAGGGTCCTGGTATTGAACCAATAGTGTCTCTACTGGGAGTTGTATTTTGGGGCGGCTTTTTATACGCTTATTCAGATGGACCAACAGCTCCATTACCTAAAACACAGAGATATAAGCTGAAATTATGATCACATGTTAAAATCAAATTCATTTCTCAGGTATTACTTACTTTGACTAATAGTAGCTACTTTGTTCTCTTAAAAAATGTAAATTTTATATCCCAGAAAGAGAGTACACAATATCCCCCAAGAATTCATTCCCCAGAATTTTACTAGTGTATTTATTTTACGATGTCATTTAAGTTAATGAAAGTTGAGATCCCAGATGGGTCTATACTGGGCACAGTCCCCCAAAAGACCTGTAAACAAATGATTGAAACACACCACACTATGGGCTGAATGCTTGTGTCTCCCCAAAACTCGTTGAAGCCCTAACCCCCGGTGTGATGATTTGGGGAGGTAACTAGGTAGGTTTGAATGAGATCATGAGGGTGAAAGCCCCATAATGGGGCTGGATATCCTTGTAAGAGGATAAAGGAATTGGAGTCTCTCTCTTTGCCATGTGAGGATACAGCAAGAAGGCCATCTTCTATAAACCACGAAGAGTGAGGGGTGCACGGACGAAGAACCACACACCACGCTGGCACCCTAATCTCAGACTTCCAGCCTCCAGAATTGTGAGAAGTATTTACTGTTTAAGTCACCCCATCTGTGGTATGTTGTTACAGCAGCCCAAACTGACTATGAGCACCATGAATATTACAAACGGAGAATTGTACAAAACGCAGGCATACCTCAGAGATACTGTGGTTCAGTTCCATACCATCAAAATAACGCAAGTGGTAATCATTTTGCCAGTGGGGGGTCATGCCGTCAATTTGTAAACAGTGCAACATCTGTGATGTGCAATCAAGCTAAGTGCAATAAAACAAGGTATGTCTACACTATGGGTTTCCAGAAGAGAAAGTATCTGCCAAATCAAGGAGGACTTCAGAGAGGAAGTAACAAAAACACTACGTTGTGAAGACCAGAGGAATTTCCAAGCAGAGAATCGGTTGGAAGCAACAGAGGTCTAAAAGAACATGGCGCACTGCAGCTGACTGAAACAGAGTAGTAAGAGTTTTAATAAAAGCAGGGTCCAGATTATAAAAGGATTCAGGTAAAATGCTGAGGAATTTTCACTTTATTCTGAAGATCATCTGTTTCTACTACAGAGTTTTAAGTAAGTAATAACAAGCTTTCTCTCCTTTAAATAGGAAGACAGCAGAAACAGAGGTCGACAAGTCAGTAATTCCTGTGGATGGAAAGGAAAATACAGAGGCTTATGTCAAATGGCCCCAGATTTACTATAAAAGTGAGATAATCTTGCTACAAGTGGAGCACTGAAAAACACACTTGTGCACTGCATTTCGCATTCCTTATCTCATCTGATTCTCACAACAACCAGAGATGTGGGTAATTGTCATTCCCCTTTTGACAGGTGAGGAAGCAGAGGTTTAAGAAGTAAAGGAACTTGCCCAAGGATACTGAGCCAGCAAGTGGCACAATTAAGATTTGTGGACTCCAAGGTCCATATTTTTAACCTTTTCAAACACCGAGAGTTGAGCTCAATTCATCTAAAGTGTAGGTCTGTGTGAGACCTCCTTGAGATTCCTGATACCTTAGAGACCTACATTACTATACATACTTCATCCTACCTGGTCCAGACCTGTGAAACAGCTGATGACGGATAAAAGAATCAGGAGGGACCAGGCTAAAGGAAATAGCCGTCTTCTGACAACCTAATCTAGGTTGATTCCTAGAAGGACTCTACGGAAAATCATTACTGATGGTGACAGACAGTCATGCCTACAATTACAGGCTTTCATTTTATGACATTTTTTTAAAAATTTTAAATGGATTAACTCCTTAATTTTCTTCTAATAATTTTATCACTTTAAATATTAATTTTCTAAATTTGTTTATCCACTGTCTAGAATCCTCTATAAACCCATAAAAAATCAAGAAATCAGCTGAATGAGTCCTGGCTAAATAGGTAACAGTTAATCTCTGTTAGAAAGCCTATAAAATACCAAATTCGGGTATGTATTATTTTGGCCATATCAGTTTTCATTACTATTCATTTAACAAGCTTTTTAATTGAAGTATAACATATAGCTAAAGTGCACAATTGAGAGTATGCAGTATCTGGCTCAATAAATTTTCACAAAGGAAACACATCTATGTAACCACCAGAACCACGAAAGCCCTGCACCCATCCCTCTTCCTACTCACTTACCCCTCTGCCCCAAAGGTAACCATTATCCTGATTTCTAACACCATTTTTAAATTTACTATATATAAATGGAGCATACAGGATGAACTCGTGTGTCAGTATTTTTCATTCTACACTATATTTGAAATTCTCCCATGTTGTTGCTTATAGCAGTAGTTCACCTTCATTGCTCTAGTAGGAAAAAACCAATTTATCCATTCTCTTATTGATTGACTCTAGATTATTTCCAGTTTGGGCGATTATGAATAATGCTGCTATGAACATTCTTAGATATGCCTTTTAGTGCACACATATACACATTTCTGTTGTATATAAACTCAGGATTGGAACTGCTTGGTCATGGAGTATGTAGATGATAAGCGTTAGAATATTTCAGTTTCCCAAAGTGGTTACAGAACTCATTGACACTCCTACCAGGAGAGCTTCAATTGCTCCACATCCTTGTCAACACCTGAGATGGTCAGTCGTTAAATTGTAGCCATTCTATCGAGCCTGAAGAAGCCAAGTTAACTGTAAAGTAGAAGTCTACATAACAAACTTCATTTTCCTTACAACAGGATATGCATGCCAATGACCTGTCAGTAGAAAACCTAACACTTTTATTTCTCTTTCACTCAGTTTACCCACAAATTACCAGCTACCTTATAGGACATATCCTGGTTAAGTCTAACATGCATTATGAAATTGATAGTTAGAAACCCCAAAATTACATAACTGAAAGTCAGCACAAAATAATCCTTAGTTTCGTTGATTTCAAAATGTCACATACTGAAATTATTTATACCTGAGCTTCCAACTCGCTGCCCGCTGAGGCCCCTATTCCCTTTCCCCGATGCCCACCCTCTTGATCACACCTCCTCTCACGCACAGGGTGCATCACATGGCCCTCATGTCTCCGGAGGCTCCACACTCTTTCAACTCAGAACCTCTGCACAGAGCCATCTGTCTTTAATGGTCTCCCTCCTCTCTCTGCCTGGCTGCTTCCTACACACACACACACACACACACACACACACACACACACACACACACACACAGGTCTCTCTTATGCCCCAAATATATTCTTTCATATAATAGAATCCGATTACATTTTACAACTAGATGCTATTTGCCTGATTGTTTAACAGCACTCTTCCCAACTAGATGTCTCTTCCATTCACTAATATGTCCCTAACACCTGGCATATAGAAGACACTCAGTAAATACCTGCCAAATAAACGACGAGACTGATGATGCTAAATAAGTAAGCAGAAACCAACTCATGTAGGGCCTTTTTTAACACCTTGCTATCCTAAGGGTGAGAGAAGGCCATAGAAGAGTTTTAAATAGGATAGTGACAGGATCAAATATGTATTTATCTCAGCAAAGCAGTATTCACAACAGGCATGTCAAATATATGACAAGAATGCCCTATCCTTCCTGCAAGGAAGACATTCTTAAAGATACTCTGTCTCCATTGAACTCAAATCAGGATGAGCCTCAGACTCTCAGGGCAGACCTCCAGGAAGCCACTGCCAATCAATTAGAATGGCCCAAAGGATGAAACCAGATGATAGACCAAAGGCCCAAAGATATAGTAAAACCAGAAGACTAATGAACTATTTAAAAATGAAGGGAACAAATATTTCATGTAGAACATTAGGTTAAAAAAAGATGTGACAGTTACCCAGCTTTTGGTAACAGTGTACAGTCTTAAAACTGGAACTACAGGGCCGGCCTGGTGGCTCAGGCTGTTGGAGCTCCATGCTCCAAAGGCTGCCAGTTCGATTCCCACATGGGCCAGTGGGCTCTCAATCACAAGGTTGCCAGTTTGACTCCTTGACTCCCGCAAGGGACGATGGGCTCTGCCCCCTGCAACTAAGATTGACATGGCACCTTGAGCTGAGCTGCCGCTGAGCTACTGGCTGGCTCAGTCGGTTGGAGCTCATCCTCTCCACCACAAGGTTGCTGGTTCGACTCCTGCAAGGGATGGTGGGCTGCGCCCCCTGCAATTAACAATGGCAACTAGACCTGGAGCTGAGCTGAGCCCTCCACAACTAACATTGAAAGGACAACACCTTGACTTGGAAAAAAGTCCTAGAAGTACACACAGTTCCCCAATAAAATCTTTAAAAAAAAAAAAAAAAAAAAAAACCTCTGGAGCTATACATCAATATATTGCTTTTAAAAACGTTATTTTGTTTATTTTTAACCAACGTTATATTCACAGTCAATGATTAAAGAATATTTTTGCCCCACTATCACCTGACTTTCATGTTGGACTCACAGGCATGGGTTTTATCACGCCTCCATACATTCCAGAATAATTATCTCAATTATATCATCTGGCACTGATGCGAAGTGCACAGTTGGTGCTAAATACAGCTGTGCTAAGCATACAAAAGCTACTTTTAAATTATGTAAGCTTGTCCTAGACTTACTCTGCATTTTGAAAGGCCATAATTAGGATCATGAACCTAGATTTCAATAATGGGAACAAAGATCTCACTTCATAATATATATTCATTTGTTCACCATTTAATTCCCCCAACTGTCCCAACGTGCTTACCTTTTTGCGTACTCCTTCTTGGGTGCTAGACAGCTTGAGCAAAACAGGAGGAAGGAATTTAGATATAATATTCTGTAATTGTTCGTCTGTTTCAGCATGGCCAAGTCGTAAAAAGACCCGTTCAAGCTGATCTATAATATAAAACAGAGAAAAAATAACTTAGCAATCAAACACGACCAATACTTATTATTATTTTTAAGGCTTAATCCTTGTACTGCACTGCAGATGCTTCAGTCAGAACTTTAAACACAACTAGCCTTATATGCAGGTGATTTTGACACAACAATGGAACAACACTAAAAAGGTTTACTAGCTAATTATAATGTCTTACAACTGTCCCGGTCATTTAATCTCTAGAAGAGAGGAAAACAAAACCAAGAATAACAAAATTCTCTCCTGCATACAAAGTGATTCCATTTTTCTAAACGATTTTGACAACTAGACAGGATACAAAATTTTTGGAGAAATCTTCTAGACCTAGCTAACAGAGCGGGGCAGGAAAACTTTACTCAGACACAATATATATTTGATGAGAACATCTTACTGATGAATTTTCTCCAAAGAAAGAATTACTGCCCATCACTGTATTGGGGTTACCCAACCAGAATATGGAAACGGAGTTTCCACCAAGAAAGCCAAGGTGAGAAAAACATGTTAAAGTAACACCACGGGGATGCTTTCAGCAAAATCCAGACGGTGATAAACTACAGAACAAGAACCCGATGCACTGTTCTGGCCCTTCACCAGATACATTGCAGGGGCGGGGAGGAATGAGGGGGTAAGAGGGGCACCTACCTACTGCAAGTGACTGGATATTTGATTTTAAGGAATTATTAATTTTTTAGGTGCTATCATGGTATGTGCTTATGTATACTTTTTAAAGGTTCTTACAAAAATTATCAGTGGTGATTAGGGAGACTTCTAGGAGTCTGCAAATGTCCTGTATCTGGATCTGGATGATGGTTTTCACAGTTATACACATTTATAAAAATCGACCAAGCTCTACACTTTCATACTTTCTACTGTATCTATTATACTTCAATTTATATTTTTATTTAAAAGAGTACTTGTTTTTCAGAGGCTGAACTATCTACAGGACAAATAATACAGTTACTGGGATTTCCATCGAATTATCAGGAATGTACAGGAAATTGTTGTAAGAGCAAAGATATGTGAGAAGATATGTTAATCAGCTTGACTGCAGCAATTTCACTATATATATGTATATCAGTATTATCATGTTGTACACCTTAAATACGTGCAATTTTTATTTTAAAAAATATAAATAAATAAAAGTAAAGCCATAGTCTCATTTAGGTCCTCATAAACGAACTGCTGCAGCCGAGTTATGGCAGGACTCGCATTTAGAAAGTTTCTGCCCCTCTCTGCCCCAGTATTAGTTGAAAGGAGAGCTGCAGAAATGGTAACCAAGGGAGGCATTATGCTTCCAGAAAAATCTCAAGGAAAAGTATTGCAAACAACAGTAACAGCTGTTGGATCGGGCGCTAAAGGAAAGGGTGGAGAGATTCAACCAATTAGCGTGAAAGATGGAGATAACGATCTTCTTCCAGAATATGGAGGCACCAAAGTAGTTCCAGACGATTATTTAGAGATGGTGACATTCTTGGAAAGTATGTAGACTGGAATAAATCCGCATTGAAATGGCATCACATGAAGCTGCCCTTTCTACTGAAGCTGTGAAAGCTCATCACGTAAATAACTTCCATGTCTTGCTTTTGTAATACATTAATGAATCCAAACTAATGACATCCAGTATCTCTTAAAATTTGTTTCACTGTACTGATATAAACATTTTCAAATAAAAATATATTAAAATAACAATAATGAAGGAGAAGGGGCCATATAAATAGAACCAAGATTGGCCACTAATTAGCAATTGTTCAAGTTGTGTGATACTGAGAATTTGTACTTTTGTGTATGCTTGAAATTTTCCACATATTTTTAAAAGAAGATATGTATACATCTGCGTGTGCACGCATACGTGTGTGTGCGTGTGTGTGTGTGTGTGTGTGTGTGTGTAAAATCTCTTGAGGGAGCCTTGAAGTAATGACACCCTAGCAGCAACAAGCACACCCAACACCCACATCGTGGTTTTTACACACTATTCTCCAACAAAAAGAATCAGACTTCTTGAAAAAAAAGTGGCTGATTCTAGGGCTGGTGACAGTGGAAGAAAGATAAACCTGAAGCATCTTGTAGTACCAGAAAGAAAATGAGTCCTGGAACGTATCAAAGGGATACAGGAATCACCCTGAAAGAGCTCCATTACAGCCGAAGTTGGAACAATTTGAGGAACAAAATAAATAACATTATATTGGAGTAAAACCCAAAGTATAAAATAAATCTACCTGAGTCCATTCTGATATAAATAAGTGTTAAAATACATTGGGGAAAAGAGACGAAACCTGTAGTATAGAATTCTAAATAATATATATTATTCTATAAGAAATTCCAAATACAGGAAGTAGAGCTTAATTCCTGCCTCCACCCCCTCCAGGTAGGCTAGATTTAGTGACTTGCTTCCAAAGAATAGAATAGTGAAATATTAACTTTACAGTGGAAAAACCTGATAAATACTATCTTAACCAAGTAATGAAAGTTAACATCATCAGCGACGTCATGTGGATAACATGATCCCTGCCTGATATGATGTGACAAGAAGGGCATTTCACCTCTGTGGTATTCTTTCCAAACCCATAACCCCCATCTAATAATGAGTAAAACAACAGAAAAATCCAAACTGGGAGCTAGTATAAGGATATCTGGCTAGTACGGCTCAAGACTTGCAAGATGATGAAAAATAATGAAAGACTAAGAAACTGTCACAGACAGGAAACTGAGGGGACATGACAACCAAATGCAGTGTGGTGCCCTGGGCTGCATCCTAGAACAGAAAGAGAACCCTAATGGGGAAGAAAAACTGGTGAAATCCAAATACAGTCTCAAGTTTAGCTTTGAAAATTAATAACAAAGGAAGAAAAGAATAACGAAGAAAGGAAAGGAGGGCAGGCTGACACTGAGATTACCAGATCAAATCATTCTATTTGGTAATTGCTGGATGCGGCTGTGAAAAGAATTCTTAGGAACAGTGAATTCAATCCACATATTTGTGGAAGTTACAGGTAAGGAGGTTCTCTCTGCCTTAGTGCCTTATAGATTGTAGGCAATGAAAATTGCCTACAGATTTTAACTACAGAAACTATAGAAGAATTGTTTTGTGGAAGAAGGCAGAAAGTTGAATTCTGCATAACAAACTGATCTAGATAGAGAATCCGTGCCAAAGGTTTAAAAACCTGGTGATACCTGGTCCTTTTATTTTTCATACAATCATTGGGGTGTTTCCTATGTATCCTCAGAATAGTAACTAACACTTTCTACTCTCCTTCATTAGAAATCAAATTGTTAACATCCTAAACACAATAAAATTATGTGATGGGAATGTGGGGATGCCAGAAAGGGCACCAAACATCATGTGGGGTCCTTCTAAAACAGGCTGAGGGACCCGAGTCAAAGTCTTCGACATCCTTTGAGGAGAGTTAATGTAACACTGATGCATTATTTTTGGAAACCTATCTATTACTTTAAACAAAAGATAATCTATCATGTTCAAACAATGAAAAGTAAATGAAGACATAATCTACTACTCAATTTTTCAGACTTCCAGAAGTTAGCAAAATAAAGAGCAGAGATTTAGCAGCAGCGTGGTCTCTGGATCCTGTTTATAGAGGCACAGAAAGAAACTGAACCTTGTGCCTTTAGCCTCAACCCTGGAAACACAGCCTCTTAAAACTGACAATCCAAATTAGCCCTAGGTCCCCAAAAGAATCTACTGAGAAATAAGAAATAAGGTCACCAAAAGTTCTGAAAACACAAAAGAAATCTAAAACAAAGCTCACCTTTCACAAAGAATCAGTTTTTAGTTGTAGGAACTGAGATTCTCAGAGTCATCACAGAAGTGTCTGATATGACCAATAGTATTTCAGGAATCAGGAGCAAGTTCCATCCTCTCCACAATTATGTTATTTGACTTATTCAAACTCACACTGTTTCCCCGAAAATAAGACCTACTCTGAAAATAAGCCCCAGTTGAGATCGTCAGCCAGATGGATGCATTTAGTACGTTATGATGATGTTCCAGAAGATGACATGACTGTATTTGAATAAATGTAGATTGTTGTACATGAAAAAATACGGCATCCCCTGAAAATACTTCCTATTGCATCTTTTGGAGCAAAAATTAATATAAGACCCGGTCTTATTTTGGGGGAAATACCATATAAGACCCAGTCTTACTTTTGGGGAAACACGGTATCGAATTAATTTCACTTATGAGAAAATTAAAGACACTGCCATACCCTCAAATAATCACTGTTAAATATGGGGAATATATTCTGAACTACGATTTTTTCCTATTCATACACTAACATTATTTTAACCTAAAAACTGGAATATGACACATACTATTTCAGAGTTTTGTTTTATCTTTTTAGTTAACACACATCCTTTATTTAAAACACTTGGAGATGGGCCGGCCGGCCCGGTGGCTCAGGTGGTTGGAGCGCCGAGCTCCTAATGCCAGGTCACCGGCTTGATTCCCACATGGGCCAGTGAGCTGCACCCTCTACAGCTAAGATTGTGAATAACAGCTCTCCCTGGAGCTGGGCTACCGTGAGCAGCCGGGGCTGCTATGTGCTGCCATGTGCTGCCATGGGCGGCCAGCAGCCAGGGAGAACTGCCGTGAGCTGCTGTGACCTGGCGACCGACTGCCTCAGCCGGGGGGAACGCAAGGCTCGTAATACCAGCTTGGGCCAGGGAGCTGTGTCCTACACAACTAGACTGAGAAACAACGGCTTGAGCCATAGGTGGGGAGAGAAGGCAGAAGGGGGAGAAAAAAGTAAAACCGTTGGAGCAATCCATGTCTCAAATCTCTCCAAATTTTTGATCTCCAAATTTTTGAATAGAAGTGTGTATGTTGCTTATCTCATATAGCCCTATCCACCCACTGGCTGGTTCTAGCAGTACTGGTAATCAACTACACTCATATTTCTGCAATAAAACATATGCATCCTCACACTAAGTGGAATCATCAAAGATTATAAGGAATTTTATATCCATTCAGGTCAGGTTTTAATACTAAATAAATTACAGTAAAAAATGTTTGCATATATTTTAAAAAGTCTTAAATATCTTTCCATAGAACTACATAAAGATCTAACCGATCATGGCTACATGGCAACTTTGTCCATAGAAGTAGTATAATTTATTTAACTAACCCTCTATTTGTGTTATTACCAGTTTTACAGTACTACAAACAACGCTCCAAAGAACTTCCAGCCATCTTTACCTGTGGATGGGTTTCTATAAGCTAAAACCCTAGAAATGGAACTGCTGAGTCAAAGGGTAGGCGTGCCAACAAGTTTAATAGTTTTTGGAAAAACGCCCCTCAAAAAGGCTGTGCTAATTTATACCACCAACAGTATATGTAAGTACCAATTTCCCTATACACACTGCTACACTCAGTAATCAATCTTACAAAGACTGTAAGTAATCAATATTAGCTGAATATGATAAATGAAAAATGATCATAGTTGTTTTACTTTATATCTATTTTATTACTGAGGTAAAGTATCGTTTCAAATATTTATTGGCCATTTGAAATATCTTCTTCAGCAAATTACTCATTACTCTTTTGAGTTGCTGATTTGTAAAAGCTTTTATACATTGGAAAAAAATCTCCCCCTTTTCTCCCATACATTACAAATACTTTTTTCCTAGTACACCGTGTGACTCTATACCACTTTCTTTCTTTTCATATCTAAGTATTTTTTAAATACGAACTTACCATTCCTTCCTTTTATGACTTCTGGGTTTCCAGTCATGCTTAGAAATGACTTTTACACCCCAGTATAATACAAAATATAATATTCTAAAGAAAAGAGTTAACATAGCAGGCCTGAGACTGGTACTCTTAGAAGTCTGGCCAAGGCTGGCCACTGGCTGGTACCTGGAAACTTGGATTTCAGGAGGGTTTCCACCATTCCCAGAACTTATGAGAGTGACTAACTGTGCCTAAACTGTACACGCAATATGGTCCATGCTGAACACCTGCTTTCCTTCTGGGAATCTGGGATGTGGGTACATGTTAGGCAGAAGGTGCCCACGTGACCAGCAGCAAATAAAACCCCTCAGCACTGAGTCTCTAATGAGCATCTCTGGTAGACAACATTTCACACGTGTTGGCACAACTCATTGCTAGAAGAATTAAGCATGTCCTGTGTGGCTCCACTGGGAGAGGACTCTTGAAAGCTTTCACCTGGTTTCCTCCAGATTTCACCCCATGTACCTTTCTCCTTTGCTGATTTTGCTTTGTATATCCTTTCACTGTAATGAGCCTTAGTGGTACAAACATATGCCCAGTTCTGTGAATCCTCCTCGCAAAACACTGAACCTGAGGGTGGTCTTGGAGACCCGACACATATTTACCTGTGTTTTCTTCTAGCTCTTATGATAATTGCTTTCTGCATTCAAGTATAATCCAGCTGGATTTTTTTTTTTTTTTTTTTTTGGCACATGCAGAGATGTACGAAACCCAGTCTTTTGTGAGTTTTTACATCTTTTTCATTGTGAAATTAAACATTTAAAAAAATGTACAAAACATATATAGTTTAATGAAATATTATAAACACCTATATAACAAACACCCAAGCCAAGAAAACAATTTTATTTTGAAACTTATACAAAGAAAGATTCCTAATGACTCACAGTTGGAGAAGATTGAAAACTGTTTAACATAAAACGCACAAAGAATTTTAAGGACTCACCTTAGGTCACAGAGGTTATTTGCAGCAGAGCAAGAAATAGAATGGGATCTAGGATCTTCTGACCTTCAGTCTAAAAAGCCTTGCCTATACCAGGCAACTGTCTACAACAATGAATGACCCTATTTTCTATAGGGCACAATACTACACATACTACAGGCAACCCTGTTCAAGAGAATCACCCAAAGGTCATAAGAATTTGTCTCATTCTAGTGGTATTTATGACAAAACAGAAAAACACACCAATTCAAAGGTCAGAAAACAACACTCAAGGGAGGCCGGCTAGCTCAGTGGGTTAGAGCGTGGTGCTGCTGACACCAGGGTTGCCGGTTCTCAATCCACACACGGGCCTCTTTGAGCTGCGCCCTCCTTAAAAAAAAAAAGAGGAATTCCAGTTCACCCTACCTCCTCCCTGCTTTCTAAATTCTCCCTCCTTCAAGGCTCAGCCCCTACTTTTACTGTGAAGCAGTAACTCCACTATGTAGATCATTCACTCATTCAAGTCTTTATTTAAATACTACTATCATGTTTCCCCGAAAGTAAGACCCAGTGGGACCATCAGCTCTAATCCGTCTTTTGGAGCAAAATATAAGACCCGGTATCATATTATATATTATATCCGGTTTTATACTGTATATTATATTATATATGACCCGATCTTATATTATATTATACATTATATTATATTATACCTGGTATTATATTATATATATATATATATTATATTTATTATATAAAACCTGGTCTTATATTAAAATAAAACCGGATCTTATGTTAATGTTTGCTCTAAAAGAAGCATTAGAGCTGATGGTCTGACTAGGTCTTATTTTTTCAGGGAAACACGGTATGTGTCAGATCTTGGTGATCATGGGTATAGTGAAGGAAGAGGCAAAATGCTGTGCAGGTTTACCACACATGTACGCGTATGTGGTAACTGCACACTGAAAGAACATAACAGAAGACCTGAGACAGACTGCTGAAGACAACAGCATTCAAAGATAGAGGAAGGAGAGGCAAAAAAAAAGGGAATGATAGGCAATAAACAAAACTAGAAAACTTGAGTACAGGGTCAGAAGAACTAAGGAAAGAAAAAACGGACTAGTCAATGAGAACTGGAAAACATTTGTTAGCTCATGCAGGGGGGAAAAAAAAAACTAAAAATCCCTTGCAGGTAGATTAATGACAATACATGTAAAAAGCAAGATTTTCAAGGCTTTAAAAGAAAACTGAAAAGGGAAAAATTAAAACTCAAGCACAAAAATAGACTAATAGGGTACGATCTTTAAATATTGTAAACACACCAGAAAGTAAAAAGATAAGCTATAGCTACAATCTTTTTAAATAATAAAAGAATGCAGAATACTTTAAAAATTCTGGCAAATCAAGAAAAATCAAATTAATCCAAAATTTTAAATGAAAAAGGATAATGTCTGAATAAGCAGTCAATTCAGAGATGAGACCCACAAACTAAGTAACAAAAAGATGCTCAATCAGACTGATCAGGAATATGCAAAATTAACACAACAATGAAATATAATTTCACACCCTTCACATTACAAAAACTTTTCAAATCTAATAGTATCAAATATTGGCAAAGACTGGAAACAAACCAAGATTTCACTTCACTGCTGATGGGTGTACCTGATATTGACTTCTGAAGAACAAATCTCTAGTGAGTTCATCTCTAGTAGAGTTAAAAAGGCACATACCCTTCAACCTGGCAATTCCACTCCAGGGAAACTTACTCTGGAACAGGGCTATTCAAAGTTAGCAGTAAAATGTTTATCAACAGTCAGCAAAGACATAAGGAACACTTCTTCCTTCACTAGGAAAAGAAATATTAAATATAATCATTAACAATGATACCTGATTTACATTCTGCTGCAAGCTCCCTACTTACAAGAAGTAATCCCTCAGTCCTCAGACCACATTTTGTGTATCACTGTCCTAGAGAAAAACTCTCCCACGGGAGAGACAAACACAAGGACACATGTAAGCAACTGTTCATAGCCACAGGGTCAGTAAAAGCAAAAAAATGGAAACACTCTAAATGTCAGTCAACAGAAAAATGGACAAAGAAATTGAGGCAGGGTCATACAATATTGAAAATAAATAAGAATTACAAGTCACGCGGATCAACATGACAGTATCTAAAAAACTAAGATCGAACAAAGAAAGCAAGTTGCAGAAGGATATGTACAGTATGTAAAGTTTTCAAATGCAATATATGTGTATTGCATGTGATATATACATCACAGGAATGACAACCTCTGAGCAAGAAGGGAAGAGAGGAGGAGGAGGAAAGGGAAGGGGAGAGAAAGGAGAAGAAAAAAAATGTAAAGGGTAATACAGGAGCTTGAATTGCATCTATGTTTATTTCTTAAAAAATAAAATAAAATCGGAGTGGCTGGATGGCTCAGTTGGTTAGAGCGCGAGATCTCAACAACAAGGTTGCTGGTTCAATTCACACATGGGATGGTGGGCTGCGCCCCCTGCAACTAAATATTGAAAACGGCAACTGGACTTGGAGCTGAACTGCGCCCTCCACAACTAGACTGAAAAGCAACAACTTGGAGCAGATGTGCCCTGGAGAGAAACACACTATTCCCCAATAAAATAAATTTTTAAAAAATTAAAATAAAATGAAATGAAAGACTTGAAGCTAACAGCAAAAAACTATTATGTAAATATTTGACAAAGATGGGCTGGACATACGTAAGTGTTGCATTACTCTCTATACTTTTCTTCACACTTGAAATATTTCATTATTTTTAAAAGAATATGTACACCATAATAGATACAACTATATAAAAAGGAAAATACATCAGTAATTTTTCTTCTTTATACTTTCATATTCTTCAAATATTCTTCAGTAAAAAATAATTTTTTTTTTAGAAAAAATAATATACAGAGCAAATATTTTAAAAGAAGCCATAATTCAAGGATAAGGAAAGAAATTTAAATCACAGAATTTTCTTTTTTTTTGGGGGGGGGGAACAGTGTGTTTCTCCAGGTCCCATCAGCTCCAAGTCATTGTCCTTCAATCTAGTTGTGGAGGGCGCAGCACACTGGCCCATGTGGAAATCGAACTGGCAACCCTATTGTTCAGAGCTCACGCTCTAACCAATTGAGCCATCAGGCCACCCCTAAATCACAGAATTTTAAAGCTTAAAAGGAACCTTAAAGAATATGGAAAAACAAAAATAGAACATTTACTGGTGGAAATGCAAAATGGTACAGCCATTTTGGAAGACAGTCTGTTGGATTTTTACGAAACTAAACATCCTCTTACCACACGATCCAGCAATTAATTGCACTCCTTGGTATTTGCCCAAAGGAGCTGAAAACATGTCCACACAAAGACCTGTGCATGGGGGGCTGGCCCGGTGGCTCAGGCGGTTACAGCTCCATGCTCCTAACTCCAAAGGCTGCCGGTTCGATTCCCACATGGGCCAGCGGGCTCTCAACCACAAGGTTGCCAGTTCAGTTCCTCGACTCCCTCAAGGGATGGTGGGCAGCGCCCCCTGCAACTAAGATTGAACACTGGCACCTTGAGCTGAGCTGCCGCTGAGCTCCCAAATGGCTCAGTTGGTTGGAGTGCATTCCCTCAACCACAAAGTTGCCGGTTCGACTCCCGCAAGGGATGGTGGGCTGCGTCCCCGGCAACTAGCAATGGCAACTGGACCTGGAGCTGAGCTGTGCCTTCCACAACTAAGACTGAAAGGACAACAACTTGAAACTGAACGGCACCCTCCAAAACTAAGATTGAAAGGACAACAACTTGACTTGGGGAAAAGGTCTGGAAGTACACATTGTTCCCCAGTAAAGTCCTGTTCCCCTTCCCCAATAAAATCTTTAAAATAAAAAAAAAGACCTGCACATGGATATTTATAATTATTCATAATTGCCAACACTTGGGAGCAACCAAGATGTCCTTCAGTAAGTGAATGGATAAATTGGAGCATACAGACAACGGAATATTATTCAGCGCTAAAAAGAAATGAAATGACATGGAGGAACCTTAAAGACATATTACTAAGTGAAAGAAGCCAATCTGAGAAAGCTACGTACTGTATGATTCCAACTATATGACATTTTGCAAATGGCATAACTATGGAGACAGTAAAAAAAAATCAGTGGTTGCCAGGGAGGAAAGAAGGGGGAGGGATGAACAGGCAAAGTACAGGGGATTTTTTAGGACAGTGAGAACACTCCATATGATATGACAATGGCAGGTGTATGTCATTACACATTCGTTCAAACAAATAGAATATAAAACACCTAGAGTGAACCGTAACATAAACTATGAACTTTGGGTGATTATGATGTGTCGATGTACATTTATTCTTGGTTAAAAATTAAAAAGTACCATTCTGGTGCGTGATGTTGATAATGCAGGAGACTGTGCAACTGTGGGGGGCAAGAGGTACGTGGGAAATCTGTGCCTTCCTCTCGATTTTGTCGTAAACTTAAAACTGCTCTAAAAAAATAAAGTCTTAAAACAAATTTTTAGTCTCAAAGGAATCATATCAACAGCATTGAGGTTCTTAAATCCCAAAGCAAAAACCAATTTCCAGATTAGATTATGTCAACTATTACCTCCATGTAGGGGAAAAAAAATCTACTAAAAAATAAATACATTCATTTACTTTTCATTAAATAATTCTCTAACTCAAATTATTTACCTGTCTTTAGTTTCTCTAGCTCTAAAAAGAAGTAAAAGGCCTTCCCTCTATCTACCCCTAAAGGAAGAAATGACCAACAAAGGTTTAAGGATTTCACTTTGGTGTTATCCACCATTAGCCACTCATTATTTCTGAAAATGTGTAATTATTCCTGAGAAATAAAACTGTCCACATAAATCACTCACTCTCCAGATCTCTCCAAAAAAATACAACTTTGACTTTGAGTTAAGGAGGAAAGGCTATTTTCTCACAGGGTGAGAATAAGGCAAATACCAGTTTTTCACTCACATCATCACTTAAGGGGAAAAAAAACAAAGAAAAAACAATAAATCAGTTTCCTTCGATGTGTCACCTTTCCATGACAAACATCAACCATTTCTTTGAAAGTATGCAAGAAAAACATACACTGTCAAAAAGAATAGGGAAAGGACCATATTTAAGGTACTGAGTATCCCTGTGTGGCACAATTATTCTTTTTTGGCTTGTTTAATTCTATTGTCATAATTTTCTTCATGAGCATGAATAACTTGAATTAAAAAGAGAAAATGGTTTTATTTCAGGGTGGTAAGTTTCAGATTTTTTTAAGGTTGCATAAATTTTCTACAAAGAACATTATTTTTTCTGAATATGAAAGTAAATTTTTTTTTTTTTTTTAAGATTTTATTGGGGAAGGGGAACAGGACTTTATTGGGGAACAGTGTGTACTTCCAGGGCTTTTATCCAAGTCAAGTTGTTGTCCATTCAATCTTAGTTGTGGAGGGTGCCGTTCAGCTTCAAGTTGTTGTCCTTTCAGTCTTAGTTGTGGAAGGCACAGCTCAGCTCCAGGTCCAGTTGCCGTCGCTAGTTGCAGGGGGCACAGCCCACCATCCCTTGCGGGAGTCGAACCGGCAACCTTGCGGTTGAGAGGACTCACTCCAACCAACTGAGCCATCTGGGAGCTCAGCGGCAGCTCAGCTCAAGGTGCCGTGTTCAACCTTAGTTGCAGGGGGCGCTGCCCACTATCCCTTGCGGGACTCGAGGAATCAAACTGGCAACCTCGTGGTTGAGAGCCCACTGGCCCATGTGGGAATCGAACCGGCAGCCTTCAGAGTTAGGAGCACGGAGCTCCAACCGCCTGAGCCGGCCCAGAAAGTAAATTTTAAATTATAAATCAAGTTAGAGTCCTAAATTGGAAGCTGAGATTGAAAGGGAAAGCTGAGAATACCTACACCACTGCTTACTGTATCATAAATCAATTAATAATCCAAAGCTACAGGTTATTTTGAGAAAGATATGTCAAGTAACCAGAGAAGTATACCAGACTATAACAGAATAATAGGAAATATTCTCCCCAATGATACTTACTTTCTTCTGATTCACACATACCATGTTTCCCCGAAAAAAAGACTTAGCCAGACCAACAACTCTTATGCGTCTTTTGGAGCAAAAATTAATATAAGACCCAGTCTTCTAGTACAGTAAAATAAGGCCTGGTCTTATATTACTTTTTGCTCCAAAGACACATTAGAGCTGATTGTCCAGCTAGGTCTTATTTTCGGGGAAACACTGTATGTAAATACATTGCAGTCACCAAATAGTTTCACATGGCCTTTAGAGCCTGAGAAAAATGTTGTGGGGTAGGCACCAATTTGTCTGCATTTATGCGTGAAAAACTGGAGCTCCAGATCTGACTGACTTGCCAAAGGTCACGAAGCTAATAAGACACAGACTTGTAAATTAAACCTAGAAGTGTCTTTACCCTCCAAATACACACTAGAACACAGTACCTCCCTCTAAAGCATATTTTTTGAAGTAGGTCACATTAGCTCCAACTTACAGATGAGGAAACAGAGCTAGAATTCATTCAAAATGTTGACCAAGATTACAAAGGTAGTAAGTGGCAGGACTAGGATTCAAACTGCAGGCAATCCAACTCCAAACCCAATGCTCCTTCTAGTAAGCTAACTTACAGTAAGGTGGAAGCAGAGAAAGTGAGTGGAGAGGATTCTAAGCCTTACTAGACAACTATGTACAACATGACTTGGTACCCTGGCCAGGGTCAATGTTGTCAGGATGGGTCCCTCACTCAATTCATCCCTTCAAGGAGATATGACATGGGCATCTTCAGCCTATCCTATCAAGCACAAAATCAGAAGAGGCTGGTCTGAAGAAAGAATAGCATGAAGGCACAGAGAGAAGCTGGAAGAACTGGATGACTTCCAGTCCTTAGTTCCAAATCCCTCTTAAAGGCCCCTCTTGTTTCCATAAGACTCCCTGATTCTTTATAATAAGTGCCTCATTTTTGCTTAAGCCAGCTTACAGCTGGGTCCAAGTACAAATGGAAGGTCTTTGCCAAGATAAAAAAAAAAAAAGACGTACTTCTATAAAAATATATTAAAAAATACATTTTTTAAAAAGCAGCTAGCACAAGCCTAGGGTGAGTATCAGATCAAAGAGGATTTCTTTCCTAAGATTTTAGCCTCAAGGGACCTTCTCAACCATGCATACTGTCACTCCCCAACAGCCATCCAAATTGCAATAGCTTGTTAAGTGTACCATATGTTCTCCGGGCCCAATTCTTTTGGTCAACCAAGTCCCTCACCTGGAAATACTCTCCCAACCATCTCTTCCTCTCCATACATCCAAATCCTCCCTATTCAAGGTCCAGCCCAAATACTACATGCTCCCCAATTATACATCCCATCCTGGCCCTACAAACTCCCACAGACCTTTTCTACATCTCTCCTGTCACTAGTTACCTTTTGCTGTACATGACGTAACTGCCCAATCTTCCCTTCTCTAGACCTTAAGAGCTCTTTGAGGCGTGACTTGAATCTGACTCCATCTGACTGCCTACTCATTCATTCGCTCCATCCATCATCTCTAGAGCTACCCCGGTTGAGAAACTGATATAATCTCTTCACATCCCAGCACTTAACTCAGTGCCTTGCATACAGTAGTTGCTCAATTACCTGTTGAATGTATGAAATATTATTATACTTCCTCTGCATTAGAAAAGATGTTTAGAAGTTTATACAGCTAACATCTATAGCAAGGAAAAGGAGGGGATTGGTGGCAATTTGTAACACCTGACATCAGAATCTCTTGGAAAAGGGACTGTTTGTTTTTCTAATATCATGACAAATGCATAGGATTTTTTTAGACAAAGAAGAGGAGAAAGAAGAGGATGAAAGAAATTCCAAAAGGTCTAATTGTGTGGCAGAACTGTTCTGCTCCAAATCAGGAGAGTTCAGTAGTTATTGCAGAGAGAAGGAAAGCAGGGGAAAAAGATAGGGAGGACAAACCAGCAAAAGGGAGGAAAATCAAGGCCCTACAGCAGGGCCTTTCTTTCTCCATGACTCACACATCTTCAATAGTTAACTAAATTCCTGAAATGCTTGGGGAAAGAGGATGCGTTTATGCGCATACCAGTGAAACAGGTGGGTTTCATGTCCAAGCTGACCTAGATGGAACCAAAACACCATTTTCAGAAATGGGAGCCCAGAAGCTAAGAAACATGTAAGTAGACTAAATTATAGAAAATTCACAAAAAATTGGATGTGATGGAGGGGAGGATGAATACCTATGAGCTTTGACAATCTGCAATTAGGAGTTTGAGGCTGAAACTATGATGAATAAAGAAGCTCCTAGCTAACATCTAGGTTTTGCATATAAGACTCATTTCTGGCAGATAAATCCTGCGAATTATAAATCTAACCAGGTACTACTCGGTAGTTCAAGTCCACGTATTTATTGATTCTTCTATAACATTTCAATTCACTGAACGCCACTCTAATACTTGACAAAATCCAAATGAGGCCAGCAGGGTAGTTCTTCAGGAATTAATGTTTAGAACTGTGATCTCTTTTCCTTAGTTTTTAAATAGCCTTACCCCCACACACACCTTTTAAAAAGGAACTCCTTAAATACAAACGGACTTAAAAGGAGAATGTCAGGAACTCTACCAGTAAACACGCGTATAATAAGTCAGAGATGTGGAGAAGATCCATTCCCAGAAAGAGACAACCATCATGGTTCTTATGGGAGTTGCCTCCTTCCAGCCAGGGCAGCCCTAGGGGATGGCAAGTAAGAATCTTTGCAGGAAATGAGATCCTAAGCCAGAGGTTCCTGCTAACACAGTCCCTAGCTGGTACCACCCAAAATTATGGCAATCAGGCCATCTTCCTATCACCTAGCCCATCAGTCTTACCTCCAGGGCCCAGGCAGAAAGTCCAATATGGAAACCTCTGCATCAGGATGCACTAGATTCTGAGCAGAGAAGGGGAGTCTTTCTTCTCCTGACACTTCAGAAGTCCTGCACATACGCATATGATGTCAGGCTACTTTAAGCCCCGCCCACCCACCCCGCACCAACCAACCAACCCAGCACAGTCCATACATAGCAAGACTACTCCTCCCTGCTCACACACTCCTTTCCCTATTGCCCCTCTTCCCCCCCGAACACACACACACACACACACACACACACACACACACACAGGGAGGGAAGTCATAGGGTTAGTTTGGCAGGCTTGGGCCAAGTAAGGAGACAGGAGCCCTCATCTGTACCCTAGATTTAATGAAAAGACTCCAGATGTACTGAGGCCTACAAACACTCCCACCTCCCAAAGAGGCCCTTTCCTCCAGAGACAGGAGCTGGCAGATACCCAGTTAGAAATCAGTGTTAGTAAACTGATGAGCAGAAAGATTAGCTTATGAAAGCAGGCTTAGAGGAGATAATATATACCATGCAAGAGTTCAGACTGCATAAAAGTCAAGTGTATGATAGTTAACATCCACCCAAAGCAGCCATTGACTTAGGACAATGCTCATTTTGATGTGTGAACTCTAGAATGTTCTTAATTTAAGTCACTATTTAAATTCCAGCATTTGTGGTTTGACCTTCTTGCCTTCGGTACATCATAAGACATTAACGCATCTGTCACAGGCCCATAAGCTCTAAGAAAGAATCTAAGAGCGAATAAACAATGTCCTCATTTCTCTTCTAAACAATTCTAAACAATTCCTCCAATCTCCCAATTTTCCATTTCTCTATGATGGAATGAATACATGTGAAATAGCAAAAGCTGTTCTAAAGTTGAACTTTGGTCTATAAAATATTCCATTCATCCCATCCCTCAAAATTCCACCTAAATGGATTAAAACATCATACACAATATACATACGAAAAATTGTAGCATGCACTGGGGGGAAAGGGTCCCAATAGTTAAATTAGAAAGACAGACAAAATTCACCTTTGAATTGAAGCTACAAAATCTCAGGTATTCACTGGATACCGAGCTCGTGATATCTGAGAATTACAATCTGAACTTACTGAGTTTCAATCAAAGGACCATCCAATATCATTCAAGAATGAAATTGACACCATACTCTTGTTCAGCCTCAGAATGAAGTGGAATTAAGTGGCTTTTCCATCACTGTGCATGTCAAAATGGCAGAATTAGGACTATCCAGTTACTAGGATAATGCATCTCTCGAAACCTCTTTCCACAAATGAAACAATGAACTTCATGACAACATTCCTGGAGCATATAAAACCATTTTCTGTGGCTGCTGCAGACAACACTACTTGTAAACTACCAGTCTTATCCTTGTGCGCACTGCTAAGTAATGTCTTCAAGTTTTCTTTTTTCTCTCTTGCTAATGTTTTAAATTTGTTTACATAATGACAGGGAACAGAGGCTTCAGGCCTCTACAAACTTTAACATGAAATGAACTTCACTGATTCTCTCAGGATGGCTACAGAGAAAAATCCATGAAGATCTTGAGGGGAAAGTGCTGCTTTATAACCCAGGCATTTTAAATGCTACTACAAAAAAAACGTACACAGCCTGAGAAACTAAATCTACTAACCTCTACAATCAATGTGATACATGGTTTATCCAGTCGTGACAAAACTCCTCTGGACCACCAATGGTGTGTTCATCCACTCGTACATATGCAACTGTATAAAGAATCTATTGTTTAGAACACCAGGAAAAAAAAACAATTAAAAGATTTATACTCATAGCTACCATTTTATTTTTCAAAAGCACTTTTCATTTCTATGCTAAGATCTCCTAATTTGATGCCCCACTTTGCAAATTCAGAATGAGGGGAAAAAATTATAGTGAAATTGGAGAAAGAGTAAGGAATGTGTTCATGAATAAAATTTACTGTGTAAAAGTAATATGCTAATACAGAAAAAAATACACTGGTAATTATTCACTAACAACTAAAAAACTCTAACACCAATACAACATATGCTTTATCATATATGTACATATGTACATAAACATATAAAACCTTACATAAAATTGAAAGAAAGTATCTGAATTATACAATAGTTTTACAAGTATATCAGTAGATGAGTACACATGTTTAGCACATTACAACTGAGAATGTACATGGTTAATAGTCATAACCCGGGGACCCTTTGCCCTTTCTCCGCACTCCTGAGCCTTTTCCCTGATTCGTCGTCTTCTCACGGCTGTCCTCTGGACAATCTGTCCATTCCCATGACTCCACCCTCATCCCCACACTCTCCCAAGCTTCAGAACCAAAGTTCTCACACACCTGTAATCCACATGCCTCACACCATGACAAGTTCTTAACGTGCGTTCTTTTCCCATTCTTATAACAACCGTGTAAAACAGGTTTTGTTATTATTCCATTTTACAGATGAGAAAACCAAGGCCCAGAAGTTAGGTCCCTTGTTCAGGATATTAACTAAAAGGTGGCAGAGCCAGGATTCAAAACCAGCTCTGATTTCAATGCCAGAGGTTTTAGCCACTATTCAAAACAGACTCCCTAAACAACTCAACCTGAGTGCCTCAATAATTCCATTCATTCATTCAACAAACAATTTATTTGTTGAACATAAACCTGTTCTCCCTTTTTTCCCTATATCCTCTATTTCCCTATATCCACACCCTCCATCATCCTAATCTCTTAGGTAGATTCTTGGAATCATCTCTAACTCCTCCCTCTCTTGAATAAGCCTCATCTATTTGGTCAATAATTTCTGCCTATTTTAGGGATTCTAGATTATATTACCTCCTTGCCTAATACACTTCCACTGTCCCAATTCAGACCCTAAACTTCTTTTTCCTAGCCACTGTGATACCCTCCTAATTAGTCTTGCTGCTCTCCTTGTAATCAGTTACCCCACTGCCACCTATTATCCTTATAAAACGTATCTATTCATGTCACACCCCCAGCTGAAAAGCCTCTGACGGTTCTCTACCGTTCTCTACCGTCTACAGAACAGGGTCCAAGTGAGGAGTTTTGGCTCTCCTATACAAGCTGGTCGCCACCTACCTTCCAAGCTTCATCTACTGCCCACCCCCACTAAAAATCAGAATTTATGTAGAGCTTCATTGTTTATACAGTGCATTTTCACAGACATTAATCCTAACCACTCTATGAGCATTTCTTACTCCAATTGTATGATAAAGAAACTGAGATTTACAAAGATAAGGTAATTTGCCCAAGATCCCAAATAGTAAAAGGCAGAAAGGGCCAAGTCTCAACTGTACCTGAAACTAATATAAAATAATATTGAGTGTCAACTATAATTAAAAATATACATGTATAGACACAGAATATAAAGCACAGCATAGGGCTAGTGAGGGGTATTGGAATAGCCGTGTACAGTGTCAGAGGGGTAGTGGGCTTGGTGGGATTGTCACTGTGTGCGGGGTGTAAACGTCTAATCATTATGTGGCTTTGTATACCTGAACCTAACAAAAAAATAAAATAATAAAGTACATTTTATCCAAAGAAGAAAAGAAAAGAGCCAAGTCTCAAACTCCAAACCTCATCCTCTTCCCCAGTACTTCAAGCAGCCATAGCACCCCCCACTCCAGCATATCAGACTTACGGACACTTTCTCTGAAAATACACATTTTTCAACCTCTGTCTTTGCTCAAGCCATTCCCTCAGCCTGGAATGCTTTCTCACTTTTTGATATTTTCAAAGAACTGTACTAGGCATTTTTCACATCAAGCTTCATATCTGTTACTTATATTTATATATAAACTTGTCTTTACATTGAATTCTAAGCCCTGTGAGGACGGGAGCATAAGTTAGTCACTCAATTTTTAAAGTCTGCTTATGGAATTGATAAATGTGTGGGGGAAACAAGCCATATAAGATGGCAAGTATCAAGGTAGAGACTGGCCAGACCTGAAACCAGAGATGAGCAACTTGGATCAAACCATCTGAGCAGACTGGCAGTGTCTACGATTTTAACATCTATCTTCTGAACAAGGTCGAATGCCCCGGTGCCAACTGTTCTCACGGACACTGGCCTTTAATAAATATTACAGTTTACTGAAAGCATAATTCAAAACAGAATGGGATAGAAGTGAAAAATAAGAAGTTGATTTCTTTAAAAAACAGAAATATCATTATTTTCCATTTTAACCTATTTGGTTAAGCAACCAAAATGTAAATGATACAAAGATCAACTCAGTTGCATGTATGGCTGTCATTAAAGCAACCATCTCTCTGGGGCTATTTCAGTATGCCCACAGAATGATATTCGCCTACACAGCTTTCCATGTCTCATCCTCTAAAAGAGCCAGTAGGCTTCCTGGCACAGCAGACTCTCAGAATGGTATTTGACATGTTGATTATCTGGCCAACTTTTGCAAGCAAAGTTTCCTATGGCTATGTCCAATCGCCAAACTGAATAGTGTCAGTGTGCTTTAAGATTACAGGCTGTTACTCCTTCGTGAGTTCTTTTTTTTTTTTTTTTTTTTTTTAATTGGGGAAGGGGAACAGGACTGGGGAACAGTGTGTATTTCCAGGACTTTTTTCCAAGTCAGTTTGTCCTTTCAATCTTAGTTGTCAGTCTTAGTTGTGAAGGGTGCCGTTCAGCTTCGAGTTGCTGTCCTTTCAGTCTTAGTTGTGGAAGGCGCAGCTCAGTTCCAGGTCCAGTTACCATTGCTAGTTGCAGGGGGCGCAGCCTACCATCCGTTGCAGGAGTCAAACTGGCAACCTTGTGGTTGAGAGGATGCGCTCCAACCAACTGAGCCATCCAGCTCAGCGGCAGCTCAGCGGCAGCTCAGCTCAAGGTGCCATGTTCAATTTTAGTTGCAGGGGGCAGAGCCCACCATCGGAATTGAACTGGCAACCTCGTGGTTGAGAGCCCACTGGCCCATGTGGGAATCGAACCGGCAGCCTTCGGAGTTGTCTTCGGAGTTAGGAGCATGGAGCTCTAACCACCTGAGCCACTGAGCCAACCATTCATGGGTTGTCTTTAGCCCAGGGAAGATCAGATACTAAGGAGGCCTTACAGTTATAAAGCCCAGAATATGAAACCACTAAACAGCTGACCAGGTGAAAAGTTTCAAATGCTTTCTTCCCTCTGTCAGAAATCTCGCTACCCACTGCTAAAATATACTCATAATGTCAACTTTTCCATGAACTGGCAGAGGATAATATTAGAAGAAAAACTAACCCACATGCCCTGCACTGAATTTCATTTCACTCCAAACAATTATATCACCCTAAATACAAAGAAAAGAAAACAAACAAACAAAAAACTACAGACGATGACCTTAAGTAATTTACAGATTAGATTTCAAAACTGCCTTTAACAGTCAGAACTAACTGTTCTCTATTTCGGCATCTTACCCAAAAATCTACTATGTTCTATTCAATGTAACATCTGAATATTGCCAAATTTTATACACTTACAGGACATTTCTTCTAGAAGCTAGCAAGACACAGTGGGAAAAAAAGCCATGTTGACTTGTTATAAACAGTTTATTTTCCCTTTCAGAGAGAGTAAAGAGTGGTAGAGCAGAATTATCAAACTTTGGAATCAGAGACCCTAACTCTATAATATGAGGGAAGCCCCAACACTGAGACAATAGTACCAAATTCACAGGGAACCCTGGTGTAAGGACTCAATCAGTTAATATGTACCTTTAAAGTGATTAGAACACATGGTTAAGGCTTCAACAAAATTAACTTTACTATTATTCTATTATAATCACTTGGCTCAAAGTAACAATTGCATGGTATTTGTGAAAACATTAGAACAAATCCCAAATTCAAGATTATCCTGCTTACCTTTTGCCAACTCTCATACATCAATGCTACTATTCCAAAAATAAATTAATAAAATTAAAATAACTAAATAAAAATAAAATACAACCCTAATAGTCCATTCTGCTTCTCAGGAGCTCCTACGAAGCATGTTGGCAGATACAACTGAAAGCACCCATAGATTTAATTTAAATTTATGACATGTGTATCACTTCAATGTAAAGGTAAAAAAGTGTTCATTTGAAATCTATGGAAACAGTGTTACCAGCTATACATCTCTAAATAAAGACCTGGGAACCATAGATGATAATATTACTTTAGTATTATCTATATCATATAATCATACATTTGGTTCCTTACATATCTGTTTACACGTATTCTTCCTCTTTTCTTCTCAAAAGTATTACAATTCATTGGTGTTTCTTTTGTACCCCACAGCAATGACAAACACCAGTCAAATAGTTGGGTTAAAGTAACATTTGGCAGAGAACTTAGCAGAGCATCAGACTTGATCTTTTAATCAGCATGACCAACTGACTAGGGCACACAGGTAAGTTGGCCTAACAGCTGGTTCTGAGTGCACATTGGAGCCTGAAGACACCGGGGATCCAACTCCAACTCTACCACTTGCTCGCTGCAGGACCTTGGGAGTCTAAAATGCCTGTTTCCCATTCCAGAAAACAGGAATAATTTTACCTACCTGTTAGGATTGTTTTGACAAATAAAAGAATACATACGAAGCACTTAAAACAATGCTAGTGCTGAAATATTTAGGGGAAGTGTACTGATGTTTTCAATTTACTTTGAAATGCATCAAAAAAATGGATTGAGTACATCCACTGAAATGTACATTTAAATATAGTTAAAATGATACATTGTTATGTGTATTTTACCACAATCTTTTAAAAATAAAAAATAATTAAAATAAAAATTATAAACATGGATTAAAAAATGGACAAATATGTGATAAAGCTAGTGAAATACCAAAAGCAGAATCTAAGTAGTGGGTATATGAATGCTCATTTTCAACTTCTGTTTTTGAAGCTTTTCACAAAAAAATATTAGAGAAAAAACAATGCTGTTATCTAGTAGTTTGCTTTTATTATCATCTATTAGTCAGAAATAATAGCCAGCTAATAACCATCTATTAGTCAGAAATAATATTCAGATACTTCACTCTTTTTATGGCAGAATTTTAAAAAGCACCTTTTTGCCAGCCATTTATCCTTTTATTATAGCCATTCTGAAACTAAACATGGTTTATTTGAAACTTCTTAGCATACGTAATGTGTGTGTGTGTGTGTGTGTGTGTGTGTGATTCAAGTTAAATTATTCTAAGGTACCAATTGCCAAGTACTTAATCTTTCCTGAAACAATACAGAAACCAAGTCAACAGATTATCTGTGGTGGATGATTGATAATTTGACCAAACAAAACAATGGAAAAGCAAGGATTGGAACAATTTGTTCCTAACTTTTCCAGTAGCTGCTAAAGCCAGGAAATTCCTTAACAAGAAGTATTACCAGCACTTTTCACAGGTAGCTAATGTACAGGAACACACTGCATATAAGTATATACAAATATGTCAGCCACTTTAAAATGATATTCAATTCTTCCTCTAGTTTTTTTCACCATTCTAACTGGTGGTTCAGATTTAACATGTTTAGTGGTACAACAGGAATTCAGATGTCACACAGTATAAAAATTTAACTTTCAGACCACCTCACCTCCACTGGGATGGTACTATCAAAAATACAGAAAATAAAGTGTTGGTGAGGATGTGGAAAAATTGGAACCCTAGTGTACTGTTGGTGGGAACATAAAATGGTATAGCCACTGTGGAAAACAGAATGGCAGTTCCTCAAAAAATTAAAATAGAATTTTGAGCTAACAATCCCACTTCTGGGTATATATCCAAAAGAACTGGAAGCAGGGCCTCAAAGAGCTATTTGTAAACCACGTTCACTGCGGCATTATTCACGATAGCTAACATATACAACTAACGTAAGTGACCATCGACAGATGAAATGGATGAGAAAATGTGACATATACTTACAATGGAGTATTATTCAGCCTCAGAAAGGAAGGAAAAGCCTCAGAAAGGAAGGAAAATCCTCATGTGTGCTACAATATGGATGAACCTTGAGGACTTTATGGTAAGTGAAATAAGCCAGTCACAAAAAGACAAATCCTGTATGATTCCACTTATATGAGATACCCAGGACAGCCAAAATCATAGACACACGGAGAATGGTGGTTGCCAGGGGCTGGGAGCTGGGGGGAATAGGGAATTAGGGTCTCATGGATACAGACTTTCAATTTTGCAAGATGAAGAGTTCTGGAGATGGATGGTGGTGATGGCTGCACAACAATATGAATGTACTCAATACCCTGTACACTTAAAAATGGTTATGATGGTAAAGTTTGTTATGTGTATTTTACCACAACAACAAAAAATAGAAGGAAACAATTAAGGGAACTGATCTCCCCAGAAGGCCTGGTGGTGCTCCAGACAAACAACACTGTGACTATCAACCCAAGCCTACCTCTTAACCACACCGTGACACCTTGTCTCCTCAGACTCTCCATCCTGCCCAGGGTCACACCAATCGTTTATTTCAGCTTCAAAATGAGCAAACATTATTCTTGCTACACCAGGTTAGTGTTAAAACAGCAAAGAATTGATTAATCTCTCCAATCCCTCCCTGCCTCCTCTTTAAAACAAGGCTAATTCCTCCCTACCTTTCTCATAAGGTTGTTTGTTATGAGGGCAAAAGTGAGATCATGCACATTAAAGTACCTTTAAACTGCCAAGCACCAAAGAAATAGAAATTATGTGTATAACTATTTTCATATGGAAAATTCAAAAGGGGTTGTAACAACAGCAACTGCAACAAAGCTTGGGACACCTCACCCATGCTTCATTCCATTTAAAACTCGTATTATCCCTAAATAACACCTATCTTGTTTTTGTCATAAACTGAGGGCGGCATTAAGGAAACAAACAACAACAAAAAGAAAAAAAACCTCAACCTTAAGCATTTCATCTAACCACCCCAAACACAATCAGAAATTGTCTTACACGTCCTAGGAAAACTGAATTTTTATGACCCCAACGAGGGCCGGCGACGCCCTGGGACTACACTTCCCACAAAGCATCGAGGCCAACCCGGGAGGCGGGCGGGGCGGCTTGGGATTCAGGGTGACCACCGATCTCCCCGAACGTGGGTCGTCGTTCCCTGGAAAATTGCAACGTTTAAGGTCCAGTGTGCACTGGCTCTCCTTTCCGAAAGCACTGTCACCCTGTGGTTTCTCCTGCGACTAGCGACGCGACCTCTGCCCTCCCGTCCTTCCTGGTCCACCTAAGGGTCAACGCCTATTTTTGACCTTTCCACTAATTTCTGGTGGTGTCACAGAAAGGCACCTTCTCCCCCTCCCCGAAAGCTCCATTTCTGTAACTCGCCCAACAGTTGGGATCCGGGGTCAGACGGGATGGGAAGACACTGCTCGCCACCCTAATGTTCGGGCCAGTCCACCAGCCCAGGCACTGCGGGCAGGGGGCTGGGCTCCCCCTACCCCTGAGCCCGGGGGATCGCGGGCAGAGGTGGCTCCGCCCGGGGCTCCGGTTTCAATTTCGCAACGTGACGGTGCAAACCTGAGGCCTACAAACGCCGGCGGTGGCGTCCGGCGCCCCGCCCGCCCGCCAGGCCCGAGCGCCCCAGCCCCCCGCACGCCGCGGCCACCGCCCGCCCACCCGGCCCGGCGCCCCGCGGGCGGCAGCGCGCCCCAGCCCTCCCGCCCCGCCGCCCCCGGCCGCCGCCCCCGGCCCTGCGCAGCGCCGGCTTCGGCTCGCGGCCGCAGGCTCGCCGTGGCACTTACTCAGCTCGTCCTGGGAGGCGGAGGCGGCGGCCGCAGCCATGTTGCGCCGGGTAGGGAGGGAGGGGCCGGAGGAGGGAGGGCGCGGACGGACGGCGCTGGGGGCTCGCTGCTCGCGGTGCGGCAGGGGCCCGGAGCCGCCTCTGGTCGCTCAGCGCGACCCGCGCGGCGCCCACGAGGCCCGCCCGCCACTGCTGCCGCCGCCTGCGTCCTCCTCGCTGCACGCCTCTCTCTCTCTCTCTCTCTCTCGCGGTCCCCCGCGAGGTCGCGACTTGGGCGCTCCCGCAGCCTCGCGCCTCTGCGGAGCCGCCGCCGTCTGTCGGCCGAGTTCGGGTGCGCCCGGCCCGCGCGGCGGCTCTGCGGCTTCGCGCCGCGCTCGTCCAACTCACGCCGGTTTTATATTTAGAAAGAGCTGAGCCATCCTCCCAGCGGCCCCCCCGCCGGGCCCCTCGCGCGCCCGCCCGCCCTCGCTCGCTCGCGGCTCGTCCTGCCCACCTGCCGCCGCCCGCCCAGCGAACGGGAGCCGGCCCGCGAGCGCTCCCCGCGCGGACCGGGCACGCGGCGGCCTGCACAGGAGGCCTGGCCTAGCCGCCCTGGGGCTCCGGCGCAGCCTGCAGTGACTCCTGCGCGGGGCGGACGCACGGGCCTCTGACCTGAGTCCGAGCCGTTCTCCATGCCGGGGATGCTGCGCTCGGCACCGCGCGGTGGGCGCCCAGAAGGAAGGCGTTCGGCGGACACGGCCCCGAGAAGCCACGCGCTGCAGTCCGCGAGGGGCTCGACCAAGCTAGCCCGGGCTGCCCCGGCTGGGGGAGATCCTCGAGGCGGGGCCGAAGCTCCCTTTTGAAAGGTCTGTGGCTGTCACATTGGCTGGTCCCGACCTGAAGAAACACGCCTGTCCAAAGGAAGAGACGTGGACTCGGAAAAGTAGAGCCGGGTTCGGAGTCGGAGGGAGGAAGCCCCGCCCTGCGCCTCCCGCCGAACTTCTCGGCCCCAGCGCTGACTCAGTCCGGGGCGAGCCCGGGCGCCGCGGACCGCCCCGGACCAGGCTCCCTGGACTCCTTTTCTTAAACGGGGTGATAAAGTATAGGTTTCTGATGCTGATAGAAACTAGGACTACCGAGTGAAGGAAAATCACTAAGCCCTACTAAGTTAAATGAACCAAGATTTTTCAAGCTCAAACTCAAATATATATGCTTCTGTGAGCTATGTTTTAATTGTTTTTATTCTAATACCAACGTTCTTTTTGGTGACCCAAGTGATTTACTTTGACTATACCTATTTTCACTTTATTCCTTCAGTTTGTCCGTGAGGTCAAAACGTGAAAAACACTTGCAAAATGGAATTCAAATTAAGGGGTTGTGGAATTGCTGTGCTTTAAGTGATGATACTGTCGTAAAAAAATTAAGTACAAGATCAGATAGGTTTTTCTTCTGCATAAAAGGAAATCAAGATCCTAAGTGGGTTATAATTAAATTTGTTCCTAACAGTGGAAATCTATAAAGCCCTAGTTAATGTCTTGAAAAATGAATGTCATTCCAGATATAACGTAGGCACGTACAAGGTAAAAACATCTTTATTTCCTTTATTGCTTTTATTATAGAATTATACGTGATCTTTGTAAAAAAAAAATTCAATGATTCGGAATATCATAAAATTATAAATGAAAGACCTTCCCCCACTCCCCAGAGAAAACTACAGTTAACAGGTACAGTTGAGTGCACATTCTCCAAGGCTTGTCTCTGCACACATACTCCTATGTGCAGTCCCAATACGACTAGGATGGGGAGGGGATTTGCAATCACTGTGAAGTTAGGCATCAGTGTTTATCCCCCATAAACATTCTTTCGTGTTAATTCAAAAAGCGCTACACAACACTTTGTTAATGACTTCATAGTACATTAAGTTAACCAATCCCTTTTTTGAAGACATTTTTCCACTGAAGACGAAATGAATGCACAATCAACTGTTTGCAAAGAATATACACTATACTGAAGTGTGTAAAGGAAATGTTGTCCCCTACCTCCCTACCCACCATTCCCTCAACCCTAGAAATAATCCAGTAACAGTAGTGCATACAACCTTTTCTGACCATTTCTATGAATATATAAAGTGGCTGCACCACGGGCTGATTCCGAGAGACTTCGACTTCGCATAATCTAAAACCATCCCCCAAAAATATAGAATCTAAATTTTAAACCAAAAAAATAAAAACGAGTTTTTTAGACAATTTTAACTTGCAGACAAAACCAGTTAGCAACTCATAAGTTCCTCCTATATAGAAATTTGAGTCCACCTGTGTGCAAATCACAGATGTGTATACACAGATTTTTGTTTGTTTTAACAAAAATGGAATCATACTACATACATTATGTAACCTTATCTTTTCACCAAACACTATATCACAGGTGTCCTTCCATATCAGTGATGATAATAATAGCTAATACTAATGCACCAGGCACTGTTTAAAGTGTTGTACATGGATGAATTCATTTAACCCTCACAACGATCTCACGAAGTAAGGATTTTTATGACAGGGGATGGTTGAGAAACATCTAAAGTTCTTCAAACTGGGAAGTGGTGGAGTGGGGATTTGAACGCAGGCAGTGTGGGTACAGAGTCTGCATTCTTAATCTCTATGATCTGTATGTAGAGAGCTAACTCATTCTTTTAAATGACTACATGACAAAATTTATTTAATCATTCCCTACAAATGAGCATTATGGTTGTCTACAATTTTTTACTACTGCAAACAATGCTACTGTAAAGCATTCTTACATCTTTATGAAGTCACGTATTTCTATATGTAGACATGGAATTGTCAGGCATAAAATGCCTTTAACATTTCATTATATATGCAGTAGTTAATAGCTTACAATGGTGCTTCTAATCACTTATAGTCGCTTTTTTTAAAAGATTTTATTGGGGTAGGGGAACAGGACTTTATTGGGGAACAGTGTGTACTTCCAGGACTTTTTTCCAAGTCAAGTTGTTGTCCTTTCAGTGTTAGTTGTGGAAGGCGCAGCTCAGCTCCAGGTCCAGTTGCCGTTTTCTAGTTGCAGGGGGCACAGCCCACCATCCCTTACGGGAGTCGAACCGGCAACCTTGTGGTTGAGAGGATGCGCTCCAACCAACTGAGGCACCAGGGAGCTCAGTGGCAGCTCAGTTCAAGGTGCCGTGTTCAATTTTAGTTGCAGGGGGCGCTGCCCACCATCCCTTGCGGGAGTTGAGGAATCGAACTGGCAACTTGTGGTTGAGAGCCCACTGGCCCATGTGGGAATCGAACCGGCACAGCCTTTGGAGTTTGGAACATAGAGCTCTAACCGCCTGAGCCACTGGGCTGGCCCCTATAGTTGCTTTTTTATAGTTGTTTCTCCCTTCAAACTACTTATAGTTTATTTTTCCTACTAAATAGGTTCGTATTCTACTGGACGCTTTGGCTTAGAATAATGGCCTTCAGATACTTCCTGTTTAGAATATACTTCAACTTTCGAAAAGAGACAAGAAAGAATTGGGAGAGGGGGTGAACAGGGAACAGAAGAGACCACTGAGAAACCAAAATAAGATTTCACAAAATCGAGGAACTAAAAACAGATGTGTTTTACTCCTTAGAAGTCTCCTCTCCCCTTTTGTAAGCCCTAGTCGCACTATATATGCACAGTTCTGATAAGGTAAACGATCTTATTTCCATAGTCAAAGCAGATTAGAAGCAGAATGTCAGAGAGCACTCTTCTGGGCAGGTGCATGGATGACAGAAGTGCTAATGGGCACCGTAAAAACAAGAGAAAAAACAGGAAGTGTGAAAATAAGCTATAAGAACTTGAAAAGCAAAGCATGCTGGGATTTTTTATAAAGCACAAAAAGCATTACCCACCCCATAGGCCCTGAAATTAATTCACTTGAATAACTAGCGTTCATGGTGTTAATCCTGACACCAAGAAATAGTAAAATCATGTCTAGTATCAAAAAACAAGTATGGAGTATAGTTTACCAAATTTTTCTTCTAAAGTGATTATAATAAGCAATTTTAGGTGCCTAAAATGATTAATTCTAAACTGTCTCAAAAATCCACCTATCCCAAATGATTCAATTATCCATCCCAAAGAGCTCCAGACAAGCCAAAATTCTATATAAATAAGCCTCATCTGGTATTCATTTTGGTTGCTGAAGGAGTCGGGGACTGGGCCCAATCTGTCAACAGAGTCCACAGCCCTAATGATCTTCATCTCTGTTCTTTTCGCTCAGTTATTCATTAAACACATACTTCACTGCACATTAAATCATGTTACGACTCAAAACATTCTGCTTTCTAAAAATCAAACTCAGAAACACCAATCTCTAATCACCATACAGACTCCTTCCACTGTTTTACTCTTTCTTGTGGATTTAGAATACATTTTAGATCCTCCTCATCACCTCAAACATTTCGCCTACTTTCTGGCCTGTGTGTACTCCCTTAAATATTACTTGCTCCATTCTTAGCCTAAACCCCAAAGATGGCAAAGCTTTGTTACTAGCACCTTCTTCCCTTCATTGCTATCCTACAGATGGTGCCAACCAATTCCCAACCTTGGGCAAACCCCATCATTCACTTTGTTTTTCCCTCCCAAATATCACCGGGAAAAAGCAAACAACTGACCTGCTCCAAATATTATTACACACTGCATTTTAGAGAATGAGGCCACCTTCTCTCTAGGGATCCTCTAGGGATAGGATTTACCAGAAGATCCTATCTCCTCTGATTTCCTTTAGACAGCAACTTCAAAGAGTTTGGTTATGTCCCCCAAAAAATTTTGGAAAAACAATATAATCCCTTCATACATTTTTAGGTTGGCTTCCAAAATTTTCCCTCATGACTTACTTACATAATTGAAAAGAAGCAAGTTTGACAACAAATTCTATTGTAAAAATTGTCTTTGAAAATGAAGACCCTTCTATCACTTTTTAAAAAATGTGTATTGAATCCAAATAAGATTTTTTCTAAATAGGATAGTGATTTGATGCCTACCATCATCTATTTTAAAAATACACAAATAAGTCTTAATAGTCAGAAATTTTACATAATTGCATTTTCTCCTTGAACTAGTATTTCAGTTTTACTTCCCCCACAGTAATTATACTAATGTAATATAGTTTTCACATTGAAAGTTCTACTGTTCACTTTATCATCCTTTTCTTCAAAATATATGTATATAAATTAAAATAAAAATTTTTCTATGGTAATTACAATTAATATCAGTACACAATTTAACAAAACAACATAAATATATTACAACACTTTAAAGGCTTTAACTATTAGCATATTTTTTGTTATAACTTTTGAGAGTTATTAACATAAAAAGTAAAATTTTATTGGAAATGCATCTCTTAATGAAAAGGACAGGGGCTTTTTGGAAAAAAAAAGAACGATAACCCGTCATTATCATTCATTTCCTTGTCACCTAATTTAATATATCAAATTGTCCCTTTGTCTTGGAGTTCTTCCTCTGGGGACAATCAACCATAGTTAGACTGGAGATGGCTGAGAGGTATGGCTTGCTTTTGTAAAGTGAGAGAAGGGCCATTGTGAAATAGGACTCGATGACTTGAGAGACAGTCTTAGCCAAGGCTATTTGAAAAATGAATATGTACGTCCAGAGATTGTATGATTCAGAGATTGATTCTCTTAATACTCTTCATGCCCATGTATCCTAAGACAATCGTCATGTACTCCCAGAGGACCCTTGCTCCAGAACAGTGCATCCTAAGGATTCTTTCTACTTTTCCTATCCTGTCCCTAGTCTCTCCTTAAAAAAAAAAAAAAAATGACCTACACAGTTCTTTCATTCTCACATTTAAGCTGCACCTTAATTCTTTCCTCAGCCTACTGACTTCCCTGAAATTGACTGTTTAAGGATCAATTAACTGCAAACTCTGATGGACACTTTTTCATCTCAATCTTATTTAAACTATTGATTCCACCCTCCCTTTCAAAACTCTCCTCTGTTGGTTTTCCTTACACCACTTTCTTCTAATTCTTTTCTACTTATCTGTAACCTTAACTGCCTTCTCTTTCTCTGCTACCCCTTTAAAACTCTTTTGCATTTTAGGTTCAGACCACTTCTCATTCTATCTATTCTTTCTTTGCAATCCCCACCCCCTCATCTTCAATTACCAAAAGACTCTTTAATTTCTCTCTCCAGTGAGGTCTGTTGGACATCTCCACCTGGATGTCCTACATGTACTTGAAACTCAATGTACCCCAACTGAATTTTTCTTGTGATGAGAACTTTTAAGATCTACTCTCCAAACACAAAACAAAGTTTGATTTCTTCAACAGTAACAAGATTAAAATCCTGGGATGGAAGAGTTGATTGATTTAGCTTTAGCTTGGATAATTTGTCTAGCCTGGAGTGGGGACTTGGGACTACGTATTAATAGAAAACGGGAGATGGGCAAATTGAACAATAAGACAAACAATAGCCACTACATCCCACTAGTCTAAATAGAAAATGTTCATTCTCCTTAAACTGGCTTCAATCTGTTGCTTTCTCTCTTGCCTTGCCTTTTTCTACTTTCTTTAAGGCATCTTTAGGTAAAAAGAAATCCTGTATCTAATCCTCTATTTAATCCTTTGCATTCTGGCTTCTGGCTTCCTCCCTTTATCCTAATAAAGATCACCACTGTTACTCTCAAAGTTTACCAGTGATTTCTCATATTATATAGGGGTTTTCGTTGAGATATAATTGACATAAAACATTGTATCAGTTTTAGGTGTACAACATAATAATTTGGTATATGTATATGTTATGAAATGATCACCACAGTAAGTTTAGCTAACATCCATTACCACACATAGTTACAATTTTTTTTCTTGTGATGAGAACTTTTAAGATCTACTCTCTTAGCAACTTTCAAATATACGTACAATACAGTATTGTTAACCATAGTCACCATGCTGTCTGTACATTATATCCCCAAGACTTGATTACCACATAACTGCAAGTTTGTACCTTTTGACCACCTTCAGTCGTTTTGCCCAGTCCCACCCTGTCATATTATATTTAATGGTTTTTCAAGACTGCTTAGCCTTGGTTGACATCTCTCAAACATTAAACATTACTTACAACTCTATCCTCTCTTGTTATCCTTGACTCAATTTTATTCTAATTTTTCTTCTATCTTTCTAAATTCTGCCTGGTTCCATCATCCTCTCCCCTTTCTGCTCCCTTATGCACCTTATTGGCAAAACTTTTCGTTAAAGGGGTAGATAGCAAATATTTTAGGCTTTGTGGGCCATACAAGTTCTGTCACAACTACTCAACTCTTCCATTATAACATGAGAGCAGTCATAAACACTACATAAACAAAGGAGCGTGGCTGTGTTCCAATAAAACTTTTACAAAAAGAGGCAGTGAGCTGGATTTGGAGTAAGGGCTCTAGTTTGCTGATCTGTCATCTAGGAACTTCCTGAGAAAGGTAGACTGGCAGATGAATGCTGGGGACTTGTACATCTGAAAATGTCTCTAATCTACACTGAAATATCCAGGATGCTGGGATAGAATTCTACATTGGAAACAACTTCTCAAAATTTTGAAGGTACTGCTAAATCTTTTTCTACCTTCTGCAATGCCTCATTTTATTTAGCTCAGTAGATCCACTAGAGATAGTGCCTTGCCTTAGGCTTTCATCCAGGCTCACAGAGCTATTTTGCTTCATTAGTAACATTTTTAAATTTTCTTAAAAAGAAAATCCATTTGAAGAAATTGACCATTATGTTTTCTAATATCCTTTACCCAAGGAATAGCTTTTCCTAGAATCTCAGGGAAACTTCTATGCTGTCTGTTATGAGACAATAGGAATTAAGAAATCTATTGTGATTCATTTTTATGTCTTGACTATTAGTGTCCAATTGCATTAAACTCTCATACCATATTCAATTCATTTGTATCCTCAAATGTGTAATAAACATGCAGGAAAAGACAAAGGGAAGGCAACTGTTTTAGGAAAAGACAAAGGGAAGGCAACTCTTTTGGCAGCTATTGCAACATTTCAGATGAAAAGTAATAGAAATGGAGAGATGAATTTCAAATTCAAGAGGCAATTCAAACACAGATGGGATGTAGGGATTCAGGGACAAGGGAGATCGTTCCTGAGATTGTCATTTTAGAGAAGTGACAAAGTAGATCATAACCAAGGGAGAAGAATAGATTTGGAGGCTAGCAGAAAGAAGACAGGTTATGAATATATTGAGCTAAGCAAATACTAATTGTTTATTACTATATCTCCCCACCCACCAAATTACTTTCAAACGTAGTGGAAGTGCCATATAATAAGAGGAGTGATACAGAAGAATACAGACGAAAGCCAAGTTGTAAAGCAAATAGGAACAACCCAGCTGAGGTCAAAGCAAAGGTGAACATTTATAAGCCAGCAGGGACTTCTGCTGTGCCTGGATATGTTCCACACACTCAGAAAATCATTTGGCCACATTGCAGCCTGTCCTTGTCTCTTGTCCCCAAGAGCATCCGGGCCCAGACAATGGGGCCTTTGGGGGAGGACTGTCATCCAGTGTCAAACGAGCAGCCAGCTCCGAGGATGAGAACTAACTCCTGGGTCAAGAGCACTCAGCATGTTTCATGGGAGTCCGGCTTTTGTATTCAGGGGCTCATAGACTTATTTAAGTCCAAGCCCCACCCAGAGAAATAGATACCTGTGCCTCCACCCAGATTACCTTTGGAACTGAATGGGGCCAATATCTAGGGAAGATTTGTAGGCAAACAATATTATCAGTACTATCAGACAGAGGGCAAATAACTGCTGAAAGCCAATTTGCATTTACCCCAGGCTAAAAAATGCTTTGTCTCTCTTATAATCCTCAGTTCTGCCCTTCCACCCCCCAACCCCAACCCCAGGATCTTTCTATTACCGTGTTACAAACCCCATTGCTTTTGTGCATTCCTCTCAGGCTGACCCAACCTCTTATAGGTAATCACCCCCCCAAAACCCCCTCTGGAACCTGTTTAGTAGTTACAAATACCCCTATATCCTCAACACCTTCACAGAATTAACTCTCACTTCCTACCTTATCTGATTATGCCTTTTCTTGTGCAGCCCTCTCCAATGTAAACTGCTAAATCTCTTACACCTCACATTCTACTGGGTGAAGTGGTAGAATCAGTGCCCTAGTTCCTCACTGAGATTTCCAGACCAAAGTCCCTTCTACCTTATGACTTCCTCTCCATTCTAAGTCGTGGAGCATCGTGGGCGGCAGGATGGCTCAATTGCTTAGAGCATGAGCTCTAAACAATAGGGTTGCCAGTTTGATTCCCACATGGGCCAGTGGGCTGCTCCCCCTGCAACTAAGATTGAAAATGGCAACTGGACTTGGAGCTGAGCTGCGCCCGCCACAACTAGATTGAAGGACAATGACTTGGAGCTGATGGGCCCTCGAGAAACACACTGTTTCCCAATATTCCCAAATCAATCAATCAATCAATCAATCAATCAATCCTGGAGCAGCGTGGATGTCACCATCCATTGATGGAGCCATCTCACACTTTGGCCTTTCATTTCCTTGACTGTTTCTTCTCCACTCCTCTTTACCTTCACTCTACTGCAGTGACCCACTCCCGTGGGCACACCCTAGACTTGGTCACCACTTACAACTTTCCCTTTCAGTGTTTTCTCGGTCAGCTCAGATTCTCCCCAGAAGCTATCTCAAAACTGATCTACTCTTGTCAAATGCCACTCCTACCTACTTCTCCAGCTGAGGTCTCAGTAGATTCTCTCTCAGCAGTCTCTATCAGAGGCCATCAGACACACACCTACTTGCATCTACACTCTTCCTTGCCTCCTTCCCTTCTACTACAACGAACAGGGGACCCTGGCAGTGGCTGTTTAAGGCTAATCTCTCCAACTGTGTTTCCTCCTCGTTTCTGAGTCTTCACTCTATAGAATGCTCCTTTGCTCTGTATCTTTACCCTCATTCTCTCTAGTTTATCCTTACTGTCGCTTGCTAGCTAGCCTGCTTGCTATTTCTTTCCTTCTTTCTTTCTGGAAGGTACTCCCCTGCTCTCCCGTTATATCTCTACGGAGACAGGCAGGGGAGTTTTTTGTTGTTTTCTTTTCAGGAGATGGTCAGCTCTCCCAGACAGGAAATCATGGCCTCTAACTGGCTCTGGGATCCTTGAAGTTGAGGACTTGGTGTCCTTGAGGCAGCTCAGATTGCAGGAGCTCAGGGGCCTTCAGGGTCCTAAGGAGACATCTCAAAGGCTGCCTGGGGGGGAACGCAGGGCTTCAATCAGGAATGTTCCTCTTTCACCTGTAATATTTCTTTTGGGTAGAGTTTGGCACTTAAACAACAACTTTTAAAAGTCCCATCCTGAACTCATAGGCTGCCCTCGTCCCTCCAGCTATACGGGAGGATGTGCTTCTTCCTGCTAAAAGGCTTCTGCTCAGAGTTAGTCAGCTGCCAATGTACCAGCTGAGTGACCTTTAGGCAAGCTCCTTCCCTGCCCTGGCTGTCATTTTCTGTATAACAGGGGTGGGGAGGAGCAAGAAGGACCTTTGCTCTTCAGTTTCTTTAAAGGAGGTGATTCTAGAAGGAAGGCAGGAAAACCAGATGCACCCCTTCACAAACACATGCTTCCTCCCTACCTCTATGTAAGGAAACAGAGGCTGGGCAAGGTGCTGTGAAAACAGGAAATTTTAAAGTAAATAACAAGTCTTAGGGGAATACAATGCAGCAATGAAAATAAATGATTTTCATTCATTTATAACCACATGCAAAAATACTGATAAATCTGACAGACATAATGTGAATGAAAGGAGCCATATACAAAGAGTAGATATCATATGAATTCTACTTATCCAGATTCTAGATTCTAGAGTATAAAAGCAAGTAAAACTGTTCTATTCTGTTGCAAGTCAGAATAGTGATACCCTTGGGAAGGTGACTGAAAGGGAGGACAAAGGGAAGTGGGGCTTCTGGGATGCTGGGTGCCAGTTACATCGATGTACCCTGTTTTAGAAGTCAGACAGCATCACTTCTGCTGCAAAGGTCAGCCCCGGTTCAAGGGGGGGGGGGAGAAACATCGATACTTCCCCTCAATGGAAGGGCGTCAACATCACATTGTACAAATATATATCCAGATGAGAGAGATATATATAGCTATACATACAGCAATATATGTATATACATACATATATATATATATATATATATATATATATATACAGCTGACTTTACAAAATAAAATTTGCCACATAGTGCATCATTTTTGTCTGCAGCCTTACCTCTTTCCAATCTATTCTCCATACTGAAGCAAAAACAGCTAAAATCAAACAAGCAAAAAGCCCATTTACTTACTTAAAGAATTCCTACGTCTGCTTATCCTGGTTAGAGATCCCACTAGCTTTCTTACAAATGAAACTAATTGATTTGTAGTTTTCTCTTTGTTTACTGATGCACAATCCACCACTCTTTACCCTGATGATTGCTTTTAATCAAAAGTTAGTTTGGCCACCAGTTCCAAGAAGGAGTCATTCTTTCCTGGTAATGTATTCACATGTAGTATGTCATTTAATTACAGAATATTTCAAGTAGGGCAGTGTTTCTCAACATGTAGTCCAAGATTCACCTGTAAGAGATTGTGGGGGGAGGAGGGTCCCCCAAGATTTGCATTCAGATGAAGAATACCATGTGATTCTAAGGTACAGTCAAGTTTGAGAACCGTTTAACTAAAGTTTCTCTGACCTGCTCAGTTAAACTAATGAGCCAATTTCATTTCATGTTCCTCTCCTTTCTCTAGCTTCTCCTTGTTGTCCCCTCCATTTTCAGCTAGCCAAGCGGAGGTGGATAGAGAAGAATACGCATTCTCCTGGGACTGGGATAGCTTCTTCTTGACTGCAGGCAGCCTTGTTTCCTCAGTTTGCCTTGCTGCCTGTGAGATGGACCCAGCGGTTCACTTAGTTGAGCTTGCTCAGTTCTTTTAAAGGCTTAGTGCCTTGACCCACCCTGCTCCTTCAGTCTAGAATACCTTTCTTTCCCAACTCCATCCCTGCAAAAGTTACCTAGTTATTACGTAGGACTCTCCAAACAATCCTTCTGGAGTTCCACAGCCGTGTTTGCTGTACCACTAGAAATCCATGCACGTGCCCATTCAGATATTTCAACAAATATCTATTCGGCATCTACTATGCGCCAGGTAGTGTTCCAGGGCTTGGGGATTGTATCTCTATAGAACAAAGCAGATAAAAATCCTTATCCTTGTGGAACAGGTATTCTAGCGAAAAAATGCAGACAATAAGTACTAAACAGATAAGAAAATTAGATATGTTAGAAGGGAAACAGGAGTGAGGAGGGGTTGGGTTCCAACATAAGCATAGTGGTGGGAGAGCCTCACTCACTAAGAAGATACAAGGATACTGCTACGTCTGGGAGGAGCGTGTCAGCTAGAAGTGTCAGACACGTTGGAGGGAGAGGGAGAGCAAGGAGGCCATTGTGACTGGAGCAGGGAAGTGGGGGAAGAGGTTAAGGAGGTTATGGGTGGCTAGATTCCATGCGGCCTTATAGTCGCTGTAAAAATTAGGTTTTTACTGTGAGTGAAATGGGAAGCCTTTGCTGGGTTTTAAGCAGGCGGGGGGTGGGGGTATACTGTTTATGTCTTTTAAGCATCTCTCTGGCTGCAGTGTGAAAAGAAGTGAAATCAAGAAGCTATTGCAATAATTCAGGCGAAGCATGATGGTGGTTTGGACTATGGTGGCAGGTGTGAAAGTCATAATACTAATATTTGTTTAATTCAAGTTGCGGCATTAATTATGGTTTGTATCGTATGCATCACTAACATGCTTCTGCGGTGGGTTTTTGCAGCCTCGATTTCAGGGACCGGGAAGGAGGGGAGGAGGGAGGGATGGTTTGAGGTTACCAAGGAAACAGAACATCATAGATGGGAAAACTTAAGAAGGTTCTAGGCTTTTAGGCCTCTGGCGCAGCAATAATTCTCTGGCCGACCCCACCAGCCGCTTCCCAAAGATCGTGCGCAACAGGCTAGGGTGGGAGCCTATGGAAAGCACAGGACTTTCGCAAAGCGAGACAAGCGCATTCCGGGAATCGTAGTTCTGCGCCCCTACGCAGGCGCAGTGGTCTCCAGTTGGCTTGCGCGCGCAGCTCCTGCAGGACCAGCTTCTAGAAGCTCATTGCGGTAGCGTTGGTCCTGACTGCGGGTCGTGTTGCAGGTAGTTGTTGACCCGGGCCCCTAGTTTGGGTGCCGCGGCCAGGTCGCCGGCCCCGAGGGTGCACTTGGGGCGGAGCGGGGCAGAGGGCATCCGACCGACCTCGCTGTGCGCTCCCAATGCTGCAGCTCCTGTGGGAGGTGGGCACTCTCTTGAATGACGGAGCTCTCCTCCATCCCCTCCCTGCGCCTGGGGTCTTGCAACTTCGGTACTTTTTACATTTTGCGCGGGAAAATTCCTTGTTTTGTGTGCGTGGGGTGGGGAGGAGGCTGTTCCTTGTATTGCAGGACGTTTAGCAGCTTTCCTGGCTCTACCCACTAAGTACCAGTAGCACCGCTTCTCCCCAGTTGTGATAACCAAAATGTCTTCAGACATTGCCAATATCCTCTGTGAGGCAAATCCCCACCAGCCCCGTTTGACAAATTCTTTTTGCCTGCGTCACATTTTCGCGGTGCCTCTGTTGTAAGCTCCCTGGAGATCAAGACGAATGTCTTACTCTCCGCAGAGTCCCAGGTGCCCAGCACGGCGCCAGGTACCCGGTAGGTGCCATGTATTTGGCAGAGGAATAAAATGACGTCATGCATACGGTGGGCCAGGTTCCGTGCTCGGAGGTGGGTAATTATTGTTTCTATAGTTGCAGTTGGAGGAGAGTGCCCTGTTACTTGCCGCATGTAGCACATCTCAGGCTGTATTGTCATTTTCTGGGTGCTCTGTGAGGGTGGGGACCCTGTCTGACCTGTCCACGCCTACCTCCGTAGTGCCTCGTTCCCAACTCATAGGTGTTCAGTTTTTTGTAGAATGAACAAATGCATGCAACATGGGACATCATGCTCTCTGCAAAAGAGCACTTGGGGATCAGAGAAAGCTTCATACAAGAGGTGTCAGTTAAAAGGAGTCAAGGTTTAATGAAGAAACATTTGGTGGGAGAGGGAAAGAAACCAGCATTCCAAGGAGAGGGAAGGCTCCACTGCAAAGGATGGAAGCAGATAGAGTGTCTGGGAATGGGGAGATACTTCTTTATGGCTGTAGTATCCATCAGGGGCTGCTAGAACTCAAGAGATGAGGTCATCAGAGCAGGGTCTAGATAACCATGCATATCCTCTGCCTTTGAATTTTATCTTGAGACAGTGGGAGGGATACCTATTAGGAGGAATCCTTTGGCTCCAGTGTGAGGTTGGATTGGAGAAACCTGTACATAGGTTCTTAGGAAATAAAACTGCCTTGGTTATTGATTATGTGAGAAATTTTAGAGGCAAATATGAAACCAGGTTTCTGAGTTGAGCAGCTGGTGGGAAATGCATGGCCACTCACTGAGAGAGAGCAGGAAATATTAAATAGGTTTGTGACTGGATCGTCTTGTAGCAGTGAGCCTTTTCTGATCAGTTTTGCTTATGAGGAGTATTTAGTCTGAAGAAACTTTTCTTGGAGGGTGCCTTTAATTACCCTTAAGAAACTCAACTTTTCACCTTTAAGTAAAATTATTCTTTTAATATGGTAGTTGGGCAGGGCTGTTGCAGGCCTCTGAGAGTATGTGTATATACTATATACATGTATCTGAACCAAACCAAGAGCAATGTTTTCAGGATTAACCATTTATTTCACTTACTTAATATCTTATATTTCTTGATAGTTTCTGCAAGACCATGAACTGAATCCTTGGAACTCTTGATACTTTGCTGTGTATAGACCCTGTTGGTGGACTGTACAGATATTCAACTAGAGTCTAAAGGGGACTGAAGTCCTGTTGGTGATACACATTGCAAGTCGTGGTACCCTGGAACATGATGACAGCCCTTTGCCCAGAGCCTCAAACTCTGGCCTCAAGTGAACAAAACAAGATCCTAAGAATGGATACTCCTGGGAATCAAGAAGCTATTCTAAGAGGAAACTCTACTGACCCAGAGTATTTCAGACAGAGGTTCAGGTGGTTTTGTTACTCAGAAGAGGCTGGACCCAGAAAAGCCCTGAATCAACTCTGGGAGCTCTGCATTCAGTGGCTGAGACCAGACATCCACACGAAAGAACAGATTTTAAAGCTTTTGGTGTTTGAGCAATTCCTGACCATTTTGCCTGGGGAGATCAGGATTTGGGTAAAGTCACAACATCCTGAGAATAGTGAGGAAGTGGTGACCTTAATAGAGGATTTGACCCAAATGCTTGAAAAAAAGGAAGGTGAGATTTATGGAGGAAGGAGGGGTTGGGAGAGATCTCCTCGGGGTATGAGAGTCAACTCAGAAGAAAGCTATTTGCTAAAGAGACTGAGTTTGGAGGTGGGACTGGATTTTGAATCGGCCCTGCCCTTTATGTGTGGTCTTGGGCACGCTATGCAACCTCTCAGAACTTTTGTCTGTAAAAAGGGGATCCCATCTTCTCTATAGTTCTGTTGTGAGGATTAAATAAGACAAAGTATAATGCAAAGTGCATGCTCAAGAAATACTAATTTCTTTCCCCTCACCCTTGAGCAAGAGGGGACCTTAGAACACAGGAAAGAAAGACATTATCTAAAAATGTTTGCAGTCATAAGCTTATCATCCAGCCCAAACCTCACTTCTAAGCTTTAGTGTATACAGTAGCACATTTCCAATATCTGATAACGGAAATACGTTCTGCACTGTTTTGCTCTCCAAGTTAAACATATGAAATGTGACTAGTGCAAATAAGGAATTGATTTTTTAATTAGACTCCAATAGCCATATGTGGCCAGCAACTACTCTATTGACTAGTGCAGTTCCACAGCCATCCAGAGGAACAGCTGGCTTACATTTTTATAATTACATTATTGTACATTATATACAAATGTCTAAAATATAAACTATGAATTGTAATATGATTATGTCATTGTAAAGTACTGATGAAAAGACTTCTAGGGTGGCTAGCCCTTTGAGAGCATGTGGTTCAACTTTTATAAAATCCCTCTCTATAGGCTACAAATATTCCAAGTATTCCCAATATTATTTACATAAGGTTCTCAGTACATATGTGTGACAGCTTGTATTCTACTAGGAGTTCTGAGATAAATGTGGAAATAGTCTCTACCACCACAGACTTAATTTGTGGTCATGCAGCTCCTTGGTATAGCTAAAATTGGGGCTTCCTGACTCCTTTCTGACTGGACTGTCACTGCAACACGGTACTTCTACAAAATTAGGGCCTCTGTGTGGAGGCCCCTGCTGTAAAGAAGTTCATGAATTGATTGCTCTAGCTTTCAGTAAGATAGAACAGTTTCCTTAGAATAATCCCTCTTTTCTCTCTGCAAAATTCTGATGCTTCATTTCTATTGATTGCCTAAACAATAGGCTACCTAAAATTCTTTTCATAAGAAAGTATAATTTTAAAAAGTACTTTTCCCTTATTAGAAGAATTGCTGTTAACATTTTGGGGTGCTTACTACATGTAGTTCGTAGGTTCAGGTTCCTGATTTCCGTATTTAGGAATCTTGGGCACTCCAGAGGTGGAGTCAGCTCATTTAATAAATGACTCTTGTGCAAGACATTGTGGTAGGATTATGAAGAAAATAAATTAATACATAAAATAAATAGGCTTTTCCCTTACTACAGCTTATAAAGATTTTAAAATAATTATGCAAATTAAGTACATTAAACTGTGGTGTATGGAATGAACAAAATCAGTTTTTTGTGAGCTTTGGAATTGATATTTTACAGAGTAGGGGGAAAAGGCTTGGGTTTTAATAGGAAACTACATGATGTGTCTGTTCTTTCTGTTTTAAAAAGTGGAAGAAACTTTTTTCTGTTTCTTACGACCTTTTTCTCCAGACACATATATAAGAACTTCTAGTCTGAGGAATCCATTTGAAAGACTGGACTGTTTTTTTCCACTTTTCTTAGATCCAGTTTCTCAAGAGTCTGTTATTTCCCAAGAAGAGAGCCCTGAAGAAGATAAAATGGTTTCTGTCCTTCCTAGTCCTAAATCCGGGGTAAGCTTTCCTCTCACTGGTTTTCATTCATTCCAAAGTGAATACTTGCTGAGCTCCTACTGAGTGGTATAACAATGCTAGATGGAATAATTAAGACAATCTCCTTTTCTTCACATTCCTCACATTCTTTGGGGTCATTTTTCACATGCTCTTTTATCAGGAGAATTTGTCACAAGTTTGACTCTAATAAAAACAAAAAAAGTTATTTACTAAAATTCAACAGTTGTTCCTGATAAAATTAGGTGAAAATCAAATGATATTTCCTAACATGATTAAAAAAAATCCCCATCTGGATGGTATTGGAAATAAAATGTTTAACCTTATTGCTGTTAATGAGGATTTTCTGAATATTCTAGCCAATGCTAAGTAAGATAAGAAAGAAGTGAGGTAAGTATTGGTATGAAAGATAATATTGCCTACTTGGAACACCTCAGAGAATCAACTGAACAAGTACTGAAACTCATGTGATAGTTGAGAAAGGTAGCTGGTTACAAATCAATAAATTTGCTATATATAATAATTTTACCAGTTAGGAAAAAAATTTCTTATCAAAATAGTGAGTAATAGTGCTATATAGTAGGCTGATCATGGCTCCCCAAAATATGTTTACTTCCTAATCCCTAGAGCCTGTGAATACCACTTTGATTTGGAAGAAAGGTCTTTGCAAATGTGATTGAGTTAATGGTTTTGAAATGAGGAAATTATCCTGGATTGTACGGGTGAACCTTAAATGCCATCACAAGTGTCCTTGTAAGAGAGAGACAGAAGGTGCTTGAACACAAAGCAGGAGAAAGCCATGTGAAGGTTGGAGAGGCAAGGCTGCGAACCAAGGAATGCCAAGGAATGCTGCAGCCACCAGGAGCTGGAAGAGGCAAGGGACAGATTCTCCCTCAGCCTCTGGAGGGAGTGAGCTCTGCCAGCACTTTAATTTCAGACTTCTGGCCTCCAGAATTGTGAGAGAATAAACGTCTTTTAAGCCACCAAAGTTGTGATTTGTTTTAGCACCCATCGGAAGCTAATACAAGTGCTTCTAGCCACTCTGTTATACTGCCTCTCAAAATGCAATGCAGAGGATCATATAGAAAGTGTGTTTTAATGAGTCATGGTGCTTGCTTGTAATTTTGGAGTAATTGTGAGTATGTTATTGAATATAGATTATGTTTGTCAATGGAAATTAAAATTTGGAATGTAGTCACTGATGTTGCTCATATGTTTAATTATTGCCTGTAAGTTTACATGAATTCTGTGAATTGGGGTTTAGGAATGTAATTTGTATCCTTCATTTAACATTTTTCTGTGAATCCAAGAAATCAGTGTGGTGGGGTGAACTTGATCAATGTTAGATATTCCAGATAAAGCATTTCACACCAGGGACTAAATGGAGAAGCAGGGATGTGTTATAATGTTGTTTTGGATCACTTGTAATAGTCATGTAATAGCTACCTCGTAACTTGCTTTAGAATCCTTAAAAACTTAAGTAATATCAAAACTAATACTTTATATCCTAACTGTTTCTCTGACCCCTGAGGATCTATTTGGGAATAATATAATGCCAAAAAGACTGTTTGGTGTTCTAGGAACCCATGACGTTCAAGGATGTGGCTGTGAGCTTTTCCAGAGGAGAGTGGAGGAAGCTGGAGCCTTTTCAAAAGGAACTGTATAAGGAAGTGCTGATGGAGAACTTTAGGAACCTGGAATTTCTGGGTAAGAGCATCTTCTCTTCATGATCTAGCGTCTACGCTTGGTATCTTTTTGTCCACTGTTATTGAAAGATAAATGCTATGAACTGTTTTGGGTGGGTGTGCAGGGGTGATGTGACTAATTCTAAAAATGGGTCCTGAAAATGTACTTTTCTGTAGTGTTTTCTCCAAAAAAAGAGTCCATACTTCATTGAATTGGAAATGTTTAGCATCATTGTGCTATCATGAAGGCCGTACCTTCCCCCATTTTCTCCTCAAATTCCAGTATTCATGTCTGTGTTGGATAGCATCTTCTCTCCCCTGGAGAACCAGAGGCTATGTGTGAATGTGAGAATGTCTTTGTTCTATGCAAAAACAGCAGTTTTTTAAAATATTATTTTCTCTACGAGCAGGCTTTCCAGTTTCCAAATTAGATTTGATTTCCCAGATAAAGTGGGTTGAACTGCCATGGCTGCTGGAAAAAGAAGTCTCAGAAGGCTCCAGACCAGGTGAGTTGGTGAAAAATAGACAAGGAAATTAAAACAGTTGCTTACCAAGTCATTTGGGAAGAGCTTTTGAAATGTTGGGTGATCTAGATAAATTATCATTACATTAGAAGAATGATTAGAATATATCCCTTGCTTCTTGGAATGTTCATTTTAACAGGGGAGACTGTTCATTTGGGTTCTCTGAGAAGTAGATGCCAAGACGCAATTAGCCATGCCATAGACTTACTGGAGAGAATGCCAGTGAAGGAAAATAGGGAGGGAGCTGGAAGAAGCCAGGAGATTTGTCAGAGCACACTGCAGGTCTGAAACCTGTGAATGAGAGAGGGAAAGAAGGAAGGAAGATTGGGTAGGAAGACTCTTAGACTGACATGCAATTTAAGAAAGTTTTGACAAGGCCAAAATAAAGTCCTCAAGCCAGAGTTGCCCCTCAGAGTCTTAAGTTTCACAGAAATGGGTCTGCCTAACCATCCCTGCTATACTAGTTATTGACTGGGACCAGCTGTGGGAAAGTGGCCTTGGCGTGAATGCCACGGTGGATTCATAGAGCAGGTGCTTACCTGAAAGCAGGCGCTTAGATGAGGAGATCTGAGAGGTGCATTTTTATGGATGCCATAGACAAAAATACAGACACCAAAACAAAAAGTGTAGTAATGGAATGTATTGCTATGTATGCAATGGGAAAATATAGAAGCAAGGGCTTAATTAATATTTGAGTTGAGTCTTAAAGAATAAGTAGGAATTCATCCCAAGGACAACATAGTAGTATAATTCCATTTTTGTTAAAAGGAAAAAAATGTGCATGTACCTGTGTATATCTGAAAATATAGATGCATATGGACTTTTAACATCTAGGGAGCATTCATGTTAATGCTGGTTATTTTTGAAGGGTTATATTATTTTCTTTATCCTCCCCTTATTAAAATTTAACAATATATAATATATACATTAAAAAACAATTATATATCAGTACCTTGGCTTTTTTTTTTTTTAATTCACTTTGTTCTGTTCCATCTTCACCATTCGTTTCAGTCAATCTATTGGCTGTTTGCAGTATAGTTACACAAATAAAGGACAGCAATTGTCTTATGTTTATAAGTAGTAGTATTTGGGAGAATAGTTTCAAAGATGCATTCTTAAAAAAGTTTTTAGTAAAATCTAGCAGCATTGATATATACATGTTCCTCCCCTCTAAGATGCTTATGTAAAAGAAGCATCATTTAGATGTGCAGCTTGAAAAAGTCTTTTATAACAGACTGGAGAAAAAGTTTTTGACAGATAAAGTACAGTTAATAGCTGTAATTTATAAAAAAACTCATGCAAATCAGTAAGGAACACTGAGTCTGTTAGAAAAATGAAGAACTTGAGCAGATAACTGACAAAACTAAGAATAACTGACAAATTTAAATAGCTGTGAACGTGAAAAAAATGTTCCAACTCACTGGTCAACAATGAAATGTATATTTAAAGCAACAATACTATTTAAAGAAAGATCATTTGACTAGAGATGAGTAGTCAGGTGCTTCTCATCATGCGTCACGTGATGTTATAAATTTTCTCTCCCTTGTTTCACTAATTCTACTTTTATGACTTCTGAGGAAATATTAATCATTTGATAAAATTCAATAAGGGAATAACTAAGTAAACGAATATATGAAATATTAATATTAATATATAATGGATTATTACATAACTAAAATTATCTTTATGAAGAATTACCAATGAGATGGGAAAGAATTTGAATCAAAAAAGTAAAACTATATATTATGCATAGTTTTTTAATTCTAAAATGAGCAATTTCTAGAAGGAAATAGAATTTTTAACAATAGTTAACTTCTGGGTGATAGGATTTTGTGTTTTATAGTCATCTGTTTAAAAAATAGTTTTACAAAAGTGACAGTATGGTCTCATGATTAAGGGCTAGGCTGAGTGATGTAGTTAATGAATGAATTCAGAGTTCTGAGAAGGGCTTAAATAGTATAGTATTGGAGAAAGCTCTGTGGAAATTGTGAGATTTGAACCCTAGGCCCTGTCAAATTTGTATGTTTGTGATAGTGAAGTGGTGTGAGACTGCTTTCTGGGTAGTATAAAATGTTAAAAGACTAAAAGAATCAGATTGAAAATGCTGTAGTATACTAGGGACAGTAAATGGATGCCTGGTGAGAGTATTCATAAGGGGCCAGACTGGTAACCGTTGAAAGTCTAACATAAGTGGTGTTGTATTAATATATCTGTGATGTGACTAATGTCTATAAACTTAGTGCTATTTGACTGTTTTGAGGAGCGGCAGTATGGTACAGGGATCAGAAGCCTGGGCTTTGGTGTCAGACTAGGTTAAAAATCTGTCACTGCCACTTGTAATACATGTGACCTTCAGCAAGCTACTTTCTATGTGCCTAGTTGTCACATCCATAAAACAGGGATAATAAATAGGGTTATTGTGAAGAGTAAGTGAAATACAAGTAAAGTACATGATATGGGACCTGGCATTTGTTACGTATTCAGTAAATATTGCACTATTATCATCGTACTATCATTACTGTTTGAAAAAAAGAATAGACTGGATAGAGGGAGAAGAAGTTTGAACCTCTTACGGAAATTTGAATGAGGGCAAGAACTTGCATTTCTAACTATAAAGCATAAACTTCATCTTCCTCAATAGTTTTCCTAACCCCTATATTTACCTACATTCCCTATATCTACCTTTTCCCGTCGCTGTTTTATCAGACTATTTGAGAACTGTCCGAGCCATATTCTTCATAGTCATTACTGTCTGTATTCCTATTTCAATTCCAAATACAGCAGCTTCCTTTATTGTAAACGGGAAATATTCTGTGTTATTTCTTTTAGAGTGTGATCCTAGAGGTGAATTGAAGGAATCTGTTCGAAATCAAGATGTTCTTGTGGAAGAATCGACTTTAGATAAAATAATAGAAAGATACCTGATGGGTGGTGATTATGACTTGATGGGAGAATCCTGGAAATGTTATGGCAGATTAGAGGAGGATCGTAGTGATAAGGAATATTCTCAAGTAACAGGCCCACAAAAGAAAACTCATGGGAGAGGCAGTAAGGGTGAGGAATTTGATCCTGCAAAAGGCCCCTTTGGAAGTAATTTCAAAGAAACTTCGGATATAATTAAACATCTGAGAGTCTACTTGAGGAAGAAATCTCGGAGGTATAATGAATGCAAAAAACCCTTTAGTTTTCATTCAGACCTTATTCTGAACCGCAAAGAACACACTGGAGAAAAGCCACGGAAATATAACGAAGGCAGGAAAGTTTTAAGTCACTCTTCATCTCTTGCTGAACATCAGAAACATCAGAAAATTCATTTGGGGGATAAATCCCAGAAGTGTAGTAACTGTGGGGTAACCTTTACTCAAAGCTCATCCCTTGCTAAGAGAAAAACCTCTATATGTGAGAAATGTCGGAAAGATGAATATCAGGATGCAACCTTGAATAAAGATGAGGGACTGGAGACTGGAGAAAAAACCCATAAATGTAGCAAATGTGGAAAAGCCTTTGGCTATAGTGCCTCACTAACCAAACACAGGAGAATTCATACTGGGGAAAAACCCTACATGTGCAATGAATGTGGAAAAGCTTTCAGTGACAGTTCATCCCTCACACCACATCACAGAACTCATAGTGGAGAGAAACCCTTCAAATGTGATGATTGTGGAAAAGCTTTCACCCTAACTGCCCACCTCATTAAACATCAGAGAGTTCACACTGGAGAAAAACCCTATAAATGTAAAGAATGTGGAAGACCCTTTAGTGACAGTTCATCTCTTATTCAGCATCAGCGAATTCATACTGGAGAAAAACCCTATACATGTAACAATTGTGGAAAATCCTTTAGTCATAGCTCATCCCTTTCCAAGCATCAGAGAATTCATACTGGAGAGAAACCCTATAAATGTGGTGAATGTGGGAAAGCCTTTAGACAGAATTCTTGCCTCACCCGACATCAGAGAATTCACACTGGAGAGAAACCATACTTATGTAATGATTGTGGGATGACTTTTAGCCATTTTACATCTGTAATATATCATCAGAGACTTCATTCAGGAGAAAAACCCTACAAGTGTAATCAGTGTGAGAAAGCCTTCCCTACCCATTCACTCCTTAGTCGTCATCAGAGAATTCATACTGGTGTAAAACCTTATAAATGTAAAGAATGTGGGAAATCCTTCAGTCAGAGCTCATCTCTTAATGAACATCATCGAATTCATACTGGAGAGAAACCCTATGAATGTAACTATTGTGGAGCAACCTTTAGTCGAAGCTCAATCCTTGTAGAACACCTGAAAATTCATACTGGAAGAAGAGAATATGAATGTAATGAATGTGAGAAGACATTTAAAAGTAACTCAGGCCTCATCAGGCATAGGGGATTTCACTCTGGAGAGTAATTCTTGGGCTGTAGTAAGGTGGGGGGAAATTTAGTCAGAATTGTCCATTATTAGTAACCTGGGATGTAAATTACCACAGCATTGATCGGTAGCTGCAACTTTTGATGGTTTGGCGGCTAGGAAAAATTTACTTTTTCCCTTTCACCCCTCTTTGCAAGGATGTCAACTTTCGGTAGATAGGGCTGGTAAAGTGATGTGAAAAGTGAAAGTAGTATGAGATGTGAAATGATTCTAAAAGACCAAATGTGAATTTAAAAAGTGTGTGGGGGCGGAGGTGGTGGGAGGGGTAGGGTGTTGGTGTCCAGGACCTACCTTTTTAACTACTTTTCGTCAGAAGATTTCCCTTCTAGCTTCGCTAGCTTCCCCTTCCACTACCAGGTAGTGTAATAGAAAGAGAACTTGAGTGGAGTCAGATGACCAGGGTTCTGCCCCAGTTTGCTGAGCAACTTGCGATATAACCTTGGGGAATTCATTTGACCTTTCTGAATGTCACTTTCTGAACTGGTAGAATGAAGGGGTGGGACTAATAATTTCTAACTTTTTTTAAAAAAATACCTCATGTTTTCTGGAGCTGTGGAAATAAGTTAAACATTTTTGACCCATTAGAATTTTCAGGTTTAGTAGAAAATTACTCGTTTAGGATACTGAACTTTGGTGTAGTGAGAATGCAGTATATTTTTTGAATACTTGATGCCTTGAATACTTGAATATTTGATGCTAAAAAATGGTATAAACAGGAACTAGTCAGTGAAGCTCAAACAAGTTTGCCTTCAGGGAATGTTTTAATTGGACAAAGCACCCCAACCTATTTTTCCTTTGGGCACTGGCTAAGGGGACAGGGAATCTAGAGGGCAGACACCTGAGCCATCTCAGACATGAGAGTTACAGTCCTAGGAAAACAGCTTGGGGGGTAGGGGGTGGTGGGAGGAAATGGGTGCTGAAAACAGGTATCTGGACGGATTGCCTTTTGCAAAATAGAGTTCTATTTAAAAAATTTTTTTCTATGCTAAGTACAGCTTCCTGTAATTGGAGTGTATACATTCTCTATGGTGAGGGTCACAAGCTAAAATTGGGCCCTTTGACGTGTTTTAGTTGGTCTGCGTGGTAAGGTAGGGGTGTGTGTGTGTGTGTGTGTGTGTGTGTGTGTGTGTGTGTGTAATTAGTTGCCACCATTTTAAAAATAGGAAATGTTATACCAAAAAAAAAAAAGCTTGTCTTAAAAAATGTAAGAGCTGACAACACTGGGCCCATATTTCAGTGGGGCAGTCAGCTGGTTTTAGGTAGCAGCTGCTACCTTTCGATAGGGAATCTACTCTTCTATTGCCAAGTTCTCTCAGTTATGTAACCTGACTTAACAACGGTAAGAATTGGATATTCTGATCCCCTGCCATCTGGAAAATCCATAGCCTAAAATCTAAAGAGATTACTAATATTAAGTAAAATTCAGGAAAAGAATGTAGAAATGATACAGAATAAATCTTCAGTTAAGTTTTCTGTTGGGAGATTATAGACCTCAGAGGAATATACAGATATTAGTAAACTATTCCTTACTAATTTCATTGGTGGAGCCTGAAGAAGTTTCTAATTGTGAAAAAGGAACTGAAAACTCTTAAGTCAGGTAGGTTTGGGTCTGAGGTCATACGGTTCTGGAGGAGCCCCACTGATTTAGCTGTGATACCAAGTTCCTAAAGGTGAAATTTGAGGCAGTGTCTCTAAAAAGAGAACTAAACCAGAAAACTTTTGGCTTAGCGAGGTGAAGAGATCCTTAATGCTCATCTGAGACTCAGCAATATTTGCTGTGATTTGAGTGGGTTTAGGTTTGCATTGCTACCTCTGGGTGATATTTTTTGGTTTCTTGTGCCCTCACTGCCCCACAGACTGTAGTTTAAATATTGCTGTGTGATAAATTGATCTGCAAACTTATTGCTAAATAGACCAACCAGAGTCATTTAGCCATGAAAGGAATATGGCTTATGAGAATCATTTACTATGATTTAAGTTTTTCTCTTGGAAAAGATATAAACCCTGGTTTGTTTTTTACTGGAAAGATGTAGAAAGAATTAAATTTGAGAGATTATTGAGAATAGGCTTTCCCGGACATTTACTTGAAAATGACTGTGCTTTTAAAAATGTTTTAATGAATTGCTATTGAAGGAATTTCAAGTCACACAACAAGACAAGGCTTCTCCTGTCAACAAATTTACTTATTTTAGAATTCTTTTTTAATATGGTAAAATATACATAACATAAAATTGACCATTTTAACCGTTTTGGGGTTTATAATTTGGTGGCATTAAGTACATTCACATTGTTGTGCATTTGTCCCACATTTATCTCCAGAACTTTTTCCATCATCCCAAACTGAAACTCAACTCATTAACCAATAACACCTCAGTCTCCTCTTCCCCAAGCCTATGGTAACGACTATTCTTTCTTTCTCTTTGGAATTTGACTCTTCTAAGTACCTTATATAAATGGATTCATTCAATATTTGTCATCATGTGTCATGCTTGTTTCACTTAACATAGTGTTTTTAAGGTTCATGTAGCATGTGTCAAAATTTCATTCCTTTTTACGGCTGAATAATATTCCATTGTATGTATATACCACATTTTGTTTATCCATTCATCTGTTGATGGACATTTAGGTTATTTTCACCATTTGGGCTGTTGTTAACAATACTGCTATGAACAGTGGTGTACAAATATGTTTGAGTCCCTGCTTTCAGTTCTTTTAGGTAAATATCTAGAAGTGGAATTGGCTGGAAGTCCGCAAGATTTCATCCTTACAGTGTATAACAGGATCTCCTTTTTAAAGGCTGAATAATATTCTATTGTATGTAGATGCCACATATTTTTTTATCCATTCCTCCATCGATACACATTTAGGTTGCTTGTACTTCTTGGCTGTTGTGACTAATGCTGCAATGATCAGTGATGTGTAGATACTCTTTGAAATCTGTTTTCAGTGTTTTGGATAATATACCCAGAAGCAGGATTGCTGAATTATATTAAAATTCAATTTTTAGCTTTTTGAGGAGCCTCCATGCTCTTTTTCCACAGCAGCTGTACCATTTTACATTCCTGCCAATGGTACACAGGGTTTCAGTTTCTTTACATCCTCACAATACTTAACCATTTTCTGTATTTTTGATAGAGGCCATCCTAACATGTATGGTTTTGATTTGCGTTTCCCTGATGATTAGTGATGTTGAAAATCTTTTCATATGCTTGTTAACCATTTGTATGTCTTCTTAAGGGAATTGTCTATTCAAGACCTTTGCCCCTTTTTAAATCGAGGTTTTTTTGTTTTTCTCTTCTTGAGTTGTAACTGTATTTAATATATTCTAAATATTAATCCCTTGTCAAATTTATGGTTTGCAAGTATATACTCCCATTCCATTGGTTCCATTGGTTGCCTTTTCACCGCACTGATTGTTTCCTTTGCTGCACAGAAGTTTTTAAGTTTGATGTAGTCCCACTTGCCTTTTCTTTTTTTTTTTTTTGCCTGTGCTGTTGGTGTCATGTTTAAGAAATAATTGCCAAATACAATGTCATGAATTTCCCCCCATGTTTACTTTTAGGAATTTTATAGTTTCAGTTCTTACATTTAGGTCTTTAATCCATTTTGAGTTCTTCATATGTTGTGTAAGATAAGGGTCCATCTTCATTCTTTTGTCTGTGGATATCCAGTTTTCCCAACACCGTTTGTTGAAGAGTCTGTCCTTTCCACATTGTGTAGTCTTTGCACACTTGTTGAAGATGTTTGGCCATATATACCTAGGTGCATTTCTGGGCTTATTATTCCATCAGTCTATATGCCTGTATGCCAGTACCATACTGTTTTAATTACTGTAGCTTTATAACATGTTTTGAAATCAGGATGTATGAATTCTCTAGCATTTTTCATTTCTCTTGGGTTTTTTGTGTGTTTTTTTGGGTGGGGGAGGCTGCTATTTAGGGCCCTTTATTTTAGGATAATTTTTTCTATTTCTGCAAAAAATGTCATTGGCATCTTTGTAGGAATTGTGTTTGGGTAGTGTGAACGTTTTAACAATATTGTCTTCCAATCCATGAACATGGGATGTCTTTCCATTTATTTGTATCATCTTTTAATTAATCCATGTTTTGTACTTTCAATGTTCAAATCTTTCACTTGGTTAAGTTTATTTCTAAGTATTTTATAATATTTGATGATATTGTAAGTGGAACTATATTCTTAATTTCTCTTTTGGATTGTTTGTTCCTATAACTTTGCCGTATTTGCTTATTAATCCTAACAGTTTTCCTGTGGAATCTTAATGTGTTTTTTTAACATATAGGCATACCTTGGAGATATTGTGAGTTCAGTTTCAGACCACTGCAATTAACTAAATATCACAGTAAAGTGATTCACATGAATTTTTTGGTTTCCAAGTACATAATGAAAGCTGTGTTAAAGCTATATAGTGTAGTAAGTGTGCAATACCATTAGGTCTAAAAAAATGGGCATACCTTAATTAAAAAATACTTTATTGCTAAAATATGTTAGCCATCATCTGAACCTTTGGTGAGTTGTACTCTTTTTGCTGGTGGTGGGTCTTGCGTCAGTGTTGGTGGCTGTTAACCTTTGCTGAAGGTTAGGGTGGCTGTGGTAGTTCTTAAAATAAGGCAACAATGAAGTTTGCCACATGAGTACTCTTCCCTTCATGAATGATTTAGCATGTGATGCTGTTTGATAGCATTTTACCCACAGTAGAACTTTCAAAAATCGGAGTCAATCCTCTCAAACCTTGCTGCTGCTATATCAACTAAGTTTATGTAATATTCTAAATTCTTTGTTGTCATTTCAACAGTCTTCACAACATCTTCACCAGGAGTAGATTCCATCTCAAGAAACCACTTTCTTTGCTCATCCATAAGGAGTAGTTCCTCATCTGTTAAAAAGTTTTGTCATGAGATTGCAGCAGTTCAGTCACATCTTCTATTTCTAGTTCTCTTGCTTTTTCCACCACATCTGCAGTTACTTCCTCTACCGGAGTCTTGAACCCCTTAAAGTCCTTTGTGAGAATTGGAATCAACTTCTTCCAAACTCCTGTTAATGTTGATATTTTGACCACAAATCACGAGTGTTCTCTTGAATGGCAGATCCTTCTTAAGTGGTTTTTTATTTACTTTGCCCAGATCCAGCAGAGAAATCACTATCACAGGTCTAGCCTTACAAAATATATAAGACTTGAAAGTCAAAATTACTCCTTAATCCATGGGCTGCAGAATGGATGTGGTGTTAATAGGCATGAAAACAACATCACTCGTATACCTCCATCATAGCTCTTAGGTGACTAGGTACATTGTCAGCGAGCAGTAATATTTTGGAAGGAATCTTTTTCTGAGCAGTAGGTCTCAATAGTGAGCTTAAGATACTTAGTAAACCATGTTATAAACAGATGTGCTGTCATCCAGGCCTTGTTGTTCCATGTTTAGAGCACACGCAGAGTAGATTTAGTATAATTCTTAAAGGCTCTAGGATTTTCGGTATGATAAATGAGCATTGGCTTCAACTTAAAGTCATCAGCTGCATTAGTCCCAAACAAGAGAGTCAGCCTATCCTTGTTTTCTCTCACTATGAAAGTTTAGATGGCATCTTCCAACATAAGGCTGTTTTTCATCTACGTTGAAAACCTGTTGTTTAGTATAGCCACCTTCCTGCTGGGATGTGTAAAATTAGCTGCTACGAGTAGTAGGTGCATAAGAGTTTCCCTTAGGGCTTCCCTACTTGATTTTGAGTGAAGTTTGTTAAAATTCATATTCACAGAGTCAATTGCACTGCTTGTTGCCACAATTCAGGGCTTGTGTTACAAAGACCTTTTCAGCCCTTTTGAGGAGTTTGCGCTTTATTATCAGGGCAGTGGGGAACCATTGGAGGTTCTTTGTATGTGTATTGATAGAGACTTATTTTTGTTGTTGCTATTTTGTTTTGTGTTTCCCTCAGAATCATTTCTCAGGCGTGGAACTGCTTGATCAAAGGGAGAAACATTTTAAGATTCTTAAAACACACTGTCAAATTGTTTGTAAAGTGGAGCACATTCATAGGGTCTCTCCCTGTATGGAAATGTTGATATCTGTAAAGGTCTGACCTAAGGAAGCTTTTCCCAAATGAATGTTCTCGTGCTCAGTAGATTGCAACTTGCTAGCAAAATATTTCCACTCAGAGAACATTGGTGACATCTCTCTACTGGATTCTTATGGGTTCTGAGGTTGAAAGATTCTTCAGGTTGAAGTTCTCAGATGTCTCTCCCTGTAGCATGGTTCTGACAGTATACAAACTTTGCTAAATCTCTAACTTTTCTGGATATTTTCCCCATTTATATTCATGATGTTTATAGTATTTCTGTAAAATGGGATTCAGGAGAGCATTCCTCTCTAAAACAACAATTAATAGATACATATTCCCAAGTGTTTTCTGCTTTGAAGACTCTTCATTTTTCTCTCTTGATCTGACAGCATTATCAGAGCCTTCCTTTGGCTCTGTGAGCATCTTTAGGACAGTTTTAAAGTCTTTGTTTACAAGTCTGACCTCTGGACTTCCTCAGGTACGTTTTCTGTTGATTTATTCCTTTGAATGGGCCATACTTTTCCTATTCCTTTATATGCTGTGTGATTTTTGTTGTTGTTGAAAACTGGACATTTGAATATTATAATGTGGTAGGTAGCTCTGGAAATTATATTCTCCCTTTCCCCAGAGTTTGTTGGGTTTTTATTAAATTGTCTCTCTCTGCCAAGGATCAGTCTGTGGTGAATGCTTCAAGTTTTCTCAGGTTTTTTTCTGAGCCTGTCTTTGCCTGGGCAGCAGTAGTGGCTTTTTAAATACTCCTATATATGGATTTTTTTCAATGTCCAAAAAACAAATCCCAAACAGGTCCTGTCCCTGTTTTTTTAAGTCCCCTGGAAGCTACTTTAGCTAGTGGGGGTTGGAAGAATGGCAGCTTGCTTCTGTGTCTGGGCTTCCTCCATGATCAGAAGCAGCCATCCAAAGTCAGAACCCAGAAAGCTGGTATTTGGAGGAAAAGGTCTTCATTGCCCACTCTGGCTCCAGCAAGCTGAACCAGAAGTGTGGGTTCCACCTCCACAGCCATCTGCCACAGGACTGGCTGGTGGGGGATGGATAGCTGCTACTGTGCTGAAGCCTAAAATCCACCATTATCAATTACAGCTTTCTAGTCAAGATTTTCCCTTGACTGGAAAGCTACAAGTCTTAAAGTAGACTCCTGTATTTCAAAGTAATCACTTTAAATACTTTCTGCTAGTACAATTGTTATGTAGGTAGAGAGATGGATTCCTAGTGCTTCCTACTCTGCCATCTTCCCTGACGTCACTCGCCTCATGTCTTTGATTGCTATCCTTTCTGGAAGATTTCATCTTTCAACTCTGCTAAATGTTTTTGAATGCTTTATTTCTGTCGTCATACTTGTATTTCCAAGTGCATTTTCTGAGTCTCTGTTCCTTTTTTGTAATATTCTGTTTTTGTTTTATGGGTGACTTTTCTCTCTGAGGATGCTAATATAGTGTCTTTCATTGTTATTCTGCTCCCTGCATTACCTATCATTCCTCTGAGTTGTTTTTGCCTGTTTCCTACTTTTACATTGGATGTTTTCCTCTAATTGCTTGTAATCTTTATGTATTCATATTTAAGAAGAGGGCTCTAAAAAGCTGATTGGAAGGTGTTTTAGTTATAGCAGTGTTGTCCAATAGGAACGTAAAGTGAGCCACGTATGTAACTTCAAATTTTCTAGTAGCTACTTTCAAAAAGTAAAAACAGGCAAAGTTAATGATACATTTTATTTCACCCAGTATGTTAATAACATTATTTCAGCGTATAATCCGTAAAAACTTATTGGTGAGATATTATTTTTTGCACTTTCCAAAACCCAGTATTTTATATTGCAGCACATCTTGATTCAAACACTAAATTTTCATTTTAAATACTTGACCCATATTTAGATGTATAAAACTTAAGAGTTGTAAAGTAGATTGATATAATTCTTCCAAACATGCTTTGTTGTTCCTCTAAATATACTTAGTTTTCCAATAACTGGATCAACTATCAAAAAATGATTTCCCTTTGAAATTTGCATCCACATTGACAAAACTAGTCATCTTTTTACTAGAAGAATTGATTTTGAAGTAAAAGCATGTCAGTTTCAAAACTATGTTTAAGTAAATTCACCGTGTCAATTCAGTATTGATATCAAATTTCGCAAGGTTGCATAAATGGAAACAAAACTAAATTTATCAACAAACCATTCTTCACATTTGTCTTTTTTTTTTTTTTGCAGCCCATTTATACACTACTATTGATTACATTTAAATTGTATTATAAAATGTGTCAGTTTTAACTGAAATTTTTGCAGTGAGTAGGTTACAGGTTTTTCCCCATTCTAATGACCTTCAGATTTTAGCTCGTTCATATGCAGTGTGACATTAGGGAGAAACATGAATTGCACTGCCCCTTTTTGTCTTTGATTATTGAATATTTGGCCATCATTCCTTTTGTTTCAAGAAAATCCTGAATTTGAATTCCTAGTACAGGAAATGTTTGTAAAATTCTTTTATAACTCAACCAAGGAACATCTTCAATAATTCCATAAACTGGCAATGATTCTTTTATAGCATTTTCGCATATATACTGGAGAATTGTAACATCTGTATCCATGACTCGTTTTTTGGAGTCTGCTTCAGAAAATGGAGCACAGGTATTTTCAGTGTCAGACAGTGGAACAAAGCAATGAGGGAAACATTCTCTTGCTTTAAAATTCCAATATATCTGGTCTTTTAAGATAGCTGAAATCCCATTCTTATGATGGAAACAAGTTTTTCGATCTTGCTGAAATTTTTCTTTGACAGATGGAAAATTGTCAAAAATATCTATCATGAGTTTGAGTGTTTAGACAAAGAATTGACAATTCTTTGTAAATTTGGATATTCTTTGAGACAAACTATACCCAAAGTTTTTATTGGGTAGTGTTGTATTACACAACTCATTTAAAGATGAATACTTAAAATTTTTCAAATTTTTAATCAATTTATCTTTGATATGATTAGAAACTTCTTGTATTCTATAAGCAAAGTTACTTAGAGACTTAATTGAAAATTTCAATATTTGTAAATAAATGTCTTTTAAAGTTTTTTCCTCATAAATTTCTAACTGAATCACCCTAACTAAAATGACTTATTTTTATCATCTCTTCATCTAAGATTCTTTTTATTTGTGTTTATTTGTGTGTGTGCAAGAATTCAAACTGTTTCATAGCTGGCCAAGTTTACAAGCTCAAATCCTGTTAAAAATTGTTGAAGTTTTTTGTTGGAAACTTAGTTCTCATAATTTCATGGATTCTTTTTGACAATTAGGAGAAACTTACCAGACTCACTAGATCGTTGCTGAAAAATGACTAAATATTAGGTATTGTTTTAAATGTTGTCTAGTGTAATATCTTTGACACTTTGGTATACAACAAATAGCTTTTTCATTTTGCTGTGCCTGCAGTAAATTGCAATTGCCACTCATCATTGAATACGTACTGTATGCCCTCTTCCACTCTTATTTTGTTTACTGTACTAGTCATAGCACCAGCTTCTGTATTGCACTGAATGAATTCTGCCTCAGTAATATGCCTTCATTTAAAATTTAAATATTTTTATGTATTTTTTTAACCTAGAAAATAATTATAATTGAAGTAGTATCTAAGTTTATGATTATGATTTATATAGGTATTGCTATAACTTGTGCTGTCTGCATAGGTATACTTTAACTTGTGCTGTGTACATTAAATATCCAAGTAAACACATTGTGATGTTACTTCAGTGCATAGAAAACAATCATCTGAAGTGAATCAATCTATTGATACTAGATTGGTGAAGTGTTTATGTGTAATACTAGAAATAATGCACGTTCCTGTACAAGTATTACAATACAACAACAATGTCCTATGCGATAAAACAGTTAAAGTGAATTGTAGTTCTACCAAAACAATAAAGTTGTTGCTTAATGGAAAAAATATTTACTGTGGTGTTTGTTTGTTTTTTAAATCTTGAAACATTTCCAGTTCTCAGTAGTCTTAAATGGCTACCATGTTGGACAGTTGGAGCCATTTAAGAGTTGGAGTAAGCAGTCCTAGCCCCAGAGAACCCAAAAAATGAAAGTGGCTTAACTCAGTATAAGTTTATTTCCCAGGCATCCTTCCAACATTTTATTGCTTTCTAACATTTTGTAGCTGTGCCATCTGCAAAGTCCCAGAGGCAGACAAAGCAGGAACTGGAGTGTTATACATTGTTTTCAAAGCACTGGCCTGGGATAGAACCATGAGTCCCCACTGGGTCCTATAGCGAACTCACAGGGGCTTCCCAGGATATTTTGAATTTTAGGGAAACACACATATAACCATTGGACATAGCACCAACGGCTACTAGGATGTTATTTGGACCAATTTAGCAAATGGAATTGTCAGGTATTTCTTTTGGCTTGTAGGCATTGTGAAAAAATGATTGTGGTACTAAGGATGCTATAACTAGGAAAATTTGGGAAACTCTGGCTAAGAAATCACCTCTACTCACTTCCATTGTCCAGAAATCATTCGTAGTATGACCTTAACTGCAAGAGAGGCTGGGAAATACAGTGTTCCTTCGTTGTTTGCACATACGTTGCTTCTGCGACAGTCTGTCCTTCTCATCACACCCTTTCATTCACCCTATGCATAGTGCATACTTCATTTCCCTGAGGGAGACAATCCAAAGTCTGATTGGGTCAGTGTTTCCCACTCAAAGTCCAGGGTCTCTGTGTTAGAAGCTTTAGTACATGGGAACAGCAGGTCAATTTGTGGGCTTGTGATGGGTGACTGGGTGTTCACTTAGTTTTTGCCTTTCAGACCCTAAGTGTCGATGTCAAAATCATTCTTGGAGCAGTGTAACTTCTCCAGAAGGACCTCCGAATTACGCAGGGCTATAAACCTGGCTAGTGTGGAGTAGGCAGAAGAAAGCTACGTGGTGGGATGAGAGTTGGAGTTCACCCTCCTTATACAGACTTTTCCTTAATCTGTTTTCAGCCTCACATCTTGTTTCCACCCTTCCAGGGCCAGGGTACACAAGTTAGAAGCCTTTCAAGTTGTATTTGGTGAAAGATGACACCTCAGTTTTGTGTGGGGGTTATTGAGGGATGGATAAGCACCTGGCCATACAAGGTAGGAGTGGCATCTTGGGCTTAAACTGATCTTGTGTACATTTTCAAGCATTCTTTCTTTTGGGCGCCTGATTTCCACCCGACCACGTCCAGAGTACCTGATGCTTCCACCTCCTAATTCTTTCCAGATTTCATTAGTACCCTTTCAGGAGGCAGTTGGGCCTTTTTCTATGCTAATTCAATAAAAATTCTTCTACCAATATGTCTTTATATAGTATTGTTTGGGGTTACATGTCTCTTTTATATCAGCTTTATTGAGAGAATTCACATAACATTTACCTCCTTTTCAGTTTTATTGAGGTATTGAAAGAGTTGTAAGATTTAAAGTATACATGATGACTTGGTATACATTGTGAAATAATTCCCCTCACCGAGTTAACACATCCATCACCTCACACACTCACCTTTTGGGGTGTGTGTGTGTGTAAGTGTGTAAACATTTAAGTTCTGCCCTCAGGAAATTTTAGTTATATAATGCAGTGTTACTAACTACAGTCGACCATGTTTGTTTTGCCAACCTCTCTCTATTTTCCCAACCCCAGTCCCTGTTTCTATGAGATTTACATATGACTGATACCAGGCAGTGTGATACCATGCACCATTTGTCTTTCTCCGTCTGGCTTATTTCACTTAGCGTAATGCCTTCCAGTTTCAACCATATTGTCACCGATGACAGAATTTCCTTCTTTTTAAAGGCTGAATAATAATCTGTCTCATATATATATATATATATATACACACACACACACACATATATGTATATGTATATACACATACCACATTTTCTTTACCCATTCATATGTTAGCAGACACTTGGGTTGTTGTCATACTTTGACTATTGTGAATAATGCTGCAAAAAAATCACCTCCTTAAAGTGTACAATTCAGTGGTTTTGAGTATAGTCACAAAGTCGTGCAACCATCACCACTATATAATTCAAGAATATTTCCCCCTCAAAATAAATTCCATACCTATTAGTCATCAGTCCTTACTGCTCCCTGCCCCCCATCCCTGACAACCACTAATCTATTTTCTGTCTCTAAATTTGCCTCTTCTGGACATTTTATATAAATGGAATCATAGCATCTGTGGCGTTTGTGTCTGGCTTCTTTCACTTAGCATAATGTTTTTGAGATGTATTCATGTTGTAGCATGTATCAGTGCTTCATTCCTTTTTATGTCTGAGTATTCCTTTGTATAGTAACTAAACCACATTTTATCTAGTCAGCATATGGTGGACATTTGGGTTGTTTCTTTTGGCTATTATGAATAATGCTGCTATGAAACATTTGTGGACAGGTTTTCAGTTCTCTTGAGTAGATACATACCTATGAATGAAATTGCTTGTTCATGTGGTAACTCTCTATGGTTAACATTTTGAGGAACTGCCAAATTTTACATTCCCACCAGCAATGTATGAGTAAATTGGTAAAAACGATTTTTCACCTCTTTGCCATCACTTGTTATTGCCTGTCTTTTTTATTACAACCATCCTACCGGTCCCTTTAAATTTTTCTTAAAATGGAGTTTGTATATTTGTTTCTTATACTCTGTGTTGTTTTGGATAATTTTTCAGAAAAAAAGAAGGCAGACTTCTTTACCACCTTAAAATCAGAAACCCTGTAGATTTGAACTTTTTCAGTTGAGTTGGTAATACGCTATCAATCATGATATCCTGCGTGATTGTTCATCTGGGGATGTCTGTGGGATGTGATGTTGACTGTCCCTTTACTATCGAGATTTCAGTGAAAAATATTGTATGCCAGAGATATACACAAGTTCACAGAATACAAGCTTGGAATGTCTGAATTGTAGAATATCACATGCTGGAAAAAAATCATATTGTTTGATAGAATGAGTTGTATCCTATCAAATCCCATGAGCTATCTGGCAGCAGTTCTGGATTAATCTGTCAATCTAAAACATTGTGGCAAGGTTTTTAAATGTGTTAATCTGAAATACTAAACAGAGTACTGTTTTCTTTAATACTTTATTTCAAAAATACATAAATTAATTGTGCATAGATTGATAGTCAAGTGTACTTAAAATTTTTCCAAAACTCTACCAATAAGCAATCAAAAATGTAATAGGAAATAAGTCCTATTCACATTGGTGACAAAATAATAAAACACGAAGATCAGTTTAACAGGTGAGTTTAGATATGGAGCCAAGTACCTATGAATATATTAAAGATAAAAATGGATACCTATCTTACTATTGGGACGAAAATAAACTCCAGGAGACGTAGATGGGAGTGGAGGAAACATGAAGATCTGTGTTCCTTCTGTCTTCTCTTAAGTTGAAAAATATATTAATGCTTACGTGAGAGGCTTTCCCACAAAGTACGAAAATTGTGGTTGTGGATCATACAGATTTGACTTTATTTTACTTCCTCTTTCCACCCAAGCCAGGAGTTCCTAGTAATTTAGTAGCAAACAAGTTCTTGTCTTGTGGCCTACATTTTATACTGGACATGTTTTTCTTCTTTTCTAAAATTAACTTTAGTGAGGTGTAATTTACATATATGATACACACTTTTTTTAAAAAAAAAGATTTTATTGGGGAATATTGGGGAACAGTGTGTTTCTCCAGGGCAGCTCAGTTCCAAGTCCAGTTGCTGTTTTCAATCTTTAGTTGCAGGGGGGGCGCAGCCCATCATCTCATGCGGGAATTGAACTGGCAACCTTGTTGTTGAGAGCTCGCTCTCTAACCAACTGAGCCATCTCACCGCCCCATGATGCACACATTTAAGTGAACCATTTTATGAGTTTTGACAAATGTCTACCCTTATGTAATTCCTACCCCAAAAGAACTTTGAATTCACACCCCAAAAATTCTCTCTTGCCCTTTTGCAGTCATTCCCAATCCCCTATTTCCCTGCTCCATCACAGATCTAACATAAATAAAACTGTAAAATTTAGAAATAATTTATGGGAGAAAAATTTCATGACCTTGAGCTAGGCAAAGATTTCTTAGGTGAAAAACTAAAAGCACTAACCATCAAAGAAACAAAGATAAATATTACCCAAATTAAAAATATATGCCTCTGGTTTCTGGTCTGGCACTTATTGCATTTGGCAGTCGCCACTCTGTCCTAACAAGAAAAGAGTTTTAAAATTAACTTTTTAGATCTAGCAGAGAACTGAAGTCACAGGGCAAACCACTGTCCACAAAGCTGGTGAGTCAGACAGGCAGATAGAGAGAATCACTGGTTTTTGGAGTAGAAGCTTAAGAGCTGAAATCTCCATGGGAACCAGTACCAGGGTAGGAAAACAAAATTGCGGGAGGCTCAGTGTGGACAAGTTTCAGAGTTAACACCACCAGGGGGTGCCCAATCTTTGGGATGCCCATTCACTTTCCTGAGTTTTATCTCATACGTTTTACTTCCCATATATATGAGAAGGGGACACAAAAGGGCAGGGATTATTACTTTTTAATTGTATTTGTAATAGTGACTAAGTAATTTGTTCACAAGATTCTGAATTCAAAAGGTTATACAGTGTAAACTTTTTCTTAGTCCTGTCCTTCAGTCACTCCTTAGTTCTCTCCTTGGAAACAAACCATATTATCAGCAGTTGATTACATATTTGGAGAAGTTCTATATATATAAACACACTTTCTTCTCCCATGTTTTAATTGTACTACAGTTTAACCCCCTCCTCTATTTGATGGCAGAATTAATCAACAGAATCAACATCCTTATGACACTGAATCTTCTTCTACAGGGGTAATGGTACCTTTCCATATGCTGAAGTCTTTTGTGTTCCTCAGTAATGTTTTAAAGCTTTCTTCATGTAAATCTTGCCATTTCGGTAGGCTTATATATATATTCCTGTGTGTTATCTTTTTTGTAGCTGTTGTGAACGACAGACTCCTTCCTTGGTCTGTCACGTTATTAGACTCACCTGCAGTGTGGGCTGCCCTGAGACCCCTATACATTAGCAGTGATTATTTCTCGTGTAATCATAAGCAATAGGGGTGGTAGTCTTGATTTTAAATTCACTAATTTCTACAGGGAGGTAGCTAACACTTACCAAGTACTTAATATAGGCCAGGCATCATGCTGCTGTTTTAAATAAATGTATAATACGTATACAAAGCAGATGTTACTATCCTTACTTTACAGATGAAATATCAGAAGTTCGAGGTCACAGAGGCAGTAAACTTTTGAACTCCAAAGCCATTATTTTCTACCATAACCCAGAAGGAGCTGTGGTAGGTAGTGAGGTGATTGGCTGTTCACAATGAAATTTTTATTCTATTGCTAATTACATACTACTTAAATGTACTTTATTAGGTAGATCAGACTCATTACAATCACTATTTTTAAGATAATGGAGGCAGTATACATTTTTACTAAATGGTAAAATTTAGTAATATTACCATTAAATTTACTTGAAATTAAGTAATCATTGAAATGATTTCTAGATTCCATGTATCACTTTTTTCATGCTTTCACGATGGTTTTCCCCAAGTTATCTCCTTTCAGCATTCCCATAAATGCAGCTGGCATGTTGTCAAATCCTTTAACGATGTATTCATTGTACTGGATTTTACCCTGTATCAAAACAAATATAATAGATTGATATCGTATTTAAATTTATCATGTACGACATGGGAAACTTGGAACTGTAAGATGGTGGCCTTGTGCTCTGTGAACTTACAGTTATTTTGGACGCATGATCCACATAAACAGTGTACGTAACATTACAGAGTACACATAAGAATTTAATAGTAGGCATCAGATCACAGTATAAAAATAGAAGTGATTAAGCAATTCCTAAGTAAATTATACAAAACATAGTTTAATAATGTAATGGTCTCAGAAGAGGTGGAAGTAGATGGAGAAAGGAGCACACTTCTAGAATATTATCTGCTTTCATCCTTCCAATGATGTGGCTTCCTTGACTCTGGCCCCTGAAGAGGCAGAGCCTGTTCAGGAAATGTAAATATTACCACAGTGCTCTAATAATTTCTCTTCCCTACAAGCCAAGAGTCTTTCAATACATTTAACATTCATTTAGGAGTGTGGGAAGGAAGGGTTCATTTAGTGGGGAAGGTTTTTCATTCTCTTTACTACAAGGCACAGTCTACTAAGTGGAACTAATACACATTTTCCATTTTTTTTAAGGGGTCTTATGTGGAGACCTGAGTTACCTGATACCATTTTTCCCCTAATATATTCCAGTGATGTTTAACACCCTTTATGGATTTACGGAGGGACTGTTTGCTTAAAGTCACTCAACTAGTAAGTGGGGAAGCTGGGATTTGAACCTTTAATTAGAAAGCCCAAGCTCATTCCTGCACTTGAGGAGGCAAAGTACCTGGAAAGGGTTGAAAGCTGTAATCCAGTTTAAAGCTTAAACGTAGAGGAAGAATACTAATATTAAATGATAATAATATGGGAAATTAGGGTATACGATGTGCGATATATGCGAACACAAAGATAGTAATCTTTGTGATTTTCTGTAAATCTATAACTACTCTAAAATAAAAAGTGTATTTTTAAAAAGGGGAGGGGTAAGAAAAAAATCAGTAGATGAGAGAGAAATTAGGCCGACTCACTAGTTACTTAAAACTATAATTAGGTTCACTTTGTTAGAGGGAAGCGTTAGGGACAGCCACACAGTGATTTCTTGTTGTCAGCTGTGATCATGGAAGGGTTAGATTCAATTTCACCAACAGGGACGAAGAGGCCACACGCTGGGAACTTAAAAATAATTCAGCTTTTCCCAGTTTCCTGGAAAGAGCCCAGCCTGGCACTCTAAGTGTTAGACTGGGACAAACACCAACCTCCAGTTGTTGCCAGAGGAGCAGTCTATTTCTTTGAATTGGGAAATGATCATAAAGCCAGGAATTAGGAAGTGTGATACTTTTCCCATAACGCACCTTGGTTATTCTGATTTCTGTTGACTAAAACTCTGCATGGTTTTGGTGGGGAAATGATCACAGCACAGGATGAAAGGATTGGCTTTCTCAAATCTAAAGGCATGGCTGTAAGAAAACTTTCTAATGTAGGAGCTGGAAGAGCCATGGCATAAATACATGCCCCTCTAACATTCATCCTTTCATTGATTCAGACACTATTCTAGGTGCTGGGGATATATCAGAAAGCAAAATGCACGAATGTTGCTCCCCTTATGGAGGTTACAGTCTCATGGGAGGGAGGTGGATTATAGTATATATTATGTTAAAAGATTATAATTGCTATAAATAAAAGTAAGATATGGAAAGTCAAGAATGAAGGGGGATTGCAATTTAAAATAGGGTCATTTTAAAAGTTGCCTCATTCAGAAGGCAATTTTTTAGCAAAGATGTGAAGGAGGTGAGAGAATTAAGCAGTGATGGGTGGAGAGGTGAGGGGAGGGATTGGGCAGAGTGAGCAAAGTAAGTCAACACTAAAAAATGGAAGTAGGACGTAATAGGGGTCAGATCATGTGTAGCCTTATTGGTTTTATGCTAAGTGAAAAGGAGAGTTTTACAGGGTTTTGAGCATAAGAATGAAATCGCTTGATTTACGCTTTAAAAGGTCATTCTGGCTGCTGTGTTGGCTGTGTCTGTAGGGGCACAAAAAGTGGGAGACCAGGTAGAGGCTACCGCAACATCTGGGCTAGAAAAGATGGTGGCCTGGGCCAGGGTGGGAGCAATGGAGGTGGGAGGAGTGGTCAGACTCTGTGTATTCTGAAGGAGGAACCACTAGAATTCCCCAACAGATTAGATATGGGTAGGAAAGAAAGAAAGGAATCAAAGATGATTATAAGGTTTTTGGACTGAGCAACTAGAAGGGTAGCAGTGCCGTAACCAAGACGGAGAGGTCTGTATATGGAGCAGGTTTGGCAGGAAAGATCAAAACATTTAATTTTCGACATGTTAAGTTGAAGATGTGTATCACACACCCGAGTGCAGCTGTTGAGCAATCTAGGGCTCAGAGGAGAGATTCAGGCGGGAGACACACATTTATCAGCATACCGATATTTAAATCCATGAGCCTGGATGACCTAACTAAGGGATAGACAGAGAAGAAAAGAGGCCCAATGACCAGTGCTAAAGACTGATGTGCATGTTTAAGAAAGAATGGAAAGAGAGGAACTGCAGACAGTGAGTGTAGACAACACTTCCAGGTATTCTCTTATGAAATGGGGGGCAGTGAGATGCACCTGTATTTGCAGTGGGAATGAAGTCTACAGCGTCAAAAGGGAAGGGTAGCTAGTGCACAATTGGAGGGACTGGCTCTGGAGCCCCTTACCTCGGAGACCCATTTCAGCAAGTCTTTCAGAGCCTTCTGGCGGACATCTCCTTGCCAGCGGTTGACGATGAACCCTTCCATGCGGATTTGCTGGTAGATGATAATTTCTGGGGATGGGCCTATGAAGAGGAGGACGCATTTGGGCAACAGGGTCCCAGGGAGGTGGTCGTGGTGAAAACAAACACTACAACTCACATCACTGTTCTAGTCCTTCCTCTTCTGTTCCCTCCACTCTTTTCTGACCCAATGGGCTGCCCGTAAATCAACATTCACCCTGTGATGGCCCCAAAAGATGTCCATATCCTAATTACCAGAACCTATGAAGACGTTAACATTACATGGCAAAAGGGATTTTGCAGATATGACTCACTTCAGAACCTTGAGATGAGGAGATTAGTGTGTATTATACCAGTGGACCCAATATAACCACAAGGGTTCTTGTAAGGAAAGAGGGAGGCAGAAAAGTCAGGGGGAAAAATATGTGATAATGAAAGCAGAGATCAGAGAGATTTGATGATCTTATGTGCTGGCTTTGAAGATGGAGGAAGGAAGGGGCCATGAGCCAAGAAATGCAGCTTCTAGAAGCTGGAAAAGGCAAGGCAACAAATGCTCTTCTTGAGCCTTCAGAGGGAGCGCAGCCCTGCTGACTCATTTTAGGCTTCTGACCTCCACAACTGTAAGATACTCAATTTGTGTTGTTTTAAGCCACCAAGTTTGTGGTCATTTGCTACAGCAGCAATAGGACACTCACTTGCACAGGCCAGCCAGCCAGGTAGTGTTCATGCCAGAAGCAAGGCCCACCACAAACTTCCCAAATAGTTCAACAGAAAGAGGTCCTGAAGATGCCGTATGAAAACATTTCTGCAGTACTCGAGAATGAAGACGTGCACAGTCCCAACACTTAGCACGTTCTTCTTTATTCCATGGCATAAACCTATCTCGTCCTGTTCTCAGAGGAGATGCAGAACAACTAGTGTCCACCCTGGCCTAAGAGCCAACAAGAGTGAAGAGATCAAGAGGCTCGACAACTCCCACACCTGCCCCTGTCCTCGCCATTTCAGGGTACCAAGAGTTAGCGTGAACAGCGGGCCTCATGCTTAGTGTATCAGCATCACGTGGAGGGCTTGTGAAGAGAGATTGCTGGACCCCCACCCCCGATTTCTGTTGTGGAGTAGGCCCCAAGAATTTGTATTTCTAACAGGTTCCCAGGAGATGGTGATGCTGTGAGTCCTGGGCTCACGCTTTGAGAACCACAGGCCTAGAAAAAGCACAAGGCTACCCTGCAGCCTGGAAGGTAGTACTTTTCCGTGTGAAAGAGAAAGGGTTGTATTCATTGCCTGGTTTATTTTCTCAAGGATCTTAAGGGACTAGAAACTGAGAGAAGGACACCTGAATGTTGCCTTCCAAGTTCCAGGAAGTCAGGTCCAGTCAGGGCCAGAAGAGGCAAGGTCTCTTGAGTGGCAGAATCTGGGTTTTTTTTTTATCACTTTTGATAACTGGAATCCCTCTCAATACTTTGAAGAAGTCAGAAAAATAGGGCTTTTTCCTGAACTAAAAGAAACTGATGCAAAATGAGTGAGACATGAGGGTGACATAAAAGGGTGACACATCCAAATGCTAGATTGGTCTTGCAGAAGAGGTGCTTCTTCAGAAGACCCACACCAGTTATACTCTTTTTGGGTTAAGGACTGGAATCCTCATTTACTCATCTTGGAAGAGGATGAAATACTGTTTCTGGGCTTGTCCACCCTGATGGGAATGTGGGTTTCTTTATTGATAACAACAACAACAAAAATGTGGCATTAAAGTTGGGGTGAATAATTACTAGCCTCTCAGCTATCCTAACAAGGAAGTATGTTAGAATTTCTGGGGATCAAAGCAGAGTAGAATCCTATCTGATTAACATGGAATGGACAAGGCCAGCCGACATCTCAGAGACCTATCTGAGCAGCTGAACTTCCAAAGAGTAATTGCTAAAAAGACTAGATCAAGTTACGGGATCCAAAATATTTGGCTATATACCTAATTGAACTGTGGTCAAGAAAATGCATCTTGGAGCTTTGCTCAATTGGCAAGCAAAAGATTTCCCATGATTCTAGTGTAGCATCAATTAGAAAAACACAGGTGAAAAAAAGTCCCTAACAATAAGACTGCTGAGTGAACCTAGAATTTCCTTTGAGAAGGTAGTGTCTTTTGTTTTTCACAGCCCAAGAGGGAATCTACAGGTTGTCTTTCCTTAGCCCCTCGCACTCTTGCCCACCTGTCTCAGTGCAGTTGTTTGTTGTTAACTAACAGGGCTAAAAGTTTTCATTTCCATGAGTCAAACCCACCATAAAATGAACAACCAATTTATTTAGTTGCCTAGATCCTGGTGGTAATCTGGAAGATTCCTGTTTGTTGTTCGTTCTCCTTTTATTAGACCACAGATACATCTGGAATCTCACTAACAGTATAGAATTGTTGTAGCAGAAAAAGACTCCATGTGAGCTATTCAGAAGACCTGTCTTTGTTTTGAGTCTGTCACTAGTAGGATTTAAAGAGCCTCTGGTCCTCTCCACCATTCATCTCCCCATCAGTAAAATATGAGGCCTGTACAACATCTCTCAGGGATGGGGATCTAATGAATGTCATTCTCTAGTTGATATTGCTTTCAGACCTTTGTTGAGTATGGAGGTGGGACAGGGCGGTCTCAGCAGAAGAAAGTGGAGAAGTGGGGGATGAAGGGCATGGGAAGGCACAGAAACAAAATAAGGACAATCAAGGAATGGAGGGGAAATGCATCCTCCTTTCCCTTTTAGTAGAAATTGCCAGTTTGATGACTCATGCCAGGGTGTCCTGCTGCATTAGGAAGCACTGTCCACCACTGACTAAAGGAAATGGCAGCCTGTTTTCCCCTCCACCTACCTCAAGTCCCTCTCTACCCATCCCTGCACCCCCAGCAATATCTTGACTATTCTGAAGAACCCTAATATTTTACCAGCTAGACCAAGCAAGGTATTCTGTTTCTAAATCAAATCATGGCTGTCTTTTTACAGCTTTGCAGGAAACAATAGATACAAAACTAAAACTTTTAATAACTCTAAGTGTTTCTTCCGTATTTTCAGATCCTGTTATTTCTAACAAAATCTAATATAAGCTGACTTAACACAAATATATAAGATTATTTACTTTTATTTTAATAAATACTCTTCATCAAGAGTATCAGGAAATATTTTAGATATTTTGATAGTCACTAAAATATTTTTAGTATTTTGATACCATGTCTGTGAATTTTCTCCTTGTATAGTCTTTCTACATCTGTGACCACGTTCATGAGTTGATTACCTGGGGGAAGTGGGCGAGTTCTGTTATATGTAGAGATGGCCCCACATATAGCAACTCTTCCAAATTTCTTCATCTGGGTGATAACAGTGTTTGAAAATTCTCCACCTACCTAAACCGTACAAAAACAAACAAACAAACCCGAAGTTATGTAAACACTAGAAGATTCATTAAGTCACAATCATTTCATATCATTTGTGTTAGCAGCAACAAACTGATTGAATTAGTACAATAATGAAGAAAATTGCAGTTGGAAAAACACATTAGAAACTGGGCATTTCCATTTACTGTAGGAACATAACTTATAAATTTTACTTTATTGTATTGTGAGATTCTCTGATCAGTTCAATAATCTCATTGCCCTACCTAAAAGTATGGGAATGTACTCAAATGGCATGTAAAGAGCAAAGTTGGGGGACTCACATTTTCCGATTTCAAAACTTACTACAAAGTTATATTAATCAAGACAGTGTGAGAACAGAAATATAGACCAATAGAACTAAATTGAGAGTCCAAAAATAAAACGTTTATATTGTGGTCAATTGAATTTTAACAAGACTGCCAAAACAATTCAATAGGAGAAAAAAAAAATAGCCTTTTCAACAAATGGTGTAGAGCAATTGGATATAGATATCCATGGAAGAGAATGAAATTGGACTCCTTCCTTACACCATATACAAAAATTAACTTAAAAATGCATCATAGACCTAAATGTAAGAGCTAAAACTCTTAAAAGAAAACAAAGGAGTAAATTTTCATGACCTTGGGTAAGGTAGAGCATTAGGACATGACACCAAAAGCCCAAGTGACCAAAGAAAAATTAAGTTGGACTTCATCAAAATTGAAAACTTTTGTGCTTTCAAGGACATCATCAAGAAAGTGAGACACCTTACAGAATAGGAGAAAATATTTGCAAACCATATACAATCAATCCTCATTATTAGTGGGTTCCATATTTGTGAAGTGGACTATTTGCTAAAATTTATTTATAATCCCCAAATCAATACTCACAGAGCTTTCTTTCCCTGGTCATTTGCAGACACGTGCAGAGCAGCGAAAGAGATGCAAAGTTCCCAGCTAAGGTCAAATAGGGCCCCAGCTCTGCCTTCTTTTTTAAGCTCTCACATGGAGATGACCAGAGGGTGAAGACAGTAGGGGGCAATGCAGTGTAGTTCAAAAAGCTCTGGTTCTGCGGCCACTGGATAGGGTACGAATCCCAACTCTGGGAGGGTTAGTTAGTGGGGCAGCCTCAGGCAAGTTACTTAACTCTTCTCTGAATCTCATATTCTCTTATAAAATAAAGAAAATGGAAGCTATAGGGAAAGTTGTTTTTGGAATTTAAGATTGTAATCTATGGGAGATATGTGCTTATATGTACATATTAGTACTTTTGCTACGAGCAATGAATGGTTCAGTGTTTGTGGTGATTTTATAGAATGTAACTACAAGGAATACCAAGAACTGACTGTATCTGATGAGGGCTTGTATCCAGAATGTATAAAGAAGCCTTACAACTGAATAAATAAGAGTTGAAAAGTGGGCAAAGGATTTGAACAGACATTTCTCCAAAGAAGATATTCAAATGGCCAATAAGCACATGAAAAAGATGCTCAATATCATTAGCCATTAAGAAAATGCAGATCAAAACCACAGTGAAATCATCACCTCAAACCCACTAGGGTAGCCATAATCACAATGAAAGATCATAAGTTTTGGTGAAGATGTGGAAATATTGGAACCCTCATATATTGCTGGAGAGAATGTAAAATAGTGCAGCCATTTTGCACAGTAGTTTGGCAGTTCCTCAAAATGATCACATGGAGTTACCATGTGATCCAGCAATTCAACTTGAAGGTGTAGACCCAAGAAAAATGGAAACATATCCACACAAAAACTTGTACATGAATATTCATAACAGCATTATACATAGTATCCAAAAAGTGTAAATAACTCAAATGCCCATCAAATGCCCATCAATTGCTGAATGGATAAATAAAATGTGATGTATCAATACAATGGAATATTGTTTGGCCATAAGAAGGAATGAAGTACTGATACATACTACAACATGTATGCTATACGATGGATGAATCTTGAAAACATGCTGAGTGTAAGAAGCCTGTTACAAAAGGCCACTTTTGGGGGGCAGTGGGTAGTGACTGCTAATGAGTACAACATTTCATTTTGGGGTGATGAAAATGTTCTAAAACTGATTGTGGTGATGGTTGTACAGTTCTGTGAATATACCAAAAACCAATGAATTATATACTTTAAATAGGTGAATTACATCTCAAAAAAGCTTTTTTTTAAAAAAAAGGCACATGTACTTCTTTATATATTTCAGATGGAAACTCCAGAAGTATATTTGCTTGTATAGTACTTTGTTAGTAAATCAAATATTAAATCTAATTGGTACTTACATTGTCAAAATAACAATCATAACCATCAGGAGAAGCTTTCTTCAAAGTTTCTTCCAAAGACTCTATTGTCTTGTAGTTAAAGGCAAAATCAAATCCAAGCTTTTTAAGGTAGGCAACCTTTTCGTCAGACCCTGCTGTTCCGACAACTTTGCAGCCCTAAATGGGGAGAAAAAGGAAAGCCATGTACAAGCCACAAGTATGGACTAACTCCACCCTCCTAGTCTAGTATGGTCAGGTTTTCCAAGAACACCCTTCTAGGTGCTGAGGCACATACATGAGGATACCATGATGAGCTGAAAGGTCCCAGAAGTGAAATTCGTCCCTGAGCCAGCCTACAACCCAACCATAACTTCAGCTTGCCTCTGATGGCCCAACTGATCCTTTCTAGGTTTATGTGGTTTGCAGGTCACCTCGACCTGCTGGTTTGTCAACATTCATTTGACTCTCATTTCTTTATTTTGGGGCTTCTCTTCCCTTGCAATGATTTGCATGCTATCTCTTGGTGCAGTGGTTCTTTAGACTATTATTCTCAACTCTGGGACTCCTACACAACCCTCCTGATAACTGCCCCCTTGTTTTATGATATGGCCCAAAGCATTGGACTAGACACTGCTTAATCAGACAGGAAGTGGAGAGCACTCTGAAAAGCACTTGCAGGATGAGACTAGAGATTATATTGGTACATAGAAAGTAGCTCTTCAGAAAGCTCTCATAATTTGAATGTATCGTGAAGACCAGAATATGAGCCACTGTGCACTTTCAATTGGGGAAAGACCTTTGGGGTCATATATGTATCTGTACAAACAGTGACCGACATACTTTTTCCATTCCTCATGATTCAAGAAAAAACTATTTTGCAAAAGCTCCATCCTTTGTCCTTTTTCCTTCTAATCTTATAATCTCTCACAGGATGATCTCATTTATTCTTATGCTCTCACTGCCTCCTTCATAGAGGTGATTTCCTTAGTGATGAACTCCAGTACATACATGCCTTTCTCCTGAGTGAGTTCCAAATCAGTATTTCCAACAACCTAGAAGAGTCTTCACTTGGATAGCCTGTAGGTACTTCATAATCAATGTGTCTAAAGTGCAGTGTATTCTTTTCCTTGCTTGTTACTTGTTGCTCCTCTGCTATTCTCCATTGTAGTGGAGATAACCACTCAGTTATCCAAATCTGAAACGTGGGTCATAGGATATGCTTTTCTTTCCCTTATTACCCACATCCAATCACCAGCTTTTATTCATTTTTTTTTTAACCAAATATCCTTAAAAGCCGGTTCTGACTTCCAATTGCCACTGTCAGTGCATCACAATTTTCATCTGAATTATTCTAAGAGTCTCCTGATTGGACTTCTTGTCTCTAGTACATTGTCCCTATGAACTATTCTCCTACTAAGGCCAAAGTGATTTCTCTAGAATGCAAAACTAACCATCTTTCTTTAAGGATTAAGCGTGTGCGTACACACATACACACAAAATAGTAAAGAAAAAAGGATTAAGCACACATTTCTTAGCATGGCAGTTTCCAGTGGAATTTCTGAAACAACAGGTTTAAGGGTAAATCCTATCAAACTTTTGAAATAAATATCCCTTATAGTTTTAGTAAAACATTTAAAATTTGAATGTTGGAAATACTACTAATTCATTTTGTATACTCTAGTATAACCCAAAGCTAAACACTGGTAAGTTCAGAACAAAAATCTTTAAACCAAACTCATCTATGAATATAGATGCAAACATTCTATTTACAACGTTATCAAATCAAATCCAAAGGCATAAATCCATAATATACCAGCGGTAAATGAAGCATATTCCAGAAACGCTTGAATGGTTCAACATTGAAAAATTGATATAATTTATTAACTGCAAAGTAAACCTAATAAATGCTGAATTGGCATTTAATAAAATTCAACATCTATTCCTATTTATTCATTTAAATAAATTTTTCCTGCAGCTTCTGTGGTAGCCTTGTCTCCTATTGGCATTCCAAGCTCCCATCTGTGCTGGACATCAGCCCGAATTCTCGGCTGTTGTTGTAGCCCTGTACTCATCTGTATTCTACCTAACTCTTTCCCTAAGAACTAGGTCCTGATTCGTGCATCCTAGCTTCTGGCAAGGGATCAGCCAAGACAGATGACTTTGGAACATTCCCACTATGTGACACATCCTGACTGTGTCTGAGGTACCTGCTGCCTTATATCCCCACCATCAGATCAGATCTCTGAGCACAGACACCTGCCCAAATCAGAATCAACGTTTCCATGCCCTGGGTATCTCCCAGAAGTTAGTTCCCCGGTCATGACCCCACCGCTCTGGGCTGCCTGCCATAGCCTTTGTAATGGGGCCCTATGGGCAATGCCTTTTGGTTGGCTGCTCTCACATCCCTCCTTCTATTGTTGGGGGCAATCATGAAGAGAGGAGACTAAGCTGTAACAAGAAATGTTCAACAAAAATTATGATAGTAATTACTGCTTACAAACTCACTATTCTAGGTAGAGGCCATTCATGACTTGATGCCTGCAATGTTGTCAAATAATGTTCAGGTCATCTCTGCTACACCATTTTCCTCATTCCCCCCATGTCTCAATCATTCCCAATCTCCAACTTCTAAACAGGATCCACTGGACTAAACTCCCCGAGACGAGGGAAGGTCTGCTGTGTTCACTGCTGCATTCCCAGTGCATACTATGGGTTTTGAGTAAATGTTTGCTACCGGAGGAAGACACTTACCTTGAGCTTAGCTATCTGCCCCACGGCAGAGCCCACTGCTCCTGCTGCTGCATTGACCAGCACTGTTTCTCCACTCTTTGCACCACAGATGTCAAGTAGGCCAAAGTAGGCTGTTAGGCTGAGGAAAGAAAATTAAGGATATGTGGATAGATGTGTTGCTTTTCTCTTTAACTCATTCAGATATACCCCAGAGACCTCAGCAGCCCACTGCCATGCGTCTAGGTAAAAGAAAACAACAGGAAATGAATATTACCAGCCACTAATGGTCCACCTCCTCCTTACCTGCCCTCCAAATAGGAATAAAGATGATGAGAACTAGGGAGGGAATGTAGAGTTGGCTAGAAGGAGGCTGCATCCTCTCCATCACCAGGTCAAGTTTCAGGGGTGAAGGAAAGTAGGGCTCCCTTAAACTTTGGGGATCTAACAATTGAGAGAAAGCTTGTGCCTCATTCCCACGTAAGTTTCCGGGAGCTGGTGTGCTTCATGGGGAAAGCCTACATGTCATCATGGTACCAGCTATCACAGAGCAGATCTAATGGTAGGAGGTGTCTAGGCATGAGAGGGTGAGAGAGAACCACCTTGAGTTTTCCATGGCTCCAAAGGGGTATGGAAGAACTTCTAAAATTGCCCCATCTCACCCCAAGTGGGATGTCAAAGTTAGCTTGTAGGGATAGAACCACTAGGCCTGCAAAGATGCAGCTCAGACAGTACTGATGGGGATTGACTGGGTGAAGAAACCATCGCACCTCAGTGGATTACCAGCTTAGAAAGGGATGTGGCTGAGGACACAATGGAAAAAGTGACACTTAGAGCGGGAGCGCACCCTAAGACTAAGACAGATCAAGATCAAGAAGTTGTTGTCCCTGCTCTATTGATACTGAATTTGCATTATTAGCCCTTGGAGCTTTGTAGCAACTCTAGGGAGAAGATAAAGGAAAATCTGAGTTTGAAACCTGAAATGATGTGAGAAATCACTGAGTTCAACTGAGGTTTTATTTTACTACACCAGCCAAAATGAGCACTTGAAATAGAAGTAAAGTACAGTAGTAAACAAATTTTAAGTTATATTTTTGCACTCCTGAGTCTGAGCCAATGAAATCCATATCCATTATAGTGATTGTTAAGCCACTTGCAAAATTTCAAATTCATGTAAAGTTATTTCTATATAAAACAAACTACATGTTGGCATAACTTAAACTTACTTAGCCTCTGACTACATTTGGGGGGTCCATGAGAGTTGAGCATTGAAAGGAAAGTAGTGAGAGGAATAGGCAACACTTTTTCTAAGGACCCAAATATCAAATAATCCCTTAACCCAGTGTTTTTCAAAAGATGGCTGGAGCACCACCTGCCTCAGAATCACCTGGAGTGTATATTAAAAATTTAGATTCCCAGGCCCCACCCCACACCCAATGATTCAGAAATGCTAGGATGTGGAAATCTGAATTTTAATAAGACTCCAAGTAATTCGTCTGAATACTAGCAACTGAGAACCACCCCCTTAATAAATGCTGATACGAGAGCGTGCTAGGCAAGTTAGCCTCATGCCAGAAGAGAAGCAGAGGGTATATTTTCTGGTTGTGTCATTCCACCCATGACAACCAGAATCCCCCTTCTCCCAACCTACCTTCTAGGTATTTCCAGAATCAGCTTTCAATTAGACATAGTGACCTAAGATACATAAGGCCTTTCCCAAACATCACCTCTTTGAAACAATAAGATGAAGATAAGATGGAAAAGCCAATAGCAAAGAAATTCTAGAGGGAAATTAAAGGCATACTTTGGACTAAGCAGCGCTTAACAGAATCAACAGGCTGGAGAGCAAAACACATGAATTCTTCCAGCTCAACAGAGAAAAGAGAGAGGTCCTATTGAAGGAAATGATGCTGTACTTCGGGTGAATGTTAAATCTGTGGAGCTTGGATAACTGAAAGACACCCCTAAGTTTTACTTCTTGTATAGTCCATAGCAGAAGTCCCAGCATTCTTGAAGGGTTGACTTACACCATTGACAAGTGCTCATAATGGCAGGAATTCTCAAAGAATGGGGGTCGTGTCACTAGAGGAAGCCAGAAACAGGTATAGCATAACTCCTCTCCCTCAATCATTGAGAACAACTGGGATAAAGTTGACTGAAGTAAAAGTACACTCCTTAGGGGTTTGGAACAGGTGAATAAGGGATGTGTACAAGTGAATAAATTATCTTCTGTTTTAGGAGTCAAGATCTCCTAATATTTTGCAAATTACTTTCCCACCAGCTAAGTCACAGGAGACTTGTTCTGAGGTTTCCTCGTGTCTCCCTTCGCCCCTGCGCTCCGACACCTGGCTCGGATGGGTGGCATAACAAGGTGGGAGGGAGAGCTCGCACTAGTAGAGGTACAGGGCAGGCAGGAAAGATGGGAAGTGCTGAAATTCTGTTTAGTGCCCACTCATTTAATGCAATAAGGTTATTACGCATCCTTTAATTTCACATGGATGTCTCTTGGCTGTAGCAATTCCGAGGGGTTCAAATTCTGAGTGGAATATGAACTTGGGGTGCATGGGATAGGTTTTTGTTACAGGCTGATTGTTTGAGGGTATATATTTCCATTTCATTCTTTAGAAATCCTTCGATGTGTGAAAAAGAAAATGGGAGGGAGGATGGGAAAAGAAGGAAGGAAGGAGGGAAGGAAGGAAGGAAGAAAAGAAGGAAGGAAGGAAGGAAAGAAGGAAGGAAGGAAGGAAGGAAGGAAGGAAGGAAGGAAGGAAGGAAGGAAAAGATCACACAACTTAATGAAAGAATGGCAATAAATGAATTCCAGACTAGGAAAGTTTGGAGGCCTCCAAAAGGCATCCAATTTACCTTGTTTCTCCAGGGCATAAAAGGGAACTTGAGGTCCAAAGTGTAGCTGGGACCTGGAGAGTAGATACAGGATGACCTGACTAGGAGTCTTCCTGAGGGAGAGGAAGAACTTCCTGAGGCCAAGAGGCACTTGAGGATTTGAAATCTGTGCCAAGCTGAGTGACTGACTGGACAACCATACTTTTGATTCATCTCAGTTATTTAAACTTTAGGTTCTCTTACCTCTCGGGAAACTCAGATGTGTATACGGAAAGGTGAAGAAGGATACAGATACAGAAAAGCCAACATAGATTGAACTCTTTCCCTTTTTAAATTCTGAAATGGAGGCAGAGATGAGTGATGAATGAAGCTAAGGCCCTCCCAGGGACAGGAGGAGGTGGTGCCTTTGTGTCACCATTTGCCAGCTGCTTGAGAGGGATCACACCCCATGTTGCTTCTCATTGCCGCTTTCTCTTTGTACCTTAGGATCTCTGGCCTGATTATCTCTCTTTCCTTCGTTCCCAAGGTTAACTCTAGCCCATTCTTCTTTCCTTCTTCCCACCATCTTCTCTCATCAGTCCCTATAAGAAGAGCCTATAATGTCTTCTTATTGACCAAGTTCTGGACAAATCATTTTGGAAATCCAGAGTGTCAGGCATTCAAACAAAGGAAATACACCCACAAAACTCACCCTGTCATGCCAACAATTCCCAGCATCAGAGACAGTGGTAAGGTGTCTGGCCACTCTGCAGGCATCTTTTCCAGTTCTTTTCCATCAGAAATGGAATGTGTTGTCCAGCCCGAAGACGCCAATACAATAGTTCCTATTGGGAAGGCCGAGTTTTTACTTTCCATAACTCTGAAAGATAAAGCACACGAAGATATGTGAAACCTCTTCCTTTTCAAGGGAGTTGGGACGCTCTGCACTAGATGTACACAAAGAGCACTGAGGTTGATATTCTATGACTGAATACCCTACCCACATCTTTCCATCTTAATTCTTAGCCACTGGTCTCTCCTCCTCCTCAAGCAAAAATATGGGCCATCAGAGAGGAACTCTTTCAACTGGTCCAGCATCTGTCTCTGTTCTAACCCACTTTCCTTCTCCCTAAGAGGTGTCCATCCTCTGTCTCAAAGTGTCCTGAACACCAGCCTCTTCTGTTCTTCAGGGTTCACCCTCCATCTCTTAGCCCCTCCTCTCTCCTGAATCTTTAACATTTTTCTCTCTACTGTCCCTTCCCCTCAGCATATATGTATGGTCACCTCCACTATTTTATAATCCCATCTTCTCCCTACCTCCTCCATCTCTCTCCTGCCTTTTGCAGCTGAACTTCTTCGCTTTCCATTTACTTGGTAACCCAACGCAACCTACCTTCTACCCCCAGTACTCCACTAAAGTCACAACACTCCCTGATTGCAAAATCCAGTGGACACTCTCCATTCATTATCTGAATGTACCTTTTCACTGTATTCCACACTCTGGGTCACCCAAAACTCTTCCTCATCAGTTTCCAGGGTACCGATTTCTCCACACGTTTTACCTCTCCCTCTAAACTGCTTCTTATCGGTCTCATTTGCTGATTCCCTTTCTTCCATCTTTTCCTACTCTTACCATTCTTTACTGTCTCCCTCCCATCATAAAATATAACATACATTTATTACAGAAAACTTGAAACATGTAAAATAAAAATATCAGTTCCAATCCCACAATACAAAGATAACTGATAATATTTTGATGTGCTTTACGGCAACCTTAATGACATATTTTTATTTTTTATTATTTTTTTGGAATGGAAGAAATAAAACTATCTTTATTCACAGGCCACATGATTATCTATATAGAAAATTCTTCAGAATCTACCAAAAAAAAAAAGCCTCTAGTGATTAAATTGAGCAAGATTGTAGCATGCAAGACTAATATACAAAAATGACTTGTATTTCTAAATACTAACAATAAACAATCAGAAATTCTCATTTAAAAAGCAGTACTTACAATAGTGTTAAACAGGGATAATTTGACTCCCCCCCACACCCAAAATGTGCAAACCTGTATGTTGAAAACTATAAAACATTGCTGACTGAAATTAAAGAAGACCTAAATAAGTAGTGTATATACTATGCTAATGGATCAGAAAACTCAATACTATTAAGACGTCAGTTATCCTATACATCGGCAGTACCCTAAAACATTAAATATACACCTCCCGTGTGACTCAGCCATTCCACTCCTAGTCCAGAGAAATGAAAGCATATGTCCACACAGAAACCTGCACATGAATGTTCCTAACAGCTTTCTTTGTAATAGCCCCAAACTGGTAGCAACCCAAATCCACCAAAAGATAAATAGCTAAACCAGGGAATACAATGAAATACTAGTCTGCAATAAAAACAATGAGCTAGTGATACTTGCTATCACATGAATCAATCTCAAAATGGATATGCTGAGTGGGAAAAAAAAAGACAGCAGACAAAAACAGGCATATACTGTATGATTCTACTTATATAAAATTCTAGAAATTGTAAACTAATCTGTAGTGACAGAAAGCAAATTAGTGGTTGCCAGGAGATGGGAGTGCATGTGGGGAGGCGTGGGAAGGATGGTTTACAAAGGGACAGGGGAACACTTTTGGGGTTGGTGAATATGTTATCTTCATTGTTATTGTGATTTCACAGGTGTATTATTTATACCAATTTACATCAATTATACCTTACATAACTTACAATTATGTAAAGGGTTTCATATAAAGGAGGAGGGAGAGAGAGATGACACTGAATTATAAGAGTCAGTAAATTCAGAATGATACTTGTGGTGGTAATAAACAAAAAAAGAAACATTTTAGGCAGAGATGCAGCATAGACAAAGCTAGGAAGAGCATCCTGTATTTGAAGAACCAGAATGAGACCAGCTGGAGTTCAAGTTTAGTGAGCAAGATGTAGAGTGACAGAGTTTGATGCTGTTGAGACATACAAGGGCCACATCATGATGGATAAATACTGAAGGACATAGGTAGTAAGGATATTGCATGTTGGCTAAAGACAATAAAACCCATTGAAGTTTAAGTGTAGGAGGGACATTATCCAACTTTACATTTTTAAAGGATACCCTCTGGCTTCAGTATGAAAAATGGATTGGAAGGGGGAAAGCTTGGATATAACTTAATGACATATTTTTAAATATACATATATATTTACATAATTGAAGTAATTTTATGTTTTGTAACCTAATTTTTCTCTCTCAAGATTATACTAGTCTATATCACTTGTACTTCTTCTCATGTTAGTAAGAATCCTTTAAAAACTACAAATGAATTTAATTATTTCCCCATTATTAGACATTTAGACTATTTCCAGTATTTTTCCTAATAAAAATTACACTTCAATTAATATTTATAAATATGACTTTATTAGTTTCTTAGGCAATATTTCTATCAATGGAGTTACTAGGTCAAAGAGTTATTAAAACATTTGTGGGCCAGCCCGGTGGCTCAGGTGGTTGGAGCACCATGCTCCTAACGCCAAGTTCGCCAGCTTGATTCCCACATGGGCCAGTGAGCTGCACCCTCTACAGCTAAGATTGTGAACAACAGCTCTCCCTGGAGGTGGGCTGCGATGGGCTGCTGTGAGGTGCCGTGAGGTGCCACAGGCTGCTGAGTGCTGCTGTGTGCTGCCATGAGCAGCCGGTGGCCAGCGTGTGTGGCCGACAGCCGGCAAGAGCTGCCATGAGTGTGAGCAGCCGAGAGCTGTGTCCTACACAACTACACTGAGAAACAACGGCTTGAACTGGAGTGGGGGGGGGAGGCAGAAGAAAGGGGGAAAAAATTTGTAATTGCTGCTGTATTGCCAAATTCCTTTCTAGAAGGTTATGCCAACTTTTGCTTCCACCCTCAATGTATGACAGTATCATAACAACATTTCCATCACTGGGTATTATCTAAACAAACAAACAAACAACTTCACCAATTCAGCAAACACAAATACATATTCATTTCTATGATTATTAGCAAGAAATGTGTAAGACCTACATGAAGAAAACTGTTAATAGTCCATAAGACAAAAATGGATAAATGGAAAGATATACCTTGTGCTGGAGATATCGTAAAGATACCAGTTCTCTCTAAATGAATCTATAGTCATTGAAATCCCAATAAAAATCCAGATAAGATTTCAATAAATGGTAAACTTGACAGTCATTTGGATATAAACACTTCAGCCCTTATTCCAAAATAAAAATTCAACATGACTCAAAGATTTAAATGTGAAAAATTAAAGTATAAAATGCTAGAAGAAAACACGAACAAACATTTTAGCCATTTTGGAGGGGAGAATGCCTTTCTCATCATGCAGTGAAACCAAGAAGCCATAATTACAAATATCAATAATGTTATAACATAAACATTTTAGACTATAATTGAACACAGGAGAAAGATAAAGACCCAAACAAACATTTGCAAAAGTAATATTCCTAACATATGAGAAGCTTTTACAAATCAATATAAAAAATGAAAAGACCTAAAGGAAATGGGCAAAGGACATAAACAGATAATTTCCAGAAGAAATTGATCATTAATTTACAAAAAGAACATCACTAACAATGAAAGAAATGCAAATTTAAGCATGAAGTATCAACATATTCATCTCCGATTGCCAAGGCTGATGATAAGCAATGGGCATAGAGGTATGTGGGACACAGGTTCGCTAATACACTAGTTGTGGGAGTGGATACCCATACAACTGTTTGGAAGAGCAATTTATCATCATCTCTTCAAATTAAAATCATGCATCTCCTTTGATCTAGAATTTATACTTCTGGAAACTTAACGTAAAGCAGTATTCATCCAAGTGGGCAAAGAAAACCCAGACACACACACACACACACACACACACACACACACACACACACAAATGCATACATATTCTTTGCAGAACTATTTGTAGTAAAAAATTGGAAATAGTCATCAGTACTAGATTAGTTAAAAGGCAGATAACAATGAAATAATTTACAGCCATTAAAAGATAGGTAGTATATTTATATACTATCAGCAAAAGATATCCATAACATATTAAGTGAGAAAAAGCAATTTGTTGAAGGGCATTTAATCCAATTTTTTAAAAGTGTGAAGATTATTCTGTACTGAACAATTTTTGAAATAATACATTAACAACAGTCATCTCTAAGGCTCAGATGATGCGGAAACTTTCAGTTTCCAAGATGCATTTTTTTTTTTAATTTGAATTTTTACGATAATCATGAACTGGATGAATACAATTTTTCCCCCCCTTTTTCTGCCCTCCCCCCCAACCCTACTCTGGTTCAAGTCATTGTTTTGTAGGACACAGCTCCCTGGCCCATGCTGGTATTATGAGCCTTGTACTCCCCCTGGCTGAGGCAGTGGGTCAGCCGCTCACAGCAGTTCACGGCAGCTCATGGCAGCTCTTGCCGGCTGCCCGCCACTCATGCTGGCAGCACATGGTAGCCCATGGCAGACATGGCAGCCCACTGGCCGACCTCCGGCTGCTCACAGCAGCCCAGCTCCAGGGAGTGCTGTTGTTCACAATCTTAGCTGTAGAGGGCGCAGCTCACTGGCCCATGTGGGAATTGAACCTGTGACCTAGGCGTTAGAAGCTCGGCGCTCCAACCACCTGAGCCACCGGGCTGGTCCGAATATAATTTTTTTACTAATTAAAAGTAAGGATAGCAAAGTGAAGTTGAAATGATGACAATTTCACAGCCTTTCCTCCCTCCCAATTAGGTGAAGAAAGGCAGATTTCCCAAGTTGCTTCCAACATCGATGAGGGAAACACATAGGCTGAAGAAATTGTAGGAGCAATGGACAGAGATAGGACCTGACGAAAGGTAAAGGTGAGAACTATTTTCCAAACCCTGGGACAAATTGAAATAAGTACCTGGCCACTTGCTGTCCCATCATCGTATCACCCTCCTTCAAACTTTTGGCCACCACTCTGAAAAAAAAAAAAAAAATCGTGCTTAATACATAAGTGTATCTGGAGAAAACTGTCTTGGGTTTCAAGCCAAATGGAAAACCGCTAGGGTAGTGTGTGCAGAAATGAAACTCAGACTCATGAGGGCAGTACAACTGGGTGAAATGTAGGACACTCTTAGAGGTAGTTCTACTCTGTGACCCCAAAGAAGCATTCTGATATTTTTCTAAGAAATGAACACGAGAAACTTACCACAATGCTCCATCGTGGATGAGTTTCTACCAACGACTTTCAAAACATAATCCAGGTACCACTGGGTGCTTGTTACCTCAAGCACTAACTGTAATGTTGTAGTTTATAAGAAGAAATATATATTTGGTCTATGTCCTCGTCTGTTTTTGGGGGGCAGGGGGCACAAACCTCCTAAAACTCTTGGAATTTCCTAAGTAGTGGAGCATTGAAGGTGTCTTTTGTTATGTTAAGAAGGTGACTTGGAAAGAATGTCTACCTAAGGATCATGGCTGGTTGCCAGGAGAACCAACCTTGTGAGTAGAGGATTGGAACTTGCAGTCCCATCCACACCCTTGATATCCCAGAAAGGGAGAGGAGCTAGAGGTTAAGTCAGTTGCCAATGGCCAATGTTTTGATCAGACATGCTTATGTAATGAAGCCTCCATAAAAATCCAAAAGTACAGTGTTCAGAGAACTTCTGTGTTGGTGAACACATGGAGATACGGGGAGTGGTGCCCCTGGAGAAGACATGGAAGCTCCGAGCCCTTTCCTCATCTCTTGCCCTGTGCATCTCTTCCATCTGGCTGTCCTTAAGTTATAGCCTTTTACAACAAACCAGTGACTTAGTGAGTAAACTGGTTTTCTGAATTCTGAGTTGCTCTAGCTAATTAATTGAACACAAGGAGGGGGTTGTTAGAACCTCCCCCTCTATAGCTGGTTGGTCAGAAGCACAGGTAACAACCTGGATTTGCAATTGGTGCCTGAAGCGGGGTGGACAGTCTTTAGGACTGAGCCTTTAGTCTTTGGGATCTCACATCATCTCCAGGTAGATAGTGTCAGAATTGAGTTGAATTGTAGGACACTCAGCTGGTGTCTTAGCTTTGAATCTCTATCAACCTGCTATGTAAAAAATTATTGTAAGCAATGATAACTATATTATTTACCTAGGCAAAAAATTACTGAGGAGTTAGTGGCCCATGAAGGCTTTTATTCTCTCCCCTTCCAGAGGTGTTTACTGAGTACACATGTTTGAATCAGCTGAAGATCACCTAAATTAAACGTACACAGGTAAATGGAAGGCAAGAAAATCTAATTTTAGCTTTAGCATTTTCCTCTACTCAAATTGTTTGCCAATAGTGAAATGGATAGATTGGAGTTTGGCTTCGTTTTTCTTCTAATTTTTCTGGAATCAATTCTGGAGAGCAATCAGAGGCAAACTGTGGACATTAAGAGAAGAGATGATGGTAAAAGAAAGGGGCCAGAGTAATTCCTCAGCAAGCTTCAGGCCTTTGCCAGCAAGGGATGAGCATCCACAAATTCCATCACTGATATTGTACTGGGAGATCAGGGGAAAATGACTATTTTAATCAGATATTTTAAAAGATGACCTACTTCAAAATAGGGTCTAACATACAATGTAAAAATTTTTAGGAGGAAAACAGTACCTCATGTAAGGATCCACGGTAAGGAACAAAGCTTCCAGCAGGACCTCTACAAAACAAAGCATTCCGTAGGCAATTATAAAGTCAAGGCCTGATGTCTTTGTTGACTTTGGCATTCTAAATAAACAGATAATCTTTCTACTTCCAGGTTACCCTCTCATCTGTGCTTTCTACCATGTTTCCCTGAAAATAAGACCTAGCCGGATAACCAGCTCTAATGCGTCTTTTGGAGCAAAAATTAATATAAGACAAGGTTTATTTTACTATAAGACCCGGTCTTATAGTATATATATATAATATTATATTATATGTAGTATATATAATATAAGACGAGGTCTTATATTAATTTTTGCTCCAAAAGACGCATTAGAGCTGATTGTCTGACTAGGTCTTATTTTTGGGGAAACACAGTACTGAGCAGACAAGAGAACTCTCACATTTGGGCCAGGCTAGTTGTTGTTCTGCTTTTTCATCATCATCATCATCATCACCCTTATTTACTCAGGACTCCATGCTTTTCATGGATTATTTCATATGATATTCTCAACAATTATTGTTTCCATTTTATTTAAGCTTAGGTTAAGTAACCTGCCCCAGACCACATTTGTAACCACTATGTTGCAGTGCCCACATAGAGTTTCATTACCAGTTCCAGTCAGTATTAAAGAATATGCATGTTGCTGGAGTGACCCTTATGCACACATTCTCTGGAGTTTTGAAGCTGAGTCCTGGCTATCCCAGTTTAGATAGGACTGATAACTTTGCCATGCTACTTGATCGCATGCCCTCTTCGCAAAACTTGCCTACCTGTAAACACCCCTTTATAGACACTCCTTATAGTCTGCTCTACAAAGCTAATCTCCAAACATGTCATGAAGTGTGTTTCTGTTTCTCTCCCTTAGATTTCTTAAGGTTTGCCTTGCTGCTTCCCTCCCCCCAAGTAGATGGGAGGCTCCTCAGGGAAGGATGAGGGTTTTCCCCTCCTTGTCTGTTCACAGGGATAGTCTGAGCTCTGCACACAGCTGTTCGGGCAGTGCTACCCCACTGTCATCATCGAGCTCACCAGGACAGAGAGGAAATCCTCCCCATGGTCTGGTCAAAGTCACGAAGAATAATGCACCCACGAATGAGTTTCAATTACCAACATGACATTAAGGCTTCACATAGAGAACTTCGAAAACGTCTCTGTGGCAGATTATGAAATGGCCACAGATACCTCCCATCTCGGAGTGTGGGCCTCTTGGCCACTCCTCCCATCAAGAAGTCTATTTCCCTCTTCTTGATCTGGGCTTGGCTCTGTGACTTGCTTTGACACGTTTACTGGCAAATGTGATACAAGTAGAGGTTTGAAAAGTACTTGCACAATGGAGCTTGCCAATTCCTGCTGCCCTAGGTCCAGCAGACCACTGTGAAAATAAAAAGCTCAAACTAGCCTGCTAAAATTGACCACCCAGAAGAGAACTGAGGCACACACCTCAGCAGAAAGCCTGCTAACCACCAGACGTCAGTGAGGCCCATTCTAGATTAACCATTTAGCCCAGATGAAACCGACAGAAGAACCAACTTAACTCAGTCCAAATTGCCAACCTACAGAATTGTGTACTAACAAATGATTGTTGTTCAAAGTCACTAAATTTTGGGGTAGTTTGTTATGCAACAAAGTCGATCTGATACAGTCTCTAGCAACTCAAATTTTATGAGTATGACTTACCTCCATTTTTTAAGGGTGGGAGTTCAACTGTCTTCAACTCAAAGTTACTATTTGTAGGGTTGCCTTCAAAGTGCTTCTTCAGGGTCCAGCTCTTAGCATGAACCATCCTGAAGCTCCTAGAACATAGTAAACGTAGTCAACTGCCATGAAGTGACTGGATTGTTATGGCTCCCTAACCATTGCACTAAGGCCAGACAGTAGGGTCTATTCATAATCTACTTCTCATCATTATCATCTAGCATCCATCACATTTATTTAGTATTTACTATATTTCTGTTTCTGTGCTAAACACTTTATATGCATCACCTCATCTTATCCTCATAACTTCCCTATAAGATAGGCATTATTATCATTGCCAGTATACAGGCGAAAATTGAGGCTTCCTCAGAAATCTTCAAGACCATGGAAAATGTAAACCAACACAGAAATTCTTCCCAGGCATCGCTAGGGTTTCTCTAGGGCACTGAACAGCTATCCGGCATGCAAATACTCCGTTTCTCACCGCAAGTGAAGCGAATCCTAAGAAAATAGCGTCAAACACAGAGACTCAACCAAGAATCCCTGCACATCTTTCAGATGGATAGAACAACGCGTTCTAAGATAGTCTCAAAAACACCTGAGCGCCACCGGGTGGCGCTGCTGCTCCGCCCCATTTTCAGGACGAGTTTTCTTTGGCACCAAAGGTGAACTCCAGGATTTGTGTTTAAACTTGTCTCCACACAAAACCCTAAAATGATTCAACTACTCTGAATACTTCTGCATCACGTGGGAACCGCGCCGTCCCCACGAGTGAATCGGCTGCTGCCCGCAGCCGCTGGCGATTTCACTTAGTCCCCGACCAATGCTGTGCCCTCAGGAGAGAGGACACTTGTGGCTTGGAGGGGAACACTTCCGCAAGTGGAGGGGTCGGGGCGGTTGGATCCGCAGCCCTGCTGTTCCTTCTTGTTTCTTTTCCCAAAGAGGCAGCCGCTGCGAATTCTGAAAAGGCCAAGTGTCCAGAAGCCCCTGGGAACAGCCTGGCCTCAGAGGCAGGAGTGGTTCAGGGAGAGTCCCAAGGACCGGAAAAAGGGGCCAGATGTAGTGCTCAGTCCAGACACCGTCTCAGCCTCCCACCTCCTCGCCCCGCGCACGCCCGTGCCTATTAACGGAATTCCGACCCCTGCCTTCCTTTCCCTCTTGTCCCTCTTTTGCAGTCCCTCAAGTTCCTTGGCCAGTCCCTTTCCCGGAGCAGGCACCTATGGGGTGCAGCCGAAATGCATCCAGGCCATGCCCTTCCCTTCCAGCACCCGTCTCCGATCTCTCCAAGAACCCGCGGGGACCGGAGGCATCAGGACATCTGCTTTCAGTTTCCTCCCAGTGCAAGACCCAGAGGTTATTCAGCATAAGCAGAGGGAGAACAACGCGTAAACGCTCCGCAAAGGCGTGTGTAGGAACTCAGGAGGGGAAAAAAAAGTGGGACTGGGGTGAGGATGCGTACTTACAAGAGTCCGCGGGTTCCACTTCTTAGACAAGGAGTTTGGGATTACGCACTGGAGCACCCAGGATTTATGGACGGTCCCAGAGAGGGTGGGGCTTCCCCAGGGCGGAGCTGCTCCTGGAAGTGTGGGAGTCCAGGCCCAGAGAGGTTCACAGGAGCGCAAATCACGGAATGTGTGTGTGTGTGTGTGTGTGTGTGTGTGTGTGTGTGTGTGTGTGTGTGTGTAAGGGGTGCTTCCAATAGTAAAAGCCCCCTATCAGAGCCCTGCCCGGATGTTACTGTACCTGCACCAGTATCCTAACTGGGAACCGGGCAGAATGATGCAGCATTGAGGGGGTGGGGGTGGCGGACGGGGTGTCGGGCGGGGGGACTCCGCCCTCAGGCAGGGAGGTGCAAAGGCAGGGTCTCCCAGGGGCCACAGCCTGGGGCCTAGTCCAGTGCTGGCTCTGGTGCCTCACTGGAGTTAGCCCCGCAGCTTGTCTGGCACCCACACCTCCACCCCGGTGCCTGCGCACTGGCCCCCTGCCCACTGGACCTCAGTTTGCTTGGTGAACACCTGTTTACTTTTCAGGAGCCAATTCAATAAACTATCCTCTTTTTAAAACTCTTTGCCTCTCCTGGGTCCGTGTTTCCATTCTTTGGTGTCAGGAGACACCATCCCGGCACTCACTCACTCAAAATTCCCCTACATCGTTTGGGGACTCTCAGAGAAATATTCCTATAACATTTCTGCCTGGAATGTGGAGGTGCTGCCTGGTGGTGCAACAAATATTATATGACCACGGAGAAGAAAGCCACTGACTACAGATGGCAGTAGAAGAAGAGAAAAGCCTGTGGGGTGAAAATTTCCAAAGCTCACTTGGTACATGTGGAGTGGATTTAAGGGAAACATCTGCAATTAATCCTAACAGTCCAGGGAAGCACTTATTATTATTACCTTCCTCAAAGCCTCAGGAAACTGAAGTTCTAAGAGGTAAAAAAAAAAAGAAAAACAAAAACGTAGACAAGATCACATAGCTACTTAGAAGCAGGGTTGAGATTTGAATCTGAATTAACATGCTCTAGAGCCCTGTACTTTTCACTGTTCCATTTTACCTACCAATACAGGTGAGATGGAGTCCTCTTATAGAGAAGAACAAATTTAGGAAAGGTCATATATATGGGATATCTGTAAACTACTTACCAGTCATGTTATTTCTGACACACAAATATGCTGAATGTCTTGGAATGTTCCTTTCTCATCCTGGCTTCCCCTCTTCGTCTGTCCTCCCACCCTCCTACCCACTTTGCTAGTGTCTGATGTCGTTCAATGGCAGGACATTTTTCTACCTCATGATGGCTGGAGCTGAGACTGGAACAGAGAAAATACAAGATGAACCTGAAACATCTTTTAGTATGTAAGAAAGTTTATAAAGTATGATGGGGCACAAAAAGGGATAGGGGAATGTCAAAAGGACATAGGCAAGCCATCTTAAAGGAGTTTCCGTTGACCAAATCTAAGACAATTTGAACACCAAAATGAGTAATAAAATTAACATATTAGCATCCATACATTAACAACAATTAGTATGTTAATGGAGTCAACAAATTTTATCACCCATAAAATAAGTCACGATGAGTTCATAAGTGTAGAGAGAAGGAAAAGATCTTCCTTAATTAGAATGTCAACTAATAAATGTAGACGGAATGATAGAATTAGAATGTCACCATTTTGCAACCATCAGATTAATAACTGATTCAGGCAAAAATCATGGAAGCTAAAATACGTAGGTGAAATTTTGATGAGGAACAGAATAACTCTAAAAGTATCTCCTCACAAATTATTTATTAAAGGGAAAAAAAAGGTAACTTACAGTGGAAAAACCTGACAGACAAATGGTCAAAGTCAACATCATTCGTAATGAAACAGATATTCTCTTGTGTTTTCTGATATTATGCATTGAAAAGGACACAACATCAATTATGTGTTATCCTGACAGAAATGCATAACCTGGATTTAATCATAAGGATATATCAGAAAAACTCAAATTGAAGGACCTTCTAGAAAATAAGTAGCTTGTACTCTTCAAAAGCGTCAAGCTCGTGTACGTCAAGGAAAGACTGAGGAACTGTTCTAGCTTAGAGACTACAGAGACATGAAAACTTAAGGCAGTGCATGAGCCTGGAATGAACTGGGGTAGAGAGGATAGTTACAAAGGGTATGATTGAAACATGTAGTGAAATTTGAGTATGGACTATAGATTACATGAGGAGTTGGCAAACTATTTGTGGCCCTCTGGTCAAATCCAGCCTACTGTCTATTTTTGTATAAGCCTGAAAACTAAGAATGGTTTTTACATTTTAAAACAGTTGTGGTGAAAAACACACAACATAAAATTCACCATTTTAAGTGTACAACTCAAGTATTCACATTATTGGGCAACAGATCTCTAGAACTTTTTCGTCTTGCAAAACTGAAACAACATATCCATTGAACAACTTCCCATTCTCTTCTCTCAACCCCTGGCAACCCAATTTTACTTCTATTTCTGTGAGTAAGGGGAACCATTCAGTATTTGTCTTTTTTGTGGCTAGTTTATTTCGCTTAGCATAATGTTCTCAAGTTTCATCCGTGTTGTAGCATGTGACCGGACTTCCTTCTTTTTTTATTTTCTTTTTTATTTATTTTATTTTATTTTTATTAGTTTCAGGTGTACAAAACAATGTAATAGACATTTATCATTTATATCCCTCACACAGTGATAATCCCCCTCCCCCATCTAATACACCTCTGACATTGCATACAGACATTACATTTCCAGTGTCTCTATTCCTAATGCTGTACTCCACTTCTTGTAACCATATATATATAAAATTGTAGTTGACATTCATTATTGTTCAGCTTCAGGTGCACAGTGCAGTGATCAGGCATCTACATCATCCCTGAGGTGGTCTCCCCAATGGGACAAGTGTCCATCGGATACCCTACAAAATCTTTACAACATTATTGACTACATTCCCCAAATTGACTTTCGTATCCCCATGGCCATCTTGTGGTTACCGATTGTGCTTCCTAATCCCCTCACCTTCCCCCTTATCCCCACTCCCTCTCCCATCTAGCAACCCTCAGTTTTTCCTCTATGTCTCTGAGACTGTTTCTGATTAGTTCATTCATTTATTCTTTTCTTTAGATTCCACATATAAGTGAGATCATATGGTATTTGTCTTTCTCTGTCTGACTTAATTCATTTAACATAATGTTCTCTAGGTCCATCCATGTTGTTGCAAATGGTAAGATTTCTTTCTTCTTTATGGCTGTGTAATACTCCATTGTATAAATGTACCACATTTTCTTAATCTAGTCATCTCCCAATAGGCATTTCGGTTGTTTCCATGTCTTGGCTATTGTGTATAGTGCTGCAATAAACATCGGGGTGCATAAATTTTTTCGAATTAGAGTTTTGGATTTCTCTGGATAGATACCTAGGAGTGGAACTGCTGGGTCATAAGGTAGTTCTATTTTCAGTTTTTTGAGATACCGCCATACAGTTTTCCATAGTGGCTGCACCAATCTGCAATCCCACCAACAGTGCACGAGGGATCCCTTTTCTCCACATCCTCGCCATGTTGATTTATTGATGATAGCCATTTTGACTGGGGTGAAGTGGTATCTCATTGTGGTTTTTATCTGCATTTCTCTAAAAATTAGTGAGGTTGGGCATTTTTTTATCTGTCTGCCATCTGTATGTCCTCCTTAGAAAAATGTCTCTTCATGTCCTCTGCCCATTTTTTAATCGGGTTGTTTGTTTTTTTGGTGTTGAGTTGAACAGGTTGTTTATAAATTTTGGATATTAACCCCTTATCGGATATATCATTGGCACATCCCACAAATATTGATGTTTCGTTTTCATCTCCATTCATTTCAAAATATCAAAAATGTTCATTTAATTAAAAAATACTTTTTTCACATGTCTGTTTGCCATCTGTGTGTCCTTTTTAGAAAAATGTCTCTTCATGTCCTCTGCCCATTTTTTAATTGGGTTGTTTGTTTTTTTGGAGTTGAGTTTTTTCATAAATTTGGGATATTAACCCCTTATCGGATATATCATTGGCAAATATGTTCTCCCATTCAGTAGGATCCCTTTTTGTTTTATTGATGGTTTCCTTTGCTGTGAAAAAGCTTTTTAGTTTGATGTAATCCCATGTTTATTTTTTTCTCTTACTTCCCTTGCCTGAGAGGATATATCAGTAAAAATCTTACTCCGGGTAATGTCTGTAAAGTTTCTTCCTATATTTTCTTCTAGGAGTTTTATGGCTTCAGATCTTACATTTAAGTCTTTAATCCATTTTGAATTTATTCTTGTATATGGTGTAAGGAGGTGGTCCAGCTTCATTTTTTTGCACGTGTCTGTCCAGGTTTCCCAGTACCATTTACTGAATAGACTGTCTTTACCCCACTGCAAATTCTTGCTTCCATTGTTGTAGATTAAACGACCATATAGGCATGGATTTATTTCTGGGTTCTCTATTCTGTTCCATTGATATATGTGTCTGTTTTTATGCCAGTACTGTGCTGTTTTGATTACTACAGACTTGTAGTATAATTTGATGTCAGGTATTGTTATACCTCCCACTTTGTTCTTATTTCTCAAGATTGCTGAGGCTATCCGGGGTCTTTTATGGTTCCATATAAATTTAAGGTTCCTTCTTTTTTTTTAAGGCTGAATAATATTCTGTTGTTTTGTCCATTTAAATAACTAGAAAATAGCGATTATACTCATAGATTATTACTATTGTATAGTTTGATGTGTGCACCTGGTTCATAGGAAAACTGGTCCCCAGAGAAAGTATAGGAAAAGAAAGGAAAGCAGGAAGGAATGAAGGAAAGAAGGAAGGAAGAAAGGAAGGAAGGAAGGAAGGAAGGAAGGAAGGAAGGAAGGAAGGAAGGAAGGAAAAAAAGGAAGGGAGAGAGAAGGAGTCAAAAAGAGGAAGGAAAAAATAAAGTTACCCCAAATTTTGGAAGATGAGAAGACAGGATTCAGAGACATGTCAGTCTGCCCTAGCTTCTCATTATCACAGAATAAAAACTGTCCCAAAGCTTCTTTAGTTTGTTTTAAATCAAAAGAATTTTGGGTACAGGCAAACTATTTTTAGAATGCTCATGTTATTCAGATTAAAGTTACTAGTGATATAGAATTAGTAAATTGTACAATAACAATTTGTTGTTTTCTTATTAGAACATTAAAAATAAGATAAGTAGGTGTGGTATTTTCATGATTAAGCATTTGCTGAAATAAAGGAAGGTGAATTTAAATTGGGAGACTACAGTTCTAGTCAAGCTCAGGCAAGATCTCTGAAGCAACCTATGACTTGGCAATTTTCTAAGAAAGAAAATCAGTTAGGGAGTGAATCAGACAAACAAACATTAACCAAAACTTTTATTTTTTAAACCACCCACGCCTTCTTAATTTGCTTATTTTAAATTGTGAGTATGTGAAAATAATGTTTACTTTTCTCATTAAAGACTGCAGAAAAACCAATAGGTATTTGTACATGTGGTAGGAAGACCAGAACTAGCTTCGAATGCTGACTTGGCCTCTTACCTGCTTTGTACCTTTGGGTAAGTCACATCCTTTTACAGGGTCAGTTGCTTCAATGAACAGTGCAAACACATTCATGTACCTGACAGAGCTGTGACACAATGTATGTGAAAACAATTTTTAACCTCAAAGGACTATACAAATAAAGGTTTATCATGATTAATAGAGGGAACAACGCCCTCTGTGAGAAGCATGAGTAATTGAAAATATTAACTTTCAAGGAGAGGCAGAAACTGCTGACACATTCGATTTTCTCCATTTGCCCTCTAGTTCCACTTTCCAAATTGCTTTTCACAAATCCACCCCCTTCCCTCAAGCTTCTGCTAGGTTTTGGTGGGTCTGGTGATAATTCTCCCTGTAGGTTACTTGGGGTTGGTGGGTGTCCCTTTAAGAAAAGCCATAGCTCCTTCAGGCAGCTCCCTGGGCACACCTCCCTTTCCTAACCCCTTCGGGCCCAAGTCGGGTGAGGATGCGGGTATCTACTCTTTTACCATTCTTTGTTATGACAAGTTCAATGAGGGCACAGAATGGATAAGAAGAAAATGTTATTCAGGAGAAGTTGGACTCATGGCAAGTCCCAGTACACAGAGGAATGGTTGTGTTGTGGGAACGGATCACCCTTAAGTGTTTTAAAGCCTTCCTCCTCCAAGTGTGGCACCTGGACCAGCGGCATCTGCGCCAGCTGTGAGCTTGTTAGACATGCAGAACCTCAGGTCCCACTTCATACCTACTGGTTAAGAAACCACATTTTAAACAAGATCCCTAGGTGATTCAGATGCAGTTTGAGAAGTATTGTGTTAAAGTTTTCTATGTGGGGAACCCAGAAAAATACTAGTTCTGCTTTGTTAATGGTCATCTGGGTATGAAGGTGCTGTATGTTTGTGTACATGTATGTCATCTAAATGACCTGGTGGCCCCTAACACTTTCCTCTTCACACATCATTGTGGGCTACACTCCATCATCTCGGGAAATGTCTGCCAGCTCCTGCCTGGCGTTCTGAAGCCATGAAATCTGTTCTGGAGTCTCTCCTTGCTATCTCATCACCTTGTACCAGGTTATCATCTCCCTGATGCTAAATCGTCTGCTCCACTCAATTCCAAACCTTTGCATCTCCTCACCTCCACACAGCCATGAGACCCTCTCATTCTACTAGTATCCCACAACCTCACATTGGCCCTCCAAATTCTGTTTGTTTGGGAGTGGGGTTTAATAATAAGTACCCATTCCTGCTGCTAGAGTACTACAAGCCCAGCTAGAAGCTTTTGGCCAGGAAAAAGTGAGTCAGTAAGAAAGTGGACTATATTCTTTGAGGTTTCTGGAAGGCTTGGGAGAGGAAACACCTCTTGGTTGGGTTTCCATGGCAGAAACGGAGGCTTCTGCCTCAACACTTTGGGGCATGCTTGTTTTGGGTGATGCCGAAATGCAATGCTGGTTCTTGCTAATGCTCTCACTGCATTTCTCAGGCTTCATGAAAAGCCGTTGTCGTGAAAGGAACAAAGTACGAGGGATTGGCAGAGTTGGCAGAGCAGAAATCTCAATTTTAATAATCTTATGGGTCTTTTATTTATGCGCTCTTTTTTCTCTGGGTTTGACTTTCCGGACTCTCATTATCATTATCATAGTGGGTATGCATTTTAGTCCAATTTAATTTCTGATAAGATTCCAAGCTGCTTCATTATTATCACTCCCTGGCAAATGCCTTCAGCTTCCTTGCTTTGTCTTCTTCCATTGGTTACCTTGGTAGAATCCTAACACTAAATAAAACCAACTAATGCTTTTCCGATGTCTTCCCATGAGCAGCTGAGCATTGCTGGAGGAAAATCACACAACCAGACTGACTGGTTTTATTTTAATCATCATAAACAAATATAGGCATACTCAACAGGGCCTAGCTTCCCAGTAATTCTCCAATATATTTGCCTTCTCACACAATGTGATAACAATTTTATACTCTCACTTCTGTTCTCAAACCTCAGCCCTCAAGAGATAATCTTATCTTATTGAGAATAAAAGTCCTCAGGCCAGACACGTTATCTTTTCATGGTCATAGTTACAAACTTATTTGCATCGGATCCAGCTTCTCTTTCCTTCCTGGGATGACGGAGGAAGCATCTCTCTTCCCACCAAAGGTTAATGTACTCGGATCCCATCTCTTCTAACCTTCTTAGGCTACTTGGATTATTTCTTTTCTTCTGCATAATCAACCTCTTCTATGTCAATTAGAATGCTTTCCACTGCAAGTAAAAAGACCAAAACCATTTGTGGACTAAATACTCCCAAGTTTATATCTCTCATGCTCTGGATCATGACAGTCAAGTGGGTATTATGCTAATTAGTAGAGTTGTAACAGTGACCTCTGATGTAATTTGATTTGACAGTGGTTTGGCTTGGGACTTTTTGAAAGTTTTTTTTCCTTTTCTTTCTTTACTTCCCTCTGCTCCCCACAAACCTAGATGACTCTGTTTACTGTGCATTTACTATACAAACCAGTTCCAATTGTTCTGTTTACTTCAGACCAGTGTGTACACCTGGCCCAGTAACTTGGGAGGGCTTTTCGCATCTGTATGGAGTCCACTCCTGACACTGGGGCAGGATAGACTCTAGGAAGTGAGGTATCCTGAAGTTGCCTAGCTTTCTCCTTTCTTTGTTTTGCTCCTCCTCCTTGTGTGTCTATAAAACCTTTTGGAAATATTGAGAGAGGAAGGCAGTCTTTGTGACAGGGAGTCCACTGTTTTCCCTTACTGCTGACATTTTGGAATAAAACCTACTTTTATTTCCACCAACCTCGCCTCTCAAGTGTTGGCTTTCTTGCAGCAAGCAGCAGACAGTAACTGTGCAAAATTATGAATAGTAAAATGGCAATAGATACATATCTAACAACAATTACTTCCAATGTAAATGGATTAAATGCTCCACTCAAAAGATATAGGAGGGCTGAATGGATAAGAAAATAAGACCTTACATATGCTGCCTACCAGAGACTCACTTCAGATTAACAGATGCACTCAGACAGAAAGTAAAGGGATGGAAAAAGATATTTCATGAAAATAGAAAAGAAAAAAACAAAAAGAGCAAGGGTATCAATACTTATACCAGACAAAATGGACTTTAAAGCAAAGGCTATAAGAAAAAACAGTGAAGGACCCAGTAATCCTACTTCAAGGTATTTATCCGAAGAAACCCAAAATGCTACTTCAAGGTGATGTGTGTATCCATATGTTCATTGCAGCATCATTTATAATAGCCAAGATGTGGAGGCAGCCCGGGTGTCTGGTGATGTAAGAACGAATAAAGAGGAGGTGGTACATATATACAATGGAATATTGCTTGGCCAGGGAAAGGAATGGGTTCTTGTCATCTGCGGCAGCATGGATAGACCTGGAGGGTATTGTGCTGAGTGGAGTGTATCAGACAGAGAAAGACAGATGCAATGTGATTTCATTTACCTCTGGAATCTAAAGAACAAAATAAACAAATACAACAGAAACAGATTCTTAAATACAGAGACCATTTTGAGGGTTGCCAGAGGGGAGGAGGGTTGGGGGTGTGGGTGAAAAAAGAGGAAGGGATTAAGAAGTACAAATTGGTTGTTACAAAGTAGTTATGGGAATGTAGAATATAGCATAAGGAGAACGAGGTCTGACAATTAAGTTTGCGAACTCATCCTAGAAAAAGTGCTACACACCTCATAGCTGAATATCACTGCAGTCACCTTTGGAAGTACTCCCCTTGGGAAGCCATGCACCGATGCCAGCGCCTAGTCCACCTTTCAAAGCAATTTTGGAACTCTTTTACTGGAATGTCCCTCAGAGCTGTCATCATATTACCCTTGATGTCCTGAATGTCATCGAAATGTCTTCCTTTCAATATTTCCTTTATGTCGGGTGTTGCCTTACAGCTGCTAAACCGTTTGTTCCCGTGCTCTTCCCAGGATTTTACAAGGGAGTGCTTCAGCAAACTGAGGCTCGATGGAAAGATATCGATAAAGCTCCCTTGAGGGAATGTCTCAGCAAACTGAGATCCGATGGAATAATATCGGTCCCTCCCCTTTAATGCATCCCCTGGAGTTATGTGTGTGTGTGAAGGCACAGTATGTGCTGGAGCACAATGGAGACTTTCAGAAAGACAGCCAGCAGGCACATAATCACAGACCTTGAGATTCACAAGCTTAACTTCCTCATCTGTTAACCAATAAAAGCTATGCATTGGCCCGATTTGGGGCTCAGTCCTTGAGGCTTGAGCCCCTTGGCCCCGTTTGCACTCTATTCTTGGTTATTGTCTTTCTTAACCCTACGCCTTGCTTCTCACTTCCCACAGCTCATGTCGTGCAGGACTCGACAGTTGGATAAAGAAAGAAGTCACTGCGGGCCAGATCAGGTTGAGTAGGGAGGGTGTTCCAATACGGTTATTTGTTTACTGGCTAAAAACTCCCTCACAGACAGTGCTGTGTGAGCTGGTGCATTGTCATGATGCAAGAGCCATGAATTGTTGGTGAAAAGTTCAGTTTGTTTTCGTCTTTCTCACGCAGTCTTTTCAGCACTTCCAAATAGTAAACTTGGTTAACTGTTTGTTCAGTTGGTACAAATTCATAATGAATAATCCCTCTGATACCAAAAAAGGTTAGCAACATCGTTTTGACTCTTTATTTGGACTTATGGAACTTTTTTGGTTGTGGAGAATTGACTGACTTCCATTGTACACTTTGACGCTTTGTTTCAGAGTCATATTGTTACACCCATGTTTCATCACCAGTGGTAACATGGCCCAAAACATCATCTTGCCTCTCCAAAAGGTCTTGGCAAACTTCGATTCTCCTTTGCTTTTGTTCATTGGTGAGCTCCTTCAGAACCATTTTTGCACACACCTTTCTCATGCCAAGATTTTCAGTTAAGATTTCCCTAATTGTTTCTCTATTGATGTTTACTTGATCTGCTATGCTTCTCACAGTCAGCTGATGATTTTGATGCACAATTTGATGAATTTTTGCAATATTTTTGTCAGTTCTGCTGGTTACTAGCTGCCCTGATCTCTCTTCATCAGTGATGCATTCTCTCCGCTCAGAAAAACATGTAATTCATTTGTACACTGCCGTTTTCTTCATGGCATTATCCCCATAAACTTGGACTATCATGTCCCTGATTTCACTTCCACTCTTGCCAAGTTTAACAAGAAATTTAATGTAAGTTCCTTGCTCTAATTCAAGCTCAGACATTCTTGTGACGGCACGCAAAAACATGCAACAACAATAGTGAATGCCACTCAGCAAGACACCACCACACGTTGACACGAACACAGCTGATATACCAAGGTTCTGAAACCTTCCCGAGCTGTTTGTACAGTGCTGCCAATGTAAGTGCACAGTGGCAAGTTTGTGAACCTAATTGTCAGCCTCACATAGTCAATAATATTGTGATAACTATGTATGATATCAGATGGGTACTAGATTTGTTGGGGTGATAGACGAGAGTTGATTGGGGGGCAGGTTGAAAAAGGTGACAAGATTAAGAAATACAAATTGGTGGTTACAAAATAGGCATGGGGATGTAAAGTAAAGCATAGGGAATATAGTCAATGATGTGGTAATAACGATGCATAGTGCCAGTTGGGTACTAGACTAGTCAGGGGGATCACTTCTGAAATTATATAAATGTCTAACCACTATGCTTTATACCTGAAATTAATATAAAATAATATTGAATGTCAATTGTAATTGAAAAATTAAAATAAGGGGGGAAAGCTGAAGGGAAATAAGAGGTCCAAATTTCTGTGTATAAAACAAATACGTCATGGGGATGTAATGTGCAGCATGGGGAATATAGTCAATAATATTATGATAGCGTGGTACAGTGTCAGATGGCGGCTGGACTTATCATGGTGATCACTTCTTTAGGTACGTAAATGTTGAATAACTATGATGTACCCCTGATACTAATATAATATTGTATGTTAGTTATATTTTTAATAAAAATCTTAAAATAAAAAAAAGAAAAGAAACGGAGCCAAACACCAGTGTTTAAATTGTATGTTTGGCTCAAAATCCTCTTAATCAGCATCGTGTTATGAAGCGTGCCAGGGGAGTGGGCATTGGAGCTATGCTTAGCTTTCCCCTTTTGTGTATGAAACCAACCAGATAGGTTTATTTTCTCTTCTTTAGTGCTTGGCTTTGAAAAGGTGCTTTATTCATTAATTCAGAGGAAAGGCAAAGAAAAATTGAAATCATCGTAAATTGTGGAATTTAGCCACAGACATTGATTAACAGACTGTGCAGGAGTGGGTAGCACCTTCTGGAGGACAGTTTTGCAACTGGCATAGTCTTTGTTCCCTCTGTTGGAACCAGTTGCAAAGATACAGGAGCCAGGATGAGTTCTCTCCAGAACCTCTGCTCAACAAGACTTTATCTGTATCTCTCTGGAGGTGAGCAAGTGTGTCCCTGGAGGTGGCTTCTGTGTCCCTGATGACCTAGCAGGTCCAGGATATTCCCTGATAATCTAGGAAGTCCAGGATATAAACCCACTAGGAGTGGCTGTGTGAATTGTGCGATTTTTCTGCTCTCCCTAAATAAGAATGCCAGAAGAGTGGGAGAATTGGGAAATGGGTTTCACCACAGAAGTGACTGACTGGGCTGAACGGTGAAGGGTAAGTGGATATAAAAAAAAACAAAAGAAAACTGGAACTAATACATTAGAATTCCCCCGCCCCCATTCTTCAAGTGAATGCTGATAGAGGTAAGGAAGAAACATTTTAACTCTTAAAAGAAAGTAGGCATATATTGTTGCGTCCAGTGCAACACGGGCAGTGAGAGAACGAGAAGGGGCGGCGAAGGGTTAAGAAAGAAACAGAAATCAAGAAAGTTATGAAACAGGGGGAGAAGAGTCTCCCAGCCTCAAAGGACTGAGAGCCCCGAATTGGGCCACCTTGTGGCTTTTATTGATGTACATACAAGTATTGTTTTTTCTACAGTCTGTGAGTCTCATACACCGTACCAGAAAACTGGTTCAAACTAATCACGCTTGCCTGCAAACAGCCAGAATAGAAAGTCACATGATGTCTTAACAATTATGGTATGTGCCTCCCCAGGGACAAATCCTTTATGCTGAAACTTATTGATAAGAATGGAAGGAGAACTGATGTTATCACATCATTGACTCACGTCCCAAGCAGGTTGTGGGAAGGAATATAGCTACATAGGCAGAAGCTCTCCTTAGCTGGGCGAGTGTGGGGGGCTGTGCCCACATCTATTGACCCCATGAGTTCTCCTGGTGGTCAAGCAGTTGCGCCTGGCTTGGGTTGTTCCTTCCGTGAGGAATCTTACCCGTCATTGGCTGACCAACCATCTTTTGGGGGCCAAAGAGGGAGACATAAGGTGTAAGCACAAAGGTGAAGCAAAGTCCCTGAAAGGATACGTCTCACAGACTCTTCTTTCTTTAGGGACAGGCACGAGGGGACAGACGGTTAGGCTGCTGCGTGACAACAATATATCATAAGAAAGCAGAAGAGAGGCTAAATTCACACAAGTCTGACAAAATTGAAAAATTGGGTTGGCAATGAAATTCGTGGTGTTTAAATTGCATAAACCACTTCACTCACGCTTGCAGACCTCTGGGCTAACAGATACGACCAAAAGGAAGTTTTGAGAAATGATGGTTTTGAGTTAGCTTTCTGCCCCCCAGTTTTATAATATCCTTTAATTTTTAAAAGGATCTTGTGTACCAAGTCCTTGCCATATAAGTATAGATAACTTTTAAATACTACAATATCCCAAGATCATATATAGAATGATTGTTTTTCAATTATTGATTTGTGGATGGGTAGGTATAAATTTTGCTCATTTAATACAAATCAATTTTTAGGCCCAGGAAGTCAGTGAAAGTATGAAGAAAGTATACTGAATTTGAATGGAAAGAACTTTTAAAAAGTCTTGTACCCAGAAATTATAATAAGAGGTCTTGTCTCATTTTAGGTAAATGGAGAGTATAGATACATCTACACTGGTTTATGACTTTTGGTCAGACCCATCAGTAGTCATCTAGCATAGTAGTACAAATGTCAGTTATCGGGGAGCATGGATTGTGACAACCTTACTGTTTTAGTTGGACAGTGTGTATGCATTAGGCTAAAATTTATGGTTAGAGCAGTTTCTTATCTTTATAGTTTTACCAATGGATAGGTGGACAAATCCAATCAACTTCAAATTATTTTAGTATATTCACTTGGTAGATTAGTCAATTTATTCATCAATCAAAAAATATTTATTAAATGCTAATTATGTACAAGGCATTATGGAAACATAAAGAATTACAAAGCATGGCCTTAGTGGTTTATTTAAAAAAATTTTTTTAGAGCAGTTTTAAGTTCAAAGCAAAATCGAGGGGAAGCTACAGAGGTGACCCATATGTCCCTTACCTCTGCACATGCATAGCCTCCCCATTATTAATATCCCCAACACAGTGGTACATGTGTTACAATTTATAAATCTGTTTTGATGCATCACAATCACCAAAGTCCATAGTTTACATCATGGTTCGTTCTTGGTGTTTCACATTCTATTTGTTTGAGCAAATGAATAATGACATGTATCCATCATTATAGTATCATACGGAATATTTTTACTGCCCTAAAAATTCTGTGTGCTCCGCCTATTCACCCCTCCCTCCCCCCAATCCCTGGCAACCACTTACCTTTTTACTTTCCCCATACTTTTGCCTTTTCCACAATGTCATATAGTTGGAATCGTACAGTATGTAGCCTTTTCAGATTGGCTTCTTTCATTTCGTAACATTCTTTAATGTTCCTCCATATCTTTTCATGGCTTGATAATTCATTGCTTTTTAGCACTGAGTAATATTCCGTTGTCTGTATGTACCACAGTTTATCCATTCACTTACTGAAGGACAACTTGGTGCTTCCAAGATTTGGCAATTATGAGTAAAGCTGCTATAACCTATGTAGGTTTGAGTGTGGACATAAAGTTTCTACTTCTTTGGGTAAATACCAAAGAGTGTGATTGCTGGATCATATGGTAAGTGTATGTTTAGTTTTATTAGAAAACGCCAAAATATTCCAAAGTGATTGTACCATTTTGCATTCCCACCAGCAATGAATGAAAATTCCTGTTACTCCACATCCTTGTCAGCATTTGGTGTTGTCAGGGTTCCAGATTTTGGCCATTTTAATAGGTCATGTGTCATTGTTGTTTTAATTTGCATTTCCCTGATGATATATGATCTGGAGCATCTTTTTATATGTTTATTTGCCATCTATATACTTTCTTTGGTGAGGTGTCGGTTAAAGTCTTTAACCCACTTTATTCAGGTTTTTTCCCTCATTGTTGAGTTTTAGGAGTTCTTTGTATATTTTAAATAACTGTCCTTTATCAGATGTGTCTTTTGCAAATACTTTCTTCCAGTTTATGGCTTGTCTTCCTAATTTCTTGGCATTGTCTTTTGTAAAGCAGAAGTTTTTAAATTTTAGTGAAGTACAGCTTATCAATTATTTCTTTCATGGATCGTACTTTTGCTGTTGTGTCTTTAAAGTCACTGCCATACTCAACTTGACTTAGCTTTTCATTTTTGTTTATTTTTTTAATTTTTATTTGTTGGGGAATATTGGGGAACAGCGTGCTTCTCCAGGGCCCATCAGCTCCAAGTCGTTGCCCTTCAGTCTAGTTGTGGAGGGCGCAGCTCAGCTCCAAATCCACTTGCCCGTTTTCAATCTTTAGTTGCAGGGGGCACAGTCCACCATCCCATGCAGGAATTGAACCGGCAACCTTGTTGTTGAGAAGCTTGCACTCTAACCAACTGAGCCATCTGGCTGCCCTGAGTTAGCTTTTGAAACTGTAATTTTATTTTTTTTAATACATGTGCATTCAAGCATTTCTTTCTCCACTTTGAAGGGAAAGATTTTAATTTTGAGACTTCCTGCAATTGTGTGTAAATTAATTGGGAGTGTCCTTGCAATCTTGCAAGGACTTGTATTTTGGAATAAGTATGTGTGCTTGGTTTGTGACAAGTGAACATCAAATGAAATAAAGTTAAATTTATGAAAGTTTCAAGTCCATGTTGATCCTAGAAAATTAATTGTATTCCATGTACTTTCTAACACTGTTTATCCAAACTTAGAAATGCCGTAGAGATCAGTTCCAATGACGAAAATCCCAAATACAGTTGTGATCAAGTTGCTAATCACTAAACTCTGTTAGCCTAAAAGTCTACTAACTCATTGAAGTCATTCAACTAAAGGTTATCTGTGAAGAAATCACTGTTTATTATGCTTATTATTTCTTTTCTATACCTTCTGAAAAAATTCAAAGTGCAAATAGATAATTAAGGAATGGAATGTAGAGGCTACATCTTAAAATTCCATCTGTGATCATCTCATCTTGAACTTTGGACTAAAAGAAATAGAGGCAGGGACCAGCCCCGTGGCTCAGGCAGTTGGAACTCTGTGCTCCTAACTCCAAAGGCTGCTGGTTCGATTCCCACATGGGCCAGTGGGGTCTCAACCACAAGGTTGCCAGTTCGACTCCTACAAGGGATGGTGGGCTGCGCCCCCTGCAACTAGCAACGGCAAATGGACCTGGAGCTGAGCTGCGCACTCCACAACTAAGATTGAAAGGACTTGACTTGGAAAAAAGTCCTGGAAGTACACACTGTTCCCCAATAAAGTCCTGTTCCCCAATAAAGTCCTGTTCCCCTTCCCCAATAAAAATCTTAAAAAAAAAAAAGAAAGAAATAGAGGCAGAGGCCAGAGTTTAGGCAATAAAGATGTTTTGGCTTGAGATATTATTATACTCAGATGATTTATACTGGTCAACACAACCACCCCGAAGATTATTCTGATTTATTGAAATGTTTTTACCATGTTGAACCACATGTAGTAATAGCCCTCAATGCCACTCCTTGCAGGGTTCTAGTATGAAATAGACCAATGAATGATAAGCCTCCATGCTTCTATTACAGCCTTGGGAAAGTAAGCTGGGAAGAAAGAATTTCTGCTCTGTGGGCAGGCACTGTGGGGAAAACATTGTGAATGGTATAGCCCTGCAGCTGCAGATAGTAGTACATCCATTCCCACTGGATCAAAGTGTAGGAGTTTTTACAAACACTGTTGGATTTAGTTAGCTCTTATTATTTTCTTGTATTGCTCTTATCTGGTTTTGGAACAATATTACACTAACCGCATAAAATGAATAGACAGGTTTTTAAAGTCTTCTATTTTTTGTAACAGCTTGTTCTTTTCGGAAGAGACAATTTGATGACTTTTCAGTTTCCTTAATATTTATACAAGGATGAATTTTGGCATTTTATATATCTCTAGGAACTTTAGTATCTCATCCAAATTTTTGAATTTGCTATCCATATGGTGGTTTTCCTAATATTTTATTCCAAGTGCTGTTTCATGGAGTTTTCTACAATGAGAGTGATGAAGTGAGATCTGGGTGGGTCAATACTTTTCAAGCACATTGTCCCCTTCTCTGAGTAGGGTAATTCGTACAGGATGTACTGTCCCATGGCCAGTCTAGCATCCTACCCTTGCCTGGCCTGGTCCTTTTGTGGTCCTCCCTGGCTGCTCTCTAGTTTGCTTTATCTCTCCTCAGAGCTCTAGCCCCAGGTTAGACATACTCCTTGATGGCGCTGCCCATGATTAATGACTAAAAAGGTAAAAGAGAACTCTAAAGGGTACAGAGCAAATGAAGTATCAATTGCCTTTTTAATAGGCCCAGTATTTCCTTTTGGGGTGAAGAAAGATCTGAAACTAGATTGTAGTTATGGCTGTACATCATTGTGAAGGCACTTAATACCACTGAATTATACACTTTAAAATGGTTCAGATGGTAAATTTTGTTATGTGTATTTTATCACTATAAAAAAAATTAATCTCAGAACTGGGCTAAGAGCCTCCTCTGAGTTTCCAAGGTCTTTATCTGTGTACTTTTTCCTCAGCTCCAGGACTAGTCATGCCCTTTGCATTTATTATTTCTTGAAAATTTTTATAGTGATAAATATAACATAAAATTTACCATCTTAGCCATTTTAAAGTGCACAATTCAGTGGCATTAAGTACTTTCATAATGTTGTATAACCATCACCATGATCTAGTTCTAGAACTTTTCATCACCCAAAAGGAAATCCCATACCCATGAAGCATCCATTTACTACTTCTTTTGCTCTGAGGAGAGAGTGGGGTTGTCACAGGAGCATGATACCTGCTTCTGTGGTGAAGAAACTGGCTTCTGGTGAGAACTAACGGCTGCCACCAATGTGGCGACAAAGACCCTGGCTGGAGCTGTATTAGATTCCTAAGGCTGCCATAACAAATTACCACAAGCCAGGTGGCTTAAAACAACAGAAGTTTATTCTCTTACAGTTCTGGAGGTTATCCATCAGAAATCAAGGTGTTGGCAGGGTTGGTTTACTCTGGGGTTTCTGACAGAGCATCTCTTCCATGCCTCTCTCCTAACTTCTGGTGGTTGCAGTCCTCAGTGTTCTCTAGCTTGTGGCAGTTTATGTAATTCCAATTTTTGCCGCTGTCTTCAGAGGTTTGTCTTCCCTGTGTGTATATTTCTGCTTTCTCTTCTTATAAGAACATGAGTCATTGGGTTAGGGCCCACCCTTCTCTAGTGTGGCTTCATTTTAACTAATTACATCTGCAAAGACCCTATTTCCCAATAAGGTTATAGTCACAGGTCCAGGAGGGTAAGACATGAACATATGTTTTTGGGGAGACAGAATTCAACCCACAACAGGAGACATCACCAATGTGTTGGCAAAGAAACTGGCATTGAATAGGGAACTCTGCACATTGATCTGTTTACTTGGAGAAAAAAATGTCTTTTCCCTTTTCCAGCCTTGCCGTGTGCCTCAAGCACCCTCTGTTGGCAGAGTTTAACATCTAGCTAGGAAATGGGGAAATTCAGACTGTAGAGTACAGCTCCCCAGGGCAAGGAATGGTGAGTTTGCAGCTCAGAGGCAATGCATTAATAACAGCCACAGACCAAAGTTCTGTCTGCTTTTAAGTGAGCCTTCCCTCCACTAGTTTGATCTTGACTATGAAGGTCTAGATCAGCTGCAGGACTTTGACTTAGAAAGGGAAGAATCCAAATAGAGGAGATACTTAGGCTAAGTCCTGCTGGATATTGGGGGGGGGGGGGGGCGTCACAGCAGGACAGAGATGACAATTTAGGTAGAGGAACCAGTATGAGCAAAAGCAGAGTATGTGAGACACTAGATTGTCACAGAATCCTGAAAGCCGTGCTAAGGTAAGAGTACTTAACTCTAATCTGAGGGTGAAACTGGGTAAGAATAACATGACAAAATTCGTCATGTAGAAAATTTCCTTTCTCTCAAGGCAGCATGGGCACGTCTTCCATGTGGGAAGGAGAACGCTGAACAGGTTTCAAGGAGCGTCTATAAGAGGAGCTTGCACGGAGGACGTATAATAGACTGGGAAACCTGCATAATTGAAAAGCTTCATGAGAGGCAAGGTTCAATGAAAATCATCAAATGTTTCACATATGGAAACAACATGATCCAATGTGGAGATGGCTGGCATCCCAAGCATAACATGTCTCAAATGACTGCATCATCCTACACCGTAAGTCTACTTTACCTCTGTGTTCCTTATTGCAGGGATGGCTTGGGTTGTCCAATGCAGAAACCTGGGCACTATCGTGACTCATTCTTCTCCTTCACTCCTTCAGAATCAATGACTAAATACTGCCCATCTTGCTTTATAAATGTGTTTCAACATTTCTCCATTCTAAGTTCTCCATTGAAACAGGCCTGTTGCATCTCTTGCTTGAATTCTTATAACTGTCTCAAAATGGTCTTGATATCTCCTATCATGTTCTCAGAGTAATTGTTCAGAAATGCAAATCTGAAGGTGTCACTTTAATGCTTAAAAATTATTTTTCCAGCCTTGCAGCGTGCCTCAGGCACACACTGCCTTTCCATTGCTCTTAGGATAAAGAGCAACTTCTTCAACATGGAATAAAATGACCCCTCACACCTAGCTTTTTCCAGTTTTATCTCCTCCACTCCTCATCCCTATCCTGTCAGATGGGCTCTCTTTTGTTTCTTGAAAAGCTTCATGTTTTTTCCTTGCCTGTGTGTCTTTTCTCTTCTTGATACTTACTTCCCAATTCCCTTATCCCAAAACTCCTCCCTTCCCACCCCTCAAGTCATCCTCTATTTGTCCTTCAAAGTCAGTTTAGCTCTTAATTCCTCCTGGAACTGACCGTAAGGACTGACCCTGATTCTAATAATTTCAGGTTAGGCTACTCTCCTATGTATTTCCATTAATTCTATATCGCTTTCTTTCATATATACCAGGGATGCAAAAAAAAAAAGTACACATTTTAAGAGATGTTATCTATGTATTACTTTTCAAAGTTGAATTACGGTAGCAACGTGTAATATGATTTTTGCTCAAAAGATGGCATTAATCAAATGAATGCTAGCATTATTCATTGTATTACAATTTTAGTAGTTTTTTCCTTTCTTAAAATGTGTGTACTTTTTTTTGGCACCCTCCGTATGTATATAGTACGTAGCGTATGGTAGTATATATGCTATATAATGTTATATATATATATATCTTTACCTTGTTTCATTTTCTTAAAAGAATTTATCATATTTTAAAGTTTATTTGCTTGTTTATTGTCTGTCCCCCTCCACTAGAATATATGCTCCCTGAGATCAAGAACCTTGCCTACCTCGCTCACCACTATGTCCCCTGTGCCTACAACAGTACCTAGCTCATAGTACAGACTCAATAAATGTTTACTGAAACAAGGATAGAAACAAATATTCTGAGACGAAGATCTTCATGTTGCTGTATAGTTCCATGCAATATTTGGGACATAATTATACTAAACATTGTTTGTTGTTTATCGGAAATTCAAATTGAACTGAAGCGACCTGTATTGTTCCTGGCAACCCTCCCCCCAGAACACATTTGGCAATATCTGGAGACCTTTTTGATTGTCACTACTGGGGTGGTAGTGTAGAGGGCAGGGATGCTGCTAAACATCTTACAATGCGTAGGACAGTCCCTACAAAGCAAGGACTTATACCGTCCAAAATGTCAATAGCGTGGATGCAGAGAAATCCTGAATTAGATGGCCATGAACTTTAAGGTCCCCAGCAGGAAAACAGAGTCTAGAATCTCTAAATTCACCTTCCTTTTGGAGAGGCAGCATGGGGTTAGAGAAAGGAAGGTGTCTGGGGTTGGAGACCCGGCTTGAAAACCCTGTGCACACATCCTGACGCTGATAACCTGAGGGCGAGAGAGCCAGACTATGAACTGCATGCAGCAGGTGAAACCACGATGTGGAAAAAATAGCGTGTGAAGGGTATTGTGGACTGTAAAGCGCTCTGCACACACTGGTTAAGTGCGCCTTTAGGTCCGACTAAGAACGAATCCTCTGGCCACTGGGATTAACGCGTTCAGTGACGTACTCTTAGCGGCCGGGTTAAGGCGTCCTACTCCTTAGCAACGGTCGTGAAGGAAGTGGTTGCTGCAGCCGCGCCCCGTGCGCCTGCGCAAAGGCGCCTCCTGCTGACGTGGACTTGGGCCCCACGGCTGAGCCCGGCACGCTGCGGCGTGCGGGAGCCCTGCTGGGGTGGCCGAGCCGCGGCCGTGGCCGGGATGGTGTCGCTGCTCGCTCCGCGCCGGGGAGCTGGGGCTGCGGGCCGGCGCTGGTTTGTGCTGCTACCGCCCCTGCTGCTGGCACTGCTGCTGGCGCGGCCCGCGGGGGCCTTGGTGGAGGGGCTGTACTGCGGCACGCGAGACTGCTACGAGGTGCTGGGCGTGAGCCGCACGGCCGGCAAGGCAGAGATCGCCCGTGCCTACCGCCAGCTGGCCCGGCGCTACCACCCGGACCGCTACCGTCCAGAGCCCGGAGATGAGGACCCCGAGCGGACGCCGCAGAGCGCGGAGGAGGCCTTCCTGTTGGTGGCAACCGCTTACGAGACTCTCAAGGTGAGGCCTGGGGGTGCAGGTAGGCACTGAGGACCCGCCGGAGCGAGGTTCTCCGCGACACCCCGCGCCGGGCACGGCCACCACCACAACCCTTATTAGGACGATCGCACTGTCTCACGTAGCCCAGTGTAAGAGCCCACATGGCCCATTGAGAAAGATCTCCCCCTGCGGTTTTGGGAGACAGCCAGCCCTTCCTTTGTGTGACAGCCCTTGTTAGGCAAGGCATGACGTGTGTTGGGCATCTTACGATTTAGTTAAAACGTTTTAATAATGTGCAGGTCACATTCGAAAAATACGGTGTTTATTATTACCAGGATCTGTGATAGAACACAGGAAAGGTCTTCCATATTGAGGAACTGTGAAAGCGCCGGTTTTGCATTACAGTAAATTGGTTTCTGGGGATAGTATTAATTGTGACTTTTACCTTGGGTTCGAGGATGTAGAAAAACACTAAGAAGAACAACGAACAACCAGTCAGAAGACCGGATGTTTGACTCTTGGCCCTGACATCCCTGTATGACCTTGGATAGTGACTTAATATGTTGGAGTAGCTTTCTTCATATGCAAAATTAAGGCCATGAAACCTCCTCGCAGGGTTTTTATGAGGATTAAATAAGTGTGAGAAAACCCCTATGTAGGACCTCTAAATAGTTGCTTAATGACTTGGGATTCAAGACTAATTTCTAGTAGGAAATTTTTGTGAATATGTGTTGTAGTCATTTGGTAAATGTTTTGTTGAGTCCTATGGGGATGGGAAGATTTATCCTGATCCTGTTTTCTTCTACTGTTGTAAAAATAAAACCATATAAGAAATCACAAAGTGTAAATCATATTTGATGGAAGTGTTGTTGCTTCAAGTGCCCCTTCATGCTAATATAACAGCAACTGCAGTTTAGTATTTCTTTCTAGCCTTTCTTTTTTTTTTCAGGCCAAGTTTTTCATGTTGCTATATAGTCTGCTTTTAATGACTACTTTGAGTGGGTGTGCTATAATTTAACCATAGATTATTTTTCCAGATTAGCTTTCCAGAGCTGAAAATACTGAGTTAAGGAGTTAAAGACTCTAAATTCATGCTTCCCAGACCAATTTGGATAATGTGGAGTTATAAAGTGAGCATGCCTGGTTCATTAAATTTTCACTAGCATTTGTGGGATTCTAATTTTTATTGACAATTAACTGAGGAATGGGTGGGGGAGACTGAGAAAGTGCTGAGGCTAGACAGCTTGGTTGCCTATTGTTTAGGATAAAGAGTAATTGAGGAAAGACTTCAGAAAATTGGGAAAAATCTTCTCCATCCAGGGCAGCCCAGCATCCGACGCCCCAATCTGTTTTCCTACAGTGAGTGGAGATAGTGGTCCAAAAAGGCAACCAGAAGGCCTGCTGCTGGTCGTCCAAAGCCCTGGTGGCATATAAGGAAGTGTAGTCGGTGGTCACATAGGGTAGTCACGCAACCAGAACATCCCCCAGCCAGTAAGCAACAATGAGTGGACAGAACCATAAACTTAGGAGAGATAAGCAGGCCCAGGGAAGATTCCTAAAGTCACGCATGCACATTAGTTAAAAGAGCTGTTCCATAGGTAACTTTTCCTCATTTTCATACTGTGTTTCCCCGAAAATAAGACCTACCTGGATAATCAGCTCTCATGCATCTTTTGGAGCAAAAATTAATATAAGACCCGGTCTAACATTATATTATATAAGACCAGGTCTTATAGTATAATAAAACTGAATCTTACATTAATTTTTGCTCCAAAAGACGCATTAGAGCTGATTGTCCGGCTAGGTCTTATATTCTGGGAAATACGGTAGTAAAAAATACTCACCTAAACATTTGTGACGACATGGATGGATCTTGAGAGTATGATGCTAAGCGAAATAAGTCAGACAGAAAAAGCAGAGAACCATATGATTTCACTGATATGTGGTATATAAACCAAAAACAACAAAAGAACAAGACAAACAAATGAGAAACAAAAACTCATAGACACAGACAATAGTTTAGTGGTTACCAGAGGGTAAGGGGGGGGGGGAGATGAGGGTAAGGGGGATCAAATATATGGTGATGGAAGGAGAACTGACTCTGGGTGGTGAACACAATGGGATTTATAGATGATGTAATACAGAATTGTACATCTGAAATCTATGTAATTTTACTAACAATTGTCACCCCAATAAATTTAAATAAAATAAATAAATAAAAATAAATACATAAATACTCACCTAGATGGAGATTTAAGATGCTAATGAGACATGCGATGCATGAAGTAGTATATAGGTACACTGCAGATGCCTGGTGTAGGACCCGCTTCAACATACTTTGGGGAGGGCAAAGAGAAAGAGGAAGGAGTGGTCCCCAACCCCAAGAGCCTATAAACCCGCTGTACCTGTAAACCTCAGGAAGCCACATCATTCTCTTTTGGAGTGTGCTCCCTTTGTGCATCAAGCTTTCTCTTTAATAAACCTTTTCTCTCTGCGAAACTGTTTTCGCCAACTCTCTTGATTTCTATCCTGAGAGGGCCAAGGACCCCTATATTGGTAACATCTCTGGTGACTCACATGGGACCCCTTTTCTGGACTTGAGGGGACAACCATGCCAGATGTCTTGCTCTCCGGACTTGGTGAGTCATTTTACCCCAGCCTCTTCGAACTTGATTTCTCCTCCCTTAAGTTTTTACATGTCTCCAACTCTTCTTCCTTGCCCTCTTTAGGTGGCCAGATCTTGGTTTCTGTGCCTCGAAGTCCTGGTTCCTCTTCCCTTTTTCTCTGACAATCGGGACGTCCTGGTTGACTTCTGCGGCCCTGTTGTTAGGGTGCACCCTCTTTGCCTAAGCAAGAAGAGGTGTCCCTCTCAGAGTCACACAGGCCTGTTTTCTGTAGCGGCGGGGAACTTCCCACTGCCCCTGGTCTGATTTTGATCTGGCCATCTATATTCCCCAACTCTTTCATCCCCTGCCTCTGTCAGCTTTCGAGTTGCCTGATTATTTTCCGTGTTACTGATTTCTTAATGGGGTCGAGATTTTTGCAATCTGTGTATTCGGCTTTCACACCGACACTATGGTCATCTGTGTTAACATTCATTATCCCTGGAACTCTGAAGTCCCGATAGAAAGCCTTTCTTGTTGATCCGACTCCCCATTGTGGGTTCTTCCCGTCTTTCCCTTGCCTCATCAGACATCTTTTGACTTTTCATGACTTTATCCAGGACAACGGTTTCAGGAAACATTTTTGGGGTCCCTATTGTCACCTCGTCTTTCTCTGTAAAGTGCTACAGGCCAGTGTCACTTAGGTGTCCTGCCCCTTTCTGATCTTGCTCTCCACAGATGTCATCTGCCTGTTTGGGAACGAACTCTTCGTGACCAGGGACAATTGAGCAACTTTTTAAGTGCTAAGAGTAGGGGAGTCCATCCGTCTCCTGGTCCGCTTATAATTGGACACCAACTCTATGTTCAGAAACTTGGCAAAATTAAAAGTCCTATAAGATTTTTCTAACTCTCAGTTACTTTCAAGTTCTTAACAGATAATCAGAAATATAAACGCAGCTACTACTGCCTGAAGCTGAAATACTGAAGAAAAAAGAAGGGGCACTTTCAAAAACAAGTGGCTAATCTCACAAGCCAGACATCCCTCTTTTCCCAGCCTCCTTAGAACTGTCAAAGGCAAATGAAAAATCTTAAGTCCTCTCTCTATAGTTGTTGGTAATTCTGTTTATGTGTATGATTTCTGATATTTGTGTTTGTCTGTGTTTTATATATGATACGGTGTTTTTGCCTCCAGATAGTATTACCAGTTTATAATGTTGAATTGACTTAAAAAATATTAAGTGCTTATATAAATAAAAAAATTAATAACAAAAATTGACCCAAGTACTTTTCAGGATCATGTGAGCTCAGAAAATATTTGATACTAAGGCTGGTTTACGTTTTAAGTTTTGTTTCATCTGATTTAAAAAAATAAGCTCATTTTATACTTGTTACAAAATTTGTCAAAAAAAATATCTTGGGTAAAAATTGACTTTGAAATCTCTTATAGTTAAAAAATAATAAATAGATATAGCTAAAATAAAAGGTTGTTAATAAAACTTTTCATTAATAATTATGTTACATGATATATAGTATGTATACATACTTAAACATGGTTTCCCAAATTCTTTTGGTAACTTGAAACCTTAGAGTTTTGCTAAGTTAAATGATAAAAATTATTGAATATCTATTTAAAAATTTTTTTTATTTTGGTTTCAGGTATACAAAACAATGTAATAGATATTTACAACCCCCCCACCCCCAATCTACTACCCCACTCTGACATTGAATATAGCTGTTATCTAGGTATTTCAAAATAATAAAATGCTGAAATATTAATTTTTAAATAAGGTTGAGTTCACTTTTGGCTTATTGCAGAGAAGCTAAAAGATAAATTAGGATTTGTTGATTAATATATCTTGTACTTTATTAAAAATATGTTTCTAAAAATATTGTAACTATATTGCCATCAAAAAAGCCTATCTTCTAAACATTACAAAATGTATTCATAAATTTGCCAATCTGAAGAGTACTAATTATTTTTTAGCAATTAAGGTTTCTAAGAGTTAAAAATTCTAATTAAACAAAAACTCATAAACTCATAGACACAGACAATAGTTTGTGTAAGAGGGGAGGAAGGTGGTAGACGAGGGTAAAAGGGATCAAATATATGGTGATGGAAACAGAACTGACTCTGGGTGGTGAACACACAATGTGATATATAGATAATGTATTACAGAATTGTACACCTGAATCCTATGTAATTTAACTAACAATTGTCACCCCAGTTAACTTTAATAATAAAAAAAAGAAAGAAAGAAAAAGTTCACATGCACTTGGGAAAAAAAAGTTCTAATTAAGATGGAAAGAACTATATATTTTTGGTAATAGAAGGAATAAGGTATAGAGATACATTTTTGGAAGAAATTAGAAGGAAAGTGTCCTAAAGTTGGTTATTTCTGACTAAACGGAGGTAAACTAAAAGGGACTAGGAAAGTCAGAATGTTCATGAAGAGAAATCTTGAAAGGGGAAATTTTATATATGGTTAAGCTAAATAAGATTAATTAACTAAATTTGAATATGAAGAGTAAGCTGGTGCAAAGTTGGAGTTTTCTTCCTCTGCTAAATAGGACAAAGTTTCTTGGACTGTTGGTCTGCTGCTAATATTATGAAAAAGTTTTCTGCCTAAAAAGCGAAGATTTCATCAGAATAATTTTCTGTGTTTTATATTGTGTTAATCAGATCCTTGGTTACTTAAGAAAACTAAATCTCCAGAATAGTAAGAACTAAGTTTTGCTAATAATTATGTAAACTTCTGTATTTATACTTAAAGTTTTCTGTTGTCACTTTGGGTAAATGAATAATTTAATATTTTCCATAATAGTGATAATGGTCTTTTTGATCAAGTATGTTTGACAAACTTCCCAAGATTCAAAATCTAAAGAAAATCATTTTTTTGACTTTTGAGATTTTTAAAGAACTTTGGAGTTCTTAAAATTCTTTTCAGAATGATCCCTGAAACACCTCAAAGACTTGTTTTCTCTCTTTATAAAAAAGAAAAGTGGAAATACTTAGGCCTGTTTAATATGTTAAATGTCACGGGAAGCATTGTCAAATAAATGATTATATGTCAGATATTAGACAGACAGGTTATTAATATAAATATTAGAACACTTACAGTTTTTCTCTTGTCTCTGAAAGCTGTGTCTATCATATTCTTGAAATGTGAACACCCAGGAACTAACCAAAATATTGCCCACAGAGACTGAAGAAAAAAGTGGGTTTTTTAAAATTCAAACTACTGTATAAGTTTACTTGCCCAAATTGATTTATAAAGGAGCTATACGTTATGTAAAACTACTAAATGGAATGTCAGTGGAAATGACTATAAATGGAAAATAAGATACATGTTTTTGGTAAAGAAAGTTATGAGACATAGAGATACACTTTTGTTGAAAAAAAATTTTCATATGTAGTCAAACATACTAAGATTCGAATTAATAACTGAGTCAGTTACATTATTTTTATGAGTATATATGTGTAAACTCTCACCAGATCTTTACCATGTCATTTTTAGGTCTTTTGTCATTTGTAGACCATTATTGTTTTTCTCTGATACTTACATAAAAATGTTTCTACCAAGATGTTTCATCTTCAGAAAAGTTCATGCCCTTCCCCCGCCCTGCAAAAAAAAAAAAAAAAAAAAGCAAAACCCTGACACTAACAAACAGAACTTCAGGTACTCAACAAATCTATATGCGACTGAATTTAAAGGTATTCACTCTTGGATATTTAATGCCTGGTGATATCAGTCAGCCCCAACAACAGTACCGAATTTAAAAGAACACTTTTTCTTTGGACAGGTATTGCAGTGATCACCACAGCAATGTTAGATGATACAACTTGCCCATATCCTGGCTAAGGAAGATGGCGATTGCTCTGTTGTTAATACCTCTTGGGCTTAGATAAAGTACCTCTGGCAAACGAGTTGAAACTAGATAAAATCTGGGCACAAGCCAAATGATGAAATACAGTGCCCACTGACATCTCGTCGTTCTTTAATATCTTCAGCTGACTGCCCTCAAGTATTGCATCTTGGTTCAGATCTATTCTTTAAGTTGGACTTAGCGTTTTGTTATTATAAAAATTTTTGCCATTATAAATCTGTTTTGCATAATCCCATGTTACAAAGACACCACTCTAATAATGGTTGCTCAGTGTTTTGAGATGATCACTAAGACCTGTTGAGACTTGATATGAAAACCCTCGAACTGCAGGAGATATTTGCCCTTAAAGAAGCATGACAATAAAGCCTTCCTCTCTTTTGGCACTCTTGTGGCTCAAATGTGGCTTAAGGCTCCTAGAAGACTGCTTTTCCTCCTATGTGGGACATGACATACCAGGAATGAACCTTCCTGATGACAAGAGACCGACATTAGCCTGACATACCCAAAACGAGCCATCCTGACAGTAAAGGACCAATGATACCTTTAATAACTGATCAGTGCTGCTCTTTGAAGATTAATCAGCCGTGCTTTCAAGGAAAGATCTTGATCAAAAGGGGAAAATGTAAACAATAATATAAATAGAGCCACTTTAAAATGGAGCTGAAGCTTCCATGCTAGGGGAACTGCCTTGCACGTCTTATGCCTCAAACCTTAGAGTGTTACAACAGGACAAAAACAAGGGCCCAGACAACCTTGTTTTCTAAAAAACACAAAACAAAAAACAAAAAAACACAAAAAACAAAAAAAAACTGTTTGGAAGGATGAAAATTGGCTATATATCTTAACCGGCTCTCTAAGGAAGGCCTTTAGAAAATATACTAGCATAGACCTAAAGTCTGATGAGGGCCAGACACTCCTGGCTATACATTTCATAACTCAGGCTGTGCCAGATATTCAGAATGGGCTCCAGAAGTTAGAAGCTGGACCCCGGGCCCCACAGGCAGCCTTGGTGTCAGAGGCCGTCCAGGGTTTTAATAGTCAGGACTGGACAGAGGAGGCTAGAAAGGACAACAGAGCAGATAAGAAGGCACAGATTTTGGCTGCCATACAGGGACCACCTCAGGGTGACCCCAGACAACAGAACTTTTGGGCCAGGAGGGCCCCAACCCCAAGAGATGGTGCCATCAGGATTGGGGCACAATCAGGGCGTATCCTGTGAAAAGGAGGGGCACTAGAAAAATGAGTGTCCATCTGGCCCTGGGAAGTCGGGAAGGGGTGGACCTCTTAAGTCTTTCCCCCTTGTGGCTAGCTGCTTGGATGAGAGAGCCACTTCCTCTAACCGAGGAGGTCCGAGTGCGTCCCTGGCCCCAGTCCTAGAGAGAGGTCCATCGTCACGACAAAGGAGCCTCGTGTCACCTGTGAGATAGCAGGAAGAAAACTAAATTTTTGTTAGATCCTGTAACCGCCTTCTCTGTTCTGACCCTGCCCATTTGGCTTCTCTCTAACACTGACTGCACGGTGATGGGAATAGACAGACAGCCTAAGGTGAGACAATTTACTTTTCTCCTTACTTGTGAGACTGGGTGTAAGAGGATAACTCATTTCTTCCTGTATGTTCCTGAATATCTCATCCCTCTGATTGGCTGAGACTTGTCTAAATTGGGAGCCTCTCCAATGGAACACAACCTGTCAGCAGCCCTATGAAACCTTAGAGTCTGAATTAGGGCAAGCCCCTGCTTTGGGGCTCCCAGATTTATATATAAAAAAAGTTTTTTCCCTTTATGTACACAAAAGACTAGGCCAAGCCCTGGGAGTTCAAACCCAAAGATTGGAACCTGTAGAGAGACCAATGGCCTATTTTTCAAAACAACTGGACCTGGTAACCCATGGATGGCCCAGCTGTCCCAGAGCAGTACCGACCACAGCCCTTCTAGTCAGGAAGGCCCCCAAAATGACTTTGGGGGACAACCTCGTAAAGTCCTTACACCTCATCGGGTCCAGGATATATTGGAAGTAAAAGGACAACACTGGCTAGCTTACGTATTACCAGGCTCTGTTGCTACCTGTGCCAGACCTTACCTTAAAGGTGGGTCAGACTTTAAACCCTGCTACTTTGCTTCCTCAGCTACAAGGGAAGGCTTAGAACACACTTACGTAAAAACCTTAGAGCAAGTCTATTCCAGCCAAATGGACCTACAAGGTACCCTTTGGAAAACCCAGATGAGGAATGGTTCACAGATGGCAGCAATTTTGTAAAAAATGAAACTCAAAAAAGCAAGATATGTTATTGTCAGTCTAAACGGCATAACAAACGCACTTCCTCCAAGCACAAGAAGCCAGCCCTTCAGGGCCTTCAAACTTCCTGAGATTCACCGACAATAGATGAGCTATAGATCATCTGCTGGCTGAGGGGGTGGGAAGAGCTGCGCTGTCTTTGATAAAGGCTGCTGCCCTTCCATCCACAACTCAGGGAGGGTTGAAACGATTGTACAGACCGCCTACAAGCAAGCATCTTGGCTGCCTCGCTGTAACCGAGATGCGGAAACTAGCAGAATCTGGTCGATGACTACCTGTGCCATCCCCAGCCTTGTTTTTTCCCATTTTAGGTCCTTTCATGACTATCCTACTACTGCTGCTCTTGGGCCTTGTCTATTTAAACTTCTTGTTAAGTTTGTGTCTTCTAGGCTTCAACAGTTTCATGAAAAGCTAATGGTCATGAAAAGCTAATGCAAGGATTCCAGCCGACCACCACCACTCAGATACCAGGCTCAGCACCATATCGATCCCTGCATCTGGTTATGACTTATTTCCACTCCTCCCGAGTGTAGGGTCCTTATAACATCCCTGTGTCAGCAGGAAGTCATTTCAGAAGAGATCTTCAGGCCCAACCCCCTTAAAATTAAAAAGGATAAAATCTCTCCCAGGAATGTAGTCGGTGGTCATGTAGGGTGGTCCCGCAGCCAGAACCCGCAGCTGGGGAAAACCTTGAGCCATGTGCCCCGGCCAGAAAGCAAGATGAATGGACAGAACCATAATCGCAGGAGAGAGAGGCAGGCGCAGGGAAAATTCCTAAAGTCGCGCATGCACATTAAAAGAGCTGTCCCATAGATAAGTTTTCCTCATTTTCATAGTAAAAAACACTCCTCTATGCGGAGATTTAAGATGCTAGTGAGACATGCGATGCATGAAATACTATGTAAGTACACAGCACAGGTGCAGTGTAGGACCCGCTTCAACATACTTTGGGGAGGGCAAAGAGAAAGAGGAAGGAGTGGCCCCCAACCCCAAGAGCCTATAAACCTGCTGTACCTGTAAACCTCAGGAAGCCACATCATTCTCTTTTGGAGTGTGCTCCCTTTGTGCATCAAGCTTTCTCTTTAATAAACCTTTTCTTTCTGCGAAACTGTTTTCGCCCACTCCCTTGATTTCTATCCTGAGAGGGCCAAGGGGCCCTGTGCCGGTGACAAGCACTGGGCACATGGAGAACTTCCGGAAGCGAGGGCAGCAGAAGCACTAGCTCCTGTACCTTCTGTGGTTTGAGATGGGCAGGTTTAGCGTGAGAATGGTGAGCATGTTCGTAAAACAAGTGCCAACAAATACAGACAGCAGAGACATGCTTGCTGGGAGGAACGTCAAGACTGTTCTTGCCGTTTTCTTGAAGAGACACATTTCGGAGGTTGATCTGGTGGGGTCTGTAATAGTTGCCTCTAAAGGTTTCTACCCCTAACGTTTAGCACTGGTTTGTCAGCTAATAAAAAGTGCAATAAAATAATTTGTCTACTCAAGAACACGGAAGTTTGGGGCGGTAAAAAGTGGTATGTTTGGAGGAAGTAACACTTGAGTCCCACAGGAGCTTTGTTATAGCTACAAGTGCCTCCAAACAGGAAACTAAATTGGAGTTGTGCTGCTGGGGGAGGGAGTGTGGCTGTGTTCCTTAGTGTCCCTGCCCCCTCAGCATTACTGCAAGATGGTGGGAATTACCTGGGAGAGAAAGCGATGTCTAGGGATAGCGTGAACCCTAGAAAATACGACTCAGTTGAGCTCTATGAAAACTCCCATTTTAAATGTATAGAAATAGATGTGGGTTCCATTTCCAATTGAAACACTTCAGGCAACATTTTTAAAAAACTTCGTTGCAGATGCCCTCTCTTGGAATTTAGGAAAGATGCCCTCTCCTTGCTGTGTGTGGAAGAAGTTATTAAACACAAACAGCGTGGCCTGGTTTGTATTTCTGTCATAATGGGAAGTTGTGAGAAAGTTGCCAGAGAACATCATTTCTGGGTAGTGCAACGCTCACGAACTGGGTCATTCATTTGGGATGGCCTCAGCCTTCTGAAGTCCCCCTTTGAGGCAATGGGGATATAATGAATTTGCTTGGATTATACCTGCAGGTTGGAAAGAGCTTGTGAGGGAGAAGAGGTCCCCATAGCCTTTGCTAAGAGCAGGTCAGGTAGAATATGGGAGAAGCTGATGAGTCCTAACGGCTCTGGGATAAAGACGAGGTGCAGAAGCCTGTCTAGAATTCCACATGTCATCTTCTGAAGGGCCACTGCAGACCTGGGGTCACATTTCATTTCTGTTTGCTATTTTGGTTATATTCTGTGTCTTTCTCCATAGAGAATACCAGTAAACCCTGTGAGAGGGGTCCTTATCTACAGAACCAGCTTAAAAGAAGGGGGGAAGTTGGGGAGACTGTCTTTCACCGCCATGTTCACTTAGTGCTGGCAAATGGAGGAAAAGGCCGATTGTATATTTGCTTTGTAGAATGCACAGGTAGATTCCATCTGTGCAACACTGTATCTAACAGAAATGGTTTCCTTCTTGAAATCCGAAATAATTTAGTTGTAAATTTATTGAAGCTAGGAGCCTTTTTTTTTCCCCATAATTTTTTTTATAACCTTAGTTTCTCCTATTATTGGTCTGTTCGAGTCTCTTAATACTTTTAATATATGTGACATAAGAAGCTATATTATATGCTCATAACCTTGCAGTGGTGTTCCACCAAAACTTCTAATAACCAAGGATCTCTGAATGTTGATAATATGTACATCATCAAAATGGGAATATATTTGTATAAGATTTAGTGGATTTATGCGTCTGAGGTTGTCTTGGTCAAATAAATTCCTCTTTGAGAGAGATTTTTTTTTTATATGGTGGTTGAAAAATAAGTACACTAATGTGATTTAAATACATTTGGTAAGACAGGAGATATTATCACACTTGGTCATTGTTATTTTGGCAACAAAGATCTCTCTGTGCATAGAGAGATTGAGGAGAACCAGAAAAAGAAGGCTGGGTAATAATGGAAAGCAAGGGCACTGACTGGGGAGGGGCTTCTACCAGGTCATTCCTTGTTCATAGTCTGAAATAATCTAAAATTCCAGATCTCAGCAGTACTTCAAACCATCATGATTTCACACACTGCTTTATATTTGCTTCATGGGTGAAGACAATGAAATAGTATTTAGTGTATTTGACTATTCGGGATTCACGGACTTCATGGACTTTGGAAGTTAAGTTAATGGACTCTCACTTGCTGTGTCCAACATTGGGTCTGTTTATGTGGATATAGCACTTATCACACTGCACTGTAATTACTGAGTAGCCCTCCCCTCTCCACGAAACCACACTCCGCATGTTTTTGTATGTATATCCGTGGCGCCTAGCACTCTGTCTGGCACATCAGATAATGAATGTTAAGTGAAAACTCGTATCTGGAGATAGATTCAGATAGAATGGAAATCGAATGTGCATATCTGGGGTTTTGACATTGTAAGTGAAGCCTACTTTGGCATTTTATCCCAAATTAATTGTGGTTTTTAAAGAGTGTTACAGCTCAAGTAGATTGGATGGGTATTAATGAAAAATTCCTGCATGAGAGAAAAATTACAAATTTAAGGAGAAATTGTGTCCTGAGGGGTTTTAAGTGAGACCATTAATCACTTTGGAATATAGATAAGAATTGAATAAAATAGATACAATTAGAAGGATAGCATGAAAATAAGCAGATGAGGGAATATGTGGAAAAGCTGCACTTAGAAAAACTATGGTTGGTAGAAATTGGGAAATAGTGTTTGACTGCATTTTGCAAGACCACCGGAGAAGAACATAGAAAAGGTTTAGGAAGTATTACTGGCATGAAGGTTACCTGGTCAGGGACATGTAGAGACAGCCTTCTATTTACTACTCTAGCCTTGCCTTAGCACGCAAGTCACAAGCACACTTCAGTTTCTTTGTATCAGTCTGATTGATGAGGCAGGGCTTTGGCACTTAGGGAGAGTTTGGCAAAATGGCGGATCCTGAACTCTCTGCCCTTTCATGTTACTGTTTGTCATTCTTCCTTCATAATTTTCTCACGCACCCCTTTCTCTACCTGTACTGACATAGGTGCTAGGGGAGGAAACCATAACGGTGGAAAGGACGCAGTTCCTGCCCTTAAGCTTTTAATATAACAGGGACAGATAATTAGTGATTGGTTATTATTCAAGTCACATGATAAATATGTGTAAATTACATCGCAGCAATGAGAGGGCACAATTATTTCTTCTTGGGGATCGGAGAAGAATATACTCTTTGAACAGTCACTAAGGTTGATGATGAAGGGACATTTCTGGCAAAGGGAAAAGTTGGTCAACAAAAACATGGAGTCGTGAGTGTGCTTGGCTTGTTCCAGGAATGAGAGGTATTATAGGAGTATTTTCTCCACCAAGGGTCACTTTTATTATGTGTCTCCAAGGGACTCTGTTCTGAGGGGATAAAATTAACTGCACTTATTAGAATAACTATGTTTCTTTCCCAGCATCGATCCAGATTTTAATCTGTTGTTCATAATAATTGGGTATTCATAAAAATAATAGAGGTGATGTAAATTTCTGTAACAGTTGTGATGCTGATAAATAGCCAAATTAAGTAAACTTGATATCAGATAGTTTTCATTTCACACGCCAACTCTGATTGGTCACTACTCCCTGGAACACTTGTACAGGTTTGGAGGCCTTGTCTGGGGTTAGTGGGGAAGGTGCCATGTCTGACAGTGATTTCTTCCCTGGGCCCACAAGAGGAGTGTGGTACCTTATGTATCACATTTACAATTTCTGCTCTGAACTCCTGAGTGTTGTTTTTTTCTATTGATCCCTTAATTTCAGCTGTTATTCCTACTATGGCCAAGGTTGATTAGACAGACGTGTGTAAGTCTAGTGCTGTGATTACTCAACACATGATATCAACAGCCAATCACAGCTTTTGATTAATACAAATACGCCTGAGCTGATAGACTTCTAGCCAGAAACTGAGCACTTGACATTTTAATTTAGCTTGTACAGATTTATCATGGGCCAATGGAAAGTTCTGAGATATTCACAGCACAAAGACCCTTACTGCATTTTTTTCAAGGACCTTAGGGGATCTCCTGCTTCTAGGTAAGAAGCCTGTCTGGCGCATTGGAGGGAGAATGTTTCAGGAGACTGGAACATAGTTCGGTATCACGTGATGAACAGCCCTTTCAGCTGCATTCAGGACTTTGAACTTTATGTGTTGAATAGTGACCAGAGGTTTCAAAGTGGAGAAATAACACAATCTGATGTTTGTTTCAGAAACAAAATTCTGGGAACAATATTGAGGCTGGTTGGGGAAGGCAGGAAGATATTGGTGACTGAACCAATTTTATTTCCGTCATCTGCAATCTCATCATTCCTCTTTGGTCATTTAAGAATCTCTTAGTTGGTTCATTTCAAATTCCTTTCACTTAATATTATTTCTGGTAAAGCTGTGGTCACAGCTTTCTTCTTTCTTCGCTGTTGACTCTCTTTACTTCCTCATCTTTCTTTCATTCAAGCCTCCGTAGACGGACAGGTACCTCAGCACACATACTGGGACTGCTCTTAAGGTGAGGAGTGACGCTCTAAGCATCAGATCCCAGGGCTGCTCCTCATTTCTGTTTCCTGGAACTATTTGTGGCATTTGATGTTGACCATGTAGTTCTTGAAATGTTCTCCCTGTTGACTCCCTCGATGTAATTCTTTCCCGTTTCTGTCTTTCTAGCCATTCCTTCTCAGTCTTTATAGTCTTTTCCTCTGCCTACACCTTAAACATTTCTTTTCCTTACACAGTTCTGTCTTTTGGGTACTTTTTTCTTTTTCTTTTCTAAGCTCTTTCTGAGGAAACTCAACTAAATCCTTGACAACTCTAAAATCTGTGTGTTTTCTAGGTTCATATTTTCAACTGTCTCTCATCTGTAGCACAGGTAGCCCAAATTAAACATGTCTGAAATGAGTTTTGTTATCTTTGTTAAAGCAGACACTTTGAAAGAGGATATAATCGTGACTCTCATACAAATACAAAATGAACATGTATCAGAAATTTTATTTAACTCAATTAATGAGGGAACCATTAAGATTTAATTAAAACTGGTTCAAAAGAGAAAAAGTGCCACACATTTATAGTCAGCCAAAGAGTGCTGACCTGACTAAAACTGGCCAATATCAGTTGCGTTACACCAGCCACCATTTCTCTTTGTGCACAAGAATTATTTGCATTACTTCCAGTTTTCTACAAGCTCCTTCTGTCTCTACAAAGTTATAACTGACTTTTCAAAGACGGGTGCATCCTTCCTACAGGAATAGATAATCCCCGGAGGCTCCAGCGATGGAAAAGATATCCAGTAATTGTTTATTTCTCCTCGTTTCACAGTCTTCCACAACTTCCCCGTACATCTCCTCCAAACTTGTTGTCTTGGTCCCCTGTTCTTTATCTTAGAGTCACATGGTCCACACAGTAACTATAATTACAAACATCACTATCACGCTCAACATGATTGATTCTTGTCCTTCTTTAATCAGTAAATCCTATTTATTCTACTTCTTAAGTCTCTAAAGTCTGTTTCTCCCTCATTCCATTCTTTACAATGCTGTCTGTTATCTTTCACAAACATATACTTCTACGCAAAGCTGTTAGTCTCATACTTTAAAACATTTCATTTTTGAATAGCACAGACAGTGACACCTTAACCCTTGAGTGTTGCACGTAAGATCCTCTGTTCTCATCCAAACCTATCTTCCTGACCACACTTACTACCCCTTTTCCCTAAATTTCCCCAGGACTCAAGCTTCACTGAATCCATTATGTTCAAGGATTCTTCTGTGCCTTAACACTTGCTGTTTCCTTTGCCTGGGACAGTTTCAGCATCTCTTACTTGCTTTTCAAAATCCAGCACTCATTTCATCTCTTCTGTCAATCCCAGGACCAGTGGTCTCAGGCAGAGCGAGGCAATCCTTTATTCCTTAGCACATCAAATTGTGCTTTTCTTGCTTGCTAGATTCTTCTAGATGGGAGCGTTCTTAAGGCCTTATCTTATTTGTCTATCCTTTTGAGTTCAACACAAGGCTTACTGCCCTGCATAATTATTCACTGAATTGAAAATAACGAAGGTTTTTAAAAGCTCAGGTAACCAAGTTGATGGTGATATTATACTATTAACTGAAACACAGAAGAACAGATTTGGGTTTTGAGCATGTTGAATTTGAGATTTTTGTAACATTTAGGAAATGTTCAGGAGATATTTGAAAATAGGAAGACACAGGAAAAACAGGTCTAAAAAACATGTCACTAGTACATATGTGATACTACAAATCATGGAAGTTGTTGAGATCTCATGTAGACAAGAGAAGACATGAGAAGATAGTTGCAGGGAACAAAAGCAGTGAAACTGATAGCAGTTAATTTTCTTCCTCTTTAGTAGGATGTAATGGCCTGGAAAGAAATTTAGGGGAGCAGATGCTATTTTTTTTTTTAAAGGATCATTTGTATGTGTGTATTTCTTTAAAAGTAGGATTAATACATATTTTTAAGGATGAAAAAAATCTGACCATGTTTTTATATAGTATTGTTTCCTGGCCTTTACCATCCTAAAATGGTTTCTACTATCTGTGTAAAAAAAATTTTAATGTAAAACTGGCTGCAATATCAAATTACTGTCATTTATGTTAATTGAGATTAAGCAATTCATATTTCTTTCAAGGGCAAGAATGTAATATATTTTTGCCTCTGGGGAGGGGGGGATGATCATTTTCCTAAGAGAAGGAAGGATTCAGTGCTTGCTTTGCTTGTGGGTTTCCTCTTGTTCACTTTTGATCTAGATATTGGTGGTTATGTTCCAGTCCTCCTGCATATGCCCAAGAGGATTGGGAGTGGCGTGGATACCAGCAGAAGCACCATTTTGTCCTGTAGAGATTAGAAACAAGGAGCTTATTGCCCTGCTTATCGAGGCTCAGGACAGAGAGGAGGAAGAAACAAGTATAAAGGTTTTGGTTTTGGAAAGAAGTTGGAATCAATCTTCCTGACCCTGGGACCTTAAGATCCACAAAATTGCTGAGAGAAAAAGTACTACCTTATTGAAAGGTAAGATATTAAACTGTTTTAAGGTGTAAGCTATGTAAGCCACAGTAGCATACTTTTCATAAGCTATGACATCAAGCGATCATTTCTGCTAAGCTGAAAGTGTTTGTGACATAATCACCCAGCCAGTCTTCCTGGTGAGATGGAGACCTGTGTGGCTGGAGAGATGGTTAGAGTAAGGGAGAGCCTTTACAAAATATCACTCATTTTTGAAATGATATTTACTGAATGCCAGGCATTGTGCTAAGCCTTGGATATACAGAGATTAATGAGTCACCCTATTTATCTTCTAGAAGTTCTCATTAAAGGAAAATAAAATAAAACTGGTGATCACAATGTGATAAGTGCTATAATAAATAGGTAATATGTGTAATAAGGGTGGTCTAACACTATCTGAAGCAGTAACATTTGTGTCCTAAAGGATTAATAGGAGCTCATGAAGTTGGAAGAAAGGGATGGGCATTTGAGTTAGAAAGAATCCTGTGTTCAAAGACAGGTACGAGAGGGCATGCGGTATTAGAAGACGACACTGGATGCTAGGAAGTATCTGACTTTGCTGTAGGCAAAAGGAGGACAGTGATGACATGTTGCGAGGTAAGATAGGGCCAGTAATGGAGGCCTTGTTGGTTGCCCAGGAAGTTTTCATTTACCTTGTTGGCCCTGGGGAAGCACTGGAGATTAAAAAGAAAAAAGTTGTGGGACTGCCTTACTTCCAAGATGGGTAGGAGAAGAAAATAAATACATGGTGTTTGAGTATCTATGTGTAGCTTTCTAATTGGGTCCCAGTCTCTGCCTTTTCTTTTTTTGCTAATATTCCTGGTATCCTTGTGTTCTTACTGGGTTGATGCTAAACTTTGTAGGTTAATTAACAAGTAGGATTTTGACTTAGACTGTTGAGAGCTCCTAACTCTTCAATTTGTGCCAACCTTCAACACCTTCTAAAGTGTATTATGCATGCCTGAGCCTAAAATAATTTTTTTCATTCTGGAGGGAAAGCTATACACCCGAGTAAGGATTCTGGCTGATTAAATGCTATGAAAAGGAGGTGGCCAACCTTCTGGTCTTTAATCATGACCAAACAAGGTCATAAATTTATGGGGACCCCAAGGGAAAGAAAACCATCCTAAGAGAAGGCAGTCTTGACCCTGAAGCCTTTTGCAGGAATTAGGTAGTTTGAGGACTCAGTAGTGGGCTCTGATTACACTCTGTAGGCGCTGGTGGCAGTAGAGAGGCCAGACCCAAGGTGTAGATTTTGGTGTTGCTGGTTGCTGAGTATTAGTTGTCCTGTTAGAGGAACTCAGGACTTGATGAAGTCACAAATCTAGGGACCAGTGAGAAGACGGTGACCCTGGGGGAAGACCTGGGTGAAATGTTTGAGAAGGGATATCTGCATTCTGTGTTCTGTGACCCTCACTAAGGTAAGAGAACAAAGAAGGCAGGACTGACGCTCAGAGATCCTGCTCTGTGCTTCAACCAGGAGTAGAGTCAGGCTGGGGAAAGGGTTCTGAATGGACAGCGATGCCGGAGGAATCTGATCTCAGTGTGGCAGGCAGTTTCAAAACCACCTGGAATCCAATTGGAGCAAGGAGACGAGTAATGTTTGAAGAAATACGTTTTAAAAGGTATCTGCCAAGATTGAGAGGCTGAGTTAAAAGTCAAGATTTCAGGCCAAACGCAGAGTGTTTCTATAAAATTAGCCCCCAAAGCAAAACATGGAGGGGGAATGAAAAAATTCTCAAAGGACATCTTGAAGTATTCAAAATGAGGTACATCAAGAAACATGGGCTTTAGTGTTCAGAGCTATCGTGACCTGTCAAGTTTTACCCTCTTTAGGTTAGAAGCTCTAGAATATGATAATAGCTTGTAGAAGGAATAATAGATTGACAGTTTAGGTGTGTGGCAATTGCCAAAAGAACATCTTTTTTGACAGAAATGAACATAAAAGGAGTGGATTTAAAAATTCTGAGCTCAGCTCTTGTATAACAGACAGTTCTCATAGTGCCACGGAATGGACTTTAAATATATTTATATCTAACTATACTAGACAATAGTTTATCTAGTTTCAAATTCTAGTCAGAAGTAAAAATATTTTGAATGTAATGAATGTAAGAGAATTGTCACTGAGAATGCGCTCATTCAAATTCAGAATTCTTAATAGGAAATACATAATGGTTTAGCGGGGAAGATTTTTGTCATTAGCAAAGTTTTTAGTTTAAATCTGTGGAATTGCGTATTGGAGGACTCAGGAGGAGGCCCTGCGCAGACCCCAGAGCCTCTGTCTATGGTAGCAGAGCACTAGGTGTAGATTTTGAAATGCCTTTGGCTGAGACTCTGCACCGTTATGGATGATGAATAATTCATCCTAAAAAAGAAATCCTCTAGGTGAAAAAAGATTTTTATTTCCATAATGGTTTCCGTATACTCACTTATGGAGAGTAAAGAATTTGTTGTGGTTTTAATCTTTTAACATTTTTTGGGCACGAGACAAAATAGGTTTCCTGCGTGATGAAAAGCAAGCCATCACCCAGTTTAGTAGTTCTTCAACCTGTGTAACTCAATAAAAGATTGGCATTTGTCCTGGTTAGAAATTGATTACAGTTAGAGAAGGTTTTAAGAAATGTTTTGTATGTGACTATTCAGAGCAGCATTTCAGAATGCTGTAATTTTTTCAACATGTTTGTATGATGGACATTTATATGTTACCTTATTTATGAACTGGGCTGTGACAATGTGTTATAATAGTAAAATACTATGTATTTGTAACATTTTTGTATAGTGTATGTCATTGGACATTCAAAACAACTCTGTAAAATGAATAGAGCAGCATTATTCCTGTATTTTACAAATGAAGATGGGGCTTAGAGAGCCTAAAATTTTCTCTCAAAGTCGCAAAGCTACCCTGATTGCCTCGATGTTTCTTTGAGATGAGCGTAATTCAGTTTTGTAGGCACAGACTGGCTTCGTCTGCTTTTTGTTGTCTTAATCGTTGCTTTCAAGAGAAAACCTTCTACATGAGGCTGGAAAATGATTGTGAATATGTACACTAGAGATAAACATTTTTTCCTATCAACAGTTACTAAGAGTAGGTGTCAACACGCTCTTCAGTGGTAAGAACATGATGACATCCGTACCAGCACAACACTGACTAAAAAGGCATCATTAATTGTTATTAAAGTGTTTTTAATTTTTCCAGGAGGACTAACAATACTCACGAATTAGGGAGATATTTTTATTGTGCTTTATAGCTAACATGAAAGTTCTGGAAACAAGTTTACGTGTGCCTTTGCAGAGTGATGGGAAATGTTTTGGTTTTGACGGTTTTAGTTCTTTTACTCAGATTCACCTTACATAATTATAAAATTCTAGATTTGATTTCATATAAACCAAGGCCATTTTATGAAATGTCTATGAAATTGGCTCTCTTGTTACCTTAAAGGATGAAGAAACACGCAAAGATTATGACTACATGCTGGACCACCCAGAAGAATACTACAGCCATTACTATCACTACTATAGCAGGCGCTTAGCCCCGAAAGTGGATGTTAGAATCGTGATTTTGGTCAGCGTGTGTGCTGTTTCACTGTTTCAGGTGTGTACTGATGGATCGGCGTGTCCACATGTGTGTGCTTGAGTGCACATTGCCTGGTGCTAGTCATTAAAACTGAACTAGACATACATTTTTGTAAAATTTTACTTCCAGTTGAGATTAATTTTTTTTACATTAGAAAACTATTCCTTTATTCAACTAATTGATAAAATTGGAAACTTTGTCAGTGGGAATTCCAAGAAATTGATGATGAACGTCATCATATAACTACCAGAAATGTTTTCTCATTGCGTCCTTTAGAACATGTATTTTCTGTGTAACAGCCAGAGTGACTGTCAACCTGACCATTTACTTTTGTAGAACTTTTCAATAATTTCCCATTAAACGTAGGAAAAATCTGAACTTCTTAATCTGACCTAACAAATCGTGACACATATCCACCAAATGCTAGTTGTGCCTGCTGTCACTATAACAACCAAAGATACCCCTACATTTCCACATGCCTGCTCAGGGTGCTTTTGCTCGGGTTGAATCCTACTGAAATGGATTAAAATGGCGACAACTTTTTATGTTGTTTTAAAATATCACAAAAATTTAACTTCAGCCTGAAATGAGTTTTTCCTACTATTATTCTTAAATTAACCACACTGATCATGTACTCCTTTAGAGGAAAAGAATGTATCAAGTGACTAGAATGAAGCAATTTGCTAGTTTGAAATTGCTCCTCCAGTTTAATTTCCAGAAATGAGATTCAATTTATATGACAAGAAGAATTTCTATTGAAAACTAAGTTTGTATATTTTTAATGTATTAGCTTATGTAGAAGTACTGTCCTTTCAAAGGGGAGAGCAGGGACAATTTTACTTTCCTGTTTTTGATAACATAATATCCTAGTAACTTTTTTTTTGGCTATTTCTAATAGATTGCTACTATAAAATTTCAGGATATTATTGGTGTAACTGCTATATTCAGTAAAACAGCAAATGAAATGCGTGGAAATGTGAGGAATAGGACTTTTTCTGACATTAAAACTCTTGGTGGTTGAATATATTTATGGAATAAGTTAGATGTTTTCCTGTCCAAATAAGTAAAGAGTTCAAACATTTAAATCTTCAGTTCAGAATATGATGAGCATTAACTGTGGTATATGTAGATGATTTAGGAAGGAGATAGGAATGAATATAGTTGCCTGAGTCTATATCCTGTGATTTCGTAAAACAAGTTCCTTACCAGCGAGGTTTTACCACTTAACTCTTCCTCCAGTAAGTAGACTGGAGAGACAGAGAGAGAAAAAGAGAGAGAGAGAGAATTTCTTAATGGTGATCTAGGGAGGAGCCAAATGAGAACGATGTGAAATCCCAGGTGCATGATTCCATCAATCTGTCCTGTGATCTTGGGTATCTCCTATCTGATTAATGGCTTGTTGGCCCAGCTCAGGGCTTACCTTACTTATGCAGCTTTGTACACAGGGGCATTATTCAATTGCATGTTTTACTTAGAGAGTAAGATGATTGAGGTTCCTGTTTTTAATCAGAATGGGTTCCTAGGGGGTGGGGGTGGTGGTCACTAAGATGAATCTTGGTAATAAAAATGACTCATTTTTCTTTGTTAAATATTCTAGTTTTTCAGCTGGTGGAATAGCTACGACAAGGCCATCAACTACCTGGCCACAGTGCCCAAGTACCGCATCCAAGCCATGGAGATTGCCAAGCAGCAGGGGCTGCTCAGAAAAGCCAAAGAGAAGGGCAGAAACAAAAAGTCCAAAGAGGAAATTCGTGATGAGGAGGAGAACATTATAAAGAACATTATAAAAAGTAAAGTGGATATAAAGGGAGGCTACCAGAAACCCCAGATCCGTGATCTTCTCCTGTTTCAAATTCTCTTAGCTCCTTTTCACCTGTGTTCATATATAGTGTGGTATTGCCGGTGGATCTATAATTTTAATATCAAAGGCAAAGAATATGGAGAAGAAGAAAGACTGTATATCATACGTAAGTCTATGAAGATGTCAAAGTCTCAGTTTGATAGTCTAGAAGATCATCAGAAAGAAACTTTTCTTAAACGGGAGCTCTGGATAAAGGAGAATTACGAGGTGAGTACTTATCTGTTGCAATGTTGATGTCATCTTCCTTACCAAGGGAAAATTAAGTGTATGACAAGGGCTCACAGAAGTATGTCACATTTCTGAAACCCAAGAGGTAAATAATGAATAAAGATCTTTTATTGAAAGTATGACTGTATTTGGTAGTGGGACAGTGGGTTTTTAATCTGTAATTTGTCTTTTTAAAGATGAGCCGCAAATACTTTGACTGATATGGAACATTTTAAGAATGGCCTAATTTGTTTTTTTAAACTGCAGTAGAATGATTATGTTTGCAAGGGAGTCACAACAACTTTCTGTTAATTGTACTAACTAAAATTTGGTCTTCCCCAAATTTCCTTCCACTCATGTAAACTTAGCCACAGAGATTAAATAAACAAAACAGAGAAAGAGAAGGAATAAGAGATGGAAATTTTGTTGAAATAATTTCATTGCAAAATAAAATGAACACAGACTCTTCTTCATAATAACTTATGTGTATGAAACGTTACTTTTATCTTATTTTTAAATTAAATTGACTTATTGTAATGCCTCTAAACTTTTAATAAATACTATATTCTATAGTTGTCAGCTATAACAATTACTTTGAAGTGATCAGCTGCCTAGCTAATGGCCCTTAAAGGAGCTAGTAATCTCACCATAACAGTTTAGGTTTTGAGTAAAATTAATTGGTTAATATATTAAATGTAAAAACAAAGAACAGTGAAACCTTGAGAAATCTGAGATATGTGAGATGTAATAAAAAAATACGGTCAATGTTTAAATTTAAAAAAAAATCATTACAGTGAAAGACACATTGCCATCAATCCCTCTCAAAATACTCCCCCCTCATTTTGAACACACTTATCCCATTGTTCTTGACACTTTCTGAAGCAGTTCTGGGGAAGTCCTCTTTTGTGAGTGTCTTTAATTGTGCCATCGTAGCTGCCTCGATGTCCTAAATTGATTCAAAATGTTTACCTTTCTTGGTCATTTTGACTTTGGGGAAGAGCCAGAAGTCACATGGTACCAGATCCGGTGAATAAGGTGGATGAGGACACACTGTAATGTTTTTATTTGACAGAAATTGCGGTATACCAGAAGTGATGTGTGACATGGAGCTTTTCCATTGTGATCACAAATACGGTGTATCCTGCTGCCGAGTGCCATCCAACAGAAAGGCAGGGATCTTCAATACGGGAAGTGTCACCTCGAACCTTAGTTGAGAGAAGGTGTGTTTTAAAGTGTGCAAGTTTTAAAGTGTGCAATAAATCATCCTCCATCAAGACAACACTCCATGTCACACATCGCTTCTGGTACGGCAATTTCTGTCAAAAACATTATGGTGTGTCCTCATCCACCTTATTCACTCTATCTGGCACCATGCGACTTCTGGCTCTTCCCCAAAGTCAAATGACCATGAAAGGAAAACATTTTGAATTGATTCAGGACATTGAGGCAGCCATGACAGTGCAACTAAAGATACTCATGAAAGAGGACTCCCAGAACTGCTTCAGAAAGTGGCAAGAACTATGGGATAAGTGGTTTGAAACAAGGGGAGTATTTTGAGGGGGATTAATGGCAATGTGTCTTTTACTGTAATAATTTTTTAAAATTTAAACACTCACCGTATTGTTTGATTGCACCTCGTATTTTTTTTAAAGTTTCATAGACATTCCTTTTTCATATGTAGTATCATAAATAGATTTTACTAAAAGTAGTTTCCATCTGAATTATATTTAAGTAAACTACTATGAATTGCCAGAATGTTTTGGCAAGTAATTATATTCAGCCTGCTTATAAATAACATAAAAATAGAAGGTAACATACTATTTTTCTCCTAAATCATTTGAAAAGTTTTCTTTTTTAAGTAGGTTAAGCAGCCTAATCCACAAAACTCTGTCTTCTTCTTCTTATTTTTTAATTAGTTTCAGGTGTACAAAACAATGTAATAGACATTTATCATTTATATCCCTCACACAGTGATAACCTCCCTCCCCCCTCTGACATCGCATACAGCCATTACATTTCTACTGTCTCTATTCCTAATGCTGTGCTCCACTTCTTGTAACTATATACATATATAAACTTGTAGTTGACATTCATTATTGTTCAGCTTCAGCTTTAGGTGTACAGTGCAGTGATCAGGCACCTACATCATCCCTGAGGTGGTCTCCCTAATGAGACAAGTGTCTATCGGATACCCTACAAAATCTTTACAACATTATCGATTACGTTCCCCAAATTGACTTTCATATCCCCGTGGCAATCTTATGGTTACCGATTGTGCTTTCTAATCCCTTCATCTTCCCTCTTATCCCCACCCCTCCACCCCCATCTAGCAATCCTCAGTTTTTCCTCTATGTCTCTAAGTCTGTTTCTGATTGGTTCATTCATTTATTCTTTTCTTTCGATTTCACATATAAGTGAGATCATACGGTATTTGTCTTTCTCTGTCTGACATATTTCACTTAGCATAATGTTCTCTAGGTCCATCCATATTGCAAATGGTAAGATTTCATTCTTCTTTATGGCTGTGTAATACTCCATTGTATAAATATACCGTGGTTTCTTAATCCAGTTGTCTACCGATGGGCATTTCAGTTGTTTCCAAGTCTTGGCTATTGTGTATAGTGCTGTAATAAACATAGGGGTGCATAAATTTTTTCACATTAGACACAAAACTCTGTCTTTCATAGAATACTATTCTGGGCTGAATTGTATGTTATTAAATGAGGTTAACTGAGTGATTAGTTCCTGAAATTTAGAAGTAAAAACATTTCTTTCTAAAATTTGATGTAACTGAAACTGGTTATGAAAACTTGTCTATTTAGCTTCAGTCTGACATCCACTATAAGTTACAGAAATGCAGCTGTTCTTTGTTCTTAACCTGTGTGGTTTATTTAACCTTCTTTGGGAACTTTAATAAAATATTTTGAAAAACCATTAATTGTCTTTGAAAATAAAAGTAGATGTATAACAAGTTCAATTTGGAGACAAATATATACCTAATGTCATTTTGTTCCTTGGTGAGGATCAACAAATACTGAATGTCATAGGTTAAATTTATATAGAATACCATGTTGAAAAAATAAAGTGTGTTCTTGGGCCGGCCCGGTGGCTCAGGTGGTTGGAGTGCCGTGCTCTTGACGCTGAGGTCGGCAGCCATTGTGAGCGGCAGTGGTTTACGTGTGCTGCCATGAGTGGCCAGTGGCCAGCGTGAGTGGCCGGTGGCCAGCGTGAGCGGCTGGCATCTGGCGAGAGCTGCCGTGAGCTGCTGTGAGCAGCCGACCAACGACCGCGACTGACTGCCTCAACCAGGTGGTGCACAAGGCTGATAACACCAGCATGGGCCAGGGAGCTGTGTCCTCCACAACCAGACTGAGAAACAACGACTTGAACGGAGTGGGGGGGGCGGGAGGAGCAGCCGGGGTGGGGGGTGGGGGGGCGGGGGGGAATTACTCATCCTTGTACAAATTTTTCTTTTTTATTTAACACTGAATGTTAAAGTGCTTAATTGCTTAGTATTTTTAGGTGCATGGTCTTCAGAAGACAAACCAATACATTCATTGGAAACTTTTACCTTAACTTATATTTGAGAAATGTAAATATGCCATAAATCTAATGACAAATGTTTCCCTTTGGATTATAAAGTCAATTGGTGTTATTTATACTTGTAGGTCTACAAACAAGAACAAGAAGAAGAACTAAAGAAAAAATTGGCCAATGACCCTCGATGGAAGAGATACAGGAGGTGGATGAAGAACGAAGGGCCCAGACGGTTAACATTTGTGGATGACTAAAGATTGCTGGAATGCTACTATGCCAAACCTTAATGGTGATATTATTTTCATAACTGAGTTATTTTAGAAATGTTATCAGCTGTTCCTCAGCGGTAACTAAAACTCTTCAAGTATTTGATTAAACAGAATAATGAAGAAATCTAAACTTTACCTTAAAACTTTATACATAAGACATTTATGATTGTTCAATTTTTATAATCTATTTGTGGATTTTGTTAAAAGATTTGACATGAAGATTTATTAGTTGCCATTTCAAAATTTTATATGTTTAGTTAAAAGATTTGACATGAAAATTTATTAGATGCCATTTAAAATTTTTACGTGTTAAGTGTTTATTCTTCAAGTGTTTCCTTATTCTTTGTTCTAGTGCTACATTTTTCTGCTTTCATGGCCTCTAATATTTTCACAAAACATAAAAAATTATAACAGCATTGAATTACATTATTCTGAGTGTCTTTCTAGACACAGACTTCTTCAGCAAAATGATTTCAACTGTCATGTCATCTTCATCAGTCATTCTAGGATTGAAATATGTCCAAAACATCTCTCTAGGAGAGTCTTCTGCTAGAATGTCTGTTTCTCTCTCTCCCCAGTCATAGTATTCTTAATAAGATCAGAAACTCTCCAGGAGAGTGAATCTACCTCATGTCCTTGTAGGATGAACTTGATTACGGTCATTATAAGACTATAGAACTATTTTCAAACATTTTTCCAGAGACTTTGTAAAAAGGTCTTTTGTGCCACAGTATTGCTTTCCCCCCAACTTCAATTAAAAACAAAAACAAAAACGACGGAGCAGAAATAGTATACTGGAAAGTTGTTCATATATTATGATGTCCGTGAATGGCGAAAAATCCATTGTACATGAGTTCATTTACATGCATTTAAAGCTGAAAGAAGAGGTTCCTGGCTGTGTGCTATTCTTTCAAACAATGCAGTATAAATGTTTTATACGTGTGCAAGTGAAAGTAATTCACACATAATTTGACTGAAGAAAATATGATACTGCACCAAAGTATCGATACACATTCATGGTAGTGAATCAATACTCCTGTTAAAGGTTTATCCCATTGCTTCATATTAATAAAATGGTTGCAATATATCACAAGTTTGTTGGTATGACATTTTAAATCAAAGAGTAACATATTGCTTTTATATTATGTAATTTAAAAAGACTAGTATAGATAGTAGATATGTGGAATCTGTTTTTAGGTAAAGTTAACCCGTCCTTTCAGGAGCTCAGCCCAAATATGTGACATGTACAAAGAGGCAAGAGGGAAGATTTCCGGCCTTGCTAATATAGACAAAGACCTGAGGTGAGTTATTTAACCTGTTATGTAATAAGTTGCCTCATTAGAACATGGTGGGACGATTTTAACCAGATTATCACTAGGGACCTTTTGCAGCTCTAAAATTCTGAAATGATATTTATATTTTTATAAACTTTAGATAAAATTGTTTTGTGCATCCACTCATTTGTAGAAGAGTGGAGAAATTACAGAACTAAATTATCAGAAGCTATGTTTCAAACCTCAAATGCCCAACTTCTAACCATAGATAAATGTGTTTCAAAGGTGCTATCGTTGTCTGTAGACTCAGCAACCCCTATCTTAGAATTCATTATCTATTTAATACACAGTAGTATTTAAGAACAGAAGTATGTGCCAACATGTTATAAGGACCAAAAAGAAATGTAGGCACTTGCCCCTCTGTCAAAATTTAAAAGAAATTTCTGGTATCCTAGGTATTTTTTACCTAGTGGTAAGGAAAAATAAGAGGACTGGGTATGTTAACATTCATAAAGGTAGCTGATAAAAACAGTGTATCTTTGGACATTATTTTGCTGTATTTTGCTAGATTGCTATATTTCTTCCAGACTTTCTAGAAATTTCATTTTTGGAATTATCCCTAGCAGCCTGCTCACTTGGTAAAGAGTTTGGGTGGTCTTTTGGAATCATGGTCATGGCATGAGTCAGGATGAGTTGACTTTCCTTAATGGAAGGACTCTGATTCTTTTCTCCCCTACCCTCAACAAAATAACTATGCTTCAGTATCCTAGAGTGAAGGAAGGGCCATTGATTGTCACAAGTGTTATTTAAGTACTCTGGGTATCTTATACTGTCTCCATACTCTGACCACCCTCCACCCATTTTAGAAAATCTGGAGAAGAATCCTGGGTAGAGAGGATCCTGCGACCCCACTAGTTGGACATTTTTTCTTGTGCTTCATTTTAGTGCTATCATCATTTCCATTTTGCTTGGCATTCAGGAGTTTATAGTGCATACTGTTCCTTGCTCTTATCACTTCATATAATTGAGATTGTGCTAAAATTACTCTTAGGGTTATATTCATGTCTACTATCTTTATAACAGATTCCACTACTAACCCTTTCTCATTGGTCTTATTTCTTTATGAATTCTCCAAATTCTACAAATCATAGATTGCTGTTTCATAACACATCTATTAGGTGAGTACCAGCTCTGAATCTTAAACACTACAATTGGTATATAGATTTTAAAACATTACATGGAAAAATTGTTGAGAGTAGAGAATTAACAAGTATTTTAGTACTATTGAATTTATGTTTAGAAAATCATAGTTCATTTCCTTTGAGTTTTGTTCAGCGGGTGGGGTGGGGTGGGGTGGGGTGGCCTGAAATGGCAATAAACTTTTAACACCCAAACCTTGGAGATAATTTTGCTTGAGTGGAAGCCATTGCTAAGCTAACATTCTGCTAGTGTTAACGAACCAGTCTGCAGGCCCCAAACTGAAAGTTCTGTGGAAATTAAAGAGAAATGGCTTTTGTTAGACATTAGTATAAATAGATCTAGCTGCTTTAAGACATTAAATCAGACATGGTCTCTGTTGAGTTATAATTGTGTATTTGAGGCAGATAAATGTTGGTATTGATACAAACTAGTTGTGTATGGATGAAACATAATTAATCTTATTTGCAAAATGTGATATTCTTCACATTTAAGTATGGGCTAAAGCCAAATCTAGAACCTAGTAACTAAATAAAATTTGCTAAACAAGTTATTTAATGTTTCTGGTTTTCTTGTCTGTGAAATGAGATCTTTTTAGATAATTAGGAATTTAAATTCTATAAGCCTGCAAATTCACATAGGTATAGAGTCTGAAGTAGATTAGATTGCCTGCAACTGAGAAATGTTATGGATATTTAATTAAAAAGCCTACATAATTAGTTGTAAACTTTAATCAGCTCCTTAGTACTTCAAGGAGTCAGGATATCCTTGACAATTGTGTATGGGATGGATCACAGAGTCTTACATCAGTGACCTAAGGTTTCTTAGACTCCTCCCGCTTTCATTAGGGGTTGGAGAAACTTCTCATTCAATAGTCTCTCCGTTTATAACCTCAAGAAAAGTGAGCAGGATGCAGTGGAATGGCTCGGGCTTCGCAGGCAGGTAGACCAGGTCTGGCTTCTGGCTCTGCACCTGACGGTAGCTTGACTTTGGGCAGGTAAAGCGCTGAACCTTGGTTTTTCAATTTTAATAGCAGGGATATTAAGTACTTCATAGAATTATTATGAGAATTAAACAAGATGGGAGAAAGTGCTGGCATATATTAAGTGCTCAGTAAATGAGTTTCCTTGCCTTCAGAGGGAATAGGAAAGAATCATTCTCATTTGTTAAAATCCATGGTAATAGAGTGTTTACTGATGGCTACAAACCCATTGTTTATTCTTTTAGCAGGTGTTTGAATTCCTTACCTTGGTCAAGGGACTGTGCTAGCATGAAGAAAGTAATGCTCCTTAGGGCTGGAATTGTGTTTTAAAAGCAGTTGCCCACACCTTGTTGCTTCTGGGGTACAGGTAAAACAGCTGAGATGACAAATCAGAAAAGAAACTTTCAGAGACAACAGAATAATCAGCTCCTCACTAGTTTAAGGCCTACATTTACCGAAGGGACACTTTTCATGAGATAAAGAGGCATGCTTGGAATGGCTGCTCAAACTGACATAAAGTAGCCCTAAGTTTCACTGCCTCCAAAAGTCTCAAATGCTGGTGAAAATCTCCCTGGAGAAGCTGAATCTACAAGCCTACAGGGGAATCTTTAGTTCCTGGTCCTTTTCTTCGAGTTCTAAAAATAATTCAATGGGTATAAGGAAGTGAAATAATTTATGTTACATTATACTATGCACATTAAATATAGTTGTTAATGTGTCTTCTGCTTCTTTTAAGTATGTTGCCATTTTGATATAACATTGGCAGAAAGAAACACCTCATTATTTCATTATTTTTCTGGAGAAGAGTGATTTAAAGCCTATTTTCTGGAAAAATTACCCACTGTTAGTGAAAAGGTGACCATAATACATATCAGAGGAGTGAAGAATTATAGATCATAAAACCATGAAATGAAACGTTTGTGTTTGCAAGGACACTGACTTTTTTGAAAGTACTGAAATTCAAAGAAACAGTGGAAATGTATGTTTTAATCTTAACCAAGAAATAAGTTTGTAACACATTCTTTAAAATAATACACTGGTGATCTGCGCATTTCAGCGGTGGTGAGAAGGAGAGCATACTTTGTCCCCGTGCCTCACCTCCGTTTAGAGCTCTCAAAAGAGCTGCATCTGTGGCAACAGATGCTAGTCCTCCAGGTGAGCAGTGATTTCTCTTGAAAGCTAAAAGGAAAGTCCTTTCCCCACTCCCACTTTGTGTGATATTAGGCAAGTCACTTTCCGTAGTGGGTCTTAGTTTCCTCATTTCTAAAACGGGATGGATGACATTATCTGAAGTTCTCTTTCTACTCTGAAGTTCCATGATGCAAAATGAATGGATGAGAAGACATGTTGGTAAAGTATAAAGCAAAACCCAGATGGGCAGCCCTCGCCAGTTACCAGTGGCACTCGGCCTGCTGGCCTGTGGATCACTGTAGGAGGCTAGCTGCTAAAACCTGGCTGCTGCTTTCAAAGCCAGACCACTCCTCTCCAAGAATAGCACAAGCGATCATCCAGAGGTGAGCAGGGGCTGGGGCGGGGGGCGGTGTGCACGGGCATGAAGTAGGGAGATGGGGCAAACCCCTAGACCTTTCCTGCTACGTCATGGCTGACACACAAGTATTACCTTATGGGCAACGCTCACTGTGGGCAACCCCAAAGCTGCCTTTTCTAATTACAGATAATATTCTCATTTCTTCAGCTGTAATTGTGCCGTGTAGATGCCTCCCACATCAACAATCTTGCCATTAAACATTTTCACCAGCCTAGAGGCATGTAGCAGTCCAGTTGAAGAATTTCTCCTAAGCGAAACTCATCTGGTTCTTTACTCCTCCCCTCAAACCTAGTCTGTTTCCTAATTTCTGTTCTAGGTATGAGTTCTAGCCCACGCTCTGCTTCAGAACCCCTTGCCCCCCTTCCTGTGCATTTCATAACCACCATGAACCACTACTGAACTAGTTCTTTGAGATTGTTCCTCTCCATTCCTACCTTTACAGTCCCACCTTGGGCCTCATGCCAGCTACACTTTCCATCAAAAAAGACAAAACAAAACCTATTATTGAAGTCGTCTCCCCAACTTCAGTTCATTTTGTATCCTTATCCCAGGTCAATAATTCTAAAATGTCTTAACCATGTGGTTACCCTACTGCTTGCCACAAACTTTTCTGTTTCTTTTGAAGTTTTCTGCAACATCTAGTCTTAATAGCTTTGCATCTTCCATGATCACCAGTGCCTTCTCTATTCATTAATTCATTCATAACATGTGTACATGGTCTGCTGTCCCCCTTGTTGGAATGTTCTCCTCCTTCCTCTGCCATCTGCAGGACACGTTTTTAGGTTCTAGGATGTTTTCAGGTTCTAGGTCTTACCATCTATGAGGAGTTTTTCCTAATCCTTCCAGTCCATATCTTTGCTCTGAGTTTTTGCCATATCTTTTTGACACACACCATTCTGTTTTACTAATCTAGTAATATTTCTAGCCTGTCCTTTCATCTTTTTTTTTTAATTTTTTAGAAAGATTTTATTAGGGAAGGGGAACAGGACTTTATTGGGGAACAGTGTGTACTTCCAGGCCTTTTTCCCAAGTTAAGTTGTTGTCCTTTCAATCTTAGTTGTGGAGGGTGCCGTTCAGCTTCAAGTTGTTGTCCTTTCAGTCTTAGTTGTGGAGGGTGCAGCTCAGCTCCAGGTTCAACTGTCGTTTTCTAGTTGCAGGGGGAGCAGCCCACCATCCTTGCGGAAGTCGAACTGGCAACCTTGTGGTTGAGAGGATGCGCTCCAACCAACTGAGCCATTCGGGAGCTCAGTGGCAGCTCAGCTCAAGGTGCCGTGTTCACTTTTAGTTGCAGGGGGCTACTGGGCCGGCCCAAGCCTGTACTTTCATCTTTTGACTAGAATATGTGTTAAGTTCTTTCTGGTGAGGGAACTTGCCACTAGACAGGGCTTTAAAATTTGCAAGTCTGCTCTTGTTACTAGATAAAAATTTAACATCCCCAAGACTGAACACATAGCTCACAAAATGAACGGAAGAAATGCTGAGCAACGGTTAACAGCACTTAAAGGCATGAAATACTATTTTTCATCTATTAGATTAGTAAAGACAAAGAACCACCATATAGAATGGGCAGCCTCCTGCTGAGAATACCAGTTGCTATCACCTTCTGGAGGTCCAAGTAGGGAAAAGTTTTAAAAACCATTTATATTATTTAACCCATTAATTCCACTTTTAGGAATTCACCCTGAGGAAATAAAACAGCCATGCACAATGCTGTATGATGGTGGTCATCAGTGTTAAATAATAGGGCTGTAGGTAAATTATGGTCCAGCTGTACAATGGAATACCATGCAGTCATTAAAAATAATAGTTGTAGGGCATCCTTTTTTGACTGCCTTTTTCCCCCTTCTGGTATCAGCATGCTGCTTTTCCTTTGGGGAACCATTCCCCCCCCCCCCCTATAGTTTGGGTAGGTGTCCAGGAAGTCGCGATTGGACAGAGGGAGGAGTTGAGCTGTGATGCAGTTGCCATAAAAAAGCCTCAGATGACCCCAGTGGGGAGCTCGAGCTGGATTCATCCTTCAATGTTGTCCCATCTTGAGGCAAAGGGTTTGGGGTTCAGCCCTTATACACCCTACGTCAATCACTGGATGAGAGCTGACACTGGGAGGGATGTGACCTTGGTCTGAATGGCTCTCTAAGGGCAGTTCCCAGAAAGGGACTTGGCTGACAGGCTTCAGCTGCTACCAAAAGCTGGGAGAATAAGTGCCTCAGCCCTCTGGGAAAGGTGGGTTGTGCACCACAGCGCCCGCTGGGGGGGTGCGTGTGTGTGTGTGTGTGTGTGTGTGTGTGTGTGTGTGCGCGCGCGCGCGCGCGTCAGTGCCTGTAACCCCACCCCTTTGTTCAAGGGTCAACTGTATTACCTTTTTGCATCACTCAATTTAAGTGTTTCTGACAAACAATGGTGTACAAGAACAAGGAAATATCCAATTTACTTTAAGTGAAAAATAAAACTATATATTTTACGTATACCGTAGTAGAGATGCCAGTTTTGTAAAACATACTCATGCTCACATTAAAAACAAAATCCAGCACAACAGAAACAACGACTATAGTTAAATGGTGAGATGGGAGTGAGGGGGCCGCATTTAATTTTCTTCTATATGTTCTGCAAAGATGTCAGGGTCTGGGATTTTACACTGCTTACCTTACCCAGCTCCTCATCCTAGAAGCCCTAGAAGCTTCGATGTGCAGAGGTGCGCCCCTGTGCGCGTCCCACGACGCGGCTCCGGTTACAGGTGTAGATGCAATTCTTACCTATGTTCAGAATAAAGAAAGGGTTGAGATTAGTGTCAGCTCCGGACCTCAAACTGTCGCTTACCGGCGGCACCTGTCACCGGGGGGAGCGGCCGTTGGGGCGAGGCCGGGCAGTGGGCGGCGGGGCGGGCGCAGCTGCTTCCCCGCCCCGGGGCGGTGCCCGCGCTCGGGGCCCGCTGCTCCGCCAGCCCAGCTCACCCGCCCTCGGAGCCCAGCGCCGCCGCCATGTCTTCCGGGGCCAGCGTGAACGCTCTGCAGCGCCTGGTGGAGCAGCTCAAGCTGGAGGCCGGTGTGGAGAGGATCAAGGTGAGGCGGGCGGGAACGCCCTTTCCTCGCGGCGCGGAGGCCGCCCGCTCCCGCCCCGCCTGCTGTCCCAGGGCCGCAAGTGGGGAGGCCGGCGGCCGCGGGCGGGGCTGCTGAGCCGGCCGAGCGCGATCTGGGCGCCAGGCCCCTGGAGAGGCCGCGCGGGGTGGGACGGCGCTGCGGCTCGGTCGCGGTAGGCGGCGGTGAGGACGGTGCGCCCTGCCCTGGCTCGTTGCTCGGCCTCGCGGGACCGAGGCGCTCCCTGGGGTGGAGACGTGGCCTGAGGGGAAGCAGGCCTGGCCTGGTGGCTCGCGAAGACAGGCCTGTCCCCGCGAGGGTGGTCCGGGACCGAGTGCCCCCGGGGGCGTTTCATTTTCAGTGGTGTGGACGGTGACTCGGGGGTGGAGGGGAGCAGGACGGACGCTAGCAGACCAATCGTGCAAGAGACGTGCTGGTGGCCTGGACTCCGCTGGTGCGCGAAGATGGAGTCCAGAGATGCGGAGGCGGCTGAATGAATGGACAGGCCTTGGTGGACAGAGGGAGGAGAAGGACGAAGGTTTCTGGCGTGGTGACAGGATGGATGGCCATGCCTTTCGCGATGGCATAGAGGAGGGAGAGCGGGTTCAGGGGGAATGAGTTCAGTTTTGGGTACGTGGACTTGGAGGACATGTCCAGAAGCTATTTAGCTACATGGGCTGCAGCTCAGAGAACAAGGCTAAGAGAGGTAATTAGAATATACAGAGATGAAAAAAATATATAGTGAAGAGACCAGTGCATGAACCCAGGGATCAGCCAAATGAGATGGCTGAGAGAACAGGAGAACCAAGACAAAGAAAGGTTACTAAATCGAGAAAGGGGTTTTCCAAATTTGGGGCTTAGTCCACATGTCCAGTGTTTAGTCAGTTGATTAAAAAGCACCTGTTGTTTAATTGTGTCTAGCAACTAGTATAGCATTATTTGTACAATGTAGCGTATGTGTGTATGTATGAACGCTGCTGTGATATTCCATGTACCTCAGTAGTGCCTTTTGTCTGTGTCTGGCATTATCCTAGGGACTGAGAATGCTCAGTATTCTAGTGACGATGTTAAACAATAAACACATTAACCAATAAATACAATAATTGCAGATGATAAGTGATGTGAAGATTATAAAACAAAGTAAAGAGAGTTATGAAATGCAGAAGAGATTTCAGGGACGTATATATTAATAGTACTAGAAGCAGAATCTAGATTGTAGCAAGGTAGGCAGACATTTTAAAAAAAGAAATCTGGTTTTCAAAAGGAAACTTTTTTTTAAAAAAATTCAGGAAATGAAAAGCCATGTTTTGAGGTTGAGGGGAAGGAACAAATGAGGAGATTTGGAGGAGAGGAAACGGGTCTGTCTTGGGGCATGGGATTGGATGGGCACCTGAGACAGGAAGAAATGAGGTAAGGATATGTATAAAGATAGATGTTTCTAGATTTGAGCTTAAGGACTTGTGTGATGAGTTTTCTATGTGAAGTAGGAGGCCAGGTTTTCTTCTAGCAGAGAAAAGGGAGCTAACGAAGTCACAAGAGTGAGAGTGGGGGAGAAAGTGCTGTTGGCAGTGGGGGAGGGCCCCATAGGAGCACATCCATAGACACCTGTGATTCTGAAGACCCAGCTACTAAGAGATTGGAGACTGCCCTACTTGTGATTTTCCCCGCTCCAGCAGCAGTTGGCCACCCACAAACCTGAGTGCCCAAAGTGAATGGTAGTTGATCCACGTCGTGGATTAGAGGGGAGGTATGCCAGAAAGATGGAAGTTGGGGGTGGAGGGCAAGGAGTTTGAGGGTCTGCCAGAAAGAGGCTGAGCTTAGACTGGGTAGAGGAGGGCCAGAGCCAGCCTCCTGATGATGGGCTGGACTAAAGGGGAGGAGGTGTTCTCCCTGAGATCAAAGAGCAGGTGTAGTGAGAATCGGAAGTGAAACCCTGGATGAGTAGGAGAGATTGTGATCAGAGTGTAAAATTTCCGTTGTGGAGCAGTTACAGGCATTGGCTGTGACTGTTGGCATCAGGGAGAAGGTTGTTTGAGGAGAAGAGGTCAGGGTTGTCGAAAGCATTCAAGATGTTGGGACCTGAGGTGGAAGAAAACTGAGCCAGATGTCAAAGTAGCCCATGTGGGGATTGAACCCCAACCTTGGTTTACTGAGACCTAGAGAATTTGAATGAATTGTTCAAGGTCACACAGATTAAAACTTAGTTGAGTGGTATCCTTGTGGTCGCATGGTCTGGGCGTGCTTGGCAGGACCTTTCACAGGCAGCACCTGAGGAGTCACCACAATCCAAGGTCTGGTCTCATCTCAGGGCTCAATGACAGATGTTCTCAGCACACCCAAAGATATCGTCTCTTTAGCAGACTTGCTAACTGGTAAGCCATGACACCAGTTTTCAAGCATATAATGGAGGGCATCCCTTCCCAGTGATTGGAATGCTCACTCTTCTTTCAAGGACCCCTTCTTTGCTTTGGAGAGGCCTCTCAGCAGTTGCTGGGTGAGCATGGACTCAAACCAAGGAAAGGCATATAATTTGGGTGGGCATTATCCCACCTCTAATAGCAGGCAACAGCTTTCAAGTGTTAGGGCGTGTATTCTCCAAAGTGCTAGCGAAATGCTTACCACTTTTGCTCTTATTTTCTCTGCATATCCCCTCACCTTAACTTTTTGACCATGTTCTTTAGGCTAGGGTACAGTTAGTCCCATTTCCCAAGGGGTCCTGGGAGATAGTCTCCTTCCACTCATGTGGAGTTCACCTGTTCCCGCTGATGCAGAGGTAGTAAGCATGAGCATAATTGGTTCCAAATTCCTTTTGACTTAATAACTGTTCTATATAACTGTTAGTTCCAAGTATTATTCATGTGAAAATGTCAGAACTTCTGTTGAGGGAAAAGTAAGCTTAAACCTTACTCTGACAATATTATATTGTGTTTATATTATATAACATAAGCTGTTACTACATTAACCAAACCAAAATTCCTAAAGCATTCTAGAAACTACATAGTAACTGTAACACAGGTAGTTTATTTTCCAGTTATTTGGAAGCTTGGAAAACTAACACAAAGTGGTAGTAGTACTTGAATCATTATTTATGCAATATAGGTGAGTTTTTACATAAAACACCTTTTCAATGCAAGAAAAATAGAAAGTGAGGAAAGCTTCCAAGTACAAATGCATCAAATGGAGATTAAGAGTAAAGGCAGAATAATATTGTATCAGTGCTGCTTAATTAATTTCTCCAAAAGTTAGTGGCTTAAAACAACATTAATTAATTCTTAGGTCAGTGATTTGAGCTGGGTTCAACTGTATAGTTAGTTCTGCTGATCTTTGCTGGGTTCTCCTGTGCGTGTGCGATCAAATGGAGGGTGGACTAGTGGCTGGGTGGCCTGACTCACATGTCTGGAGGGTGGTTGGTGGGTGGCTGGGGGCTGGCTGACTGGTTCTCTTCCACAAGACCTCCATTTGGTTAGCTGGGGCTCATTAGATGGTGGTTTTAGGGTCCAATCACAGCAAGAAAGGTAACTGCAAGGCTCTTAAAGCGTGGGTTTGGAACTTGCCCAATGTTTCCACTACATCCTCCTGGTCAAAGCAAGTCACAAGACAAGCCCAGATTCAACTAGTGGGTAAATAGACTCCACCTCTTGGTGGGAGGAACTACAAAACATTGTGACTGTTTCTGCAGTCTGCCACAAATGTATTGCTAAATGGCAGCGCTAGTCTAAGTGCTTTACATGAGTTAACTCAATTGTCACATCAACCCAATGAGGTAGATACTATTTATTACTGGATACAAATACATTTTACAGATGAGAAAAACAGGTACTGAGAAGTTAAGAGACTTGCCCAAGGTTATCAGGTAGTGATGGAGCTGCATTTGAGGCAGGGCAGTCTGGTTGAAGACCTTGTACTCGCCACTGATAAGCAGTCTGCCTCACAAGCGCGGTGGAAGAACTGTCACTTGTTTTGAGGAGACTGGATAAGGCTCCAGCCTTGTCAGCATTAAAACAGTTTTCTCACATGGTACACCTGGATATATCAATGCATCCTTTCTAAGGGAAAATTTGTAAAGGGAACACTCGAATGAACTATTTCTTTAGCAGTTCGGTCTCAAAACTAGGAGTCTACATGTATCAAAGATAATGGCTTTTTCTTTCCTTTATTGAATAAGCAACCAAACCAAAACTATCCTAAATCAAAAGTTCATAGAAATTGTAACCTTTCCTCTTTGGAGTTCAGTTATTAGAACTTTCAGCAAAAAGGAGACTTGGAGTTCACATAACGGGTGGTCAGGCTGTACGATCATTTTCCAGAGCATCCAGTGGCTGCTGGGTGGAGCTGGCTGTGACCAGCACGTCACGCTGTAGTCCTTTTGTTTCAGGTCTCTCAGGCAGCTGCAGAGCTTCAACAGTACTGCATGCAGAACGCTTGCAAGGATGCCCTGCTGGTCGGAGTTCCAGCCGGGAGCAACCCCTTCCGGGAGCCCAGATCCTGTGCATTACTCTGAAGACTGGTGAGTAATGATACACCACGGCGTTACCGCAGGGCTTCCCAAAGGATTTGGGCAACTGTGCTTTGAATATCTACTATTCTTAGGGGAATTTTAAAAAACAGCAAAAGGCACAACTATCCCTGAAGGGTGACTCTCGTCTATATTTACCCTGCCTGTAGGATACATCTCATTAGGAGAGTCTCAATCCTCTTTGGCACTAACTCATGAGATGTTAATATCCTCACGGACTTGAGCTCTTTCACTGAGTTGGCTGGTGGTAATTCCCTGAACTTAATCCTACTTTCTCTGTCCTTACACCATCCCAGAATTGTCATTTGCTGCTTGGTGCTATCAGCTGACTTGCTATTCTTGGGACTCAGGACTCCCCAGAGAAGGAGACTTGTTCCTATCACCAGCTGTGATTTCTTTCCTAAAGGCTTTCAGAAATGTCTCTCTGTTTTAATGGAGAAAGCTTTGATGTAGCTACTGGGGGAAAGTCTGAATCTGGTTAAAAGAGCTTTAAAAGTTGAATATTGAAATGAAAACATCTCTTTGGTGGCGTATTAGAAATTTCATGGGTTCTAATGCATTTTACGGGATCTCATTCACATTTTCACTTTTTTATCTTTTTTGGAAGAGTTCAGAGCATAGATTATTGGAGTCTTTTGGGGCCAGCATATTTAAAATTGTGTGTTCTAAAGGGTTTTCACCCAGTAAGTAATCATCTTAGGTTCTTTTTCACATTAAAAAGAAGGAAGTAATCATACTATCAAGTACTTGTGTACCTTTTAATGGAAAACAGCCACATTAATGGTAGTAAACGTTTTATGCTGGTGTAACATTTTTCTTTTTATAAAGCACTTTCATGGGTCCTACTCCTTATTAGTGTGGTTTGAATTTTTTTTTAATTATTACTCTCTACTTTGAGAATACTAATGTGCCCTACGAAATGATGACTAGTTAATTTTATGTATAAATCTTACTAAAGTGAGAATCTGCCACATTCTCTTTCCTGTAGGAAAGAAGTTCACCGAGGAATGCCTTCAGGTGCAAAGTGATGAATGGTTGCCTCCAAGTCTCAAGAAAACATTTTTCTTTAACCAAATAACTTTTAGATATTGCAGACCTTTCCTGTGACCTGGTCCTATCGCCAAAATTCTACAGAAATTGATGACTTTCGACTCAAATAAGGAAACTGGGTAAAGGAGTAGACTTTTAAATAATAGTGGCCTGGTTTATTTGGTGAAGTGCTTTATACTTAAGACAGACAAAAACTTTACCACCAAATATACCAAAATGCACCTCTTTCCTATGTGATGAATCACTAGTGTTTCTATACCTGGAATATTATGTATGTTTTATTTACTGGGTGTTTACATTTTGGAAAGGAAAACATTTTTGTTTATTAAAAAATTTAATATTTGTAATTTGTTGTTTCTAAGATTTTTACACCATAACAAAATTTGTTCTTTTCTCATGAATTTACAATTTCTAAATGAAGATAAGCCAGTGTAAGATTGGGGGAAGAGTAGGCTTTATTAATCAAATGACGTCTTGATTTTTCTAAATGAGAAGCTTGTTTTATTTTTAACACTAAATGTGGGAGCTATCCCTTAGCAAACTTGTTTGGAAAGATTAATGTTGTGTTGTGTATTAGATTGCCCCATTCTGTGTACGAAGCAGATTTGATCTTTACTTTCTTAAGTTCCTCTACTTTATAGTTGTGGTTGTATTTTAAAAATACACATTATTTCATGTCTTTAAAAAAATGTTTAAAATGTGACTTACAGAACATTGCAAATGATTAAAAACAAAGTAATGTGAAAATCTTAACAAATTAAATGAATTCTTAATGTCTTAAGTGTTTTACTTTGATGATGTGCCTTTGATTTAATTTGGGATATTTTTCAAAGGATACTTTGTGTTTGTAATAATCTTTGAGGAGCTTGGAAATAAAATTTGCTTAATTCTTCCTTTTCTATGACAGCAACATTTTGTGTCTGATTTTGTTTTAAGGTTTCATGGATTCCTGTTTGCTTGTGAGATTGAGTGCTGGAAGTGGGAGGTGAAATCTTTGTTTATATGTACTTGTAGAATTTTGTAAAAAATAGATATAGGTATAACATACAGAAATATCTCAATTACTGACAACATTTGCTCTTGAATAGCGCTGTATAAACCCATAAATAAGTGAAAATATCTTTGAGTATGAGTCGTGTTACAATAGAGAAAATAGAAGCCATTAGATGGGAACTCCCTTAACTTCTGGCTGTGAAACTTCCAGGTCTAAGTAGTCCCCTTTCATTCGATTCTAATTCAGGTATCCCTGATGTAACCCCTCTTTGTTCTCTGGATCTGTTTCACCTTCTCTGAAACGTCACATTATCAATTATCCTTTCTCTCCTTTATCTTCAACTTCTCTGTTGGATTCTTTCTATCAGCATTTAAATATGTTCCATTTTCCATCTTAACAACAATACGCATTTTTAAAAAAATGTCCATTAAAAAACAAATTTCGGCTTACGAGATGGTAGGTGTTCTCTCTCTCTCTCTCTCTCTCTCTCACACACACACACACACACACACACACACACACACACACAGGGCAAGAGGAAACTTGGAGGTGATGGATAGGTTCATGGCATACAATGTGATGGTGGTTTCATAGTCGTATACTTATCTCCAAACTCAAGTTGTGCACATTGTGTATTTTGGCTTTTTGTATGCCAAAAAACTACAAAAACAACTCTTTATTCTACTTTCCCTTTTCCAAAACTCTTGATAAGGTATTACAAGAAAACTAGACATCTCATTATGAATACAGATATAAATGTCCTAAATATAAGCAAATCAAATTCAGTAGTATATCACGAGATGATACAACCTGACAAAGCTGCGAGTAATTCAATATAAGGAAATCTATCAATGTAATGCATTACATGAATGGTTTAAAGAAGAGAATCTATGCCAGCAAGTCATTTGATAAAATTCAATAGCTATTCTGAATAAAAGCTAAATGGATTAGTGAAATAAGAATAGAAAGAAATTAAAGATGGTAAAGACAGTTTGTCAAAACCAACAGCAAGTTTTATACAACATGGTGAAAAGTGGAACCATTCAGCATATTAGGAACAAAACAAGAATTCCTTTATCACCACTATTCTGCATTTGCTTTGGAATTCTTAGCTAACGCAGTAAGATGGAAAAAAAATGAAATGTGTAAACATTTTAGGAGAAATATCTGTCTTTATGGATCATATAATTTTATAACTTGAAAACTCAAGAGAGTCTAGTAAAAGAAATACTTGAATTTGTAATAGAATTTGGGAGACTGGCTAGATACAAAGTATACATAGAAAAGTAAGCACTTTCTATACTGGTAAAAGCTGGTTGGAAATGTAAATAATGACAAAATGATAAAAAAAATACTTGGGAATAAATTTAACAGAAGTGTAAATCATAAAAGGTTTTATTGATGTTTATAGAATGGTCTACATAAATTACAGAATATGAAGTTTCATTAAAATGCAGTCTTACCAAATCTACTAAATTTTATATAAATTTAGTGGAATTCCTATCTTACTATTTTTAAACTTCTATTTAAGTGTGTTTTTCCAGGACCCATCAGCTCCAAATCAGGTAGCTGTTTCAATCTAGTTGTGGAGGGTGCAGCTCATAGTGGCTCATGTGGAGATCGAACTGGCAACCTTATTAAGAGCACCGCGCTCTAACCAACTGAGCTAACGGGCCGCCCCCCATCTTAGTTTTTTGAGGAGAATTGATTAAAATAATCTAAAAGTTCATATGGAAAAAAACAAGTGTTCAAGAATAGTTTTTAAAACTGTGTGTGTGTGTGTGTGTGTGTGTGTGTGTGTGTGTGTGTAAAACAGGAGGGTGAAACTTGCCTCTTTAGTTATTAAAACTTACTTTAAAGCTGCTAAATCAAAACTATGATTTAAAAATAACACAAAAATAGGAAACCCAAAATAAACAATATTATTGTGGTACAGGAATAGACAAACAGATGATTGGATCATAATAGTTCAGAAATAGACTTGACCTTTTTCCTATTCATTGGGAAAGTATAGTTTACTTAATAAACGGTGCTGGCATTATCAGCAATCTATTTGGAAGAAAATAAAATTGGGCCTATATTATACTATGTAAAAAAATCCACATGGGTTAAAGAAAGGTAATACAGAAAGCATTAGAAGAAAAATTAGAATAATTGAACAACTTTAGGGTAAAAGAGGTCTTCCTAAGCAAGGCAGAAAACCCAGAAATCAAAAACAGAAAAGATGTGTATACTTTACTGTGTTTCCCCAAAAATAAGACCTAACCGGAAAATAAGCCCTAGCATGATTTTTCAGGATGACATCCCCTGAACACAAGCCCTAATGCGTCTTTTGGAGCAAAACTTAATATAAGACCTGGTCTTATTTTCGGGGAAACATGGTATATCAAATTAAATAATTAAATAACTAAGGAATTTGAATAACTAAATTAACTATTAACTGTTGTATGTTAAAAAATCATAACCAAATAAAAGCAAAAGAGAAAAATATGTATTTTTTTCAGCCCTTGTTTTGGATTGCTACTTTGCACTCTCCACAACCCTCAACCCAGGGTACTCCATTTGTTGGATCCCCTGTTTTAGGATGGGGCTCCTGATTTGGGGAGAATATGCAGGATCCTATTACGTATGAGGAGGTTAGGGGTGGGACACCTGGTGTTGGCCCCAGTTGTATGCTGAGTCTCAGAAAGGGAGGGAGTAACTTATGTACATCCACCATCGGAAGAGACAGCTGATATTCTGGTGAGGCCCACAAGTTTGAGTGGGGCCTAGGAACTTGGGGTGAGGCCTCTCAAAAGCCCTCAAAGGTGAACATCGCTATCATCAGCAATGAATCTAAGTGCAAGTAACTCCCCTTAGAACATCAAAAATCTCAGGGACATACTAGCAAAGAAAAAAAAATCTATGTTTCCATTGCAAAAGCCAATCTGGAAAGTTGGGGCTGTTCCCAACAATTCCATGTGATGGGGTTGTTGGAGAGGACTTGGAGGCTGAACTGACACTCTGGTCCACTAAGAAGGGCCGATCCAGACCCTTCAGGCTTCTCCTATGGACCCGCTACCTCAACCTGTTGTGACAGTTGCTCCCTGGGCATGTTCTGCTGGAGCTGAGCTCACTTTATCAGCAGGAGAGATGGAGCAGGAGCCCTCAGATGCTTCCACTCCGTTTGCTGGGAAAGCAGAGAGGCAGGTGTTGATAGCTCAGCTAAGGACTTGCCCTAATCCGTGGCCTGTGAAGAAACTCCCCTCCTCCGGAAGCTGATTAAAGATGGGATAAAGGAGATGGTAGGCTGAGCATCCTTAGCCTTGCCTTAGGAGCAGTTCTGCCCAAACTTTAAGAAAGTAGAACAGAAATTCCAATTAGATTTCCATAAAGTTTCTCTTTAAAGTCTGCACCCCCTACATAGCCAAGCAAAAACAAACATCCTATAGATAAAAGTGTAGTAGAAAGAGGAAAGAAAGTAGGAGAGGTGGTTCAAAGTCAAGTCAAGCCTGTTTCAAAAAGGAAGCCGTGGTTAACAGGATCAAAGGTTGAGAGGTCAAGTAAGGTAATGTCTGAATGTCCTTTGGGCATTTTGAATTTTCAAAAATGTTACTGATCTGATAGGTGAAAAAACAGTAACCTATCGTTTTTATTTGCCTTTGCCTAATAAGTAATGAAGCTGTATATTGTTTCAAATGTTTATTGGCTATTTTTGTTTCTTCTGTGAAATAATATCTATTCATATATTTTGCACATTCTTCTATCAGGTTGTCTTTTTCCTATCAATTTGTAGGGAATTCTTGGTATATTAGAAATGTAAACCTTTTTTCTTTTATGTGGGTTTGTCATTCAGGGAGTCACACAGGGTCTCTGGTCCCGCTCCCCACATAAGAATGCAGGATGTGGTGAAGCCACAAAGGAACACCCACGGAGCCATAGATGGGGGAGTCATACCACTATATTCTCTCTGGCAGCATCCGCCTCTCTGCAATCCGCTCTTGCTAGCTCAGCCACCATCTTCTTGATAGCCCCCATTTTCTGCTAACGTAGCCACAGTAGTTATATTAGTGGCCAATGGCTCACAGGTTACAGCTGACGGCCAACTAGCCACAGCTGATGGCCATCCAATCACAGTTGATGGCCATTTACTACCTGAGCCAGCGCCTTTTAGCGTGAGGCTGAGAGCCTGGAAACTGCTCTCTGGGGCTCTGTCCCCACAGGATTGCAAATGTTTTCACTTAGTACTTTGTTTTAAAATTTTGTTTATGAAGATACTTAAAATCGGAAGTTTCTAACTTAAATTTTGCCCTGGGTTTTAACTTTTTTGGTGGTGGAGGGTTGACTGTCGTGATCTTTACTTCTTGACTCAAAGGGTCAGACTAGGATGGGAACTCATTTAAGTCTTGCTGGGGGAAAGGTGGGAGGCAGCGGGCCCTTCAGAAGACAGCTAAATAGCCCTTTTATATATATATACAATAAGGTTTTATGTATTTTTTTTAAAAAGGCTTGCAATATTTAGGTGAATCTGGAGATATTTAAATCTTATGACAATTATGCTAATTAGAATATTTTACTTACAAAGATGCAAACTATAGGACAGAATATGTATTATGAAAATTATTATAGAAAACTGAGAACATCTCAGAACAATTGCATTCTTTAATGTATAACCAAATCTAAATCATTTTGTTACTGGGTAATCATCAAAAACAATGGAATGTAGCATGGAGCACTATTCGTTCTCTTTCAAAAAAACCTCAGACGAGTTTGTCCATCAACTCTACCAGGGATTTTTTCATACACTAGACGTTGTTTTTTGCATTGTGGTAGTTGTGTGCACATGAAATCTGTTAAAAGGAGAAAAAGGAAAACCATTTATTACTGATAATAGTAATCTGAGCTATCTTTTCCCCCCAGCTATTCAAGTGAATCCTATCTTTTCATCACCTATCTACAAAGTTTTAAAATTTCCAAATTGGGATAAAATAATTATTAAAAATTGCATTTTTAGCATATACACACCTGTACCCAATGGCCCAGTATTAATTAGTGTTATCTACAGATATTTGCTCATGCCTTGTGCAAATAATTAAATCTCCCTGTATTTAAGACTTTGCCTTTAAGTTTTCCCTCATTAAGCCTGTTCCTTAACCTGTATCTGTACTCTGCTACAGAATTGATCCTGAGGTCTGTTATATGGTATGTGGTGATCATGTATGAACTCTCCTTACATGACTGTATTATATATGATATACTTTAGCCTGAACTATCCTAGATTTGAATACTCAATTGATTAAATCAGTAAAAGAGGGAGGCTAAAATTTTAGTATTCCTGGGGATATAATTTCATTATTGCAAGAAATGGATGCCATTATAAGCAAATTTAAAAAGCGATGTAGTAGATAATTTTATCATAGAGATCACAAATGTACACATACAGGACAAATGGAAATTATCTTGAGGTACGCCAATGCTTTGGATTAATGTTCTAGGGCTGCATCAATATGAATTTAAAGCATGTTATATTGTAAACAACATATTTGGAGGTAACGATGTGCTATGGAAAACCACAGTAAAGTCAAAAGTTGCCATAATCATAATGAAAATGCTAACATTAAAGATTTACAAATATATGGTGATGGAAGGAGAACTGACTCTGGGTGGTGAACACACAATGGGATTTATAGATGATGTAATACAGAATTGTACACCTGAAATCTATGTAACTTTACTAACAATTGTCACCCCAATAAATTTTAATTAAAAAAAAAAGATTTATATGAACTGTGTGAATGAAAATATTTTATGGAAATAATTGGAAAGTGGAAAATTTTTTTCTATAAATTTTAAAAATATGTTTTTCAATATTTCTAACCAACATTATACATGATTTAAAATATTTATTTATAACTAAATTGATGAAATACAATGTGGGTATATATTTGACTATTCTAGCTATATCCTGAAAAGCTTAAATATTAAAATTTATTAAAAAATATTTTCTGAAGTTTTCTCATTGAGAAATTTTCTCATTGAGACAATGTGGGTACATATTTGACTATTCAAGCCATATCCCTAAAAGCTTAAATATTAAAATTTATTAAAAAATATTTTCTGAAATGTTCTCATTGAGAAAATGGAAAGATTATCTTCCACATTGGGGGCCCTATATTCAAGAATATACAATAACTAGGATGCTTAATTTGTTCCAGAGTGGGAAAACTGTGGAATTTTTCCAGTTCATTTATGAAGCTGGAATATTGATTATGAACCTTCATGTCAAAATGTGACAGAGCATAAATAATACAATAAATTAACTTTATTATAAATGTAGATGTGAAAATCATAAATATTATTAACCATGTTTAACAGCATATTAAAAGAATCACTCCTTAAAAGTCAATTAGGTTTACCACAGAAATGGCAAAAATGGGTTAATATTAGTAAATTTTTAAATATAATTCTTGACATTAGTAGGCAATGGAGAAAATATGTTTGATTTTCCCCTGTAGGTGCCAAAAAGAGTTTGGATAAAATTCAGCAGCTATTCTATTCCTAAGAAAACTTACAAAACTAGGGGTAGAGTACTTCCTATTAAAATCAGGAACAAAACAAATTGTGACTATTAAATAGGACCAAATCCAAATTTTGTTAAGTCCTGGGGCTTATACCATTTGAGAGGTCCTCTTTTAATAAAACAAAGAATACAAGATTTTTCTGGGTCCCTCTCAGGCCTCACAAAAGGGCCTGTGGAAAACAGAGCTTTGAAGCTTAAGCTTCTCTCTTATCTTGATTTTTTCCCCCCCCGTCATGGCAAAAACACTTTTGTATGACCATTAAAACAATATTGTGTTCTAGGTACTCAGGCCAGTGCCATAAGAAATGACAGAGAAAGGAAAGATATAATTATCAAAAATGAGAAAATAAAATTGTCCTTTAAAAAAATGATATGGTTAAATGTTCAGAAACATCAATTGCACTATAGCGCTAACAGTAATATCTGCTTAATATGTTTGTCAGAATTAAGTAATCCACATCAGTGGCCTAGAATGATACCTTAATACATTTTAGCCCATTAAATGTCCTTGCCTGACAAATAAGTTAATTTTCTAATACACTGATTTCTCTGTTTAATCTTTGTTAATTTTATCTTTCTGCCTGTTTAGATTTGTTCTGTGTTTTTATTTTTAATTTCTTGAGTTGAATGCTTAGTTCATCTAAAGCTGTAAGAATTTGATATATTTTCTTTGCATTTTTTTCCTAGAAGTCTATAATTAGAATTTAGTTTTCTCTTTGACCCAAAAGTTATTGAAGATTCTTTAAGTGTAGTAATTAAAACAAAAAAAATTTTTTGAATTTGGAAGTGGTTACATCTTTTTAAGTTACATTTGAGAGTAGTTTATCAATTATTGACTAGTGTTACCTGTTAATGATTTCTTGTCTTCTGAGTTAGATGAAGATTCAGAGTGCCTTTTTGGTCCTAAACATTTTCCAGCTCTTTGGTAGAAATAAAGACTGTTGAATTCTTTTTGATTTACATTAGAATCAGAAGCACAAAATAAATCCAAGCTGGGGACAGATGGTAATTCTTTCCAGACAGTGTCTTTAGTTCCAGCATTTGAACTTGCATATATGAAGCCTTCTAACTCATTTGATAGATATTTTTGCTGATTAGTGCATAAATTATCTTTCTGAGAGTACCATTTGTCACATGTAGTCTGCTCTGCACCATATTGTAAGTTGAAGGAGTGATTCTGTTGTTTCCATACATTTTTCTTCAAGTTCCAATGAAGAGGAGATTGAGAGCCTTCGAATGAGAAGATAGGGACAGATACTTCTTCATTGGTAGATCTTTTTGCTTCATGTGTTCCCTTTTTCTGATAGTTTACAAAATTAGGAGGAACTCTCTTCTGAGTGTCAACTGGTGATATTCTGGTTTCACATTTCATTTGTGTTAGGCCCAAAGAAAAGACATCTGACTGTGAATCATTCTGGTGTAGAAAGGAGTTACCAGCTGAGTTCCTTGATTCTGGGTTAATCAGAAAAGGATTATTCTGCACTATGTTAGCGTTACAACAGGAGTCTTTCCAGTAGCTGGTCTGACTGTAAGAAGTCCCAGGTGGTAAAACACATGGCATTTCTCTTAGTTCCATGAGGGAAGTGTTATAATTTGAAGTGGTGCTTGTGTGTTCCTGCACTGTCTCTCCTAAGTCTGAATATTGGTAATATTCATTATGTTCTTGAATGACAGACTCCGAAGAGCCAAAAGCTGAACTCTGAGAAGTAAAGGTCTGATTTCTGTTTTCCTGAGGTGATGAAATTTGAGGTGATTTTGTTGTGGAAGGAGAACTAATCTTGAATAAAGAAGTGGTGCCACAAAAATGCTAAAATTTTTTAAAAATTAATTAATACAATACGAATGCAATATGAACTTCAGTCTAGTAAATATAAATAATAATGCTTATCTATATGGAAAGGAGGCAAAATATAAATAAGTAGTTCATTCATCGGTATTCTGTTAACCCATGTAGTAAAAACATTACATAATTAGGCCCTGTTAAAAGAAAAACATTGTAATTTGCATCTATTTTCTAGTCACTTATAATAGATTTTTTTCAGTTACACAAGTTATACATGAATACCATTTCCTTGACAAAAATTTAAAAATGTTACCAATAAGGCTAAAGTTCACTTTACTACTATAATGAAGGGCATCGGGATTTTTAGAAGAGTTAATTTAAACCCATATGGATACAGTGTATAATAGAATATTTGTAGGCACACCAACATTCAAAATGATTTAAAGTCTGATAAACTGACTGTACTGAATTATCTATGCTAGAGATAGCTTTAAAATGTATAATGTGATTGACAGCCTATGAGAATTCTATACAAAATTTAGTTCAAGGAAATTATTTCTTTACTATGCAAAGTCCCAAGCAAGTATAGTTGGATACCTTCATTTTGAAAATCTTTATGGTGAAAATAAATATTCAAGTGGAAAGGAAATAAACTCATATAAGAATATAGATCTCAAATAACTAACCTTTAACACTTTTTCTGGAACTCCAGGTAGGAGTTCCTGAAGTTGACAAAGAGTTGCTAATAATATCCACTGCAGCGAAGGTCCTTTATTTAACATGAGCTGAGCCACCAATGGATTAATACATGGAAAATCAAGTAAGTAAGTTTCTTCCTAGGAAAGAGTTTAAGGAATAATCAGCCAGTGTCTTTTGAAAGTGACGCATTTTATTCTACTCTATCAGATTAAAATTTTTGTCATTCTGATAATTTACAACATTCTGATAATTTACAAAATTAGGAGGAACTCTCTTCTGAGTGTCAACTGGTGATATTCTGGTTTCACATCTCATTTGTGTTAGGCCCAAAGAAAAGACATCTGACTGTGAATCATTCTGGTGTACAAAGGAGTTACCAGCTGAGTTCCTTGATTCTATGTTAATCAGAAAAGGATTATTCTGCACTTTAACACTAAAGGATTGACCTACACTTAAATTGAGGTGTCTGAAAAAAAAGTATGGCCAGGAGGGAAGGTTCTTTGGCAGTAAAGATTCGTACACTCTCACTGGGAAGGATCTTCAAGTTTATTTAGTCTAATCACTCATCCAAAAAAATTTGTCACAGTTGATCTTCTTCAAAGGACAAAGTTTTATCTAATGGTAGATTTTCTAAAGAGAAAGCTTTTAGAGGACTTAGTTTAGGACCTCAAGATTTCTTTAGCCCTCCCTTTGTAGACAATATATTATCACTGTTTGATTAAGATGAACTATGTTTGTGATATTTAAGAGATGTTATAATTTCAGGAAAGCCTTGTTTAAAGAGTACAGGAAGAATTTCTGTTGACAGGAACTGACCTTGACAATCTAAAAAGGTGTATTTTCATAGAGATCTTATAAAAGTCTAGAAATACACGTATAACAACCATCTCTACTATTGCCATATTCTCTTTTTTCATGGGTTACACTGGTTTTCTTTGCACCATCTTTGATTTTTATCAAATGATAGACATGTGAGCAGATTGGATATGGTAAGAAGGAAATTGCACACACATACACATGTCATAGTTAATTATACCCATATTTGCTGTTAGTACTATGTTCTGGTTAGGCATGTAGAAGTTCTGTGATTTAATACATATAAATATTTTATTTTATTTGTTTCATAATTTTAATTTTTTGAATAGGTAAAATAGTCACGTGGTTTAAAATTCTAAAAGTATTAAAAGTATTAAAAGGTAAAAAGTCTCATTCCCACCCCATTAGCCCAGTTCTCCTCTCTGGAGATAACCAATGTTATCATTTCTTGGTATGAAATATTCCAGAGATATTTTATTAATTTATAAAACAATACATATAAATATTAATTTCTCCTTGTGTTACACAAATGGTAGTATACTGCATACTCTGTACTGCAACTTTCAGTTTTCACTTAACAATCCATCTTGGAGATTATTCCATATTCGTACATAAAGAGCCTTGTTATTTGTTTTTTTATAGCTTCATGATTTGAAAGTATTTTAAAAATAAAGGTAACAGAAACACTGGGTTGGTATAACAACTTGGAAATATTTATACTCAAATAAAAGAAATTTCTAAAAATTGACTATTTAATCTTAAAAGTATTATACAACTCTACTTTGAGTTTCAATTATATACTTGAATTACTGACAAATCATGGAATGATAAAATGTTGCTATTCTCTTAATAAATTTATTATTCTTAAATGTTTATATTTAGGAATGAGAAAAACAATTGTTTTTAAAAATATTAAGCATCAAAGTCATTAGATCACCTTGTAATAACTTAGATTTGAAAGTTCATTATAAAAGATCCCATTAAAATAATTCTGTGAAATTGAATAATAAAAATGATTCTAGAAAATTATCTAAATAAATGTTGCGCATTATGGTTATTGTTATATATGCTCATGCAAGCATAAGAGGACAAAAATATGCTACCAGAAAGAGAATTCAAATACACGTATTTATATTTGCTTTGCAAATGCCCAGTTTATTTATTTAGGAAATAAACCTTAGATGGTGAAACTTCAAGCCAGGATTTATCCAACCATTCATGAGGATCTCTCTTCGAGGTCATTAAATTGTGGTCAGCGATTTGTCGAATTATCAGTGCAGTCTCTTCTACTCCTGGGGCAATTATAAGCTAAAAAATATATATATTTAATGTTAGACTATAGAAAATATTTGGAAGCAAAACATATCATTCAAAAATTATTTATAATTAGAAGAAAAATAAAAAACAGCACTCATCTTTGAGCACTATTTTAGATATAGTTTATTAATTTGTTTATGTGAAACCCAGGACATTTTACTTGTGAAGATAAGCAATTTTCTTCTTTAAGTATAATATCCTTATAGTTTTCAATTTTGGGAACTAAATTGTTTTTCTTCCATTTGACATTTATTAATAAAATCTTTTTAATATATTTGGTGTTACATTTCACCTATATTAGAAAAAAAGCAATTTGGTTATCACTAGTAATATTTAATATTTTGCTTTTTCTAGGTTAAATCTAATAGTGTTCAACTAAAACAAGAAGTTTAAATATATAGTGTAAGATTTTTCAGACACAAAGTTAAAAATAAAGGATATTTACAGATGAATTTAAAGCTGTATTCAAAAAGAAAAAATAAGGTTTTGATTTAGAGTAGCCATCCATCCCCAACATTTTTGGAATTGCTCATCCAATCTTAGCTTATTTAATACTAAGATATACCCATGCCGAAAATGTGTGTGTGTTAAACTAAAGTCTAAGAAAGAATTGTTTTCCTTTTAAAAATTTTACAATTACACTTGACAGTCAATATTATTTTATATTAGTTGCAGGGGTACAGCATAGTGGTTAGACATTTATATAATTTACAAAGTGATCCCCTGATTAGTCTAGTACCCATCTGGCACTATACATAGTTATTACCATATTATTGACTATATTCCCTATGCTGTACTTTACATCCCCGTGACTATTTTGTAACTACTTATTTGCACTTCTAAATTCCTTCCTCTTTTTTACTCAGTTCCCCAATCCCCTTCCCTCTGGCAACCATAGTTTGATCTCTGTATCTATAAGTCTGTTTCTGTTTTGTTTGTTCATTTATTTTGTTCTTTAGACTCCATATATAAGTCAGATCATATGGTATTTGTCTTTTTTTGTCTGACTTATTTTACTTAGCATAATAGCCTCCAGGTCCATCCATCCATGTTGTCGCATAAAACAGAATTTCTTAATTTCCCCTATTTTCTGTCTGTCACTTGTGTTTCCCTCCATGTCTTCTCTCTTCTGAAATGCCAGCCTTTCTTTTCCTCTTCCATTTCTATCTTTACCTTCTTTTAGAATTGGTTGAAGGAAAGATAGTTCATGGGTTAGCAGTTCAATGTGGACAGAGATATACTACCCTAAACCATCATATCTTAGAAGTATAAATATCCTGTCCTGTAGTAGAAATTTAAAAACAAGGACTGTACAAACCTCACAAAATAGTTATGACAGTTTTTTCTTTCACAAGAATTTCAAATATAAAACTATTAGTACATACCTGGGGAGTATACGCATTCTAAAGAATGATTTCCTTTAAATTATACTAAATATGTATAGAGTGCACAGAAATACACTGTTTGAATCCAAATGTATTTTATTGCTAAGTTTTGGATATTTTGAGAACATTTGATGCTTTTATTTGAATATAAAATTTATTTTAAAAGGCATAATTTTATGATGGTGTTAATAAATATTACTTTATTAGAGCAGAGCTCATGTCTAGACTTTGGCAGATTCAAGAATCCCCTAACATTGTTCTCAAAATTTTGCATATGTGTGTTGTATTTATGCATTTTTTTGCAAACAGAGTTCCTAAGAAATTTATAGAACATTTTTTGAAATTAGAATAAAATACACCTGAAACGAATTTAAAAAATTAAAAAAAAAAGAAAGAAATTTGAATAAAATATAGCGTAACACTACTGGCTGTATTTTTTTTTAGTTTAAGAAAATGTACTTAATACTTCCTTTATGGCTAGGCTCTTCAGATGCCTGAAAATAAAATAAAATAAAAAATCCATACTGACGTGCTCTAAAAGACCGAAAGGCATATTACTAAGTTAAGTCAAGTAAAACAACAATATATTTTAAATTAACATGAATCTAGGGAATCCCTTTAATGTAATGTCATCAGTCCCGAGAATTGGAGGCTTGAGTATTGGTGCCATATTGATAAGAGTAAGGTAAATTGATTATAGCTGTTTCTCAAATTCCATGGAAAAACTGACCAATTTTAAAGATTATTATGTAAAACTTGAAATGCTTTTGGACTAGTTTGATCCAGGTGGGCGCATACTTTTGTTTGGAATGGATTGTGACTGGGCAGTACCTCCTATTTCATCCTGAAATGGCTTCTTTGGAACATGTCCTCTATGAGACGGTCACTGTACCTGAATACAATATCACTCATTGGTGTCATGTACTCAGTGTATTCTCTAAAGCATATTTTGCATAAAACTGCTTACCATGAGCTGGGAAGAAAAGAGGCCAATTAAGGGTGAAACTTCACTTGAATAGATAAATGAGACAAATTTACATTTGCCATTCTTTAGATAACTTTTCTAAGAATTTTTTTTCTATGTTTAATATATATCACAGGATCAAAACTATCTAGATTCAATTTCAAATAGATCATTTGTTGCTTTTCTTAATAGGTTGTGCTTTGATTTAATTCTGTTTAGTAGATATTTGTTGCTAACATTATTGCTGTGTACAAAGCACTGTGCTAGATGGCTATAGGTTATACAAAGAAAAATGGCCTAGTTCTTACCCTTCAGGGTGGAGGATGTATGAATAAATAGCTCATACTATATATAAAGGTACAAAGTTATTGGGGAAATGGGAGAAGGAGCGATTTATCCCAGCAGTGTAAAATTGGGGGACATTTCTTAAAGGAGGTAGTGTGTGAATTGGGCAGAAAAAAACAGAACTCTGAAGGCTGGCAGTCAAAGGAGGTAGAATAGTATTCCGGGGGAAGACAGAAACGACAGGTTTGTGCAATGGCTGCGAGGTGAGTGTGTGGGCACATTCAGAAGACAGTGAGTAGAACCATATTAAACGAAGGATCATTAGGGGCCAAACTGTGGAGGAGTTTGAATTCAGCTGAGTTTGAACTCTGTTTTAAATGAAGTAGGAAGCTGTGGAAGGTCTTTTGAGCCAGAAAATTCAACTCAACAACAAATATTTATCAAGAGCCTAGTATCTTCTTGGGACTTGCCCTGTGCCTACTTGCTCTGTGCTGGGTGCCAGAAATACAAAAATGAACAAATATGTTCCTATTCCTTCAGAAGCTTACAATCTAGGGAGTGAATACTCATAGCTGTATTTCAGAAATGTAATTGGTATCAATATATAGCATACACTGGACTGGGAAAAGAATGGAAATGAGATTAGATAGGAAGCTACACTTTTGCTGCGACGTTCAGATATGTTTTCCTGTGGCGTGCACTATCAACAACAAGGATGTTTTGTACACCATACTGTGTAACATTTTGTAATAAATGTTTTGTGTCATCAAAGCCATTAGATTCTAATTTATCTATCCTTAAGACTAATTGATGCTACTTAGTATGTTTTGAGTATTTTTTTGCTAAAATTCAATATAATGGTAAATTTATTTACCACATAACAAAGGCTTAAAACTAAATATAGGGGGCCGGCCCGGTGGCTCAGGCGGTTAGAGCTCCGTGCTCCTAACTCAGAAGGTTGCCGGTTCGATTCCCACATGGGCCAGTGGGCTCTCAACCACAACGTTGCCAGTTCAATTCCTCGAGTCCCGCAAGGGATGGTGGGCTCTGCCCCCTGCAACTAAGATTGAACACGCACCTTGAGCTAGTGGCTCAGTTGGTTGGAGTATGTCCTCTCAACCACAAGGTTGCCAGTTCGACTCCCGCAAGGGATGGTGGGCTGTGCCCCCTGCAACTAGCAACTAGCAACGGCAACTGGACCTGGAGCTGAGCTGCCCCCTCCACAACTAAGACTGAAAGAACAACAACTTGAAGCTGAACAGAACCCTCCACAACTAAGATTGAAAAGGACAACAACTTGACTTGTAGAAAAGTCCTGAAAGTGCACACTGTTCCCCAATAAAGTCCTGTTCCCCTTCCCCAATAAAATCTTTAAAAAAAAACAAAAAAAACCCTAAAAATAATGTCTTTTAGTATGTACAAAGCAGCTCAAAATGTTATTATTAAATGCATAAAATAGTCAAAATACCAACTTTTTATTTTTTGTGGATTTTTGACACATTTTGAAAAAACCTTGAAATCAATTAATGCAGTGAAAGGGTTAAAACTCCAAGTGAGAGGTGATGAAGGCCTAAATTTAGGGAAAAAGCAGTAGGACAGAAAGAAGAGACATATTTTCGAGATACTGCAGAGTTAAAAAGAAAATTTAGCTACTGATTAGATCAGAAGAGTAATGCCATAAACTAAGTGTAGGGGAGGATGAGAAATTGTGTTTTAGATATGCAGAGTCTGTGGATATTCATGTGGAGATTTCCAGTAGAAAGCTAGAAAATAGGTGCGAACCCAAAGGAAAATCAGGAACATTTTAAGGATTATACTCAGAAATGGAAGGTAAATTTGTGGGAAAGGCTGACTTTATCAAGGAAGAATACAAAGTGAAAACAGAAGAGTACTGAGCCCCCAGTTGGAGGAATGTCTAAATTTCAGAGCAAGGGCATTGAAAAAAAGAGCTAAAAAAGGTAACTAATTAGAGATTACAAAAATATTACTCCATTCACATGTCATAAGATTTTCATTTTATAGCAGATAAAAAAAGTATATCTTTCATAAGTGAGCATTTTTGATCAAGGGATTATTTATTTTTATTAATATCCTGCCATGTTTCAAAAAAATCAAAGTAGTAATTAAGAGATAAAATATGATTTTGAATTCATTAAACTAAAGACTTTTAGAACAGAGGTTTAGGTGGAAAGAGTATTCATTTATTTGAAAACGGTTCTTTACTTGGCTTTTAAGCAGTTTTTAATTTACCCATTTAGTGTTGTTTTCTCACTGGGCACACATGAGTTTGAGTATAACTTTGGTTTATGAACAATACTTATGAACAAACATATATGAAAAGAATACCTTTACATCCAGTTCTTCCGATTTTAGCCCAAATGAAACCAAAGCTGCATAAATCAGTGCTAGGTTATGAAGTGTCTTTTCTGTAAGATGATACCTAAAAAAGAATTATATTACTATACTTAGACTCATTTGACATCTGGTTATACTTATTAAAAATTCATTTGGTTTTTCACATTTCTAATGTTATTAGAATAATCTGACCAAGACAATACTAGTGACAGACTCATGGGTTTTTTGGTCTACTTAGCACTCTTTTGGAAAAATGTTTCCATCTCTATTTACTAATATCGTTAAATCTAGGGAATGCTGAGAGGGGATTGGGGTAAGGAAGGGGAGAAATTTAACCTATCCCCTTACAGGCCATTGTCTTGGCATGGATTTTTTGGTAATTCTTCAGTAACATACATCAAAGAAAGTGTAGCAAGATGCTACTTATTTGGTGTATTTAAAAAGATTTTAGAGAGAAGGGATTTAAGAATGACATATCTTCTAACCGAGAAGTCCAGAATTTTAAAGTAAAAAGAAGTGAAACACAAAGCAGCAATTCTTAGTGAGATAGAGAAGGGAGGATGATTTGCACAGAAAGTCCGGGGAAACGTGTCATCTCCAAAATTCCGATTTGTTTTCCTGTGGGCATGCCTCCACCTTGAGGATCCCTGACTTAAAGCAAACTAGATGAACAGGGAAAAATTTGCATAGCTACTTCTATTCACAGAAGAGGACTGAGTAACTTAAAAAATAGGAGCGTGACTTTGGATGAAGAAATCTTTACTTACTCTGAGTTTAGTGTTTTTTTGGTATACAAAATTAACCAACAATAGCTGTACTGGAATGATAATGCCATCAGTCTCATAATAATATTGTCTGATGCCTTCTCACAATTCAACTCTTCTAGGTCCTACCGGAAAATACATAAAAGAAAAAGATTCACTAAGTGGAACAGTTATTAATGGAATTATTGCTACCATACTTCAAGAATCTACAATATATAAATGATAACTTGAGAAGAAGCATGGGTATGGGCTTCCATTTTATGAAAAAATTAAAACCACACTGGAAGTAGTAGGGGGAAAGCTACAGTAGATGTTAAAACAGCTAATGACAGTTTCAGCAAGAAAGACTCGTAAGTCTCCCATAGTCCTAGATATGAAGAAAGCAGCTTACAGAGTGCCCCTATTAGGGCAAAGTCAAATGTAGACAGGGATCTGGCTACTTTTAAGGGCAATATAAAATATATTTAAAATCACATGGGATAATTTGCTCTGAATGCTTATTATCAGACGAGAAAGCAGCAGTCAATGGACTTCTAGGAATTTCTAGCCAATGTCTAGAATTCTCTTTTTCCTTTAACACAATTAATTTTGATAGAGTGAATAAATTCAGGAAGTATCTTACTGTACCAGTAATGTATGTAACGATGAATTAGAACAGTTTCCCCAAACAATATTTCCTCCCAAATAATGCTTTTTTTAAGAATTTAAATATTCAAGACACAGTATCTCTTAAGAACCCTTCTAACAGAGCTTTGTGTTTCCATCATATAATTCTTACGTTGTTAACATTTGCTCATCAATTGGACTTGTACCTTACCATAATATATTGGACCAACAATAGTTGCCATTAATTTATACTCTACACCATCAAACTAGGTTCTGCTCCCCTGCACTCAACCTATTAAAATAATTTCTTTGTAATTTGTACTCCAATCAAGCAAACATATCAGGGAGACTCAGTCAAGAATTTATACACCTTAATTCTAAACAATATGGACTTTTAAAGAGAATTTCTCTCTCTGTTTAGAAACCAGCTTGTTTATAGGCAATCCCGACTTACCTTAGAGGAAATCCCATATTACCAGTCATGGCTTCATATACCATCCCTTTTCAGGAAACACAATGGCTAGAATTTAGTTTTTAAAGTTTTCAACACTATAATCATTCTATGAATATATTTAAAATAGGTAAATATACAATATTAAAGATTCTATATTTTGTTTGTTTTCTTAACACGTTGTGTACGGCGGGGTTTAAATCCCTTGTGAAGATTCTCGTGATCCGTATGCAACATGTTAAAGTATGTTAAAAATTTTAAGGTATCAAAGAAGCTAGGTAATAGTCGTTTTCCTCAGTGATAATTTTGGTACTTGTTGCCCATTTGCAAAATTTTGGAAGAAATCACTAGATTATAGTTAAGCTCTCTAGAGTAAAACTAGTAATAAATTTCATGGTTATATATATTTTAATATATTTGATTTATATTTTTTACTGTATAGTTTTACCTGCAAAATTACAGCAGTGCATTCATCAATTGTCACCACTACATAACACTCTGTACTGCCAAAGAGTTTCAATGACTCACTGCAACATCTCTCCACTAATGTGATATTATAGCTGAAAAATACAATAATTTGGGGTGACATAATGAAATGGCTCAGAAGAATTAAGAAAAGTTGTATTGTCCTCCTGCATATTAAATTTGAACTACTGTGCTTTTTCTTTCACATATCAATTTACTCTATAAATTTGAAGAATGAAATTATGATTTATTCAGTATATAAGATAAATTAGTTGAGATATGTATTGCCTTAGGTATTTTGATAAATATTACCATACATAATAGTATTACAAATGTCTTGACCAATTCATTCTAGCTCTTTAAATAATAATTCATGAAACAAAAACATTGTGCTATGACACTAAAACATTCTGCATTTATCAGAATTTTGTTTTCTTTCTCCTTAAAACTGGCCTAGATTTTAACTACTTTTATTAGTTCATAGTTTTCTGTGACTGCCCCACAGCCTTAAGATACAAAAACAAAAGTATGGAAAATAGATCTGCATTTTAACTAAAGTCACAGCACAGTTATCCTTCCTTGAGATACAGCCCAATGTCTAACATTCCTATGACAACTTGTGTGCTATGATAAAGTGTTTTCTATGATTTAAAAGTGTCCAGTATTGGTATGACCTTAGAACTAAAGGTTTAAAAACTTGGAAATTCATTTAAGCCTTTAAAGTCCTGTTTCCCAGGCATTATTTAAAGTCCTCTAAATAAGAATGCTCTTTCTCAATATTATCAATGACCCAAAGATATGACCATATAATTCACAGAAAAAAACCACATAAAATGGTCTTATTGGCTAGTAACAAAAGAAATGCAATTAAAATATTAATTTAAACAATACTGAAATTTTTTTCTGCACAAAATTGATATACATTACCAAAAAAAGACAATATTCAATAATTACAATGATTTACTAGAAGGAGAGAAATGTATAGTGACATAAACTGTCTAGAAAACTGTTCCTATTTGATGCAATTCTAGGCATGAATCAGAGAGAAATAGTGCCACATATATAGCATATATTTAGCCAATTACGATATATATACCTTTGCTAAAGTTATGAAATCAGTAACTTACTTGGATTCTAGCAACTGAAGTATTTGTGGAGTATTAAGAAGTCCTTCAGACGCAAAAAACACATAAGGAATCTGAATTTCCAAAAGAAAACCACTAAAACTATCCAGCAAGGTGCTTCCTAAATAAGAGAAAATTTATAAATATTTCTTTTTTTCTCATTCCCCAGCTCTTTCTATTTCTTAATTAAACATGAGAATAACAGGTGTATGTTCAAGGAGTAGTATAAAAATAAAACACATCCATTGTAAAAAATCAGAAATTAGAATAAAGAAAGGTCTGATGAATAAAATAAAAACCATATGTTATCCTACTACCTAGAAATAAAACTGAGTTAACAGATTTTACCAAAACTACTACATATTAAAAACAAAGTTTAATACATACTTCCACACTTTTTTCTACATATTTGCTTATTTATACTCACACAAATACACTCAATTTAAAAAAAAAGGAAAGGAAAAAGTTTTCTGAATCAATCAACATACTATTACATAATTTTTCTCTAAAATTCAGTAAAATACTATTGAATAAAGGTATTGGATTAATATTAGATATAATTGCAATAAAATTGTGCTATTATAAGTAATTTAGAAGTTAAAGGGATGAAGATAAATATAATCAGTAAGGCTTACTTTACAAATGAGGAATATAAGGTAAGAGATAGTTAAAGGACTTGTTTAAGGTCACACAGTGGTAAGGTTAGAGCTTGAACTCAAGCTTACTGTCTTTCCATAGATCAGAAACAGAAAGTCTTCATTCTAATAGAACACAAAAAGGATTTTAATTTATATTCTTACTCTTTAAAACTGTGTCTGGAAGAATCACTTTAAAGGCCTTGTATGGAATATTCAATTTTTCGCAGTGTTTGGTCCAACAAGAGTTTTCTAAATAGTTGTATTCCACCACAAATGAGAAATTACTCCAGGGGAAATCTGGTCCAATATACCGATTATGTACAACTACACAGGAACTTTCTCTGAGGACAAAAGAAAGCCATGAAAATAGAATTATACTTGTATCATTATTTACTTAGAATGCTAAAAGAAGTGTTTTTGGCTTCTTTTATTCTTCTCTAATCCATGTCTACTTATCTTGGAAAAACACTGGTGTATTTACTGTTGATCTCTTTTTATCTTTCTTTTTGATGGTCATACTGTGGACAATTTCACATTCTCAAATGCATGGGACCCTAATCTTATTATCTGAGTCCTATCAATAAGAGACAAATCACCGTGAGAAATCAATCTCATTTTCTTACAAATGTGACATTTTAATCTTTGAGAATCTATGTAATAGATTATTTCCTGACAATTGTGAAATGGGGTTCTTTTTTTCTCTCAATGGGCTTCATAAGTGATTTAACAACAAAAAAAGAAGGATACTTAAATACCGCAAATCTATCTTTACCCTCTTCAAATTTCGTGTAACATAGCATTTACTATAATCAAAACACTCTGCTGCTTTCTACCCAGAGCAATATAGATAGAAGTTAAAAGGTATCTATGTCTAGCTTTTATGGACTTCTATTTGATTTACATCTTCTCATTTTATTGTTTAGATCCCAATATTAGAAATAAATAATTTCTACATAAAATAAGGCAATCTGAAAACATGTTTAGACAAATCAACACTAACTTTATTATTAGTAGGCCCTCACTGAAATGATTTATAAAAGACGTACTTCCCAAAACAAAGGAAGGAGGTACAAGAAACAATGCTGAGCAAAAAAAAAAAAAAAAACTGGTAAGTCTAAATAAGCACTTCCTGTACTAACAGTAGCAATAATAATGATAATTTGGGGATAATAAAGCAAGATTGGACTAAAATTCTGTACAACAATATGCAACATAAGGCAATGAACTGAATCAAAGTGCCCTATGTAAAAAATTTTCAGAAAAAGAGTAGATACATTGATTAATTTCAGATTTTTTTTTTAATTTCAAATTTTATTAAACCTTTTTTGAAAGTTAAATTCTAGGAGAAATTGTGCTTTTCCTGTGCAACTAGTATGTTTGCTCCCCATAGATGAAGAAATTCATTTTTACCCATTTAAAACACCTTCAGATTCCAGAAAATCTTTTCCTTTGTTTGAATGTAAGACAGTCAATGTTAAACCTGTTGGAAAAGAATAATACAAGAAAGGGTTTTTACTGTTTTGTTCATATGTATTTTTTAGGTGTTTCATGTATTTCACTACCACAAAAATGAATTAAAGATCTTTGAACAAGGAACTCAAGAAAACTGCTTAAAATACAGTTTTGGGGGATTATTTTTCTAAGTCTAGGGTATCAGTTTAAACCATGGCAATATTTTTGGTGTATGTGTATGTTGTGGGTATATAAGCATGGAAATTCTGAATGTATTATGTAAAATAATAAAGTGGATCAAAAATTTAATTTTAAGTAACCAAATTAAACACCAATTCTGTGCAGTTAATTTTATCTTGCTAAAAATCATGGTAGATTTTACCTTTTTTCTCTAGTCAAAAATTTAAGTACATAACTAAATATCAAGAGACTGCATTTCAATTTCAATTTCATGTTATTAATTTTTTAACAAACTATAATAAACTTCCAAAAATTCTGTACCCACGTATGCAGTTTCTTTTTGGTAGACATAATTGATTTAAGAATAGCTAATTCTAGTTAAAATAAATTCTACATTCTATTAGCGTACTTTGTCAACTATAAGGTTTACAGTGGTGTGATGTAATAATGACAAAGTAATCCTTAATAATTTCACGTTTACTTGAATTCGTATGACAATAGTTTTGGTAGCAATAAGAAGGGAGGGAGTATGATTTCTCTTTTATAATTTATAAAGTCATATTATTTAAAACCTAATCTCCTTAAATGATTTGTATTAGCTATGATTCCAAAGCAGATTACTTGCTGAGTGCATTACTAGGATCTTGCAAGCACATAGGATGATGGAACCACATATTTTACTTTCTAACCCAAGACAGAAAAATCAGGCCTAGCTCCTAGATACAGAGGATAGTTGCCAGTTAGAAGAGAAAGTAAAAACATTTTTCAATGTATAAAGTCAATATTTTTGTGTCAGTGTACCTTGTTGAAATAAAATAGAGTAGTGACGTTATAATCCCAAATGCCAAAAGAAATAGGGATGTTCCGCATGAATCCTATGTAAAAAGCTAAATAGATACAGTAATAATTGGTCACTATATCTTAAGTGACATCAAAGGAAAAGGTGCCCCATTAGGTAGGTTTAAGGGTTCTTTGTGGGGCAGTAATATTTTCTCAGCTTCTTCACAAAAATGTTCATTTGGTTACCCAAATCCCTTTGTTTTATAATGTTAACTTTGTTCAGCATTTTAAAAAATGTTTCCAATTACCCTGATTCCAGACAACTGTGGCAGGTTCAGCCCCACAACTGTTAAGTATTGCTCTGACTTTTTGGTACTAGTAAGGATCTTGTGAAGTTGGTGAATATGAACTCGTCTCCCCAGTTGTGGAAAACTAAGTGAAATAATAAGACACTGCCTTGCAAATTTGGACTTGAGGCACATGATAATGTCATCCAGAAACAGCATCTTTTAAAGCTCTGCTTGACAGAGTTTTCTATTCTTACATTACTACAATGTAATAGTTTACTAACTACACTGATAAACAGATATTTATTGTAATATCTGCATATACTTCAGTTCAATGTTTTTTTAGTCTCAGTCTATACTAGGTATACAGGGAGGCATTCATTATTAGCTCATTCATTCAGTAAATCTTTATTAAGTGACTTCCATGTTCCAGGCATTTTTGTGGGTGCTGGGAATACAAATTAGGGCATGGCCCTTATCCTCCAGAAGCTGACACTTTAGTGAAGAAAAGAGTTAACAGAATCGGTTATTATAGCCCAAGGTAGTAAGTATGCACATAATACCCTGAGTGCACAGAGGAAAATCATTCAAAACGATGCTTTTCGAACAAATGTTTTAACTAATTTTTAAAGGATGTGTAGGAGTTAGTTTCCTAAGGAAGGGAGAGTATTATGATAGCAGGAACAGAATGTGTAAAGGCATGGAGATATGAAACAACACGATAAGTAGTTTGGTATGGTTAAAGCAAAGAAATATTTTGAGAGATGGCAATAGATGCAGTTTATAGAGGGTAGAGAAATAGTAAACAAAGGATGGCATAGATTGAGGGTGGTATTTTATTTTATTTTTAAGACTGGAGGGCTTAAAGAGTAAGGGGAAGAGTCATTAGAAAGGAAGGTTGGGCTAGGAAATAACTGATGGAAAAGTGTTTGAGACTGTAGGAAAAGACGGGATCCAACGCACAAGTGAAAGATTGGTTTTTGAAGTAAGGACATTAATTTTCTCTATAGAGAAAGGAGGAAAAGAAAGATAAAAGAATAGAATAAATGAAGGTACGTTTGGTAAGTATAGTAGAGAGGGAAACTGATTAATGAACATAAGAAGGCATAATTCTCTTCTAAAAACGAGGGAATGAGTGGCATGGTAGGAGTTTGTGTTATAGCCATTAGGAGGAAAGAAACGGGAACTAAGAACATATAGAAAGACTAGTAAGAGGCATTAAAATCCCACATAAGTTCAGAGAACATGAGTTTGTAGTGGTACCAATCTATTTAACTTTCTTCAATAATGCTCAGCAGCTCAGGTATAGGAATAGAGAGGTCAAATGTCTCGAGTGATTCAGAGTTGAGGTTTAAATGAAAGGTGGTATAGGACAAGACTGATTAAAGTGACAGTCACATCGCCAAATCTAGAAAAAGAAAAAAAAAAGAAACAAAAAGGAGTTGACATATTAAAGATCTCTAAGATGCCAAAGAGCATGAAAGAGCTAGAGGTAGCTACAGACAGAGAGCAATGCACCAGAATTTAAAATTCAGAGGTAAGATAGTTTTGCATTATCACAAGGTCAATGGCGTGGCCAAGACGTGAGTATCATTTTTGTTGTGGATCCCAATGAAACTATAAGGTCAGGGTGTTGAATGAATAATTCCCATTAAAGACACCAAGGATAATGGCAGGACTAGGAGTGGAAGAGAATACCACGAGCTAGGTGCACAATAGTCCATGGATGATGGTGAATGTTCAGGTGGTTACTAGATTATGGCAATGTGGAGTGGTAGAGAATGGTATGACAATATGGCACAGTCTCAAAGGATAGAGGAATAATGTTTTGGAAAAGATAATGGAAGGCAAGAAATGGCCTTCTCATCCCTATAAGATGTATCTATCCATCTGTTTGTATCTATCTATCTATCTATCTATCTATCTATCTATCTATCTATCATCTATCAATCATCTATATCTATCTATCTAGTGAAAATTATCAGTTTCTATATGAGAGAAATATAGGGGAAGCAGTATCATCTGGGGAAAACTGGGTTTCACTTAAGACAAGGAAGTGAAGAAGTTTTCATATTAGCAATGGGTTCCACAACGAAGGTAGAAAGAGCTGGCAGGGGGGTAGCAGTGGGTAAAAGAATGAACTGAACTGAAGAATGACAGTGGAACAAGAGAGACCTAGTTTCAAATTCTGATTCCCTCACTTACTACTGTTGAGGTCTGGCATGCTATATCACTTTTATGAACTTTAATTTCTTTATTTGTAAACCAATAAAACCTGTTCATAGAGCTGTTGTAAGTAGTCAGTATTATTTAGCAACTAGTAGACAGTCAATGGAAAGTGTCAATTGATAATAATAATGTACATATAAGTACATTTAATGTACATTTAAGTAAATTATAATATATTTATATTGCAGACTTATAGTCCAGGTTGATTTAAAAACTGGTTAGATTATGCTGAAAACTATAAGACATTTTTGAAAGAAATTGAAGAAGACACAAAGAAATGGAAAGACATTCCGTGCTCATGGGTTGGAAGAATCAACATAGTTAAAATGGCCATATTACCCAAAGCAATATACAGATTTAATGCAATCCCCATCAAAATCCCAATGGCATTTTTTAAAGAAATAGAACAAAAAATCATCAGATTTGTTTGGAACCACAGAAGACCCCGAATAGCCAAAGCAATCTTAAGAAAAAAGAACAATAATGGAGGTATCACACTCCCTGACTTTAGCTTGTACTACAGGGCTACAATAATCAAAACAGTATGGTACTGGCAGAAAAACAGACACATAGACCAATGGAATAGAATTGAGAACCCAGAAATAAAACCACATAAATATGGACAGATGATTTTTGACAAAGAAGCTAAAAACATACAATGGAGGAAAGACAGCCTCTTCAATAAATGGTGCTGGGAGAATTGGATAACCACATGCAAAAGAATGAAACTGGACTGCTATTTGTCACCATGTACCAAAATTAATTCAAAATGGATCAAAGACTTAAGCATAAGACCTGACACAATAAACTGCATAGAAGAAAACATAGGTACTAAACTTATGGACCTTGGGTTCAAAGAGCATTTTATGAATTTGACTCCAAAGGCAATGGAAGTAAAACTGAAATAAACAAATGGGACTATATGAAACTTAAAAGCTTCTGTACAGCAAAAGAAACCATCGACAAAATAAAGAGGCCACCAACTGAATGGGAGAAGATTTTTGCAAACAGTGCCTCCGATAAGGGGCTAATATCCAAAATATACAAGGAACTCATGCAACTCAACAACAAAAAAACAAACAACCCAATTGAAAAATGGGCAGAGGACCTGGAGAGACATTTCTCCAAAGAGGACATACAAATGGCAAATACACATATGAAAAAATGCTCAACATCACTAATCATCAGAGAAATGCAAATAAAAACCACAATGAGATATCACCTCACCCCAGTCAGAATGGCGATCATTAACAAGACAAATAGTAACAAGTGTTGGAGAGGCTGTGGAGAAAAAGGAACCCTCATACACTGTTGGTGGGAATGCAGACTGGTGCAGCCGTTATGGAAGGCAGTGTGGAGGTTCCTCAAAAAATTATGAATAGAATTACCGTATGACCCAGCAATCCCTCTCCTGGGTATCTACCCAAAAAATCTGAAAACATGTATACATAAAGACACGTGTGCTCCAATGTTCATTGCAGCTTTGTTTACGGTGGCCAAGACATGGAAACAACCAAAATGTCCTTCGATAGATGAATGCATAAAGAAGTTGTGGTATATATACACAATGGAATACTATTCAGCGGTAAGAAAAGATGATATAGGAACATTTGTGACAACATGGATGGATCTTGAGAGTGTAATGCTGAGTGAAATAAGTCAGACAGAAAAAGCAGAGAACAATGTGATTTCACTGATATGTGGTATGTAAACCAAAAACAACAAAAGAACAAGACAAACACATGAGAAACAGAAACTCATAGACACAGACAATAGTGTAGTGGTTACCAGAGGGTAAGGGGGCTGGGGGGTGGGAGATGAGGGTAAGGGGGATCAAATATATGGTGATGGAAGGAGAACTGACTCTGCGTGGTGAACACACAATGGGATTTATAGATGATGTAATACAGAATTATACACCTGAAATCTATGTAATTTTACTAACAATTGTCACCACAATAAATTAAGAAATAAATAAATAAATAAATAAATAAAATTATGAATTAAAAAAAAACTGGTTAGATCCCACTGAGTTATTTACTTTTAATGGGTGAATTTTATGGTATGTTAATGATATCTTAATTTTAAAACTTGATTAAATCAATACATTTTTATATGTTCAAACACATTATCAAATGAAGACTAATTTAAAACTCCCTACCTTCCATTTTGTTAAGGATTTCAATGAGCAAATGTGTTTCACCATCTGAGTCCATTCTTATTATAATCAGCACCTGATCAAAAATAAGAATTTCACATATATGTATATCTGAACGACTATTCTTTTTCAGTTTTGCTATAGTGACAAAACAACAAACTTAATTGGTTAACATGAAACTAATGACAATAAGATTACAAAGTAAATATTTGTGTTGTAAAAGATGTCATGCTTAAAAACAAAGGAATAAATTCTGGTAAGACCAAGTATTAATGAGGAAAATAATTTGCAGTAGGACATTCTTAGTATTCTTTAAGTATTCCCGTACAGGTGATCTCTATTTAAACATAAGTAATCTCTGCCTGTATTGTTAGTGTTAAATTCAACCCAGACAAGTGTGAATTTGTTAGAGAAAACCAATGATTTGCTGCTATACTTTCCTAATGACATTAGGGGAGGTTTTATTGGGGAGGGGGAGGTGGAGGTAGGGACAATTTCAACTTTAAGTTTCTTACTGATTGTTTTAATTTATTTTAATGACTTAAGCAAGTTACCAATACCATAAAGTTGGGGATAAAAAATTAGGAGAGACAGAGAGGAAAAAGAAGAAAAAGGCCAATTTTTAATCTGATTTAGTGTAAAGCATTTGAAGTGCTTTCTGCTTGAAAAGATTTTTTAAAGTATTTTCTCTTAAATACTTATTATTGCAACTTTCATATACTTGAGGTAAGGTGGGCAAAAATTTCCAGTATAATCCAAGGCATAAACTAAGTGCTTTTTTGGTAAAATCATGTAAGATGAGATTCTGGCTCAATTATATACAAATAAAATATTGTAGTTCTATTATTGTGTATATGTTCATGAACTTACAAGTGCCAGATAAAATTTTTGAGATTTGGAGAAGAAGCAATCCATAGAAAATTGTGTATAATAAAAGTTAAAGTGTAATATTTTAAAATTCAAGACATGTGGCTAATGATGCAAATCATAGTTTCTCTGGGTCTGATTTTGTTTTGTTAATTTACTTAAGAAGAAAACTGTCAAGGGACCAAATAGTATAGACTATTAGACTAAGTTAAATGCAAAAATGTATCTTACATCCAATTCTTATTTAAGCTAATTACTGTTATCTGCTTTATTTCAGCACTTCCCTTAATTTGCTGTTCACTTTGCATCCAATTTAATATCTGACATTGCAATTCTTGTATCCTGTAGTTGGTTTCGGGCTTTTTTTCTCTAATAAACTGTACAATCTTCAGCTGTCTCCAAATGTCATCCAAATAGGAGCATAAAATACTTTTGTAGGCATCTTTTGCATTTGACAAATATCCTGTTAAAAATGAAAGTAGAAAAACAAAGCATGACTTTCTGTTCTTTGCGAAACTCCATGGTAAAAACCTGAAAGGAAGTAAGAGTCATAATAGAGACGGGTTAAAGTTTCCTTTAATCCTTTTCTGATTTTGAGCAAAGTTATTGACTGATGGAAACCTTAAAATTGAATGAAGCTGAAAAATATGTACCAAGTATCTCTTTTTAAGCTACATAACACCAATATAACATGATATATATACTCTGCATATCTGAATATATCCCATCCTTTCCTGCCTTCTGGCTTGCTGAATGCTATTGTGTTCTTCCTAAACCCAGGATCTATACACTTACATGCAAGTCCTGTGGAAATGCTACTTCACTGGCACTTTCTTGGTATTTTATCTATACGGCTTTTGTACTTGATTTCTGGTTATCTGTATATACGACTTAACAACCTCATTAGTTTATAAGCGCTCGGGATATAATCCATGATATTTATGCATAATTAATTTGTATAGTTGCCAAAACAGTAATGCTTAAATTCTGACTCATTAAGAGCAATTTTTATGCACAGAATCCTGAGACCTATTCTTGAAGGTCCACATTCAGCAAATCTAGATTGTGTCTCAGGGATTTCTATGTTTAAAATGCTCTCCCAGTGCTTCTACTGCACAGTGAGTTTTGGGAATTATTGAAGTAGAGCACCTGGCATAGTAACTTCCGTAGATCAGGTGTTAAAGGAATGTTTGGGCAATAAATGAAATAATAAATAGAAAATTTTAAATGTCTATTTCAGATTTATATACATCTTAATTCTAATATATTATTACTGCTAAACTGATGGGCAATTTAGAGATTGACTTATGTTCTTTCGGTCTCCTAATCGCCAAACCTCCCTCTGATTCTCCTCACTGTCATTAGACTTAACCTTCTGAAAGACAAACCTAATCTATTCGCATCCCAGTTTCAATGGGTCTCTGTCATCTACAGAAGAAGGTCTAAACTCTTCTGTGTAGCTTAAGAGGCTCTTCACGATTTGGCTCCTTCTTACTTCTTCAGGCTTAGCTCTTACTGCTTTCTACCTTGGACTCTTCAATTTAGCCCACGGAAGTGTTTGCAGCACACCATTAGGTCATTTTTCTGGGCTCTTAATTCTGCTAATAATATCCTTTCATACTTTACTTACTTGGCAAACTTCTTATTTTTAAAAAAATATTCAGCTCAAGGGTAGCAGTCTCCATCCTTTGTGCCATTACTATGTATCTCTATTACAGTACCCAGTCATTATACAATACTGAATTTATTTCTGATTGAGCCCAGAAGAGAAACTCTATACCTGTAACCTGGAAAATTCCAGTTTGCTAGCTTGGAAGGGGTAGCAAACTGGAAGCTGGGAGAAAATACAAAATTCTGCAAGGAACAAAGCAAGCAGGTAGACCCCCATGAATCTTTCTTCTTCTGCCACTATAGAGAGAGAAAGGAAGGACAACCTAACTTGTTCTTTGATTTCGAGAGATTCAGAGGAGTGAGAAAGCCCTCCACTGAAAATGTCCAAGGTAGCTAGGTTATTCATTATGGCTTGGTATGTAGGGCTTAAGAAGTTAGTTTTCCAACAAGGATTTTACTTTTATAGTATTCTTCAAGGTAGCCAAATAGTAATGCCAAAGTTTGAATTAGTAAATGCATTTCTTTGAGAAGCAAAACAATTCAGTCCCCTCAATGGTCTCACTTAATCTAGGGTAAATTGTAGGGTACTTAAAGGTGAATATACTTCAAGCGATTCTCCATAAATATTGTTTCTCTAATTCGAGGTTTTGATAAGTACTGAGCAGTACTGAGTCACAATTACACTCTCTCTGCAGCTCTCCAAGTTCAGATATTCTAGATTCTAATATTCTGCCTTATTATTATGCTTTTATAATCAGTCTAGCTATTGGTAGGACTGACAATCTTTTATGGAAGTCTGAGAGTCTAATGAAGACAGGTGACTAAATAGAAGGGCTTGTGACACTGTACCCTTACACTAGTTCCAGGTACTGTAAACTTAGGGCTAGAGCTCCTAATGCTTATTTGTCTGAAGATGGAGATAAGACAACCTGATCTGGCATCAACACCCAAGTGGTACAATTGGAGAAGAAAGGAAAACACCATGCTGGGCTTTCTAAGAGTGGCTGTAACAGTTATAATACGTACTGGGACAGATAATCTAATATAATACTTAGCCAAGTATTACAACTCCCATGCTTCAGAGGGAGTAAAATTGTAACTCACTGCTGCTCAATACTTATCAAAAACTTCGATTAAATAATATTTGTCTATGTCATAGATAAGAGAAAATGTGTGGGTGATAGATCAGAGAAAAATTATTTTCACTTTATATTTTATATAGGTTCTAGAAACTCTAAATTATAAAACATAATCCTATAAGCATACCATTTCTAAACAAGTTTAAATAATCCTGCAATAGGGGCCTAAAGCAGTAATGTAATAAAACATAATTTAATGATTTTCATAGGTTAGAAAAAAGTTCCAAAATCTTACAAATTTCCAATACATTCAAAAGAGTTTTATTTTTATTACTAAGTACTGTATTTTGCCATGTATAATGGACTCTGGTGTATAACGCACACTTATGTTTTTGACCCAAACTTTCAGGAAAAAAATCTTTTATTTTATTTCTTTTAATTCAAATTTTTATTTGTTTACATTTAGGTACTTATTTTTTGTATTATAAAGGAATTTTAACATTTATTTTTTAACATATTATGGTACAAGAAATTTTATGGAACAAATAATTACAAAACACAAGAACAGATACAAGGTACAAGAAATTTTATGTACCAGTAACAAATTTACCATATTTATGCATCATAGAAGGCCAAGAATTCTTCGTTGTTGTAAGTTTGTCATAAGTTCAACAAAACTGATTATTGTTTTCCAGGGTATTATTTTGCATATGGATATCGTTATTGATTTCTAGAGTTACACTTTTAACTCATAAGCACAAATAAAAATTAAAAACATTTATATAGATGTGGAATTAGTACAACCCATGGATAATGCGCATCCTTATTTTTCCCTCATAAATTTGGGCAAAAAACTGCATTATACACAGCAAAATACGGTAGTTCATATCCTAACTTACACAACTCAAAAAGAAATTGCAAAAAATCTTACTACTAATAATTGAGTTATATTTTATCTAACAAAGATTCAAAGCCACAACATTCAATGAGGACCTGAAATACATATGGGGAAATGTCATTTTACAGTAAAAATTAGTGCATGGAATGATTATACAATCAAATCTGCTTAAGTTCATCAGGACTCTGTAATTCAGGCCTAGATTAGAAAATCCTAAACCTATTTTTCTAGGTGATGGTAGTTGTTACAGTTAATTTCTTTTAATGAATATCAGCAGAATAAAATATATATTCCATTATAATTATGTCAAAATGTATATAATGTTTAATATGGAAGTAAAATAAGTTACATAGTTTCTTATAAGGTGCATCTTTTTCACAAAAGTAAAAGTTATTTCAGATGACATATTTCATAGGAAGAAAAGGAAAATTAAAAATTTTCCCCACCAACCCAGTGCTGTGTCCAAGCTACATGTTAAAAGGACATCTCTACTTGTTACCAGAAGGTGTAAGAGAGCGGCATGCTTGAACGTCATTTCTTTTTCATCATTCGTACCTAAGTAAGCAAAAACATATTTAAAGACATAGGATATACATTAGAATTTTAGACTATGTATCTGAATGCTTAACAATAATAGCTAACATTTATTGAGTGCTTACTATATGCCAGACTGTATATAAGCTGGTTATTTCATTGAATCTATAACAATAACCCTATTAGGAGAGATTAATTATTATCCTTTTATGGATGAGGAAATAGTCCTAATGAGGTTAAGTAACTGTCCCAGGTCAATTTGTGAATAAATGGTGGAGCTGACATTCAATCCCAGACAGCTGACCTTAGAGCTCATACTCTTGTTGCTTCCAAAGAATATTCAATTATTCTACTCTTGATGGGAAAACAGGTTAGTGACTCCCAGTTATGAAACAAAAAGAAAATTAAACTCATGACTTGCCAATTGGATAAAATAAAGGTGGAGGATCATAACAAAGCAATAGCTTAAAATGGAGGTGGACACCTGGAAATATTTTGTCCAAAGATATGACTCAAGCAAAAGCTGTATTCACAGAGACAAGCCGATTGTCCAATTAATGTATCCGTGTAGTTCCAGAGCTTTTTGACAATGATAGATTGGATTTTAATGTGTGCAAAAGTGAGACCAAGAAGACAGGACCCACGGCCCCGGTTTAACAAGAGAAGCTCGACTTTTCTCTGCTTTATATAGTGGGATCCCATGAAATATTTATTTGAACAGAGTTCTGCTAAAACGTTTGAAAATTGTTGACCTAATCAGTGAAGATAAGGCAAACGTTTAGTAGTTATTGGGAATCAAGAGGCAACAGGAGAATCAATTATGGGTGGAAAGAAGTCAATCATGACCTGGAAGGGATGAGACAGGGCAGAGAAACCAGATTTGATATCATTTTTCTTATGTCCTTAGGAGAACATTTCTTACAGTGTAGATCTGCAGCTGATGAATTCTTTCAGCTTTTGTATGTCTGAAAACATCTTTATTTCACCTTTGTTTTTATGTTTTTGTGTAGTATAGAAAACTAGGTCTATGGGTTTTTTTCTTCAGTTTTTGAAGATGTTACTCCACTATCTTTTCTCTTGCATTATTTCTGACAAGAAATCTGATGTCATACTTCTTTTTCTTTTATGCAACATTTCCCCCCCACTCTGGCTGCTCCTATAATTCTCTATTTACTACTGGTTTAGAGCAACTTGATTATGATATGCCTTGATGCAGCTTTATTATGCTTCTTGTGCTTAGGGTTCATTGAGTTTCTTGGATTTGTGTGGGTTTGCAGTTTTCACTAAATTTGGAAAGCTTTCAGTCATTATTTCTTCAAATATTTTTTCTGTTTATCCCCTTTTTGCCTCTTCTTTGAGAACTCTACTAGTACTCTGAGCTATTTGAAGTTGTTTCACAGCCCACTTTTCTTTTTTTTAAAAAGTTCTTTTATCTACCTGGATTTTATTTCGGATAGTTTTTGTTGCTATGCCTTAAAGTTAACTAATCTTTTCTTCTGCAATATTTAATCTGCCATTAACCCCATGAGTGCATTTTTCATCTCATACATTGTAGTGTAGACTCTAGAAGTGTGATTTGTATCTTTTTTATGTCTCTAACTTATTGAACCTATGGGATACGATGATAAGTTTCAGTGTCCTTCTCTGGTGATGCTAACATCTTTGTCAGTTCTGAGTTTGTTTTGATTGATTATTCTCATTATGGATTGTATTTTCCTGTCTCTTATTATGCATCATAATCTTTGACAGACATTGTGAATTTCACCTTTTTGGGTACTAGATATTTTTGTGTTCATATAAATTCTATTAAGTTTTGTTCTGAGATGCGGTTAAGCTCCTTGGAAATAGTTTGATCTTTTGGGTCTTGCTTTTATGATTTGGTAGCGAGGTCCAGAGCACTGCTAAGTCTCTGGGATAATCATTCCCCACTAATGAAGCAAAACTTTCCTAAGTACTGTACTCAAAACCCCACAAATTCTGAGTTTTTCTAGTCTAGCTGGCGGGGACAGGAATTCTTCTCTTCCCTGTATGAAGGCAGAGTACTATTCCCTCAACCCTTTCAGATGGTTTGTCTCCCAAACTTCAGGTAGTTCTCCAAACTCACATACACTCTGTGATCAGCACTCTGATGGATACTTGAGAAAGCCTGCAGTTCTCCAGGACTCTCTGTGGGAAGCTCTCTGCTGTCAAATACGCTATCCTTTGAACTCTAGCCGCTTTGGTCTCCCTGGCTTTTCAGTTCTGTTTCCTTAACTCAGATTGTCCACCGGGCTCTGCCTGTGCCATAGCCTGGCAACTCTTTCAAGGCAGTGAGCTAGAAAAATGGCGGGGCTCACCTCACTTGTTCCCCATTTCTCAGGAATCACTGTCTTGCATTGCTTGATGTCTATGCTCTTAAAAACTGGTTTCATGTGTTTTGTCTTTGTCATTTTTCCCCCCTCTGTATTTCTGGTAGGAAGGTAAATCTAATATCTGTTACTCCATCTTGACCGGAAGCAAAAGTAAAAAAATGACTTTGATCTATTTTTTGACCTTCCCCCCCCCCCCCCCCCCGCCACCACCCCTTTTGGGAGGAAACTAGGTAGTGCAGATGTTAACATTATTAGGATTAATTTGGTTTCTGTAATAGGAATCTGTCATATAATATATGTCAGTGGAGCTTCACTAAGAAGCAATGCCAGATGATATTTTTTACTTTTTCCTCCTTAGCTGATCCTCCAGTATTTGTTTGTGGGTGCCATATGCTGAGTTACAGTTTTGCCTTTATCCATGATTAATTTCTGCATCTTCTATATTACATTTTTACTAATTTGATAAATTTATACCATTTTCAATAATGACTTTTATTTGCACTCACCTTGGTGAAGAGCATCACTTATTACTTTTTCTTGTTCCTTTAAGAGGAACCTTGTTTGGTCAAAAATAACAGTGGCAAATTTCCAATTGGCAACAGGAAGACTACAGAGGTGTCCAAGTTTTATTAAGATAGGAGTAGCTGCTGCTTCTAGGAGACAGTATGCTTGGCACTGGCTATCTGCAAAAATAAAGGCATTAAAGGCAGGTAAAAAACAGTGTGCTCTTTTTGACAAACCAATTAAACATGTTGCTTTGTGAAAACCTGAACTCGATCTAAATTCTTTACTGACTAAAAAATCATGAGATTGTATACAGGCTTATTTTAGGATATTTATTCTAAATAAACAAGTACAAGTGAACTCCCCCCTCCCATGAAAAGTATAATTTTATGGCTATCTTGTTTATTAGAAAGGATTTATTAAGTAACTAATTCAACATGGCAAGTATGAAGAGCCATATAAAGAGAATCACATAATTTTTTTGCTTTTCCTTTGACTATTAGCTTACAACCTTAAGCCAAACAAATTTGAACAATGACAAATTATTCTAGATTTCACTAGAATATCAGTATTTAAAGATGTGCATATTCATCTAAAGATCATAAATAGAACTGAACCAAAAGAATGAAAAGATATTCAAGAACTACTGTCATATTTCTTTGTTGATTTTAATAATGAGCATGATGTTCTTACGCAGGCTATTCTTTAGGAGTCAAAGAATATTCTTCTTTACAGCAGAATGAAAAGTTTAATCTTTAGAAATCAATAATAACTTATTTACATCACCCTGAAAGTGGGTAAGGGAACAGAGAGAGCAACCCTTAACAGATCATCTTCTAGATTGGGCACAAGAGTCTGAGTTATTTGTTTTTCTCTGATGAATGTAGGGAAGCAGCAATTCAAATGAAGGACGAAATAACACTTAGTCGACTACAATAGGGCAACAGGGAGGGGCACAGGCCGTGAATAGGGCATTCCTGGTTTGGAAATAACTTGAAAGTAGAAGCGGAACAAGGAAATATCTGAAGCAAGTGAAGAAAATTATATGGAAAATGAGGTATATCCTAGATACCCAGGAAAGAGTTTCCCAATTTACTTAATTTGAATGTATCTTAAAAGCATATAGCATACCTGATGCTTGAATTTCAATGACATCATCTGCTCCCCTTTCCTGATTTATTTTCTCTGGAGTTTTATTAGTACAAACAGTAGGGCTTTCTTCTTGAAGAGTCAAAGAATGTTCTTCTTTATCTTGAAATTCTAATAAAAATATTAATTTGCATTGTTCAGAAGAAACTTAATGTTGCTCTGCTTAAGTGCTTTTTCTATTATGATCACCATTGTTAAACTTCTTTGAAACACCATCAGTGTTAAGTTGAACGATTCAGGAAAATGGACCTAACACTGTGTTAGGTAGGAAGCTGAATGGTGTAATGGAAAAAACTTTGATCAGATCAGTGTTTCAATCTCAGTTCTGACATTAGCCTTAGTTTCCTCATATCTAAATATGGATAAATGTACCTACTTTGAATATTATTATAAGCATTAAACACCGAGTCCAGTTTCTGACACCTAATAGAACATGTGCTGTTCTACGTTACTTCATTTCTCTGTGACTTTCCAAATACCTTATTTCTCTATGTCATGAATCCTTCCCAGTCAGCTCCCCCTGACACCATGGGGAATCCTGTCCCAGTTTGATGTAGTCTGGGACTGGTAGTAACTCTGCCCAGTTCTGGTGTTTAGTTAGCAAGCCATTTGACCCTCAAACTAAGCTCCTTTCTCCAACTTAGCCTTTATTAGTACTAAAGGTAATACTTTTGTATATATTTTACTTATTTTATAATTGATTCAGGGTCAAGATCTGTGCACACTAATAGTATATAGAACAGAAAACTGAAGTATGCTCAACTCTCACACATAAATATTTTTGTATTTATTTCATCTGCATAAACTATGTCAAACATATTCTATGAGTGTAACACTGACTTTTTACCAGAAGTGAAATGATATGACATTATACTATCTTTGATATGGTTAAAAGCAGTTAATGTGAAACAGTTACAACTTGAACAGAAACTCTTTGGTAAAGTTAAATAGAGTAATAAGTAATCAACTGGGCAAAATGTTCTTAAGTTTACATTAAGATATAAGTTAAAATACTGAGATAGAAATGTCAGCTAAAAGAGAAAAAAGACTGGCAGAATGATCAACAAAAGTTAGAAATATTATGAATCTATATGGTCAAGTTGTAGAAAACAAGTTTTACAAATAATGACTTATCTTGTAAGTTCAAATGCACTTTTTAATTTTCTTGAAAAATACGTATCTACATCTATATCTATATACAAGGTTGGACAATTAAGTTCGTGAACTCATCCTAGAAAAACTGCTACTTCCTTGCTGAGTATCACTACGGTCACCTTCAAAGTACTCCCCTTGGGAAGCTATGCACACATGCCAGCGCCTAGTCCACCCTTCAAAACAATTTTGGAACTCTTCTGGAATGGCCTTCAGAGCTGTCGTCGTATTACCCTTGATGTCCTGAATGTTATCAAAATGTCTTCCTTTCAATATTTCCTTTATCTCTGGGTAAAGAAAGAAGTCATTGGGGGCCAGATCAGGTGAGTAGGGAGGGTGTTCCAATACAGTTATTTGTTTACTGGCTAAAAACTCCCTCAGAGACAGTGCTGTGTGAGCTGCTGCATTGTTGTGATGCAAGAGCCATGAATTGTTGGTGAAAAGTTCAGGTTGTTTTCATCTAACTTTTTCACGCAGTCTTTTCAGCACTTCCAAACAGTAAACTTGGTTAACCGTCCAGTTGGTATAAATTCATAATGAATAATCCCTCTGATATAAAAAAAAGTTAGCAACACCATTGCAACAAGTTTGCGAACTTAATTGTCAGACCTTGTACATATCTATCTCATACACAGTAAGTATCATGAATCAATGACATTTTCTTTGACTTTGAAAAATAATATATTCTATCTGGAAGAGCTTTGTTTCTTTACTTTCTATAACAAATTATACACTTAGTCCTTGAAGCCATCATATATCTATGCCAAAATATTACTAAATTACCCACCATCTTTTTCATCAAAGTCTATGACTTCAGTCTTTGAGGTGCAAGTTTTATGTTTATTTCGCAGCATAATAAAATTGCTCAAAGGGTCCAAATCATTCTCCAATTTTTTACCATGTTTAAAAGATGCTTTTTCAATTTTTGAAGAGGGAGATGATTCAGTAGATATTACTGTGCAGTCAAGTTCCAAGTAATCTTTATTTTCTTTAGTTTGGACTAATCTACAAGCTAGTTCTTGATCATTCTTTGTTTTTTCTTCTCTTGTTGGACTTTTAACAGAGATATTTTCATCAGAAAGACACAGGTCTGGTACTTCTTCTGCCAGAGGTGGACTTTTTTGTGGAGGTGATAAATTATCATTTGTAGATTCCTCATTAATAAGTGCAATAGGTGAGGAACAACTTTTGTGGTCTAGCCATGCTGAAAACAGAAAATGAAAATATACAAGTGACTTCCATGCCTAAATGAGTGTTCTACTAGGGTGTTAGATAACGTTTAGTTGTGGGTTCTTATTAATATAACTTGATCCTTAGGAGTACTTTGTTTACTGCTTTGAAAATCAATTTTTGGTCTGAATAAAATAAATTTTTTTACAGAGTAAAAATCCAGCACCTCTCTTTCTCACTACTGAAGCTAGGTTACCATGTAAAAAAGAATTTGAGAAAGGCTATTGCCACTAGGCTTATAATAACTCATAGCCTTGGAGGTAACGCTTATTCTAAGGATCAAAAACAGACTGAAAGTAAATACTTGCAATACATATACTTGAAAAAGGACTGTATCCAAAATATATAAAGAACTCTTATAACTTAATATTTAAAAATAAAGCCAATTAACAATTTGACAAAATATTTAAATGATACTTCATGTAAGATATACATAAGCTGCAACGTGGATGAATCTTGAAAACATGCTAAATGAAAGGAGCCAGTTATGAAAGCCCACATATTGGATGATTTCAGTTATATGAAATGTCCAAAATAGGTAAATCTATAAAGACAGAGAAAAGATTAGTGGTTCCATAGCTGGGGAAAATGGGGAGTGACTGCTAATGGGTGCAAGATTTCTTTTTGGGGATGGTATAAATGTTCTAAAATTGATTGTGGTGATTATACAATTCTGTGAATACACAAAAAACGTTTAATGCTATACTTTTAATAGGTGCATTGTATGGTATGTGAATTATATTTCAATAAATCTGTTTCATACATACATATACACTGGGTGTGCCAAAAAAATGTATACACATGACTTGTATTCATCTTTTGTTATCGGTATACATTGAGTATTACAATATTAATATAGTTTTTCCTTTCTTAAAATATGTATACATTTTTTGCCACCCTCTGTATATATTTAAAAAGATATACAAATGGCCAATGAGCATGTAAAGAGATGCTTATCATCATTAGCCATCAGGAAAATACAAATTAAAACCACAATGAGATATCACAACAGATCCATTTAGAATGGCTAAAATTTAAGACTGTCATTATTAAGTTATGGCAAGGATATAGAATAACAGGAACTCTCACACATCGCTGGTATGAATGTACAATGGCGCAACCACTTTGGAAAACAATTTAGTCATTTCTTATAAAGGTAGACATACACCTACCATAAAACCCAGTAACTCTACTCCTAGATATTCACTCAACAGAAATGATAACATACGTCTACAAAAAGATTTGTACAAGAGTATTCCTGGTAGTTTTATTCATAACAGTAAAAAGCGGAAAAAAACTAGGAGAGTTGAAAAATGAACAGTGGTACATCCATGTAATGAAAAATTCCACAGTAATAAAAAGAAATGAACTAGTGATACACACAACATCATGAGTGAATCTCAAAATGTTATGCTGAGTGGACGAAGCCACACACAAAAGAGTTCATATTGTATGATTCCATAAATGAAATTCCATAACAAGAATGGTTACCTGGGGTTAGCAGTGAAGGTTGGTAGGGAAGAGGGGTGAGATGGAGAGAGAATCACTGCAGAATGAAAAGGGACACAAGAGAACTTTTGATGATAAAAATATTCTGTATCTTAATTGTGGTGGAGTTTCACAAGTATATACATTTGACAAAATGCATCAAACTGTATAGTCAGAATGGATGCATTTTATTATATGTAAATATAAAATTAATTTTAAAAATGCTTATAGGGTCAGCTAAATAATGGAAATTAGTGAAGCATATGGCCAGTCCTTAAATCATAATCTTTGGGAAGATACATTTTATATTTTTTCCTTCCAAAATATGGTCTAGAAATTTTTTTGTTTTTGTTTTTGCTTTTGTTAGGGATACTGGTATAAATTTTACTTTCCTCTGAACTATACTAAATGTAAGATAAAAGTGCAAGAGTAATGATGAATGCCTACTAACAGCTGGTCTCAATTTGTGAGTGCTGATAACTATGGCAACCTGGAGCGTGTGTGGTCTAAAATGGTGAGCTGCTATTGGCCTCAGTCAATTGTTGTCATGAAAATCTGAGTCTGGTTTTTGGAATCTCAAAGACAATTTCAAAATACAGATCACTTATGTGTAACCTGCAAATTTTAAATGTTGGTAACTAAAACACCATATGAGTTAATATTATGTGGGCTGAATAGGAAAATAAGTACTACCAATTTGCAACCTTTGAGATATTTTCTAGAGATATCTTGGTATGTTGAGCAGGTAAATAGGAACTGTTTATTATTTCATTTTTTCTGATTATTTTCCTTTACTACTTTCTCCTTAACCACCCCTACCCTGACAACTTGGTCATATATATATTTAAAATTCAGGCTAAGTATGTTCCATTTACTATAATGGCATACATAGCAACCAAAATAACTCAAAAGACTTTTTTGTCTTTTTAAATTGTATAAGTGAAAAATGCTAAATGAGTAAACTTTTTAATAACAAAGAAGATTTTCTATTGTTGAGGAGAGATTACTAGATATTATCAAACAAAGTTCAGCTGTCAAGTCGAAAAATAACAGTGCTGGTTTGTGTCTAGGCTGATGTAAACAGAAACTGAGATAGCAATTAATCATTTATAAACGGAAACAAGTCACTTTAATTGAAAATGGCTAGAAATTTTAAAACTGAAACTGCTGAATTTTAGGACAGAAAAAGATTTTAGGATTAGCTAGTCAAACTTCCTCATTTTTTCAAGGAAGAAAATGGGGCTTATAAAGCTTAAAGTTATAAATTCTGGCAGAAACAGAGCTAATACTGAATGCTGAAATTTAGTTATATTTTTCCAATCACCTAGTGTAAAGCCAGTATTTAACATCATCTCATCCTTAAAATATTCACACAAGTGATGCTTACTCTTAAGTACTTACCTTCTAACTGAAGCACTTTGGTAGGCAAAAATATCTCCTTTTTAGTATCATTAGAGGATAGATCATGATGACACAGATGTGTAGTCAGAGGTTCCAAAGATTCTGTCACTGTCAGATTTAATCCTGCTTCTTTCCACCACTCTGGGTTTACAGGATTAACCACAAAGCATTCTTCTTCAACAGAAAGTATCTTTTTCAAATCTGTAACTGAGTATTGACTATTGGGCTCTTCAGTTCTTGGCACTTAAAAAACAATAACAACCCACAAAACAAATAGTCTGAAACAGTCCACAGGGCAAAATAGATGAAAAATACAATAGACAGAACCACTGAAATTTTCTTATGAAATAGATTTTCACATATTACAAAAAAGTGAAACTTGAAGTTATATCTGGTAGTTCATCTTCAAGATGCTAATATTTGTAAAAGTCCAAAATATTATAGCAATAGTAGTCACATAAAAAATTTATTTCAATCTGTGGAAATATCATGAAGCTAAAATTATTGTAATATTTAGTAGGTGATGAACCAATTTTTTTGTTTGACTCTTTAGTATTTACTACATTAATGCATCTGATAATATTTAGAAGAATTAATGTAAGATTTATTAAATCAGAAATTCTAATTCATTATAATGAGTCTAAACAAGAAAATATATTTAATCAGATTTTATGGTAATTATCTTCTTAGATATTGTGGCACAGAGCTTTCCACTTCATTACTTTTAGCCTAAATAGGGACAAATCATAATGTACGGAGGAATTGAACTAGCACAATTACTTCACATTATTATCTGCATTATAGCCATCAACCCCAAATTAGGAGTATAAATTTTGAAATTCTCATTTTGGAACTGTGCTTTTTACAATGACAGTAATAATAATAAAAATAATAAAACTGACAATTATATTTGTACTGATTGTATGTTTTTGTCTGTATATTTTACTTAGCATTCAGAATCAATTAAGCTTTACCTGGAAGCAAAAAGCTTCTGCAGCTTTCTAATTGCCCTGCGCTATAGCATTTGTTAGCTGATTCTTCAGCAGTAAGCAAATTACTGAAAAAAGAAGAATTAAAGCTTAATACATTAATAATATTGAATCATTTTGCATAATAACATTTGCATAATAAAATGCTAATTATATGAATCAGCAGTAAGCAAATTACTGAATAAAGAAGAATTAAATCTTAATACATTAATAATATTGAGTCATTTTGCGTAATAAAATTTTGCTTTAAGAGAAGTATTTTTTCTGTTGTTTTTTTTTTTTACACTCAAAAGTAAGTGAAAAATTAACTATTTTATAAATGTGTAACCTGAGACCATAGACCAAATTTCAAATTCTTACTTTCTCCTACCCCAGGAAGGTTTGGCAATTTGTCAGCTCCTTAATTGCTCCGGCTTGCCTATAATTTACTCCTACCTCTATGGCCCTCAATGACCATGGAGCCCGAGGAGGCTGACTTGGGAGGGTTTTAGCACTTCTTTCCATAAACTGTGCCAGCACCAACCCTATAAGTCACCCAAAATAAAAACATAATTTAAGTAAAATTACTGTATTTACCATACAAAATAGTAGCTTCAACACAAACTTTTAAAAAATTGCTTTCTAAACCGAAATTCTAAACAGAATTTCTAAACAGAAATTCTAAACAGAAATTCTGGAGACTCTATTGGCTGAGGATCAGAACTATGAAAAAGTTTTGTCTGCTCTATCTTCTTGGAAAGTGACAGGTCCTAAAGTTTAGTTCAGATCCTTCAATCTTGGTGAGGTGTGAGTGAGTGATGTGTGTCTGTTTGCGCACTTGGGGGTACTGGGGGGAGGAGAGAAGAGAGGAAGTATGCATGACAATCAATGTAAATTACAGCACATCAATAGCTATGAAGTTATTAGCCTTGGTAGGGAAGAGAGCATTAATTCACAACCCCCTTAATCTATGCCGCCAAACCTCCCACTCCCTCCTAAGTGCGAATTGACTGTATTCTATTTCTCTGTTCATATGAAACATATGAGCATGCTAATTATATGAACCAGGAAATCTGGTTCTAGTTAAGGGCTCTTAACTTATTATGGCTGAATTGTGGCCCAAAATTCATATATTGAAGACCTAACTCTCAGTACTTCAGAATGTGACAATTTGCAAATAGTGCCTTTAAAGAAGTAATTAAGTTAAGATACGATGGATAGGATGGACCCTAATCCAATAGGACTAGTGTCCTTATAAAAAGAGGGGATTAGAATACAGACATGCATGGAGGAAAAACCATATGAAGACAAAGGGAAAAGACAGCTATCTACGAGCCAAGGAGGGGGGGTCTCAGAATACATCCAACTCTGCCAATATCTTGATCTTAGACTTCTAGATTCAACTGTGAAGAAATAAAATTAAGCCACCCACTCTATGATATTTATTACGGCAGTCCTAGCAAACTAATACCCCACTACAGTCTTTCATGGCAGTGAGTGCCAGCCAAATAGAGGCAGTGCCACGGGCAAGCATTCAGTGGCAAAATCCTAAGCAGATTGTTCCAGGGCCAGAATCTTTAAAATTTTTCAAGTTTTTATTTTATTTTTAATGGTAATATACTCACATTCAAAATACTAAACGTATAAAGGAATGTGGCTCTGTCATTTACCAGCTCCCATATTTCCAGGTTACCCAGTTCCCTTACTAGACACAACCAACATTACCAAATTCTTTTGTGTCCTAAAGGTATTCTAGTCATACAAAAACAAGTATGTACATGGATACTCATATATTCCCTCCAGTTGCTTACTATAGACACTGTTCTATCTCTTAAGATTTTTTTTTCACAGAGGTATCTTGAAAATTGCCTTTACATGGAGAGATTTAATTAAAGACAGCTTGATATGAATTGCAATTTGAGTTCTAGATATAATCTTTACTTACATTGTACAAACAGGAGAACAAGGAACTGTCTGAAGTCCTGTACATAATGAATGGACAGAAAAATGTTGGGTTTTTTTTTTAGGTGTAGATAAGTTAATGGTATTTCTAACTCTTCTAGCATACATAAACATTTTTTAAATCATAATATTACATGAACATTGAATAAAATTAAATATAATTTAGAACTTTTTGTTAGTAATTATTATGCTTGATCATTACGTTGCAACAAAAAATTTTCAATAAAAAACTTGGGTTACCTGAAATACAAAATAACAGTTTAAAATTTCCATCTATAAAAGGAATTACACATATATCACATAGTGTCTCACTTATGATGATGGTGATTTTTAAAAAGTACATTAACAACTAAATTTTATTGCTTTTAATCCTGACTTGTGTAGTCCGTATTTAGGAGATAGTACTGTTTTTATGTCCACACTAAGTATTGGTGATGCTAAGTAAATAGTATTAATAGCAAGTAAACATGCACCTAAATAAATCTGGAGTCTAAGTGGCCACCACAGAGTTATATATTTATAGGGTGGACTTGACAAACTGATCTTCATTCATTCATAAGTAGTCAGTATGTTTCTATCACTTTCATAAAGAAATAAACTTCCAAATAGATGATCAATGTGATCCAATTATAAATGTAATTAATAACCATATCATCAGCATAGTTAAGAAACAATACTATTTGGCATTACACTGGAACAAAAGATGATTCTAAGATTCCAAATTTGACAGAATTATAATACTGACAATAATAAGATTCCTTTGGGGGATTGAAAAGTTAAATTTATAAAAATGTAATAAGGATTAGCAAGACTGCTAATACTGAGCTAAAACATAAAATTTTATTTACTGAGTTATAAGATTTCTACTTTTAGTATCAATGCTATTTCTTCCATTTTTCTTCTTCAATCTTTGTAACTCTCTGTATATTATCTAGTTTTGATGCTCAAAGAATAATGAGTTAATGATAATAAAAAATGTAAAGGGACAGATAAGAGAAAAAAATCATAACTTGGATCGCAATAATAAAATTTGAAACATGAAAACTGTCCCCTACTAGACTTTCTATGTGAATGCATTGTACTTTAACATCATATGTAGGTAACCTCTGATGAACTCAATGATTTATTCAAAATGTCCACCTGGTTCACTGTACTCTGGTTCACTGCGTTCTGGTTGATATTGGCTTTGAGTGGCCAAAATCTCTGTGGAGCTGCATTTTATATCCTCAATTCCATGCTTGGTAGTAAGATCTGAAAAGAAAAGGAAGAAAGCCTACTATCAGGCAACGTGCTATTAAATTAGATTTTTGGAATCGTATTCACTCGTCTATGGCAATGACTCTGTTTTACTTAGTCCACCATTGGAGCCAAGTGAAGGCTGGGAGTATAATAACACAGTCATGCAGGAAAGTCACTTGTCTTTCGAGTTAGCATTCATAAATTTGCATCTGCTGCTAACAAGCCCCTCGGCCACCCTGCAATTTTGAGCTCTGGTATACTTTCAAGTTCTGGTATGAATTTGATTAACTTACTCTGGTTGGCTTTTCATTCTCTTGCTTTCATGTGTAGGCTGATTAGTAATTCTCTTGATTTAATCTTGTCAACAAGAATTCTTTCAGATCTGTGGCCTATTGATAGCTAGCATCTCTGTTCTCAATGGATATCACAAATCCCCCTTCACTCCTCCCTAATATTACATGTCTTTAATCATTTCAACTGAAATTTATGAGGGAGTAGTTAAATACTTGGGTTCAAATTGTCACTAAAAAGAATTAAACAATATTTACTAAATCTAACTGGGATGAAACCATCTAAATTTTAGGGCATGACTCTCCCATCTGATTCCATGAATCATAAACTTACTCTGAGCTTCTCCATACCTAACTAAAGTCAGTATAGAAGACGTTAGTGCTTTGTCATTGTATATAAGAAAACAACCTAAAAATTTTCATATAGTCATAGGTGTCTTAGCTTTATTTGTGTAATTATTTTGAAATAGATTAATTTCAGAGATGTTTTAAGCTTGTAAGCAAATAAAGAGTAAGACAATGAGAAAAGAGTCGCATCAGTAGAAATCTCATGAAATCCTGAGATTTCGTCATATAACATGCAGAACATTTTTTAAAAACCTGGAGGTTCAGAAAAAGTTTAATGAACAAGAATTTTTATAACAAACATTATTAAGTAGTTTATACAAGTAATAGATCTTTAAATTAATTCCCACCTCTTTTGAGAAGCTCTTCACTTTCATCTACATAATTTATTATTTCTGGCATTAAGTTTAATGACTCCTTTGGCTCTGAAAGTGATGGAATATCAACTTGTTTGAGGCTTGTAGATATTAAGAATTCACACTCCGGCAAAATTGACGGCTGAAGTAATATATAAGCAAAACAACCTTTTAGTGAGGTTTTCCAAATAAAGATTCTTGAATTCACAAACAGATATATTTGTTTAATTGGTGTACCAAATTTTAAACTAAGTGTACACTCAAAATTTTTAATGCTATGCATACATTTGAAAAAACAGAAGTGTAGCAGCCAAAAATATATTATATTACAAGCAGTTCCAAGTAATGTCCTTTACGGCCACTGATTACATTCGTGATGTACACTATCCCTCAGTGCAGGAATATCTTCTGCTGGGCTAATAACAAATTTTAAAAATTCTAAATTATAAACAATCACTGCAGCAGATGAGAGATGGTGAATGGGGAGAAATAACAAGGGGTAGATTGAATGGAATGGATCTTCACTGCACTCCTTGAAATGTTTCTCTTTCATTCCTACAGAATTGGATTTCTCTACAAGTGAGACTGTATTTACTATGTGTACAACTCTCAAGAGTTAACTGGGGAGGAAGAGGGAGAATGGAGAAAAGGTGTTAATAGGCAAATTAATATTTTTTACCACATGTGGTAAAATATTTAATTGTAAGGAAATCCTATGAATGCCTTAGGACATCTATATCTATATAATCTCCTTCGAATGTTTTAAAAACAGCCCCAAATATAAAACATTTCCCATTGTTTTCAAAAAATGCTTATATTAATAGTAACTGTAAAAGCATCTAATCTATGTGGGTCTAGTTTTTTGAACTTGTTAAATTGCAAAAAGTTGTTTTCACTCTCAACTGCTAGAATTTTTTACATACTAACATCATAAAACAATTTTGTGTGCTATTGGAACTGTATGCTAAAAAACAGGGGCTACCTTTAACATGTATCTTCTTTAATCACTGGCAGCACCTAAAATGCAGTCTCAGACCATTCTTATTTTTACTCTTCCAATGAGATCATTTCTATTATAGTTCAAGTATTATCTGTTTTGTGTATAACTCACAAATTGACATTTCTAGCTCTAGTCTCCAGTTTTTATATTAGAACATGGTCATTTAATGTCCTATACCAGGTATAATGATTAAAATCATTGGGAGAGGTTTTAAAACTCCCTATACCATCATAAATGGCACTATTTCATCTTCTATGCAGCTTATTGTTTCAGGTCTTATGTTTAGGTCTTTGTTCCATTTTGAGTTAGTTTTGGTACACGGTGACAGATAACAGTCTATGAGATTATTATGCTAAGTGAAATAAGTCACACTTAAGAAAAAGTTAAGAACCACGTGATTTCACTGCTATGTGGGATAATATAAAACTGAAAGCAACAAAGGAACAAGACAAACAAAGAAACAAAAACTCACAGACACAGACAATAATTTAGTCGTTACCAGAGGGTAAACGGGGTCAAATATATGGTGACGGAAGGAGAACTGACTCTGGGTGGTGAATACACAATGTGATATATAGATGATATATTACGGAATTGTACACTTGAAAACTATGTCACTTTATACTAACCATTATCACCCCAATAAATTTTAACTAAAAAAACCCAAACAATAACTCCATATACCCGGGTTTCATACCAGACCAATTAAATCAGAATATATCTTGGTAGGACGCAGACTTTAATATTTTATTAAAACTCCCCAAGTAATTCCAACATGTTGCCAAGGTTTAGAACCACTTTCTTAGAAGTAAATTTGGTTTCTTAACCGATACACGTGCAATCCATTATCAAGTCTTTTTAATTTGACAATAGTCAATGTATATTGACTGCTAAAATTTTTAAAAGTGTTCTTTACTACTTTAATAAAAATCTTACTGAAAGCAAGTATTATAACATCATTTAAACCTACTGTATCTTCTAGCTTCTCCTGACAAAAGTTCTCTTTATCCACGTAAAAAGCTTCTTTCACAAGACCTTTCCGACCTCCTTGAAAAGGGAAATGTTCACTTAACAAAAAATAAAACATTAAATCAGTGTTTACTAACAGCAAGTTACATACCCAATGTAGCCAATCAAAATATGTAATGATTAAAATTAGAGTTGAGGTAGAGCAATGATAAAATATTATTATTGATGAGATCTAGACTTGTGAGCATATAAAGAATATTTTCTCTTCTTAAAAATATTTATAATATTGGGCAATTAAGTACCTGAAAAAATTAGCTTCTGTGAAGGCCTGTTCTTTGAAATCTAAAAGGGGGTCCTTCAGCAAAAACAGTTTTAGCCTACTCAACAGAGTATGCAAGGTTGGTAGGTGACTTTTATAGGCAAAAACTATTTCTTCATCAATAAACAAATCTGAAAGAAATAAGAAGTATAAAGGAATAAGAAAACATCTGAAAGTTATACAAAAAGATCTACACAGTTATTGTAGTCAGTCATGAGATAAAGTTGGGGTTTTCGAACACATTTTTCATTCTTTAGTTCTTTGCTGTGCTGTGCATATAAAGCACGTAGCGTAGTACTGGTACATAGGTAAAAGCTCAATACATTTTAATGTTGCTTAGTACACTGAGTAGTAACCAAATAACCAGAAAGAGTTATAACAGATCATATGTTTTCAACATATATTAGTTTAATCAATGGAGGAAAATCTCTTGTGGCCATCTGCTTCAAAATAGCCAGGGGTAGCTTAAGCAAAATTGTAAAGAAATAAAAGCACTTGACTTTTGATGACTCTGATCTTTTCTTCTCTGCATCATTTTGCCTCTTCAGCTCTCCAATTCATCCCGAAGACTCTGACATGTAGGGAATGGAGATGGTCTGCAAAGCCTACAAGTGAGACCAACTCGGATGCTAGCATTCTAAGGTTATTCAAACATGTTTGTTATAAAATTAATTACAATGAAAGTTATATAGCAAAGTATCTTGAGAAGTGTGATATATCTTACCTATTAGGAAACACTACTGCTGACAGTTAATTGCTGGAATAACATTCTCCTCTCTATCCCTACCCTATCATGTTTGGGTTACTTTAGAATCTTAGCTAACTGTGCCAGGGCTTTAACAGTTTCTAAGCCAAGGGAAGAAACAAAACCTGGCTCCAGTCTTCAAAAAGCTCTTCAGTGGAAAGAGAATAAGGAAAATATAAACTCACATGAGGAACTACTCAGAAAGCCAAGCTCCCCAAAGCAAAAGCCACCTTGAAGGGGAGCAATGGTATCTTGTGCTGGGCAGTGGTATTTCAGCTAAGTAATTTTAGAATGATACAAGAGAGGGACAGCATGGAGTGATGTCTCCCATGGCCACCTACACCACTGGTGTGCATGTGCCTAATAAATATGTGATACAAAGCAGCCAGCCAGGGACCATCCCTGTGCCTGGTGCTAACTTGAAATGTCAACAGAGAACTTGTTATATAAACTAGCCTCCTAAGAGGTTGTTTGTCCGAACCTGTTAAGTTCTTGACAATCTTGTGACCCAGAGCTTCCCATGAGACACCAAAGAAAGCTAGCTATCAGTTCCATGTCTAAGCAGGGCTTATCTGAAAAAATTTAAAGATGGTTCATTTGTACATCCATTTTGTAAGTATTAATGAAGTTATATTAATAGTAAAAATGCAAACAGCATTTGTTTAGATTCCCATTTATACATTCCACTTCCAAACACAGACTTTCTGGCCATCTTCCCCTCCTACAGGTTCATCCTGGTATTTCTGGGAGTCTGTAGAGATATTATTTTCTAACTACCCTTTTTTGATGAAGCCACTAGATGGCAGCATCACATCACAATTCATGTTGTTTCTAACCATATAAAGGGGTTTGTTTGTTTGTTTGTTTGTTTGTTTGTTTGTTTGTTTAACCAAGGGTGCTACTTCCTTATATTCTTATGGCTATACACCGTTCCCTGGAGTTCTTAACTTTATTATATGTATCAACATAGATGTGAGGAGACTGTTTTCCTCAATTGTAGAGAAGTGTTAAACTGTCAAGAGAAATCAATTTTGGTTAGTTAACTTAGGAAAGGAGCAGAAAAAAAGAGATATACTGATAGGAAAGAAGACAGGTTTATTAATTGCAGAAGGTACTTCTGTCTTCCTAGAAAACCCAAGATAACTAAATGAAAACAAAAGAGTTCCTAAGGAATCTGGTAAAAAAATTATAAAATCAATGGTTTTCAAGTGTACAGAGGATGCCAAAAAAATGCATTCACATTTTAAGAAAGGAAAAAGCTGTATTAAAATTGCAATACTCAACATATACCAATAATAAAAGATAAAGACAAGTCATGTTTGACTTCTGCAATTACAAGAGGTGCTCAAAGTGGTTACATCAGCGTAATTTTAATACAGTTTTTTCCTTTATTAAAATGTGTATACACTTTTTTGGAACCCTCTCTGTATAAAAACTGAGTCAAAAATTAATGGAAAAACTCATTCATGATGGCTACAAATATATAAACACTTGGGAATAAATATAACAAAAATGGGCAGAAAGTATACGGAGGAAATCATAAAACTTTAATGAGGATCATTTAAAAAAAACTTAAAGAAAAGGCAAGTTCGAAGCTTACCTGGCTAAAAAGACTACAGTAAAAATACTAAAAGGTCCCAATAATGTTAAATTTCTCAAAAGATCTGTTTTAAAACTTGGAAAACATTATAAAATAAATCTGGAAGACTATAGATATAAAAGTAGGAAAAAAATAACAAAAGGGGAGACTATTAATACAGGTTATAATTATATTAAATAGTTAATAATTATACTAAAACTGTATGATAATGACACAATAATAAGCAAATCAAAGAACATAATAGAAAATCCAGAAACAAACTCTAATGTGGATAAGGATTTGGCATATGATGTAAATGGCATTTCTCTAATCAGTAGGGAAAGAAAAGACTATTCCCTAAATGATATTGGGACAACTGCCAAAACATTTGGAAAAAACTATTTTTTTCCCAAAATTCTTATTTTTAAGCATATACCAAAATCTTAAATAAAATCTTAAGGCAAACATGGATAAATATTTATCTAATTCAAGGAAGAATTTTATATGTATAAAAGAAAGAAACCATAGAGGAAAACATTGACAGGTCTGGTTAAGTTTAAACTAAATATATGTGGGGTTATTGATATCTTTGATATATAAAGGTAAACATAAAATAGAAAAATAGACAAAAGAGAATCATTTCACAAAACAAAAATATGCAAATGAGCACTAAGCACGAGTAATTCTTAAAATGCAAGTAAAAATATAGTAATTTTTTGCCCATCATATTGGATAAATATATTACTACAACATCAATAAATATACCCTGGTGTGAACAGGGTATTTACACACCATGCTAGTGAACATATAGCTAAAAAAACAAAAAACAAAAGAACTTGTATCAAATAACTCCATTTCCAGAGATTCACTTTAAGGAAATAATTGGAAATAGAAACATACATTTATGTACACATTTGAAATTAAAAACAAATTGGGAAATGTATGCTACATAAATAAGATTAAAAACTGCAGTCATTAAAAGCCATGCTTTTGAAGAAAACTTAAGAATACGGTGAAATGTTCCCAAGTTAATGTTAATATTTAAAAAGAATGTAATGCATATATAGTATTATCACAATATAAAAAAATTACATTTAGATTATAGGGTTATACATTTTAGTAAAGGGACATTCTATATACTTAAGATGTAGATATCTTCATAGTTGTAGAAAAACATTAATAAAATTCAATCCTCATTCATGATCAAAAGCTCTTAGCAAATTCAGAACAAAAGGAAGCTGCCTCAACCCAATAAAGTAAATTCTTCTAATATTTCACCATTGAGAAGGATGCAAGCACTGAAATTATATTTATATCATTTTTAATGGGGAAACATTAACGATTTCCTTTACTGTCAGAAACAAGACAAGGATGGCAACTATCACTGCTTCTATTGAACAATGTACTGGAGGTCCGAGTCAGCACGGTGAGAAAAAATAGATATAAAGGAAGAAAGAGATGGCCAACGAAATCACTATCTCAAAGAGGTATCTGTACTCCCATGTTCTCTGCAGCATTATTCACAATCCAAGGCAGGGGAACAACCTAAGTGTCTGTTGACAAATGAATAAAAAAATATGGATATATATATATACACATATACATATATATATACACATATATATATGAATATTGTTAAGCCTTAAAAAGGAAGGAAATCTAATGATACAGAACCCCTAAGAAAATGTAGGATATGAACAATTCATATGTATTTTTTTCTTAATTATTTTTATTTTTCAATTACAGTTGACATATATTAGGTTTCAGGTGTATAGCATAGCGGTTAGATATTTATAAAATTTACAAAGTAATACCCCTACCCAATAAATCCAGTACCCACCTGGCACGATACATAGTTACTACAATATTATTGCCTATATTCCCTATGCTGTACTTTACGTCCCATGACTTTTTTGTATAATTGCCCATTTGTACTAATTTGTACTTCTTAATCCTTTCACCTTTTTCACCCAGCCCCCCAATCTCCTTCCTATCTGGCAACTATCAGTTTGTTCTCTATGTCTACGAGAGTGTTTCTTTGGGAAATTCAAGCCTATTTTCATTCACTGAATTGTAAAGCAGCTTCTGATTCTAGCTGATGATAGATATTATGAAATTTACCAGTAGTAGCTTCTAGTTTGCCATATTAATAATAATAGCTACATTTGGGTAGCCTGTTAATTTTTACAAACCATCTCTTTACATGTACATATATATATTTGATCCCAAGAAAATTTTTATAAGAAATTAGAAGAATAAATCAAAAGAAAGTATAGAAGACAACTAAAAACCATGAAATTTTAAATAACTGTCTCAAATTTGTACCACTTTTTAAGAGTGGATTTGGACTATGATCAAATCTTCTGATTCCAAATTCAGGCTCTTCCTACTATAACAGGCTCTCAAGTTTAGTCTTTAATGCAATCACTTTCTCTTTCTTCTGAAACTGTAAGAGGGATTTAACTCTCTATATAGCCTCACACACCTATTTGCCAACACTAAAAATTTTATATGCAATTAATGTATCTACATAAAAACAGCAGTAAAAAAACCAGTTTATTTTTCATGCTCAAGCTATAGCTTATTTGAAATAATAATAGCAATGATATAATAGAGCCTTAAGTTTTTTAATTTGAAAAGGGAATAGGCTGTTTTACATACAAGAAAGGTAGTCCTCAGCAAGTTTTTATACAGTTGGAAGAATTCAGCACCCTCTAATAACATGAGAGATTTGAAATGTATTACGGATAAAAATACTTTTAGTTATTACTTATGGTAAATTTGTAAAAACTAGGTGAATTTCTTGACCTAATACTGAAATTATTCCATCTTTCCCTTGATTTATGGTTTCACATACATGACATGAAGTTGAAAATCTTTAGGATATTTTGGAAAATAAGATATAAGCATTGTTTAGTTATCTACTAATTTAATGTTATACCAGATTGCTGGGTCGTCAGATCTGTACATAGATGCTAATATTATTACAGCAATATACTAAGCACACTATGATCAAATCTCTGAGGCTATTTTGAGGCCCAGCAGTCTTAAACTCCAAAAACAACTTAATTTACAGAAGTAGGATTAATATGAAAGAGAAAATATTTCCCTAATGTGGCAAAGCTTAGAATTATAATTTTGCAGATGGATATATGTAATAAAATTTTAAAAATTAATAAAACAAACTCACTGGAATGAAAATCTGTATATTAGTAAGAAATGTTTTCTAACAAAGGAAACAAATATTTTACCTTGGTTCTTTGCTTGAAGTAATGGACATTTTTCTAAACAGCTGATGGGTGTAAAGACTTCACTGTAGTCCTTGTAAGTGTGTAAAAGGGCTTCTTCAACTTCATTTTGGGAGTTTGGGTTTGAACTTGGAACAACATCCTCAAATTCACAGTTAATCTGGGTCACCATTCCTGTAACTGTTTTTCTAGGACATTATAAAATTACTGATTTTATGTATGCCTATTTTAAAACATCTTTATTAACAGATGTGATATATTCACTGTAGAAAAATTACCAAATTCCAACAGATTCAGAGAAAAATTACCCATAGCCCTACCACTCAAGAAATAAATTCAAAAACTGTGTTTTTGCAATTATTTTGAGTATTTTTAAACAAAAGTGGATTCCTGTACATAGTATTCTGTAACCTATTCTTCTCTGCTAAACAATAAAGCATGAATACATTTATATGTTAATCAATGTATGTTCATTTCATTTTAAATGGATGAACAAGATCTCATTGTATTGGTAAATCATAATTTATTCAATTACCATGTTTCCCCGAAAATAAGACCTAGCTGGACAATCAGCTCTAATGCGTCTTTTGAAGCAAAAGTTAATATAAGACCCGGTCTTATTTTACTATATAGTAATATATAGTAATTATTAATATATTGATATATAATAATATATATTTTACTATATATTTTACTTATAGTAAAATAAGACTAGGTCTTTATAATATAATAATAATATAATATAATATAATATAATATAATATAATATAATATAATATAATATAATGTAATATAAAACTGTGTCTTAATTTTTGCTCCAAAAGATGCATTAGAACTGATTGTCCACTAGGTCTAATTTTCAAGGAAACACGGTAGTTCCCTATTGTTGAAAATTTAAATTTGTTGTAATTGTTTTCTATTATAATGCAAAGGATATTTTTGTGCACTTGTCTAATTGTTTTCTCAAAATACTTTTCTTAAAAATGGAAATGATGAGTTAAAGATACACATATTTTTGGACTTGGCCATGTATCGCCAAATTGTCCCTTGTGCTGGATATCCAATGTCTGCTTTTCCATATCATTATCCAACCTTTTATATTCTGTTCTTCAACCCGGGAGGCTGATCTCTAAGAACCAAGGGCTCCCTTGCCCTCTGGCTTCTGGTCGGGTTTAGCCAATGGGAAGCACAGGCAGGAGATCATAGGTGGGAAGAGAGACAAGATATTATTCTGCCCAAATCTTTCCCTCCTGGGCCACAGTTTGGAGGTGGCTGCATTCTTCTACCATCTTTCAGCAGATAGCCCCTCTCCTATAGCTGCAGTTCTTAAGTGGGTCGGTTTCTGCTCAGTCCCTTTGTTCTTTCAGGCGTCGAGTGGTAAGTTCCTGCTGTTGCTAGTCCTGGGCACTTTTTTTTTGCCTCTCTTGACCTTGCCCATCCCTTGTCTGTTTCCTAATCGATCCAGGTGTATCTGCCATTGTCTATACTATTGGGATATTGGGACGTACAAGAGATCTTTCTAATTAATTTTCCAACAGATAAATATATTATTGGCAATTTAGCAACACACCCTAATACCATATACCTTTTTTCTGATATCCTAAAATATTTTAGCCTTGTTAATTCCCTATACAGATTTAAAGAACCAAAATCAATATAATTCCCCAATGTAATTGGAGAAAAAAATGAATATGCCATATCTTAAAAATCATATATAGAAAAAACTCTAAAGTTTCTCCTTTAGTCTTGAAGAAAATACAAAGTACAAGACAAAATATTTCAACTCATCCAGCTCCACATTACTCATAAGAACACTGATTCTTTTTGTGTTGATGAAAGTGCTCTAAAATTGATTGTAGTGATGGTTGTGAATATGCTAAAAACTACTGAACTGGTCATTTTAAATGGGTGAATTATACGGATATAAATTATATCTCTATAAAGCTGTTACACAAACCAAACCAAACAAAAGAGTGTAGAGTTTGAAGTCATTCAGACTGGGGTTTGAGGGTTTGAATACTAGGTCCAACTATTGACTAGTTGCATGACCATGGGCAAATTACTGAATCTGAGTCTTAGTTTTTCATATATAATATTGGGATAGTAATATTGAGCTCACATAGTTGTTATGTGGCATATAGGAATAAATATATGTGCAACATCCTGCATTCAACTGTGCTCATCTGAATGCAGCAAACCACAGGAGAATAGAGACTATGAACATATATGTTTTTCCTCTTGCTCCATTTGGCTATATGCTCTGTCCTAGAAGCGAGGAAGCTTATGGTTCTCCCTGATTTTTTTGCATTTTGTCTCCATAATACAATAGCTTCAACCCTTCCTTTAGCCTGTCCATCAAGCTATCATCATTTTTCCCGAAGTCTTATATGTATTTACTCTAATGTGTACTTATTTGTTAGGAATTTAATGTCTTTTAACCTAGCTGATGGTTTTTTAAAAATTAGAACAGTGGGAGGGATATAAATGATAAACGTCTAAGCATCACTTTGTCTTGTACACCTGAAGCTAATAAAAATAAAATAAAATAAAATGTACAACTTGAAAAAAAATTAGAATAGTAATTATTTGTGTTAGTGCTCTGTTGCAAATTGCATAGCTTGGACTACAGAAGCTAATTTTCCTGTGTGCCCTGTTATTTTTAGTGTGCAATTTTGTAGAACACAAGGTTTTTTAGGAACACATGGCAGAAAATTCCCATGTATGTTAAAACATAGTATATCAACAAATAAGTAAAAGAATTGAGGCCTTAAAATCAATATTAAGAAGTAACAAAAATAGAAACAAGCAATAAAAAGAGGTGAGACAGAGAGGAAAAGCAAGATTTAGGAAATCTAGGTAGTGCTAATGATCACAATGTTTATTAAATTCTATTAGGTAACAAAACTAGTAGCTCCTCAATCATTTAAAATTAAATTTTAATATGGGAAATCTCTGTACCTTCTGCTCAATTTTGCTGTGAACCAAACCTGCTATAAAAAATAAAGTCTATTAAAAATTAAATTTTACTGCATGAGACTATTAATTTAAAATTAATAGTGGCTTAAATACACAAAAAGTCTGGAGATTAGAAATTCATGGCTAGTAAGGCAGTTCCACAATTTTCAGGGCTATAAAGGAAAGGATATTCTCTCTTTAGTTGTCTGGAGAACTTACTGTTTATCTTCTAAATGTAAAGGGAAAATTTGACACATACTTCTCAAGGAACTCCTCCACAAAGAGACTTGCTTTCCAGTGATCCAAGATTGAGCTATCTGTCATTCCTCGAACTGAAAGAGCTGAGACTAGAAAGGAGAATGGTAAACATTAGCTTCTAGAATTTTATTTTACACTTAATACAATGAAGCCAAATATTCACTTTTTACATTATGGTGTTATCTTTATTTGTTCACAATGTAATTTTTCCAAAGTTTCCAAATATTTAAATAATCATTTTCCTTATTACAACCCCCCAAATCCCTTAACTACAGTTAGAACAATATCACCTGAACATACCATCCTCATTTTTACAGCCTCTCTTTCACTTATACAGTACTACCATCCCAGATAGTCTTGTTCAACAGTTCATATTATTCCTCATAAAGCCTTTATTAACCATTCCAGTTTACTCTGATATATTCCCCTTGAAGGGCCATAATGTTGTCAGTAGCACTCACTCTGGTACTTAATCATATACAGTTATATTTAAAAATTTTATGTAGTTTGTCTCCCAAATTAGACCATTGGTTCCTTAAGGAGAGGGACCATGTTATATACTAGTATCAGAAGAAGCAACTGAGTGAAGAGTCAAAAGACCTGTATTCTACCACCACTGTTACTTCTTACTAGTTTTGTTCCCTGAACAAATCACTTATCATCTGAGTCTGTGCCTCACTGAAAAAAACATGAAAGTTTAGTGGTTAAGAAGACAGGTTCTGGAATCACCCTGCCTAGATTTTAACATTTGTACCGCTACTTATTAACTGTATAATCTTAATCTCTTTGTACCTCTGTTTCATAGTGTTGTTGTAAAGATTAAATGTAATGAGACATGTAAATTGCTTGGAACAGTGCCTGACATAAGAGCCTAATAAATTTTGGTTGTTATTATTACTTTTAAAAAGAAGTAAAGAAAAATAAGTAGGAAGAAATTATAATCTCATTTTTTTCCTTCTGTACTCTTAGAGAAGCAGTTTGATGAAAGCTATTCTTTATCTATTTCCAACCTGACTGAGACCTTCAATGCATTGACTCTTCCATTTCGACGGTATTCATCCTCCCTCACGTCCTCACTTTCTTTCTCATGCAGTTTAGATTCTGTGGCCAGTCCCATAGCCATTCACTTAAAAGACTCTTGATTCCCTTGCCTCTCTTTCCCTTGTACTAACTTAGGAAAACCCCTACTCTGCACTTTGTGTAAGTACACTAGAACAGCTGAAAATTATTGGGAAAAAAAATCACCCAGCTATGCTGAATGAACTCATTTCAAATTATGACTATAAGTTTCAAAAGGGCGTCCAACACTGACAGATGATAATATTGTACCTTCCTAGTAAAACTGGCTTTCTCATTCTTGAAGACAACTATTTAATACTCTCCTCCCTCAAATTTTCAATACTCATCCCCCTACCCACTCTCAGTCTATGACCTTGCCGCCACATAGAAAATTGATATAAATAGAGAAGAACTACTTCATCTTCTACCATCAATTCTACCATCTCACTGGGATAAGTACCTACAAACCCTGCCTTCCTATCACAATGGAAGAACTATCCTGGCTCCTATCTAATATCAGTTCCTCTAATTGTGCTCTTGATACTTTTACTTACCCTTTTACTAAGTTATACCTTTTCTTTCCTGCATCATCATTTTCTTTTTACCCAAATCATTTCCATTGGCTAACAAACATTTCAAAGTCTCTTTATCACACATGTTTTTCAAAAAATCATACATCTGAAAAAACTCTCTCTACCCCACTTCTCCCTTCAGCTAGCACCTCATTTTTCTATTTTCTTTCATAGCAAAATTCCTCAAAAGAGTTGTCTATATTCACCATTTCACATCCCACTTCTCATTCTCTTCTCAACATACTCGAATCAAGCTTTCTTATCCAATAGTCTCATGAAACTACTCTTACCAAGGTCATCAATGACCTACATTTAGTCACACTAATGGTCAACTCACTATCCTCATATTACTTGACCTTTTACTTGACCTCATATTACTTGACTTAACAGAGACAAATTGCTTGACCTCGGATTACTTGACTTAACAGGGATAAATATTTTTGACTAATTCTTCCTTCTTGAAACACTTTCTTCCTTAGAATTCTACAGCACCATACTCATCTGGGTTTCCTATCTCACTTGTCTTCTTAGGTGGTTCCTCCTTCTATATCAACCTTTTAACGGTTGGAGCGGTCCAAGGTTCTGTCCTAGGCTCTCTCTTTATCTACACTCATGCTCTCAGTAACTTCATCCAGTTCCATGTGTTTATGTGCAATCTACGTATTGTTGACTCCAGTTTGAAAGTCCAACGGTGCTCAAGATTAATATTACCAGTTGTCTTGTTGATGTGTCCATTCAGACGCCTAACAGGCATTTTAACCTAATCAAAGCAGAGATATTGACTCCAGCTACAAATTGGCTTCCCATGAGCCATTCCCTGTCTTAGGAAATAGCACTGCCATCCACCCAGCTGTTCAGGTCAAAAACCTTTAAAATATAAAGAAGAAATAACAATAAAAAGAAAATCTTTATTCTCCTATTTTTTTAACCCTTCCACTATTGGCTAGACCTCTGAAATAATCCCAATTTCAACCACTTCTCACATCTCCATTATTATAAGCCTACTCCAAGCCACCATCATCTTTTTTTTCTTTTAGCAATTAAAAAAATTTTTTTATTGGAGAATATTGCGGAATAGTGTGTTTTCCAGGGCCCATCAGCTCCAAGTCATTGTCCTTCAATTTAGTTGTGGAGGGCACAGCTCAGCTCGAAGTCCAGTTGCCATTTTCAATCTTTAGTTGCAGGGGGCGCAGCCCACCATCCCATGCAGGAATTGAACTGGCAACCTTATATTTGAGAGCTCACGCTCTAACCAACTGAGCCATCCAGCCGCCCCTGCCACCATCATCTTAATGCAGAGTGTAGATTCACCCAGCACTGCAGATTCTGAACCACTACAATACCTTCCTGATTGACTTTCCTGTCTCTACTCTTGCCTCCTTATTCCTACCCTTCCCATTCTCCAAACAACCAGAATGACTTTTTTTAAAGCATAAATCAGGTAATGTCACTCCCCCTCTTAAAACTGCCCAGTGACTTACCACATTAGCCATAATATAAACAAACAAACAAACTCCATATTATGACCTGCAAAGCCTTATATCGTTCAGAAACTGCCTACTTTTCAGATCTCCCCTTTTTCATCAATCAGTCACAAAGGCCTAATTTTCTGGCCCTTACACATATCAAGTTTATTCCTGAGTCAGGAACTTTGCATTTGTTTGGAAGACTTCCCCCATACCTTCTTATGGTTGTTGCCTTCTCATCATTCAGATCTCAATTCAAATGTCCACCTCTTCATAGAAGCCCTTCCCCAATCATCTTAGGAAAAAGCACTCCCTACTCCTGAAGTTTCATATCACATTATACTATTGTGTCCTCTCTATACATTTATCAGTACCACACATCAGTTTGTTTGTTTAACGGTTTTATTGCTGCATCCTCCTTACCAGACTGAAAACCCATTGAGGGCAGGGATTAGTTCTATGTCTTATCAGTAACTCTGTCCTTAGCACCTCTAACAATGCCTGCTACATAATGCATGCTAAATAAATGTTGACTTACTTGACTTGTCTGTCCATGGAGGCGTCTTAAGTCCATGACATGACAAAAGCAAAAGATGATATTTTGTATATATACATTTTAAAATAGTTTTATAGTCAGTGTATCATCACAACTTAAATTAGCTCTTCTATAGTTGAGCAACATCGTATTATAATAGAACAAATATTTATAATGTTAGAATATTTTAAGACTTCATCACCTACATATCTTTTATTCTATTCATATCTAGTATAAGCTTTCTAATTCTTTCGTTTGTCACCTAAATTCTGTCATAAAAATGAATAAATGCAATGTGTTTTATTTAATAAGAAAAACACTGCATTTTCTTAATAATTTACTGTGCTTAGCTCTGAAATCATTTTTAAAATAGATTTTTGAGAAATAAAACATACCTCTCATCCATGGCATCCTAAATTTATTATCAATAACGTCTGCATGACAATTTCCATCTCGATATAAACATGAAGGGATTCGAAGCAAAAAAGCATCTCTGCAGAACTTCTTTCTAACTACAGTCTATGTAAGAAAGTAACATTATAAAATCTTTTAATATATTTAATAGATTTAACATTTATTTATCAATATTCAGAATATTAAAATTCTCTATTCTTTTAAATTTATAATATTTTTATTTAAAGGTAATATATGCTCCTTATAAAATATCAAATAACACAGAATTATGTACTGAGAAAGTCAAGGTCTCTAGTGATACCAGTAATTGTTTGGTGTATTTTCCTATAGACTTGTTTTCTAGGTTACGCTAAAATGTGCGTGTGTGTGTGTGTGTGTGTGTGTGTGTGTGTTTGACCAAAAATGGGATCACATCATTTATATACCACTTAACAGTGTGCTTTTCTTTTCACTTAGTATTATATAGTTGTCTTAACTTTTGTTTTCTGTCTTTGCATTATTTCACTTCTGACAACCATAAAATGTATTTCTAATTTAAAAAACCTAACATATAAAACTGTTTAAGAGGATGTTAAATCAGTTAAGTAAACTTATAAATCAAAGTTCTATATAGTTTGATTCTGTCTTTACTTTTCATCTTTATCTCCCATTATTCTCTAATACTAACTGTTCTCTTTAAATAGATCTCACTACCCCCTTAACATTTAGCAGTCACTTCCTTATCAACACCATGGTCTACAGTGTGCATCTGAAAAATGCCCCACTACTATTTTCTAGCTATGAAAATCCTATTCATCTTTCAAGGCTTGTCTTAAGCAATAGGTCCTCTATGAAGTTTTCTCTGTGACTCTCAACTTCCCACAGAATTCATTATTTTTATGTACTTGGACAAATGATAGTTTCTTGCATTATTTCCCAAGAGTTTTATGTTTGCTAAAGGTGTTAAAACACATTATCGAAGAGGTCCTCATTATCCAAAAATACGTGGTACAAAGAAAAGGTCCATTAAAGTAACTTATATAAAATGAGGATCAAAGGTTCATAGTAAGAAGGAAAAACAGTTTGATTGGTACTTTATCTAGAACAATGAAATAAGATTATAAAAATTAAATTTTATACCTAACAAAATTTTGCTTATCATTAGCTTATCATAGCTTTTTTTGTCATATTTTTCCCACAAATTGTATTATATGATGATATACATGGTTTTAATCATTACTTCACCTTTGATCACAAAGAAGATATTTTTAGAAAATATTTGAGGATTTAATCAAATTTTCCCAAGGCATCTCCCACCCCTTTGATATTCAAACCATTCTCTCCTTGTTTGTTAACTGATCTAATTTTGCAAGATCCTCATTTGATAATAGCTTTACCTGTTACTTGAGTGGTTCTTCAATATTGTTTTCATGAATTTTTAAAAACCCTGCATTGTTGCAAGATTTACCATTGATTAGTATCATATTTGTACTATATCATGAGGTGTGGTACATGAGCAAGAAACTAAGATACATTGGACAAGGATAAAAGTTTGAGGATGTTTGAGTATTGATTAATTTTGCAAGTGGCCAATATATTCATAAATATATTTGTGTAAAAATGACTTCTGATCCTCTACCATATACACATTATAATGACACATTTGCTTCTCTCACTTATGAGGGAATAATAAAACCTGAAGATGCCTATATTTCTTGTTTTCTGTAAAATGTAACAGTTTTAGTTACATTGGAGTAATTTTTTTCCTGGTAGATAGGGTTAAGGTTATATAAAAAACTAAAATTTAACTTGTCAATTAAGATCATAAGAACAATGAACTATTGTATGACAAGCACTCCAATTACTTAACAATGTTCCTGGATTGAGTCTCAGCTTTGCACAAGCTATTTAACTTCTCTAGACATCAGTTTCCTAACTGTAAAGTTGTAAAACTTGTGTAATAATAGTATCTACCTCAAGAAGTAGTTATGATAATCAAATGACATAATCCATCAAAAGAGCAAACGATCAAATGATCTAATCCATAAAAAGAGCAAAGTATCTGGCCCACAGTAAGTGGTCAATACAAGCTGTTATTGTTATTTTATTGCTTTCCCCCACCTCCTTTCAATAAAGATCACTCAAGATTGTTCATAAAAGCAGCCCAAACTTGCCAAGAATTTCCTTTTTTTTTTCTTGACCCCTTTAACTTCATGTTAAATTGCCCGTAATTTCCTTCCAAAAGTGGCATTTTTAAGGTATGTTAAAAGTAGGAAAGAATTTTAAATGAACCTCACAGCAGTTAGAGTAAGGATTAACCTAAGGACAACAGTAAAATTATCATAATCACATAGGGAATGTAGATAACACTTTTTATATCATAATTCTTAGTAAATAGGTAGTGATCCGGTAACACCCTACCTCATATAAGTAGTCTATTGCACAATATTTGAACGTTGAAAACATATCTTCTTTCTTTGAAAGCAGTACAAATTTCAACATCTGGAAATATAAAAATTAAAATTAAATCTTGGTAAAATAGTAAGCAAGGAGCAGAAAATCATTCTTAATCACAAAACTTTGGTTCATTCACTTTAAAAAAGGCTCTGACAGAGAGAAGATTAGTGTTTTCCAGGGTCCAGGAGGAGTGTAGAATGGGAAGTGACCGCTTAACAGGATTTCCTTTTGGAGCAATGAACATGTTATAGAACTATATAACGGTATATGGTTGCACAACAGTGTAAATGTGTTAAATGCCACTGAATTGTACACTTTAAAATAGTTAAAGTGATAAATTATATGTTATGTATATTTTACCACAATAAAAATGAAACTGAAAAAAATAAAAGGCTTTGAATGATAAAAAATTAACTATAAACATAACTTATTACTGATTTACATCTAAAATGAAAATAATATGTTGATATAAAATGATTCATATATTTTTCACACTGTTTAATTCATGCAATGTCTAATTGGTAAATTGATATATATTTAATGTGATCATTTTGTTGCAAAAGAGGCTGGAGTTCACAAGACTGATAGAGTGGTTTTCTCAGGATAATCATATTTCTTAAGTGCCTTTGAAATCAAATAACCAAGAGCAAAACTGCTAAAGCAGTGGAGTGGGATTTGGGAAATTCCACTCTCTTACTTAGAAAATAAAAAGCCTGACGTTAGAATTCCCTAATGGCTAGCTCATTTGGAGTAAAGCAACTATGGCCTAAGTCAGTGGGTCATTATTGGTAAATCAAGAAATTCATCTAAAGAAACAATAAGTGAAATTTAGAATGCTGAATGAGTCCAAAATGGTTCTCATTTATGTGAGAACCAGAGGAATTATAGTTTAGATAAGGTATTCTAGGACAGGGTCCAGTTTATCACAGAGTTCTTAGCACTTTGATTAGTCATTTAAAATGTTTCAGGGTAAGCTAGAAGTTTTCATATAGTAGTTTGTCAATAAGTATTTAGCAAATGAAATATACATTGTAATTCAAATGGTCTTGCCTTAGTTTCATTGTCACTTTAAATTTGTTTGAGATTTACCTATTTCCTTATCCATCGTGAAGGTACTGCACCAGAAGACCTGAAGATCTCATATACATTAATTGGCTATGAATCTATTCCTATTTTCAGTTATCATCAAAGCAAACATTCTTAACTACTCAACTAACGGATTAAAAAAACTCAGAGCAAACTTCTTAATACAAAACACAAGTCTTTCGTTTGATTAATGAATCAGAAGACATTTCGGATATTACAATAAGCTTTCCAATGAAAACAAATCCAATAAGTTGTCTGAATTATTTTTAATATTGTTAGATTCTGTGGTATCAACAAATGCGGGGAATACCTAATATTGGCGCCCTCTTTCATTCTTACTTAAACAATGCCTACATAGCATTTTCTTACTGGTGATTACTTCTCTGGAAATAATTTCAATCATTGTGCTTTCATACCTTTTCCATATAGTGTATCACTGATCTTTGCAGCAAATATTTCTTCTACAGTTTCCATTTCTTGATATTGTGCTCTCAGAAAATATTATCTGATTGTGCCTCATTTTAGAAGTCACTTCAAAACGTTAAAAACCAATTCTACCTAATTTATCCATTCAGTTTATTGTCAGCATTTATCTTAAATTTTCCTTTTTTGTGAAGCTTAATATTTCTACTAGCTTCGGATTCATCATGCTCATCGACTTCCTTAATCAGCAATTACTGTTGTATTGAAGTTAACCACTTAAATTCATCTAAATAGACAGTACTTAAATAAGATACTATGTTATATACCTAGAATTTCTTTCATCTGTCAACTTAATTTCATTGCATTATATAATAGATATCTCAATCCATCTTATAATGGTGGATGGATAGGAAGAGAAATAAACTGGCCTTATTTCTAAACATCAAAGACAAGGGAAAAAACAGGCAGAATCATGGTTATGGTTAGAGAAAAGGTATTTAAAAACATACAATTTTACACTGCAGCAATTCCTGAAATATTTTTCCTTACCTGATTTTAAAGATTTTATTTCTCTGGTTCTACCTGCTGACTGGTATCTGTTGGGCCAAAGTGGAAATGTATACAAATAATTAGGTCAGGTGCTTATGCACAGGACGGTAAAGGAAGGTTTCCCAAGATTTTTTCCTCCCAGGTTTACTGACGTATAATTGACCAAAAAAATTTTATATTTGAATGATGTACATATATACAATGGCATATAATTCCCAAGATTTAAGACCACACTGGTGTGTGTGAATCTTCAGGATGGCTTCCCGTCTCTTCCCACCAGCCTAAGGCCTCGGTTTTCTTCCCTTCTTCACTCCCTCACATAAAAATGACATTTTAACCATGTAAAATCGCAGAGGAAGCGCGGTACACATGTTTTCTCATATTGTTTAAGTTGTACAACTTCTAGTTAGTGGACTCAAGTTCCATTGGCCTTTCTGTGTCCTTCACTTCCTCTACTCTCGCTTAATTAGGTGAGGTGGACACTGCGTCTGGGGTTTTATCCACACAGGGCCACACAAATCTAGAGATTTCAGACCTGCCATACTCTAGCCCATCCTCATCTTTTCTTACCCTCACCTCAAGAACACTTTCCCTCCCGCCTACCCCTCAGAGCTTTTATCCGAGGTAAAATCACCTCCCACCCATTCTTGGCGGGAGAAAACTGACGCCCACTGAACCTTTGACCTCTGACCCGGATATCAGCATTTCCATTGGCCAGCCATGCCAGGCCCCGCCCTTGCCCCGCCTCTCGGGCTCTGGGCACTTCCGGCTGCAGTTGCCCACCGCCTGGGGAACCCACGTTTGTGAGGGCCAGAAGGCAGGACCCGGTCACCCCCTAGGTCCTCGTGGGTGAGCAAAACCTTGGTCACACAGGGCAAGGAGCATGATAGTGGAGAAGGTGGCGGGAAGCCAGAAGGAGCCGGATGGGAAAGGTTGGGGAGACCAGGTAACGGAGCCTGAGCTTCTTTGGTAGTAGCAGCTCCAATGTTATTAACTAACCCCGGCCAAACATGACAGGGCCAGAAACAGGGCAAGGGCAGAAGCGTTCCATAGGTAAAATTCAGAGGCTTTAGCAGCCAAACAGATTCAGGGAAAGAGGAAAGCAAATGCGAAGAGACAAACATGACTCAAGTGTTGGCCATGCCTTGATGGCGGAAGAACAGGTGAAGAGCGGTTGGAAGATAAATTAGAATTGGGACGTGAGGATGGTATTCCTTGATTGATAGCCACCCGCTCACACACACACACACACACACACTCATTTGAGAATCTAGACCCACCTGATAAGGAAGAAGAAGTGTCCTTTTCTCTGTATTTCTTAGCGCCTATCTTCCTTTCCCTAACAGCTTGGCATTAAATTCCTTCCTGGAAGATTGCAAAAGGTAACATGCATTTATTTGTTTTACTAATGACTATCTTTCAAATTAATTATTAATGAAATACTAATTATGAAACATCAGTAGATAAGCCACATTCTCTTAAATTACCTCCTTTATTCTGTTTTGTACAGGTTGGTGCAGTTTGCTTCAGTGATATGGATTTAATGATTGGCAATAATCAGTTACAAAGATGTTCACCTGGCATTGAGGTACATTAATTATCCTGCATTCTTGGATATATACTTTTTATGAAAACCAATTTTAAATTACGTAAAACAAAAGTAACCCATAGTTATACTCATCGTAGCAAGTAAAACCATCCCAAGATGAATATAGAAAATGTAATCTCCATTTGCCACCCTGAGCCCCAGGTAACCAATGTTAATCTGCAGTGTGTTTTTTCACACCTTCTTGTATGTTCATACAAATTTATACAGACATGCATACACAAACTAGGTTGGCCAATTAAATAAAAATGGGTAAGTTATTTTCCTCACAAAACAATACGTCATGAACAGACTTCTAGATCAAGATATATAGATTTAACTAATTTTTAACAGCTATGTAATATTTCATAGTAAGAATGTGCCATAATTTATCCAAACATTCTACTACTGATGGATTAAATAGATTGTTTCCAGTGTTTTTTTTTTTACCTTGACAAATAATGCCACAATAAGAATTCTTGGACAAGTGGTCTTGAATATTACTGCTTTTATTTCTATGGCATAGATTTGTGTTGCTTTACTGGCTCAAGGGTTAAAAGCATTTCAAATTTAATAGATATTGCCAATTTACCTTCCAAAAATTTATAGCATTTTATGTTAACAGTGCCTGAGAGGTACCATTATCCTGAATACTCAACAGAAATTAATATATTGCTTTTAAAAATGTTTGCTGATCTGCTGCATGAAAAATACTCTCGTTATTTTAATTTGCATTTCTCTGATTACTGCTGATGTTATATACTTTTTAGGGGTTTATGAGCCCTTCGGATTTCTTCTTCCATGAATTAATTGCCTAATTGTGTGTGTGTGTGTGTGTGTGTGTGTGTGTGTGTGTGTATGTTGGTATGTGTATGAGATCACACAATTTTTCTATTGAGTAGATTGTCTTTAGGAAGATCTTGGATATAGGTATATTAGTTCATATCAGATATGGCTATATAAATAACAGAAAATTCAAAAATAATATACAATTTATTTCTCTTTCATATCAATGAAGTACAGAGGTAAAAAGTTCAGAACTGATATGGCAGCTGTGCCCCACCGTCTTCAGGGATTTACCTTCCAGCTCATTACTCTGATATTTCTATGCTGTGTTTCTTGTTCTCATGGTCTTAGGTGGTAGTATCTATGTTTCAGGCAGTAAATGGAGGAAGGCATGAAAAAGAGGAGAGGACAAGGACGCAATGTTTCTTTATATATCTGTAATTAAAATTGTGAAACGTAATATTCATATAGAAAAGTACATAATGACAATGCATAGTTTAAAAAATTACTTTAAAGAAACATCCATGCAACCTCCGCTCAAGTGAGGAAACAGAGCATTGCAAGAATTTCAGAAGCTCTCTATTTACTTTTCTAATCACAGCTCTCCCTAGAGCAAGTCTCCCCCTAGACCTAGAGATTACTATAATCCTGACTTTATGGTAATCATTGTGTTGCTTTTCTTTAAAGTTTCACCCAAATATGCATTTCTAAATGATATAGTTTTGCGTATTTTTGAATCTTGCTGTTTGTGTTAGTTTGGTTCTTGCTTGTATGCAGTGTATGTTGCTGTATGTATATATGTTAATTCAATTTCTTGCTGAATAGTATATCATCATATAAATATACCTCAATTATCCATTCTACTGTTGATAGACCTTTGGATTATTATAATTTTTGGCAATTACAAATAATGCTGTTAATATCCTTTATACGTATCTTGGTATATATATATATATATATATATATATATATATATATATATATATATATTTCTCTAGAATATAAATTTAGTGATGAAGTTCTGGATTATTACGTATGCATATATTCACATTTATTTAATTATGTCAAACTGTTTCTCAAAGTAATTGTACAAACTTATACTCCTGCCAGCAATGTTTGAGAGTTCCTGTTGCTTTGTATCCTCACAAATCCTTAACAATTTCATACTACTTAATTTTGAGAATTTGGTAAGTATCCAGTTGTCTCTTCAGGAAGGTTCCCATAAGCTGCCACGTGACACTTCTGCTTACATCTGCTTGGACAGGACTTGGTCTGTAATAAAGTCTAGAAGATTTCAGTGTTTATTCTGGAGGGTCATGTGCATACTTACAACTTGGAGAATCTATTATTAAAATAAGGAGAGAACAAATTCTGGGAAATATATAGTAGTCTCTGCCATATTAAGAACAATAATTTAAAAAGAATTAACTTTTATTGAGCACTTACTATGTGTCGAGCACTAGTCTAAATAAGTTGCTACTTAAAAATTAGATACTATAATACAAACCCCAGTTTACAGATAAGAAAACTGGGACATTGAGAATTTAAGTATCTTGCCCAAGATTAAACAGCTAGAAAGCATGAGACAAAATTGCAAACCCAGCCAGTCTGGTTCAGAGTCTATGCTTTTAACTAGCCTACACCCTTTTTAAAAGGAATATTTGCTCTTGGTCTGTCATATGTTTTGCAAATATTTTCTCCCTGCTTATCTTTAATGTCCTTAAGGTAATTTTCTTTATATATCTATACAGAATTTTACCATATCCAAATCATCTGTGTTTTTTTCTCAGTAGCTAATGTTTCTACATCATTTCTGAAATTACACCTATGAAGAAAATGATAAAACAATTACTTTTCTGTATAACTTCGACTTTTCCATTATTTTTACCATTATTATTTTGAATTTAGGTGGAAATAAAACAAATTTAGACATACTTGAATATTAACTAAGCTCATAAAGGAGGGTGGGGGAAAACCCCTCTACTATCCAGATCAATTACACAATTATTTGTGGTAATTTCTTGTAATGTTATCAAGCTTCATTGTTGTATTCACATCCTGTGCTGTTGAGGCCATAGTAATATTGTTTAATGTTTACTGAGAACATACTTTGTGCCAGGCACAATACAAGGCACTAAAGATGCAAATATAAGGAAACAAATCTGTGCCTTTAAGAAGGTCACAAATCCTTATCTGAAGTTGCTCTTGTTTTATCTCTTCAGACAATTCTATATACTGCTGCCAGGATGATATTTCTTTCTTTTTTTTAGGATGATATTTCTAAAACAACTGAGAATTATCATTCCACTGCTCAAATTCTTTCATCGTTCTATGACATACAGGAGAAAATCTGAAGTCCTTAGCATGGAACAACTACTCACTCAACTCTATTTACTTTGAAACCCTGAACAACTGGCCATTCTCTGAACATCTCCCAAATCATTCTACTCCCAAGTCTTTGTTCCTGCTGTTTTACTTTGTGTTCTGATCACATGTTGAAACCCTATTTATTCAATAAGGTCCAGTTCAAATGTTCCCTCCTCCCACCGATACTCTTAGAATTAGTTGTTACCATTTTGACACTCTTACTATTTTTGTCAGTATTCCACTTTGGGCTGTTTTCATGCTTTGGATTATAATTATTTTGTTCATGTCTGCCTGCCCCACAGACTGTAATTTTCTTGAGATTGGGGACCATGAACCATGTCTTAATTATCTTTGCATAGTTTGTAACTAACACAATGCCTTATTTAGAGTAACCTCTGAAATCAATATTTAATTCACTTCTTAGGATCTGGCATTAGGTTGTTTTAAAATAATGGCTATCACATTTTTTTATTTTTTTTTTTGCAGTTTCTAATACATGTCAGTTTTCAGTGATTTTGCAGGGGCACCAATGTTTGTAAAATATCACACACAGACACACACACACACATACTGACACATCTGCCAAAGTGAGCATGGCATGAATATGGCAGATAATCAGCTTGAGACAGAATTGCAGGTTAGTCTGAACCAGATCATGCAGAAAATCTGGATATATGGAATGAAATAATATTGCACAAATATGTTACATAAGTAACTTGTCTTGTGGTTGCTAATTTATGGGTGTAGTCTCACATGCTATCTTTTGATCAGTAAGGGACTATTTTACATTAATAGATTGAGAGCAAACATTTCAGCACAACATATTTAATCTAATTAAACTAGACAATACTAGAAAAGAGCTGTGGAAGCATCGGCATATAAGGAAATTTTCACAAGTATAGAAGAGAAACCTAGCATTTCACAATCACATAGTTTACTTTTTTCTTCAAATAAAGAAGCCAGATGTTGTTGCAGCCTGTTTTTGCAACATTTGTCTTGCTATAGTTTTTCTCTGTTCCACATGTTTGACCCCTCAACATTTTTTGATTATGAGCCATTTCATACCTCACATGTTTACTGGATCTTTTACGCACTTTGAAAATTTCACTTAAGCTAAGCTTCTAGCCAGGATGAAAAACTTCATCCATGCTTACACTTGACTCTGTATCCCCAAAGAAGCCAGAGGCTGGAATAAACAGTTATACTCTCGTGTCCATTTCCTTGGGGGAAATGGAAGGGCTAACTCTACACTTTAGTATTTCCCTGGATAACACCTGTCATATTTTATGGTCCAGTGAGGTTAAGCAACTTGCCCAAATTTACATAGGTAGATCTAAAATCCAGGTCTCCTAACTTCAACCCCATGAGATGTAGTTGTTCACTCAGTGATTTATCTGTTAATAATTTTTAAGCACATTTTATGTGTAAGGAACTATGCTAGTTGGGAAGAGCAAATGATTCTACTCTATCAGGGTGGCAGAGAAAAGGAAGGTATTTACATAAATAACTACTTATTCCCTGAGGAAATTAATATCATGAGTTACTGGAGTATAAAAAGGAAATATAATCAAGTACCACATAACAACTTTTTGGTCAACAATGGTCTGCATATATGATGGTGGTCCCATAGATTATAATGGAGCTGAAAAATTCCTATTTCCTGGTGATGTAGCCATGACAGCATTGTAGTGCAATGCATTACTCGCATATTTGTGGTGATGCTGGTGTGAACAAACTTGCGCTGCCAGTCGTATAAAAGTATAGCACGTATAATTATGTACAGTACATAGTACTTGATAATATATGACTATGTTAATGATTTATATATTTACTATACTTTTTTATCATTTATTTAGAGTGTGTTCTTTCTACTTATTAAAAAAATGTTTGCTGTAAAACAGTATTAAGCTGGCAACAACCTCATACATCTTGATTGCATCGTTTTCTCTAGTGCTGTTTTGTACAGTAATATGTTGTGCAGGCTTGTAGCCAAGGAGCAATAGGCCTAGGTGTGTGTGTACCATCTAGGGTTGTGTAAGTACACTCTGTGATGTTTGCAGCAAGAAATTACCTAACAACGCATTTCTCAGAATGTGTTCCTGTACTTAAGCAGTGCATGACTGTAATGCTTTATTATTTTAACAGATGAGTTGTAAAGATACAGCAAATTAATTGATTAAATAACTCACTTTGATCGTTCTCCAGTGCAGCCATACCTATGGGAAATCTAGCTGTTTGACACAAAACTGTAATAGCACCACTATGTACCTAATGGAAAATGAACCAACTTACAAAATATAAAACTTCCTGGGGTCTAAACTTGCAAATTCAAACTATAATAATTTTTAACATATGTCACAAATATCCAGGGTAGTCAACATCATCCTTACAAAAGGTGGAAAAACTATTCTCTTTTTCTCTTCAAAAAAGTCTTAATGTTGTTTGAGGCATCCTTGATGGCATTTATGCTTTATACTTTTAAAATGAAGGAGATAACACATTGATCTAAATTTGGGGAAAAGGATATTACATTTATAATTTTATATGCAGGAAAAATTATTTTATAAAAAGCTGAGCATAGGCTTATTCCATAATCAAAAGATTTGTAAACAGCAGTTCTTGCCATTTTATATTTTAAACTTAGACCTAATCTTGTACCTCAAAATATAAGTTAATTTAACAAATAATTTTGAATGCCTACTATGTGCTTGGTATGTACAAATTCAGTATGAGGTTAGATAATTTGTATTGTTTCTTACAGGAAAAGAAAAACAAAATAGCTAGAAGCGATAACGTGTAACACTAGTAGCCACATTCTCCTTTAAATATTCTCCTCTTTTGGCTTCTAGCTTCCTGGTTTCTCTCACCTGTTCTGTACCTGAACTCTCCATAATTTTGGAGAAAAATAATAAAACCATAAACGCAGGCTCATTATTTTCACTATGAATATATACTATGAAACTTCAGCTAGGCCTTCAATGACAATTGTCAATCATTTCTTTTCATTTTATATACCTATATATATGACTATATATTTAGAGAGACAGTCAATATGAGGTGTGATCAAAAAGTATGGTAAATGTTTAAATTAAAAAATATTTATTACAGTAAAAGACACATTTCCATTAATCCCCCTCAAAATACTCCCTCTCACTTCGAATACACTTAGCCCATCATTCTTGCCACTTTCTGAAGCAGTTCTGGAAGTCCTCTTTGGTGAGTATCTTTAGTTGCATTGTCATGGCTGCCTCCACGTCCTGAATCAACTCCAAATGTTTATCTTTTATGGTCATTTTGACTTTGGAGAAGAGCCAGAAGTCAGACGGTGCCAGATTCAGTGAATAAGGTGGATGAGGACACATTGTAATGTTTACATTTGACAGAAATTGCCGTACCAGAAGCGATGTGTGATACGGAGCCTTTGTGTTTTGATCAACAAATATGGTGAATGCTGCTGCCAAGTGCCATCCAACAGGAGGGAAGGGATGTTCAATACTGGAAGGAGCACTTCAAACCTTAGTAACAGTGGGTGACAAGTTTCAACTTGTTCGGTGCAGTCAGTCGTGTGTGAGCTACAGTAGAGAAAAGATGTGTTTTAAAGTGTGCACTAAATCATCCTCCATCATAACAACGCTCCGTGTCACACATTCTTCTTGAATGGGAAATTGTGTTTCTTTACATTTCTCTTTTCATCTCAAAATATCTATGTAGCATCATTTGGTATTTTATTCTCTCTTGGTGTGCATAAGCATTCCTCTTTCTTTCCAAGACTGTCCTCTTTCAATATTTATGCCCTCCCTTATTCCCCAATTCATTTATGCTACCTACAAAAATGCATTTTGTATCACAGAATAAAAACAAATAAGAAATCAGGCAGAGTATTATTCCCCTTGGATTCTTTATTTCATTTCTGCTCACCTCCAGAGTTTAGTTCATAGGATATTTCTTCTGATGTATGTGATGTATGTCTTCATTCTCTCCCCAATATTGTGTGTTTTCTCTCTGTCTAAAAAGTGCTTAATTATACTCTATCCTAAAATATTCTCTAAAACTCTTATTTTGATCCTTCTGATTTTTAACTTTTCTGTATCTCCTAGGACTCCTAGACTACTGTAATTTTCTCCTAACTGTTCTCTCAGCCTGTAATCTAATCTGCATAGTGCTGTAGAATTTAAATTATGTCCACTGTGCTCATCAAAGTCCTTTAGTAGTCAACCAGTGCCTGTGCATAAAAACTGCTGAATCAAGCATCAAGTATTTACAAGGCACTATGCTTGGAACTTGACTTAAATTAGTATTAGTATCTCCATCATATAGATGAGAAATGAAGCTTAGAGAGGTTAATTGACTTGCTTGAAACTATGTAGCTAGGAAGTGAGGAGCTAGGATTCAAACCCAAGTCAGTCTGATGTCCAAGTCTATACATTTTACACGACTCTTTATTCCCCCAAGGAATCAAGTCCAAACTTCTTAGTTTGGCCTTCAGGACGCTTTGTGATCTGGCTCTAAACTTTCTACAGTTGCTGCTGACTTTCATCCACCCCACATTTTTGTTAGAGTGTTGTTCTCTGCATACTCTCTTTGCGTTTTGTTCTTCTATTTGCTCCCACTCATATCATGCCCTCTGTCTATGTTTTCCTTCTCACACATCTCTAGAGGGCCAAACACCTACCACTTTTCAAGCCCAATTTAAGCTTCCCAGCTGAATTCCCTAGTCTTCTCTGATCCTTTCCTTTTTTGAGGGGGGAGTTGGGCGGAGCTTTTCTCACTTTCACACTTTGTTATTAATTTATATATAATGTGTATAATATTTCTAGATTTGTAAAAAGCATGTGTGCTTTTTTGTCCTCCTACACTTACCTCCTTTAGAGCAGAGAACTTGCTATGTGATAGTAACTTATTTTTGTGTAGAATTTTACACTCTTTCCTATGTGTTAAGAACCTGGCAAAGAATAGGAGCTCAATAAATGTGCATTTACTTGTTTGGTTTTCATCGTCATAGTAATTCTCCAGGGTATTATTATACTTTACTAACAGATAAGGAATCGGAGGCTCAGAGAGATCAAGGGATCTGCCAAAGGGCAGGAGTGCTCTAGGATGATCCAAGCTCTAAGCCAAGAGTTTTGTGAGGCTTCTTTCTACTACACGACCTACTTGTTTGACTTCAGTTTTGTTCCACCACTATATCCTAGCTCTATACCTTGGACTTGGTAGCTGTTGAATACATGCTGAATGAATGAGTAAATGTTAAGAACATGCTCTTTCAGGCTGAGAGTCATGAGAGATTTTTTGGCCACCAAGAATAAGAGCACTTTAGGATGTGACTCATCTTCACACATACTATTTACTGTTCATGTAAACAGAAGGAAAACAAACCCTCCCATTCTGATAAAATATCTTAGGCAACATTATGTTGAAGTCTGTATTATCCACGTAAGGACACCAGGGCCACACACCTTTAACAAACAAGTTTTTATATGTTATTTAAAGTCAGTAGGAAGGAAGAAAATTGAGAGAATAAGTTTTCAGGTTTTCTTCTTACGTAGCAAAATTTATTATTCTCTTTCTTACTGTTTCTGCTTATAGGGTCATGTTTAAAAATCTGCCTCCATCCAAAAGATTGTACAGATATTCAGATATATTTTCTTCTACTGTTTTTATCATGTCATTCTTTACATTTAGAATCTGGAATTTTGTGTGTGTTTGTGTTTATGTGTAGGTGTGTAAGGTATGAAATAGGTTTATAATTTAATATTTTTCTTAGTTTAGTAAGTTATTTATTGATATTCCCTTCTGATTTTCATTTACATCTTTATTATATACTCCCATATGCTAAATTCTTGTATAGATATAAATATATAAACTTTCTAGGTTTGTAATTTGTTCCACTGATGGTTTATTCCTGAGCTGTCTTCATTTATTTACTTCCACTGTTTTAATTGTTAAAGTTTGAATTTCTGGGTGGCACATTCATTTACCACTCTTCTTTAAAACATGAAAGTTTCCTGGCTACCCTCTAAGGTTTATTCTTAAAAATAAACATAAGAAATATTTTGTCAAGATCTCACATTTTTTAATAAACTAGAATTCTGATTGAGATGGAATAAAAGTTATAATTTGAGAATTGACTTATTTTAACTTAAAGTCTTCAAAATTAGTGAACCTGATTTGGTTTTCCATTTCTTCAAGTCTTCCAGTCTTGAGGAAAGACTTCCTCAAGCCTTTCCTCTCATTCCACTAGTTTTATAATTTTACAATTTCTGTGTGGTTGTTTGGATATGTATGCATGCTTTAATAGAGTGTAGTGCTTTAGAATCTGGCTGTCTGGTTTCCAAACTCAGCTGTGCCAGTTACTAGCCATGTAACTTGTTCTTTCACCTTTATGTACTTCATTTTTCCCTCTTGTAATATGTGGGATGATAGTGCCTCCAAGACTTATTGTGAAAATTAAATGGGTTTATATCTATAAAGTGCTTAAAACAGTATGTGGCATGCAGTAAATACCATATAAGTACTACCTATTGTTATATATATGTATGTACTATATGCATTTCATGTTTCTTATTCAACTATGTGTTTTATACACTGTTACTACAAATGAGATCTTTTTTCTATTATCTTATTATTTGTTGTTATTTTTATTAATTTTGATTATGGAGTACAATCTCAATATTGAAATTTCAGCCTACAGAGGGCTTCTCTTTCTTGAAAATTGCTGTCATTTCCCATAGCTTCTTTTTAAAGAATTTTGTGTCACTTAGGGCCAAGTGATGAAACAGAAAATGCATGTCTGATGCTTTTGAAAGGTCAAGTAAAATAAATAATATGAAAAGCTGGTCCCTTGAAAATACTAACAGAAGGAACAATCCCTCTTGCAAAACTGATGAAAGAGAAAACAGCTGAAAATACAAAAAAAAAAAAAAGAAAGAAAGAAAAAAGGTTTTTAACAGAAGAATGTAATGTAAATATCCAAGAAGTTTAAAAGTTATAATATTCAAAGTTTAACCTGTCAATAAAGTGAAAATTTTGACAAAATAAGATAGTATCTAAGAAATATGAAAATTGATACAAAAAGAGGCAGAAAATGTGAACTGATCAACAACAGTAGAAGAAATGGGAAATGATACCAAAGTTCTACCTCTGAAAAAGACACCAGGTTAAGATGCTTTTAAACATGGATTCTTTCAAAACTTTTAGGAATAATGCTATTTACAAAACATTGGAAAAGATGGAAAACATTATTACTCTTTCTACAAGGCTGACATAACTATGACACCAAATTAGGAATAGCAGAAGAAAAGAAAAAACTATAAGCCAATCTTAATAATGAAATAAATACAGAAATTCTAAATAATATTGGCAAACTGAATACAACAGCATTTTAATAGTTAAATGTACCGTAACCAACTAGATTTTATTCCTTGAATGCAAAGATATTTCAGTGTATTAAGACATGTACCTCTTGTGATTTGTAGCTAAATAATGAGTAAATCTTTAAATATTTTATATAACTTTCCTCCTGATATTATCCTATTTTGCTACTTTGTTTGATCATTCCTGCCTAGAATATTTTCTTACTTTTCTTCTCCAGCCAGCAAACTCCTACTTCTCTTTAAAGACACAGCTTGTGTAACCTCTGGGTGTCTTTCTCCGGCCCCTCTCTACCTGAGGCTAAGAAGCTGCTATTCTTGTGTACATCCACAATACCCTGTATTTACCTCTATTACAACACTTACCATAGTGTTTAGTAACTTGTTTGTCTCCCCTACCAAACTGTAAGCTCTTGAGATAGAGTCAATTTATTTGTTTTCTAGAAGCCTGGCATGTAAAATCTGGCAGAATCAATTGAGAAATAGATACAGAACTAGACTAAAAGTTAAAATGTTAGCTAATTATGTACTGTAAAAGTATTGGAGGACATGGTTTAGACATATGTCTAGACTAGACTTACTCATACGTCACCTTAAAATTAAACTTTCCTATCCCATTACAGGCAAATTTGGCAAAATCAGGCCTCCCTGGAAGACACAGCTTCTTACACATGGTAGAGAACAGGCTAGTGTTAATCTTCTCTGTGGAGAGCCTAGAATATGCTGAACCATGCATATCCCATTTCTTCTCCAAAGTGTACTAATCAATTAAGTCACTTCTCCCATGCCTGAGGGGTGAAGAGAAAAGCCAGGAATGTTCTAGCTGAAGTTCTGTGTGGAACATGTAGGGGGTGCCTCCCAGTAATGGCTGCCTAACTTATAATATTTTCATTTAGGACTTTGCTGCCTAACGTTTCAGAGAGAAATTTCAATTGCAACAACTATATTTAGCCTAAGTACTCTAATTAGCAAGTCTTTCTTCTTTAACTTATTATTTTATCTGTGTGCTTCCTCCAGCTTCTGTTGGAATAGGGAGTGTAAAATAGTAACCGAAACACAAAATTTCCCCACAAATTTATTTGCATTCTGTTCTCTGTACTTTTTCCTAGTAGCTGAGGTACTGAAGATTGCTTTCAAGGCACTCTTCCTTGTGTAGCCTCGTAAGATTGAAGAAGAAGGAATTGTCATCTCCATGTGTCCTGGATCTATTCAACCTAGTAACACACTCTGCTGACACTGACAGACAAGGGGAGGGCCAGCAAAAGGAAGAGAATGAGGGTGTTCTTGACATGTGAGTACATTCACTTAGCATTTGCTACAGTAGCTTTTTTCTCTACTAACCAGTACAACTTGTAGATAAATAAATTCTGGGGATCCAATGCATAGCATGGTATTTATAGTCAGCAATACTGTGTTATGTACTTCAAAATTGCTAAGAGACTAGATCTTAAATGTTCTCACCATAAAAAACAAATGATAATTATGGGATATGATCCAAGTTGTTAGTTAAAGCTACGGTGGTAATCACGTTGCAATATATAATTGTTTCAAATCAACACATTATACACCTTAAGGTTACACAATGTTATAAAAGATACCATAATTTGTTTTCACCTGTTGATGGACATTTAAGTTGTTTCCAGTTTTGGGCTATTCCAAATGAAGTTGCTATGATCATTTGCATAGAAGTGTTTGTGTGGATGTATTTTCATTTCTCTTGGGTAAATACATAGGAGTGAATGGCTGGGTCTTATGGTTTGTGTATGTATACTTTTTTAAAATTGAGATATGATTGACATATAACATATTAGTTTCAGATGTACAACATAATGATTCAATACTTGTATATATTGAGAAATATTCATAATACCTTCAATAAGTCTAGTTAACATCCATCACCACACAGAGTTACAATTTTTTTTCTTGTGATGAGAACTTTTAAGATCTATTCTTAGCAATTTTCAAATATACAACACAGTATTATTACTCATTATAGTCATCATAGTTTGTGCTTTTTGATCCCTTTTACCCATTTCACCCACAACTCCAACCCTTACCTCTGACAACCACCAATCTGTTCTCTATATCTATGAGTTTGTTTTGTTTGTTTGTTTTGCTTTTTGATTCCACTTATGAGATCATACGTATTTGTCTTTCTCTGTCTGACTTATTTCATTTAGCGTAATGCCCCAGAGGTTTACCCAGTTTGTTGCAAATGTCAAGATGTCCTTCTATTTTATAGCTGAGTGACATTATATTGTGTATATATTTATATGAGGTCAAACAATTAAGTTCGCGAACTTGTTGCAACGATGTTGCTAACTGTTTTTTGGTATCAAAGGGATTATTCATTAGGAATTTATACCAACTGGACAGACAGTTAATCAAATTTACTATTTGGAAGTGCTGAAAAGGCTGCGTGAAAAAGTTAGACGTCCTGAACTTTAGCCAGCAATTCATGGCTCTTGCATCACAACAATGCACCAGCTCACACAGCACTGTCTGTGAGGGAGTTTTTAGCCAGTAAACAAATAACTGTGTCGGAACACCCTCCCTACTCACCTGATCTGGTCCCCAATGACTTCTTTCTTTACCCAAAGATAAAAGAAATATTGAAAGGAAGATATTTTGATGACATTCAGGACATCAAGGGTAATACATCGACAGCTCTGATGGCCATTCCAGAAAAAGTTCCAAAATTGCTTTGACGAGGCTCTGGTGTTGGTGCATAGCTTCCCAAGGGGAGAACTTCGAAGGTGACCGTAGTGATATTCAACAGTGAGGTATGTAGCACTTTTTCTAGGATGAGTTCACGAAGTTAATTGTCAGGTGTGGTATGCTATATTTTCTTTATCCATTCATTTACTGATGGACATTTAGGCTGTTTCCATGTCTCAGCTGTTGTAAATAATAGCTGCAATGAACAATGGGGCTGCATATATCTTTTCGAGAGAGAGGTTAGACATGAAAAGGAATTTTGACTTGCTGAACTATAATCTTCTATAGTTAAAAAAGAATACTACATTGACATGATACTAAAACTTCGGAGATTAGATTACAAATAAAGTAACCATATGATTTGTTGTCCAAATCTGAAACTTTTGAGAATGAAAGAAGCAAATGAATCATCATTCTAGGGCAGCAGGAAAAAACTGAGGCTGTTTCAGACAAACAACAGTCACCCTAATTATAAAACCGCGTTTTGTGTAAATATACTCAGGCTTTTACAAGTGGAGGAAGCAGGAGTTCTGGAGAGTTTCTCTCTCTGTGTCTGCCTTCTCATTCTCCTTCATTTCCCTAGTGTTTCCTAATGTCTCCTTCAATATCCCCAGTCACTTTTTCTCATCCTTGTACACCAGAATTTGAGCTAAATTCAAAATAAAAATAAAACATTAAAACTAGTTTCACACATGCTTGAACTTCAGTGGCTATCAATATACTTAGCAGCAAAACAGGTGTAGTTTGGGGGGATCTCCGAAGCAGCTACCATTATGGCTGCTGGGGAGATACAGCATTTATGTATAAGATAAGTCTGTATTTCTTTTTTTTTTTTTTTTTTTTTTGGAGAAGCAACTTTATGCCCCCTTTCTGGTATGTAAAAAGTCAACTGTGTTAGAATTTTAATTAGAAATTGAATAATTTTATACAGAGTAGCTTGTAGATCAATAAAGTATTTTTGATTCTTTTTAAAAATTGAAATATAATTGACATACATTGTGTATGTTTAAGGTATACACATGTTGATTTGATACATTTATATATTACAATATGTCTGTCACTGTAGTGTGAGCAAACACCTCTATCACGTCACATAATTATCATTTCTTTTTTGTGGTTGTGGAGGAAAGACTAGTATATGAAGTGACCACTACCTGAGAGCTGCTGGACTGGCCAGCTAGTTCTGAGGCAGAACAGAGATTGCTCCCCCTATGTCCCCTCAGAGACTGTCTAGTTCACCCCACTGCTGTGCCCCACATGAGCTGGTTTGTGCTGGTTCCTAGAACAGGCTGTTGCCCAGCCCCGGGCAAAGCATGATAGGCGTTTTCCCCTTATCTGGGTGGGTCATGCACCAGTACCCCTGTCAATTCTGCCCTGTCTTGTATAAACGCTTAGCGCCTGCCACGCTGCATGGAGGATATCCTTGGTGTCTGTCTTGCTGCTGCCCAGGACGCTCCTCTTATGTAGGTTCCCTTAATAAACTGTTAATGTAATGGTAGAATTGTTGGTCTCCTCCTCTGGTCGCTCAGCCCCAGGAAATCTTCCTAGCAGTGGTGAAAGTAGTCTTGAGTCTGTCCTATGGGACACTCACATGCCTTTTCATATCTCCCCCAAGCAAAGAGCAAACAAGTCTTCATTATTCATAAATGTTTGTATCTGTGTTGAATGGTTTAGATGTATAAATCATGCATTCACAAGACATAATCATGTCTCCATAAGGTTAAAGGAAGAGGTAAACCTGTGATGGCCGGTCCAGTGCCCTCTGGGGACTTCAAGAAAATGTCAGCAGCTTCACATCAGACAGAAAAGTTAGAGGGAGGGCAAAATATAGGGGGAAGATGTACTGTCAAACAACTTTTGAAAACTGGCTTTTAAAGTGGGAAACAGTGTCTTTACCCATAAATTGGACAGTTACTTGGTCTCAAGTTCCTGGTAGGAATGGGAACTGAGAATGAAGTCATCTTCGAATAGTTTCTCCATATTTGTCCCAGGCACCTGGGAATCACTGTCAGAAGAAAGAAGGGGAACTTTTGAGAAACACTGTAATTATTATATATTTTTTAAATTAAAAAATAAATTTGTTGGGGAATATTGTGGAACAGTGTGTTTTTCCAGGACCCATCAGCTCCAAGTCAAGTCGCTGTTTTTCAGTTTAGTTGTGGAGGGTGCAGCTCAGTGGCTCATGTGGGAATCAAACCAGCGATGTTGGTGTTATGAGCACTGTGCTCTAACCACTGAGCCACCCTGCCACCTGTAATTATAATAGTGACTTAAAGGAGAGCCAGCATAGGACTTACGGTGAATCAGGGACTGTTCCGAATACTTTTCATGTATTATCTCAGGAAAAACCTGGGCTTGGAGTCATACAGGTCTGTGTCTGAGTCCTGATTCTGTCACTTTGTAGCTGTGTGGTCATGGGAAAAAGATTCTTAAGCTCTAATAGTAACTTTCTTCAAATGTGAAATACTCTTAGGGTTGTTGTGGAAAATGATGAGCTCAGGTATGCACAAACACCAGTAGGGTGCTGGCACAGAACGGTGCTTTTTCTGTACTGGAGACCCTATGACACAAATTGGTGCTAGGTGAACATTGTCTGAAGGTCAGTGAGTAGTTGTGATATTACACAATGGGGGACATCCACGTGAGTGCCCATTAACTTTAAGAAGATTGTGTACCTCTTTCTGCTTGGGAAAAATAGTCGCTGTTTCTATGACCTGTTTTCTACAAACATGGAGAAGTTTGGAAGCAAAGAGCCTGGTAGGGTTCACCAAAGCCAAACGAGAAATTATAAGAATGCCAAAGATGAAAGATGATGATGATGAAGTTAATTCTCACTTCCTTTCAGGGCCCTGAGGTTTACAATTTTATGTTCCCAGGAGGACATTTATGGAGAGGTAGCTAAATGTCTGTACTACACCAGAAACATTTATTTCTTGTGAACTGTTGAAAGAGAGTGACCCTTACCTGGTTTCCTTTTGTTGGAAACACCTGACATGTCATATTTGCATTCCCTCCCATACGATTACCAGTAAAGAGTATGCATGGATGTTGTTGATAACTCTTAGTACTGAGAGACCTGCTACTTACAATAGTCAACAACCACAAGCCACTTTGGAAGTGAGGTTAGTCCTTATAATTAATCTCATTTTGCAAGTGAAGGAAGGAACATGAGCACAGAAAGAGTCAACATGACATAGCCAAAGCCACAGCTAGTTAAGGGCAAGAATAAAGACTAGAATTCAATGAACCCCAAATCTCAAATCACAATGCCTTGTTCAGTCAACCTTGGTTAACCTTTGCAGGGGTTCAGAATGAGTCACCCCAAGACGTGCCTCTGTAGTATGCAGATTGTTTTGAACTAAAGGCAACCAAGAGAAACTTCTTCCCTCCTCCTTAACTACCTAGAAGAATTTGAATTAGAGGCCTTGCCTGTAATAAGAAATGATCAGAGATAATCTCTTGTGACCTATCTCAGGCACACTTCTCATTGCTGAACGTCTGCTCTTCTTATTATCCAGCAATAACCTTCCTCCCCTTTGAAACCCCAAAGCATCATACCTCATCCTTAGCTCAAATGTCATATAGACCTCATTTTCTCTTTCTGTCTCAAAATCTCTCATATATGTGGAGTCTCTGACTCTCTCATGGATGTGGGGTTCCCATGCACACGTATGTAATTAAATTTGGTTATTTTCTCTTCCTAATCTGTCTCATGTCCATTTGATTATTAGACCAGCCAAAGAATCATGAGGGTAGAGGAAAGTTTCTTCCTCTCCCACACCTTCAACAATTTTGTGGTTCTTTTCCATAGTTGTGCTTGTGCAATTCAGAGTGAGCTTTGTTGTTGTTCCTTGGTATATATAATAAACAAGCAAAACAAATTATATATTAAGACAAATATATGTTTGTTTAATAATATATTAAAATATATTTGTTTAATACTATATTAAAATATATTTGTTTAAAATATATGTTTGTTTAATAATATATTAAAACAAATAAATATATATTTATAATATATAATAGACAAGCAAAAAATTGTATATAAAACTCTCATGTATATCTTACAAACATGTACACACACACACACACACACACACAAAGTCTATTGAGAAAATGTCTTCCTAAGCAATGCCTTTTCTGTCATAAGTACTTTTAGTTAATAAAAGGATAAAATTCATCAAAAGTACATGGTCCTGCTGAGTCCCTTTGGCGGGACTTACAGGCTGAAATGCTGTACATCAGGGTATTAGAACCACTTTAAGATGTAAGGTGGTTCACTACCATGCTATGTATGTTACCCCGTTCCTGACCCTTTCAATTTCGCCAACCCCTAGAGAGTATGTCAGAATCAGTCACCAGTACCAAATCTCAATGCTGGTGTTTGCCCAGGGCCATGCATTTGTCCAGTGAGGATCCCCATCATACGATGTGTGAGTATCCTGTTCTTTCAAGTTCTCAGCTCCATGAACTCTCTGTGTTCTATTATACTCTGGTTTTGAGAAACTATCTCAGGTCTTCTCTGGCTGACTGGTTTTATACCCCTCAGAATTTTTTAAGGAACAGACTTTGCATCCATGATCTGTGTTACAGCCAAGTTAACAGCTGTAAAAGATTTTGAGATATTGAAGATTATTTTCCTTTTGACTCTTGTGCTTTCTTGAACAAGTTACACTCTTCTCAGCTTTCTTGCACAAGATATTGGGTGGCAGCAATTGCTTCTACAGGTACTGCCCTCAGGGGGAGGGCCTATATAGCCAAGAACAAAAAGTCAAATTCTTGGCTTTGAATTCTAAAGTAGTCTCTTGAAATTGATAGCAGCGATAGTAGGCTTGCAAGCAGAGACTTTTAAATTGCAACAGTTGGGCTGTTTGAAGGTGAAAGTATTTTTAAGTTCAGAAGCTTGGCGTTGAAAATGAAGAGCCAAAATCCAAATATAAAGTTTATACCATAATTATCAGACTTTAGAACAATATAGGATGATGTAAAAGCAGTTTTCCTAGCCAAAAGGAAGTAAAATTCACAGGACTTGGCAGGAGAAAGAGAATTGGAGAGGAGATGAAAGGCACTCGGTTCCGTGGGTGTAGTTCCTTTACACTTTTCAGGCAGAGTTCCAAGGGCGATATTGAAGAACTACATCAGCTATTGCACTGAGGTTTAGGGGGCTCTCAGAGCAGAAGAACCATCGTCAAACTCCCCAGAGTGTTGCCTGATAGGATGGCACACCCTGTGCTGAAGACTTAGTCTCTCAGAGAGAGCATCTGCGTGGAGGAGGAGCAACGGCTAAATGAGGTGACCAGGTAGATGGGCCTGAGGCGGCTTCTTGGAGTCCTGCACATCCCAGCATGGTGTCGGAGAACTTTCCATGGTTCCTCTGCCACAGTATGACAGGTCCTCACAAAATTAAACCTAGAATTACCATGTGATCCAGCAATTTCACTTCTAGCTATATACCCAAAAGAATTGAAAGCAGGAACTAGTCAACATAAGCAATGTCCAAACCTGCAGAGAATTTTTATAAGAGTTTTTTTGAATCAAAAAGAGGATATCCCTGGAAGCAAGATCTCAACAGACTGAGGAAAATGCTTCCAAGAAACGACAATTTGCAGCTTCTTTTATGCATTTGGAATTGAGCGAATGTAAGGAAGATTACATGAAGGTGGGGAACAGATTACAGGATAGTTAATGAGAGTATGTGCTCCCTTGAGGATAGTCACCCTTTAGAAAGGGGTCTAAAAGGAAGCATTTCAAAGAAGCATTAACCTAGATGCACAGAAACAGTGGACAGAGCTTGCTTAAGGCAAAGATTAACCTTTTACTAAAGAAGCTACATGCCTGGGGCATGACTACCCACCATGACTTGCCCAGTTAGGAATTTATGGTCAGATAAGCCTATGAGGTTACTTTCCATAGAACCCCTTTTTTTGTCCACAAACTCAAACATATATTTTTATAACCATGTTCAGGGCAGCGTTATTAACAATAGCCAAAGGTGGAAACAACCTAAATGCCCATTGACAGAAGAATATATAAATAAAATGTGGTATACATGCAATGAAATATTATCCAACCTTAAAAAGGAATGAAATTGTGATACATGCTTTAATAGGAATGAACCTAATAAACAATATGCTGAGTGAGATAGCCAGATGCAAAAGGACAAATACTGTATGATTCCACTTATGTGAGATATTTAGAATAGTAGAATTCTTGGACAGAAAATAGGGGCTTGGGAGTGGGCACAATAGGGAGTTATTGTTTAATAAGTATTGGGTTTCAGTTGGGGATGATGAAAAAGTTGTGGAGATAGTGATGATAGTTGCACACCAGTGTGAATATAAACAATAATGCCACTGAATTGTACACTTAAAATGAAAATTTTAATGTGATGTATATTTTGCCACAATTTTTGGAAATCAAGGGGGAAAAAGTTCCAATGCCCATAGTAGGAATACAAAAATGGCTGAAAGTGAGGCCAGTGGACCTGGAGAGGTCAGGACAAGGAGGTTATAGAGGGACTGTGAAGTTTTGGTGACTGGTGAGCCAGAGGACACAAACATTTCTGGTTATCGGAAACCCACACAAGAGAAATGGGCTGCTCCTCTCAGCAGAAGCCACCTGGGTGGTTTGCTGGTGGTGGTGAACCATACATTCTCCTCTGCCCCAGAGTAAGGATGATAGACCACCCAGGACTTAAATCATCCAGAACTTAGGTGACTACTAAGAAGGGACAGAAAGAGGTGAAGGAAGAAAATGCTAACTTGACTCTACATAAAAAGAGATTGAGTTTAAATTGGAAATTACCATGATTACTTTGGATTACAGGGTTAGGTTTTCCATCATCAGTGAAATAAGGACTCCAGAGTTTAAGTAAGTTGAGTATAAGCAAAACCTTTCCATTTTGCATGTATGAATGTGTCTGACTGTGAAATGTATGAGGTCTGACAATTAAGTTCACGAACTCATCCTAGAAAAAGTGCTGCATACCTCATTGCTGAATAGCACTATGGTCACCTTCGAAGTCCTCCTCTTGAGAAGCTATGCACTGCTACCAGTGCCTAGTTCACCCTTCAAAGCAATTTTGGAACTCTTTTTCTGGAATGGTCATCAGAGCTGTCGACGTATTACCCTTGATGTCCTGAATGTCATCAAAATGTCTTCCTTTCAATATTCCCATTCTCTTTGGGTAAAGAAAGAAGTCATTGGGGGCCAGATCAGGTAAGTAGGGAGGGTGTTCCAATACAGTTATTTGTTTACTGGCTAAAAACTCCCTCACAGACAGTGCTGTGTGAGCTGGTGCATTGTTGTGATGCAGGAGCCACACAGTTCAGGTTAAACAATTCAGGTCATCTATCTTTTTCACGCAGCCTTTTCAGCACTTACAAATAGTAAACGTGGTTAACTGTCCAGTCAATACAAATTCATAATGAATAATCCCTGTGATATCAAGAAAGGTCAGTAACTTCATTGCAACAAGTTCACGAACTTAATTGTCAGACTGCATAGTCCCATTACATTGCTATATGCCTTTTCCAACCCTAAAACTAAGGTGCTGCTCACACCTGTGGCAACCTTGGGGCTCCTCTGAGAGGATCGGGTGGTTCTGCCTGGCTCACGATTGCTGCAGCCTCTTTGGGCTCACACTCTGAGATGGCCACACAGTTTCACCGATGGCCAACCTCTGGATCAACCCCCGGACACAGGTGTTCACAGAGCTCAATCTTTGGGGGACCTACAGTTAAAGCAATGAACAAACATGGCTCTCCAGGTCTTGTGTTATACCTCAGCCTTTGAGAACACCTTTATACTATTTGGACTATTGAAGAACTGTCCCACGGTCATCTTCCCGTAGTTAATGATAAGGATCCAGAAGAGCCTCCTGCACTAATAGCTATTAACCATTGCTAATCTGTATTACATACTTATTCTATGCTGGCGCTGTGCTGAGTACTTTACGTGACTACCTCACTTAGGCATCGCAACAAATCTATGAGCTAAGTACTACTCTTCATTGCATTTTGCAGACAAGGAAACTGAAGGTGCGTAAAGGCAGATGACTTGCTCCAAATCACATTGTTAGTATGTAACAGAGCAAGGAAGAACCCCAAAACCTGACTTCACAGCTCAAGTGTTAACCATGACACTACACTGCTTGTTGTTATTGGGGCATCCTCCTTATCTCCTCTGAAAATCTAACTTCACACTGCTCAGCGACACAGGACACAGGATATGTAGTTGGACACAGGATATGTAGTTGGACGCAGGATATGTAGTTACGAACTGGCTTACCATTGGGTCTGTGTTGGAGGACTCACATGTTGATTACTGGTCCACATAAACAAACAAGGCTTCCACATGATACTTGGTTTTGAAATAGAGCTTTCTCAAAGTTATGGAAAGCAGTCAGCATATCTTGGGATTTACTAGTCGTATGGGTAATTCATCCCCCCGATTCTATCCAAACCACCTCATGAAAGAGAACATATCATGTAATGCCATCTTCAAGCCATGGATTTTCTTTTGTATTCAAAGAGTATATGGAAACCCACCTGCTTTAATCTCTAGATCTTAAATTGATAATATTACTAATGTTGAAGTCTCCGTTTAAGGGTTTTTCAAAAAAGCAGGGCTTTCAGAACCTAAGCACAAAGATCCTGTTGACAATTTTACAGTGAAAGCACCCAATAACTATTTGCTGACATTGATGGTGTTATTGTTGCTAATGATTATGACAGTGCCAAAGATGAGATGAGCAAGAGCTCATTTTGTCACCACACGAGCCAAAGCACTGGAGCTTTGTGAAGAGTCAACATTCTGATTTCCCCAGAATGGCATGTCAACAAAGCCATTGCCCATTTCTCTCAGGGCTGGGCACTACCCTTGACATGACTTCTTGCTACAAAGTGTCTCTCTTCTGTACTCTCTCAGCATATTATTCTGTCCCTGAAATGGGTTTTCCAGATAGCTCATTATCAGGAGATATGACTCCAGGTCACACAGCTAGAATTCCCTCCACTCGGAAGTTGCTGGTATGGTTGAGAGTGACCCCAGCTCTCAGGAAGCCATAAGTGCTCTCTAGTCAAGCAAAGCATCATGCGGAGAAAGCATATTATTAAGTGATGTGTTATCTCTTAAGTGCCAAACACAATTGTCTGGCAATTACACACCTGCAGACCGGGGGTGGAGGGGAGACACACAGGGATCATTGCCACCTAGACGTAACTTTTAGCCCAATTAATCATGGATCAGCTGTCTGAATACAGTGTAGCCCAAGGCTGATCCTGGAATTCTATATTCTTCATTACATAGACGTAATCTTTGTCACAGAGGATTGCCCATCCCTACTCCTCCCTCGCATCCTCTTCTTTCTCCCCTTGTCCTTCATTCACTCACCAGACATCCTTGAACTATGTGTACCAGACACTGTTCCAATAAAAAGGTGCTGAGAATCGTGTGCCAACTTTAAATTTAGGAAAATCTGAAAGACCCCAACATCAGGAGGTGAAGTGGGTTTTTGTCAGACTCTGACTCAGGAACAAGTGGAACAAACTCCAATGAAAATTCAGCCATTCCCATCAGAGTTGTATCTGCTTGAGTAACACCCTCTCCTACACCCACACCTGATTTAGTTGGTAGGATTCTGTGGGCAATTGTAAGTAGGATGGATTTAAGTGTCTGGGCACTTTGAAGGAGAAACAGAAAGGACCACCGAACAGTATGGTGTGCAAGCTGGGCTATGCAAAGGGGCACCTGGGGGAGGTGAGCAGGCAGTCTGCTCACCAAGCCAGGAGGCTAGGGATGCAGAGGACGGGCACCTTTCTCTCCTTCCCACACAGGTACTGTCTGTTATAGGAAGCAGATCTGTGTTCTCTGATTGGAGTCCTCTGATGGGAAGGTCAGGGAATTAGAAACCAGAGTGGGAACACAGGCTGTGTGGAGGGGCACAGGCTTTACAAAGCAAGTTGCAGAATGGAGGTCACCGTTCACATCAGGGCCCCTGTTTGAAACAGCCCAGGACCAGGGTTTTTGTTTGTGTTTTGTTTTTTTGGAAGACCCTGATACATTTCTAACTTGAGATTCAGACTTCATAATAGGTCTTCTGGTTTCCACCCAGTCACTTCTCACATCAGCCCTATTGATGTTTATCTCCCAAATAAATATCTCTCCTGAACATGAATATATTCTCTTCATCCTCACTGACAATTTCATATGGGAAACTTCTAGAGAATCTCCAGAAAGAGGCAACTGGACAAGAACACTAAGGACTTAAGGAGACGTGGCAAAGAACTGCTGATTTCCTAGGGCCAACCTTGTTGTCACCTAAAAAACCTTCCTGGGGTAAAGATCGAGGTTTCAGTTGTGGCTTTGATCCTAACTCTGTAAGTCCTTGCCTCTCTATGGGCTTCAGTCTCTCGGTCTGTACAGTAAGAGGACGCGGTCTTTATTCTGTCAGGCTATGATTATACCCAGCTTGGCTTCCAGAGGTTCGAAGCATAAAGGCAACTGGGCAGCCAGCTGTGGTAAGTGTGTAGCCTTGTCGAACCCTCATCTAGGACGGGAGGGAAGACATGGTTGGAAGGCACAGAGCCCTGCACTTCTCTCCCTATCCAGTTCGTGCCAAGTGAAGCAAGGACATAATTGCCTTAGCATAATAAACAGTGCTGTACTTACTTCTCCTTCAGGTTCTCCTTTTGTTCTTTGAGCCCTTTTGGAAGTTGCAACCCCTCCCACGGGTACATGCACGTGCAGGATGCTGCAGTAAAAAACCGGGAGCTTTGAAGTCCCCGTTCCACCCCTTATTAGTTATGTGACTGATTCCTGGTTTTCTAATCGGTAAAGTGGAGATAATGTTTACGTAATGGAGTTGCTGTGAGGATTAAATGAGGTTTTGTTTGAAAAGCACGAAGCACAGGCCCTGGCTGACACATGATAACTTCCTTTCCTCTTCTTCCCCTCTGCTCTTCTCGCCCCCCACCAGTGTACACATGTCAGTAAAGACTTATAGTTTTGCCCCCCTGGAGGAATGGATCAATTGGCTGATGACATAAGTCCAGGCTAATGACACAAGTTCAGGCACTTGACTATTTGTGGCTTGAAATCGCCCCCTTGCCAGTTCTTCATTGAGTTTCGTCTGGAGAGAAGTCTCATTAGAATGATAAAAACATACATTTTTCTTCCTGAAGCGATGGGTGCCTCCAGTTATGCTGGATGTGTTAATCCTGTGTGTGTGTGTGGAAGAGGTTAGCATCCATTGGATCCACTCAAGTGGCATTGGGAAGTCCCCTTAAGTGTCAGCCTCAGCACTCTCTGAGTTGAGTGTCTCCCACCATCCATCTGTGATTTGAATCCCCATCGTGTTGTCCCTGATACGCAGCCACAGCTTGAGTAATTTTACCCCCTCACTGAGGCAGCCCATGCTATCTGTACATCCTGGAGCAAACACACACTGTCCCTATTTGTATAAAACAAGCAAGTTAGCACACTGTACTGGTTAAGAGCAAGTCCATATTCAGACTGTTTTGATTTTGAAGACTGACTGCTACTTATTAGCTTTGTGACCTTGGGTATAGTTAACTTCTCACTTTCTTTATCTAAAAACTGGGGCCAATGGGGCCAACCGGATAAGGTTGTTGAGATGATTAAATGAGTCAATATATATAAAGTATCTGATACAGAAGTTCTCATAAATGTGTTATTATTAACAATGATAATGATCTCCACGTAACTTGTCAGATCCTCAAACAACGCTGAGAATGGCCCAGTGAACTGCAGCAGAACAGAATAGGTACCTAGAACTTGAAGCATTTCTTTCAGAGATATACTCAGTGGCTTGTCCTAGAAACTTTACCTTGAGGCCGACCATTCTAACTGGAAGGAAAGACCACAAACAGCAGGTGGAAGATATGCAAGTTGAAGGGCAGCTTTCTGCCTATTGAGCTTTTGCTTGACCACATAAGAGAACTCAAATACCTCTCTCTGCCAGGTGGATACCTAAGCACATTAAGGTAGGAATGGCTGTGAACTCCTGATCACCAGCCACCTTTGCATTTTTGTTTCGATGGTCATGACCCAACCATCCCTTGGAACTTCTTGACCATGGCCTTTACTTCAATCTGCTGTTGTGAACAGTATATACAACTTGTGCCAGTGACCAAATGGCTCCACCAGGACTTGGAGTACCTGACTGATAGGATTTCTTGGAAGAAAGGGCAAAAGAGCAGCCCTTGGCTCTGACCTCATGCCTAAATTTTAAGAGTATGTTTGCTTTTGGTGCTGAAGGCCTGAGTCCTTAAAAAATGACACAGCAGAAAATCTGTTGGTAAGGGTTCCCCTGGCTTTTGCTTTACCCTGTCATCCAGAATGTATTAGGATTACTAAGGCTTCTTGGCAGTCAGAGCATGTAATAACTACCCACTCCTGATCATTCTCAACTTGCTGGACCAGCTGAGGAAAGCTGGGATAGTCACACTGTTTGAACTCAGGGAAGTATGTAACCTCATTAGAATCTAGGAGGATGCCTGGAAGGCAGCACTCTACAATGACTCAGACAATCTGTATACTGAGGGATGTCCTTCTGTTTCTGTATTCGAAGATATTAATTTTTAGAAGTGCCGAGAATGAGGGATAAATAAAAACTTTACTGGTGGGGAGAAGTTCCCTGGAGGAAGTGGTCCACACTTCCAAGACCAGCTTCCCACTTTCCCCTCACTCCCACCCCCGGACCATGACAATTAAAGTCCTCTACACCTTTGACCTCTTCCTCCTGACGTAATTAAGGACACCACTTGCTTTATTGACCTTTCCATACTCCTTCAACCACAAGGCCCACAAGACAGAGCAGCATTCTTATATCCCAATGTCATTTATAGACTATTACTCAAGTACCCTCAAGTAAAAATTTTTCCTTTGTTGAATTTCAGGTCACTAGCTTATATACACCACAGCTCCCTTCCCTGACTCAAATTACTATCTTCCTGTTCCCTTCCCCACATTTACCTCTGGCCTCTGATCCACCTCCAGTCCCAAAGTCACCATGGATACCCACGATATCCATGTGGATGACCTATCCAACAGCTTCCTGACCATTCAACTCATGACCTCCATGAAACTTTAGTCAGCCCCATTTATTGACAAATCTTGGATCTTGTCAACTGCTCCAAACTACTCCACTTCCATAATCTTAAACTCTAGTGTCCTGCCCTCTGACTTCAATCTTCCATTTCTCTCACTCCTTGTTCTTTCTAGATCATTTTATTCCAGTCTATTTATTTCTCCCCATCCAACCTAAATTCTTATCTTTCCAGGTCAATTATTGTTTTGACAAAACTGTCTGTTCTTTTGTCCCCTTAACCTTTTTCTAAATCTAACTCACCTGGAAAAATAGCTGGCCCTTCCATGACACATCACTGGTCAGCTCTCTCTCCTATTCCCCAGAGCAGTTATTTCAAACTTCTCCATTCTCTCCAAATTCTCTACGCTTTCTTTGTCCCACCTTACCTCTTCACTCTTACAAGATGACCTCATTTAATACCTTAGAGAGAAAATAAAAAGTTTTAAAGAGTACCTTAAACTTCTGTTCCTCAACTCCATTATGTAAAATTACCATCACCTCTCCATATTCTTTCCTCTGGTCTAAAGTAAATCCTCTGATCCAAAGCTAATCCTTTGATCTAAAGCTAATCTAAAGCCAAAGCTACCTGTGCTCTGAATTTTATCCCTCTCTACTTCCTCAGGCACCTCACTCCGTTAGTTAACTCTCTGATATCATGAATGTCTCCCTTTCTATCTGCATCTCAGAAGCTTCTACACCAGATAGGTCCCTGTTCGCTAGGCTTCTTTTTTTTTTTTTTTTGACTTATCCTCTTTGAGCATTTATTCAGGAGCACCATTGATAGAAGTGAAAAATTCAGAAGGGGGTGGGGGATGGGAGATGAGGGTAAGGGGGATCAAATATATGGTGATGGAAGGAGAACTGACTCAGGGTGGTGAACACACAATGGGATTTATAGATGATGTAATACAGAATTGTACACCTGAAATCTATGTAATTTTACTAACAATTGTCACCCCAATAAATTTAAAAAATAAATAAATTTTAAAAAAATTCAGAAAAGGGGAAATATTTTTAGAAACAAGAATTAGGAATTGGGACTTTAGTTTTCAAAATACAGAGTTGGATGGGCCATTCCAGTAGAAATGTAAAGCAGGAGGTTTGGAGATACACACAAGAGAGATCGATCTTAGACATCCAACTTTCTTCCTTATTCTGACACTTCAAAGGCATATGACTACACATTAACTTGGAGGGTGTCTCTGGGTATTTCTTTTCCTAGTGTTTTTCTCCAAAGGGCCTTTGAGTTTGGGCGTATTAACACATTTATTTTAAATGTGTTTCAGTGGTGTTGAAAACCCAGATGTTATGATTGAGTTTCATTTCAATCTCCAGATTTGGAATCCAGAAAAATTTCCCAGGTATTATGACTGAATAGGAAATGAATGTCACTCTGGGTCTTTATTAGGAATTCTTACATTTTTTGTATAGAGAAAGCACTTAGGGATAATGTGTAGCCACATTTATTAAAAGAAAGGCTCCCAAAACTCTTATTAGAAAAGGACTTTACTATTTCTCTGGGAGTCAGAATGCACTAGTCTGCAGATGTTTCACCACCACCCCTTTTGGTGCCACCTCCTGAGTATATGCTGCATTTAAAGTAGAAAGAGGCAGAAGCTGAGAAATGTTGATGAATTCTTGGGTAGTCTGCCTTCGGCCTTTGATTGAAACTACTCAGAAGTTTATCATATTCCAAATTCCCTCTGATAAAGTTGAACTTCATTTCTCTGATGAATAATTGCTTTGTTAGTTCCAGTTACCTCACTACATACTTAAAAATTATCTTCTGTTGCTTTTAACTACCACAATCATCACAGTCTTTTTTTCATGATACCATGTTGGTTACAAATACCACAAAACACATTTTAACATTCACCAGAAATTTGAAGATTTCATTGAACAAACATTGGGTGCCATTCATCAGTGTACTTGAATATCTCCAGTGCAGCGCTGACAAATGGTCATCTGACTTCTCTTTGAAGCATGGGTCATTATTCAGAGTTCACATAGATGAAAACCTGTAAATAGAAAGACAGACTAGAATGACAAGACTAGAAGAGTCTTTTAAAGGCCACTTACTCTTTTCAGACACTATACTGTAAAAGCCATCCCATAGAATGAGATTTTATCATCCATTTTTATCTCCTTCCCTTTCTTCCTTACTCTCTTCTCTTCTTCCTTACTCTCTTGTTTACACAAACATTTACTGAGCACTCACAATGTTCCAGGTCCTCTGTTGGGTACTGAGGATTTAGTGATGAACATCAATCAGTTCCTGACTGTAATACTCTGTCTAGTAGAGGAAAGAGAGACTATGCTCCTGCGTCCAGGAGCTCAGGTGGGACATCTATATTCCTTAACTGAGTGATCAGGAAATATTTCTAGGGTGGTGAATGCTTGAACTCATCCTTTAAAGGATTAGTAGCAATTAGCCAAGCAGACAAGGGGGAAAGGGCATTCCAAACAGAAGAAACAGCAAGAGCAGCAGCATGGAAGAGTGAGAGCGCATGGGAATTATAATTGTATATGGGTGGCTTGGCTGAGACGTGTAAATGTGATAAAGGAGAGCCCTGGTCACCTATTCTGACGGTGGCATTTCAGTAAAAATAAAATTAGCCCTTAATTTTAACCCTGTTCTTTAGTAGAATTCTGAAAATTCTGACAAGAATAAAATCTGATTCCATGTCAATTAATCAGAAGTGACTTAGTAACAAATAAAGGGAGAGGAAACGCAAAGGAAGTTTTTTTTTGTCTCTTCTACTTTGTTTTAAGAGTTACTCTTACTATTTGCCAAGGGCAATGGTTATGAATAGAAGAAGTCAAGGAAATAACTTCTCAATTATTCTCAGCTGATTTCCCTGGCAGTATTTTATTCAGATCAGAAGGATTAATTCTATTTTTTGTAAGCTAGAGAAGCATGACTGGTTGTGTGAAATACAGTCCAAACTATAAAGAGTTCCAAGTCAGTTTGGATTAGCCTCAGGAAATCCTGATTTTTATCTGATGTGGCCCTAAGTCCAATTATTATACTCACAAGAGAGGTTCTTTAAGAACTGGTGATTAGCCTCATTTTGCATGCAGAGGCAGGAAGTAATAAACCTTAAGACGCAATCACATGACTTTTTGAACTGATGTCATTGAGGTCTCTCTCTTCCTCTCTCCCTCTTGATCTCTCACGTGTCCTTCCTTTTGATCCCCATCCTTCCTCTTTGCCCATTTCTTTTTCTTTTGTCTCCTTAATTGTTTTCCTTCATAATTTATATCTTATGCCTACCAGTATCTCTTAAATTTTCTTCTAGTGATACTTGGGTTTCTAACAGTTTTCTAAAAACAATATTGGAAATAATTCTTCAGACTGATCACCCCTCAAGGAATGTTAAATAAGTGTCTCTTATGATTTCTCCCATGCTCCCATGCTTGACAGAACCACACCTACAAGAACGGGATTATCGTGTCTGTGTCACTCACAAGATTCTTGTGGAGGGTCCTGTCTGTCCTTGTCCCTGCCCTGTTTGGCATTTTTAACAGGGATGTGTATGAAGACATAGATGGCAGAATTACCAAATCTGCAGGTGAGTCACAGCCAGGAAGGATAGCTGAGACCATAGAGGACAGAATCAGTTTCCACAATGGTCTCAATTGGCTGGAATGCTCATATGAAATCAACAATCTGAAATTTAAATCAGGCAGATGTAAAGTCCTAAATGTTAAGTTTAAAGAGAATCTGTAGAAACTCAAGTCCTGATTTAGATTAGCTCATGTGGACTAGATTGGAGGGTTTTAATAGAATATTAGCTTAATATAAGCCCAAAGCATGAAGCAGCTATTAAAAAGGCTAACATATTATTAGACTGTGAATTAAAAGAAGGGTCCAGATCAAAGGCAGGAATTATTATACTGTACTGTGTGTTGTCATACTATATCTGAAACATGATTTTCAATGAGAGGCAGAACAGGTGAGGTACATGGAGAGGGAAAGACAATGAGAGGTAACAAAACAAGAAGAGGGTCTATAAAATCATGTCAGATGAAAGTGGTGAAAAAACTTGGAAAGAAACAATAAGGAGGAGACCTGCTAGGTGAATCCACCTATTCCAAGATCAGTGTGAACCACTCAAGAGGAGGTGGGGGTGGCTTCCGTTGGCCCTGATCTCTGCCCTACCTGTGTTCCCTGCCTCTGCCCACTTCCTTTTTCCTCCGTGAGTTCTAAAATGAGTCTAAACCTCTACCATCACTGTTTCTAGCTCTACATATACAGATTTCTCTCTGTATTATGACTAAGGTATGGACAGGGTTGGTTGGTTTCATGGATGTACGATCTGTGCTGTTGCACAGGGCCCTGTGCTTGGAAGGACCCCGTGCTCACATTAATGTCTCCTTGAAATCCGGAACAATTTTTGAACAAGGGGCCTGGCATTTTCATTTTACACTGAGCCTCACAAATTGTGTAACCAGTCCTGGATGTAGAAAATATCATCTTCTTAGACCAATTGGAGTTTTCTGAAAGGAAGTTTTGATATGAACATGAGCTAGAAAAGAAAAACAAAAAGCAATGTGAGCTACACCACTCGTTTGCAAAGAATAAAATTTCAGAGTACAAGTTAATCCCAAAGTGAACTAGAACTCAGCCAAAAAAAGCAGTTAGTCAACACAGTTAAGAGAACCTATACCTTCTGGCTCTTTTTCACCTGCCCAAAATGTTAAATGAAGATGTGCACATGATCTGAAATGGATTTTGGTTTGGCAACGAAACCAAGCTGTGGGGTCTGTAGCACAGGCTCCATGCCAGGTCATTGGCTCTAGCTTCGTCACCACTTGCCAGTCCCATGTCTGACCTTCTCCTTCTGCCTCTTTCTACCCATTGGAGATCTCCGGCACCTGGCTTCTTCAGTTTGACTCCGTTCACTTCCTTTCTGCTTACCAGTCAACTGAAAAGGCCAGTTTACACAAATTGAAGAAGCTTGTCTTCCTCAACTATTATTGGCAGCATGTATGGTTGCTAGAATTTGCCAATAAAAATATGGGACACCCAGTTAAATTTGAATTTTAGATAAATAATGGATATTTTTAGTGTATGTTCTAAATATTGTATAACATAGACTTATGTAAATTTTTTGTTTTCGAGCTGAAATTCAAATTTATTTGAATGTCCCATATTTTATCTTGGAACCCTAGAATCATGGAGACCCATGCATCCTGGGCTACCCCTGACATCTGGGAGATGTGTACCATCTAACCTGCTTGGAGTCCGTTTGCATCTCTTCAGTTTTCTCTGGAACCAAAACTGCCTCCTGGCCTGTCTAATGTCAAATTTTGTTCTCCTGCAATTTTTGTCTCCTCTCTAGTTCCCATTTCAACAAGAGAGTAGAAATGACTAACAGTTTCTGCATTATTGAACAATCATGTATCTTTCCCAATTTACATTACCAATTCTTCCGATTTACTCACGTTCTCTTTCACAATTCCATTTCCATATCCCTAAAGAAGTCATTGTTAATAAATTTTGCAATAGAGATTGTGACTGGCATTCTTCCCGCCATTATTTCCCCAGTAGTTAGTATAGTGTATGGCACCCAGGGAAATTCCATAAATATTTGTTGAGTGAGTTGATTAAAGAATAAATTCTTTACACAACATTTGTTGCAACAGTCTTTTATTTTATTTCAGAGGTAACTTTGGGACACCTATGCCTGTTTATGGATAGGATATGTTTTTGAAAAAGTTGTTTTTATATGGATAGGTTATATGTTTATGTTTGGATAAGGTATAAGAGAATATGTGTGTGTGCGTGTGTGTGTGTGTTTGTGTGTGTGTGTGTGTGTGTGAGAGGCGGGGGTTGGGGATCTGTCCCCACAGAGTATATGTGTACTGGATGGATCCTCAGTGTGTTGGTGGGTGGTAGACCAATGCTCACGTTGATGACAAGTACGTATGTTTGGTTAGTAAATAAGTGGTGTGGGACCTATGGTGACAATAAGGCCCTGCAAGAAAGAAAATCAAATTCCCATTGCATAGTATTTCTGTCTGACCTGCTTATCCTGTTTCTATTGTCTCCAGGTACCCGGAAGATACACTAAGTACTGGCTCAGAGCAGGCTGATTGTGATTGAAAGAACTTTAGTCCCCTCCCTTTGGGTTTGTCATACCTACAACACAAGTGGGTAGTGAGATTCCAACACAGTGCTTCCTCACTTATGCCCTGGGCATGGCCTTCAATGTGCTCTCCTAGAACCCAGGGAAAATATTTACACCAAAGATGTGTTCACCCTGAGGATTTGTGTGGTCACACTCTTAGCATCCCTGAGTCTGAGCCACATCCCTGAGCCTGCCATACCAGCCTCTTTGTTTATATACAGTATTAATATTTTATTCACCTTTGTGCTGGAAATTTGTAGACCCATAGAATGTTAGATCAGAGATACTCTAGCTAGTGGTTCTCATTTAAGCTAATGGAGGAAGGGGCAGTAACTCTAACAAAACCTTCAACTTTGAGTATGGGGATGGCAGAGTGGGTCAGTGCTTCTTAGGTAACTCGGATGCCACTCTTTTCTCCTATACTTGAGACATACTGCTCTGATCTAGTCCCTTCTTGCTTTAGAGAAGAGGAATCTAAGACCCAGAAAGGGTAAGAATCCTGCACTAGGTGAAACGGCTTTATGACCAGCATGCATTTTGCCAGCTTGAGGTTCTCTAAACCACCCAATTCAGACGTTGACCTTTTGTAGGTGGGTCTACATGTATTTAGCTCTACCTGTACAAGCCTGAACACAGCATCTAAACTAAATAAGCATTCTTTGTGAAATTAATTTTAAAAAGACAAAGATCTACTATAACATAATATGGGACATGAGGGAAATAATAAATATACTACCTGAGTTTCAATAAAAACTGGAAGATGAGTGATCATGGTCTTTATGAGACAGATGAAATACACATTCATAATGGATAATGGACTAAAAATACCAGGTGGTGTAGAAAGCATTTTTATGCATTAATGTTTCTCCTAGGAAGAGACTCTGGTCTTCTCGAATTATGAAGCTGTGTGCCTAGGAAACCTATTTCTTAGAAGAAATAGGAAATCTCTCATGCTTTTTGCCTTCCCAATTTGCCTTCGCCCCTTACACGGACCTTCAGATGTAGCTAGAGAACTTAGAGAAAATAATTTTCTGAACCCCTTAAATTTATCTTTCATTTCCTTTCCGCTTTCTTTGATCCCAAGTTTATTTTTCTCACTGTTCAAAAAGAACAATGGGAAAGAACTCATAATTTAGAATCAAATCTCTCTGTACATAGTGGTTCCATCTCTCACTCTGTGGACCTGGACAAGTTTCTTAACTCTAAGTCTTAGCTTCCCCATCTGTAAAATAGTATGGTAATGACTACTGTGTATAGTTATAGAAATTAAATACGCGTATATGACCAGAGCAGGCAGGCAATGACTATGAGTCCTGTTTCCTTCAACCTTTACCTTTACCTTTGCCTGCTGTGCTGACAGGTACTTTTTTCCAGTAGAGTCACCAAAGGCAGGAAGTAGCTCAAGCTTCATCAGCCAGTGGAGCCCAGCTGGGCCAAAACTAGGGTGAGATGACAGAGGTGCTTCCTTGGATACAGAATTTAAGGAGGAGTCAAAAAACTCAGTAATCAAGATAAATAATGTTTAAAGTACTATTTTGAAAATAAAAATTAATGCTTTGGGTGATGAGCATGTTCTAAAATTAGATAGTGGTGGTGGTCGCACAACTGTCGATCTACTGAAAAACCACTGAATTGTACACTTTAAAAGGATGAATTTTATGGCATGTGACTTATGTCTCGATAAAGCTATTATTACAAAATTAATGCAAGAAACCCACAATGAACAAAATAATGACATTTTCATCAAAGTAATGATCAGGCCAGAACCTACCCAAACCCAAGGCACCCAGATTCCAGATTTCAGAACCACAAATACTGCTTTGAGAAGGGAGTGAGAGGGAAAGAGGGGGGGCCATATTCAGCAAAGAGGAGGAACGTACTTTCTGTCTCCTTTTTGCAGTTTAGATTTTTCTTTCCAAGGCCACAAGCACTAACTTCCCCTGAGTGCCTCTCTTAACAGTCCTCTCACATCTGCTCCTTCCCTTTCCTCTTTCTTCTCCATAGTTCACAATGGATGGAGCACGTGTGAGGGGAGAGAAGCAGTCTGGTAGCTAAGCTTGGATGGGGTGAGGAAAGCAAGGCTATCCTGTTTGTTTCAGGCCCACCTTTAACCCTGGCAAAGGTTTGTAATAAAATGGAGAAAATATTCAATTAACAACTGACACCAAAATTTCTAAGGGGAACCTTCTGAAGGGGAAAATACCTCAAAACTGTGGTGGAAGATGGGACCTAAGAGCATGTGTGTCAGCTGATGGCCAGGCTAAAAGGACCAACCCTGTACCTTAGTCAGAGAAAGGAATTCGTTTATCTGGAGAAGATGGGGTGGCAGTATGATATGAGAGAACAGATGATTATGATAGGGGAGGGAAAAGAGGGGAGCTAGGGAAGATATGAGTCTGGGGTCTGCATAGGCAGAACGTCCAGGAAAGGAATCTCCTGAATCGAGGAGTGGGGAAGGACACCCAAAAGATTTTTTAAAAGCAGGAATATCTAAAGTGGCTTGTAAAAGTTATCTAATGTGCTCTATATGGTGTAATCTCTCCCCTGTAAATCCCTGCTCTTCAATAAAATCTACATGTATGAGTGAGGGTTTGTGTGGAAACCAGTGGAGGGACTGAATTTCATGTACAGATTGACCTACTTACTCAAAATAGAAAATGGGACAGAAGAGGCAGAAGCCCAGATGTCAGCCCCCTGGACTGTGCAGAAACCTACAAAGGACTATGAACTCTTGCTGGCCACAGAATTAGGACAGTTGAGTCAGTTTTAGCTAGCTCTCAAAGATCAGGGAGGCCACATCTCATCCAGGTTCAGATCAGATCTATTCGGTTGGTGCAAATGTAATTGTGGTTTTTGCAATTATTTTTAACCTTTTAAACCACAATTGCTTTTGCACCAACCTAATATTAAACAGGGTTCAATCCTGTGGCCCCTTTATATTTAAAAGGGCCACTTGGGGAAAGAAGAATAGATTGGATTGATACCAACCATTGCTTTAACAGACTCACTGCAAATTCTTAGGGCCCAACTCTCTAAGGCCTGAATGTAGGGTTAGTACGTGACACATTCAAGGGGTTATTCACAGTCAAGATATTAGAATCTATATCAAGCTCAAGATCTCAGTTAGATAGCCCTGGATCTTGTTTTGCTAACGGATGTTCCAATTTAAGAGCAGATATTTGTAGTATTACCTGAATATGTGATTCTCTTCTTTCCACCTGATTGTCTTCTTTCTACATTAAAGGAGGTTTCCCATTGAAAATGACGGTTTAGTATGAACCATGACACATCCCTAATTTCACAGCACGCAAGAAGCATGAAGATAATTGTCTACTGGCTTTTCTATACTTGTTTCTTTTCAATAAATAAGTTTCTTTCCCAGAACTTTCTGACTATAGCTCTATTCTGTTTAGCAGTGGGTAAGCCTCAAAAAGACTTGAGTGGCACAAATCAGAAAACTCCACAGTTGAGTCTCTGGGAATCAGTATTTTTTTTTTTTTAAAGCTCTACAGATTATTCTAATGTTCCACCTTAGTTGCAAATAGTGGAAACTGAGTTTTTGGAGGCACGTGTATTTTCTAAAGTCCTCATCCCAGTCTACCAGTTGAGACATTTAATAAGATGAGATTTAAGACTATCTAAATCTATGGGTTGAATTATTAACTATGTAGTACTTATTGTGTTTTGTCCTCACTACCACTTGTCAAAAGCACAACCTACGGGATGAGAATTTAGAAATCAATATATTAGTCTTGAAATATCCTGACGTTTAATTCCTAATAAGAATTTGAGTTACTCCACTGATACTCAGGTATTTCATTCATTAATTTGTTCATAAGCTCTACAAATTATTAAGCACCTATTATGTGCCCATACTCATTTAATTGCTGGGGATACAAACATGAGCAGGCTCTGCCCTCAGGAAAACTTGCAATACAGTGCGATGATTATTAAGAAAAGTAATCCCATGGCACTCTGGGTGAATACTGCAAGGCATTTGACTGAATCACGGAGGTTGGGAAAGTTTAGAAAGCATTGTCTAAGCTGAGACTCAATGGGTGAGAAGGATTTATCCAAATGAAGACACAAGGGAAGAGTACTGCAAAGGCCAGGGGAAAAACCAAACAGAGAACACTCAAGGATCCACAAGTAGTTTAGTATGACTACAGCTTAAAGTTCAAGGTAGGTAGTGATTAAAGACGAAGCTGAACAGATAAACAAAAGTCAGATTATGAAGGACTCTGTCCATTATGTCCAGATTATGTCCATTATATTTTGGAGTTTGAACTTTAGGTGGGGTGTCCTAGAAAGATTTTTAAAGCCACCAGAATGGTTAGAATTAAAAATATTGACACCACCAAGAGTTGATGAGGATGTGGAGTAACTGGAATTCTTCTACACTATACACACTAATGCTCTATGATCCAGTAATTCCACTCTGGGTTGCTTACCATCAGAAATGAGTGTTTGTGTTAACCAACAGATCTATACAAAAACGTTCATAACAGCTTTATTTGTAATACCTAAACCCTACAAATAACCCAAATATCCATCAATAGTATAAAGGGTAACTAAATTGAGATTTCATAGACTGAAGTATTTAAACATGCCACACACTGGATGAATATCACAGACATTGAGAGAAAAGGTCATACACACACACACACACACACACACACACACACACACACACAAACCCATTGTATAATTCCACTTATAATTTTTAAAGTGGGAAAACTAATCTGTGGTGACAAAAGTCAGAATAGTAGTTACCTTGGAGTAGGAGTATGACTAAAATTGGGGCATGAAGGAGCCTTCTAGAGTGCCAAAATATTCTATATCTTAATCAGGTATACATATTTAAAAATATATCAAATCATATATTAAAGACTTCAGCATTTTACTAAATTTGCTTTGGACACTTTACAAGTTAATAATACCTTTATTAAGTTATACTTCAATAAAAATTTTAAAAATTAAATTAAAAAATTTAAAATTTAAATTAAGAAAAAAGAGGAGTGACAACAAGATTTGCATTTTGGAGTGACCACTCTAGTTGTAGAATGGGCTGGAGGCAAAGAGAAAAATTAGCAATAATATCAGTAAGAGAGTAGTGGCCTGAAATAGGGGGTGAATTAATTTTACACATAAAAGGCAAGGAAAGGGGGACTTGGTGTTTCCTGTATGTGGTGATGAGGGAGAGGGAAGTATAAAGAATGATTCAGGGGATTTGGCTTAGGCAACAGGATGGACGGTGATGACATTCGCTGAGATAGGGAGCACAGAAGGTGGAGCAGACTTGAGGAAATATTTCACAAATGAGAAAAACTCGGGGGAGGAGAACTGGGTGTAGCCAAGGCAGGTCATCCCCTCTCTCCAGCTGATCTGATGAGAGGTTCATAATCTCAGTTGAGTCACCTGCAGTTTGTTTGCACAGGAAGAACAGGGTCTAGACATTCAGAGTAGTTGAAGGAGGTAGTTAAGGAGCCATGGTCACCTGGGGAATAGGAATCTTGGTTTGAAAACAAGGCCTGTGAAAAATAAAGATGGATTTAAAGCCTCAAGTTTTCAGAATGCTGGAAGATGAGAAAGTAAAGACAGATTATGCCAAAGGAAATAAATGTGCTGACCATCTTTAGCCACATGATGAGGAACATAGATCTTGGGCTTTTGAGAAGGAGTTTATGTGGTTTGATTATATCGGATGAGGGGTGAAGGGAGGGGCAAGGACTCGGGGGCCACACAGACACACATTCAAATCCCATCTCTACAACTTACATCATGACTGAGGGCAAGCCAACTAAACATCTACAGCCTCAGTTTCTTTATTGGAAAACGTAGCAAATAATACCCACTGTCCCAGGTGTGATGTTTAAAAAAATTCATGTATGTGGAAGAACTTAGTTCATGATGAGTATTCAATATACTGTATATGGGTTTTCTTTTCCTTTTATTATGGGCAAAGTGTGTCCTCTGTTAAATTCACATAAAAAGTCCTAAAGGATAAAATGGCCTCCTCAAACCACTTCACCAAATTCCACTGTACCTTCTACACATTGGTTTTCAAAATCGTATTCTGCAAACTTTCCTAATCATGTGAAGTAATCATCTTCTCTCTATAATATACAGTATTAAAAAAGTAACCCTTGGGGTGGCTGGTTGGCTCAGTTGGTTAGAATAGCGTGCTGATAGCACCAAGGTTGCCGGTTTGATCCCCGCATGGGCCACTGTGAGCTGTGCCCTCCTTAAAAAAAAAACACAGAGAAAAAATTAAAAGTAACCCTTAAGTGCTATGGGAAATATCTTTATTCTTGTCCATTCCATTTCAGATCTCCCATCTTTCTTTTACTATAATACTGTTAAAAGATTGTTGTACAAGACTCAGAGTTTGAATAAGTGGCTTTATTACTGTATTTTAAAACCGTCAATTTGACAAATGTATTAAGTAGGATTAGTTTGGCAGCATTGAACCAAAAGCCCTAAAACAACAATGGCTCAAAAATACAGAAATGTATTTCTCATGTAGAAGAAGTCTGGAGGTAGGCATTCCTGGGTTGGCTCAGCAGTGCTCTGATAAGGGCCTCGAGCTACTATATTTCTGTCCACCATCTTAGCACATGGCTTCCATCCTCAAGGACCCTCGTGGTTCAGGATGGCAGCTGCAGCTTCAGGTATCTTGTCTTAATTGCAAGCCAGAAGGAGGAGGATAGGCATAAGAGCAATAAAGGGGCAGGTTTCTTTATGTGGCCTTTATGAAAGTGCTACAGAACATTTCAGTTTATATTTCATTGACCAAAACTAGCCGCAAAGGAAGCTGGAAAACATAATTCCAGTTGGTAATGTGCCCAAACAAAAATCCAGATTCTGTTACTAGGGAGGGAGAGAAGAATATATGTTGAAATAGCAACTAGTACTCTCTTCTCAGGGATTTCATTCATGCAACAAATGTTTATTGTATGAGTCTATTTATTAGGTACCAGTCCCCTATTCCAGACACTGGGGCTTCATCAGAACAAAAACAACAACAAAAAAAGACAAACTTCTATCTTTACAGAACTTATATTCTAGTGGAATATAATTGATAACGTTTATTAAGTGATTACTATATGCCCAGCATTTTTAACACAAGTAAGTATTTTACTTGTGTTAATTTATGTGATGTTTGCAACAATTCTTGGGGTAGGTATCATACAATATCCATGTTTTGTAGATAAAGGAAACTGAGGCACAGATAATTTAATAACTTACCCAAATTGATATGTTATAACTGGTAGAGCTAGGAGTTGAACTCAGTCTTAACCTCTATACTATATTGCTTCTCCTCAGTATTTTCATGTTTGATTTGTGCTCTCTTTTGGGCATAAATGATTGTGTATATGTTTTGGAGGCACAAATAGTTAGGCCCAATTCTCTTGCTTTTCTTTTGTAGTGATAGGGGGCATTGTAAGGGGGATGGCTGGCTATACATTCTATCAGGAGTGAATGGGAGAAAGTTGCCACATACAGAACGCAGGAAATTACTAGGCTCTTTACAAATTACAGTGTTGCTCAGATGCAGTAGAAAGCAGGAAGTGTCCTCCTCTTTTTTTTAAATTTAACTTTATTTTACTATTATTCAGGTGTACAAAACAACATAATGATTAGACATCATTATGTTGTTTTGTGTTGTGTCTAATGATTATGTTGTGTCACATAACATGTCACATAACATCATTATGTTGTGTCTAATGATTAGATATCATTAGACACCCCTCACAAAGTGATAACCTCACCAAGTCTACTACCCCTCTGACATCGTACATAGGTATTGCAATGCCATTGGCTATATTCCCTATGCTGTACTGTACCTCCCTGTCCTCTTTTTTAAGAGCTATGACTTGAATTGGGGTTAGTGATGGTATCACTAGTTGCTCAATCCAGAAACCAGGACATAGGTTCTGACTCTTCCCATTCTTTCACTTCCACCACATATAATCAATTAGGCCTTTTGCTTAAACCTCTTAAATATTTCTAGAATTTGTCAGTTTATCTCCATCTCTATTGTCACATCTCCAAATTCATGGCATTATCATCTTGTGTCTGTGTAATTCAGTAGCTACACATATGGTGTCCCTGCCTCCAGTCAAGCCCTCTTCGGTCCACTCTCCACACTGTAGCCTGGGGATCTAATACCCACAGCTGATCAAATCACACCCTTCTTAAAACCCTTCCATGACTCCATCTTGTCCTCAGAAAACGTGCAAACTTTTCACCTGACTTGCAAAGTCTTTCATTCCCAAAGCAGGCTCAAAGACTGTTGCAGGTTAGGTTCCCCAGGAAGCCGACTCAGATGGAGATTAGAATGCAGGAAATTTATTAGGGAGTCCTCTTGATGCCACATCTATGAAGGGGAAAGGAAGGAAGGAGGATTGAACGAGGAAGAAGTTAAACTTTGATGTAGTCTTAACGATGGCTTCAGTTGCCAATATGGCCCATGTGAAGCTGGGATGACCCATCAGAATTGTCCCAAGTTGGACTGAGAGGGCTGGGTATTTTATCCCCATATTGATCAGTCATTGGATATAGGTTGACCTGGGTAGGGGACATGACCTTGAATGAGGTCATCCACACATCCTATAGCCTCTTATACTAACTCCAAGCCCTTTTTAGAACATTGACCCAAACTCAGCACTTCCATGTGCCACACGCTTGAGTATTCAGGACCTCTCACCTAATTTTCCCAGTAAGACCAAAATGAGGCTGGCTGCCCTCAAGCCCATCCTCCCATTCACCATCCTCCCTCTTAAACCCTACACTAGACTCTTGGCTTCTTTATGAGGCTGCGTCTTCTGAGTTCTGGAATCTCTTAACTCCGTCAGTGGTTTCTTTCCCTGAGCCTCATCTTATGCCACTACCAACAGGTATTGTTTTAGGAACTATCCCAAGGACTCAGGCAGTATCAAAGGCCTAGCCATATCCCCTCCCTCCTCTGCCGGTCAACCAAATTTTATTCTCTTTGGGTGGAAAAGCAGCTGTTATGTTAACTCTCATTGATCCCAAATTAACTGAAAAGTTTTATGGTGAAATTTTATGCTCTGAGCCTTCCAGCTTTGCTCTTATTTTTTAAAGCCAACTTTTTACTCTTTTTTCCCTTAAGCATCAGGCTCATGAAGTTGAAAACCATGACTCTCAAAATTATTATCTCTGCTCCAGATTTACAAAAGTCTCCTCAAAAGCTCAAAATCCAAATAATTCCTCTCTCTCTCTCTCTCTCTGTCTCTCTCTGTCTCTCTCTCAAAAGCCATTCCTGCTCCTTAAATAGTGGAGGAGAATGATCTGGGCAAAAGGATAAAAAAAACCCCACCCATATTGTTTAAAATTAAATTTTACCCTTCTATACACATAAACCTGCTCTGTCTCACTCTACCTGCTCTCTCGCTGTTTTCCCTGGGATCATCTCCCAAATAAATTACCTGTATCCAAGTCTCTGTCTCAAGCTCTGCTTCCAGGGGCACTTAGTGAAGGGAAGTGTATTCCTCATCAACTTCGGAGCATTCTCCAGGGTATTGCCTCAGGCATGCTCAGGAACAGGCGCCTCCCTGGGGACTCTGCTACCTATAACTCTCAGACAGCTGAGTCAGTGGCTACAGAATTTTTTCTTGGGGATCACACCTGCTACCACCAATAGACCCTCAAGGTAAGGGCCACTTTTCCGAAGTATGGAACACACTTTGGAAATCATGTAATTGACCACAGTCAGAGATCAGTCTGTAACTTTTAATGGGATTTGACTAATGGTTCAAGGATCATGAAAAGGCAGTGCAATAATGAGAACCCATCACACAAGCCCAGATCTCTCCTGAAGTTTCTTCTTGACACAGCCAACTCCTTCTTTGCTCAGGTACTGCCTCTATGGCTGGAGGGTCACTTCACAATTCTACTACTGGAATCACTACTGATACTTCCACACCTCAGAGTTCAAACCAAACTGTCCCCTTAGCCTCAGAAAGAAGGGCTGGTCCCTCCTCTCCTTCATTCTAAAACCTCTTTTTTTTCCCTTTTTTTTGGCCTCAAAAATACAAAATACATCTTTTTTCTAAGGTAATTATTAGTGGGGTATGTATTACCTTCAGGGAAACTAAACAATAGGCATGTGATCTGGTTCTATGGAATCAGCAAGACATAAGTACACAATGTCTTTAATCAATAATTTTCTAAATCTTAAAAAGAAAATCAGAGTTGGGAAATCAATGCCCAATTTAGATTAAGTCTGGTAGTCTGATAGTTTCAACATCTGGGTCACCTCAAGTCTATGTAAAACTTAGCTTAGTTCCTTTTCAGTCTTTCTATTAAATATTCAAATATTGGGGTGGGGGGTCCAATCTTACCTAGGGTACCTATTACAAACATAAATAAAAAAGGATGGCAAGTTAGACAATCCAATTCAGACTACTTCCAGCAGATTATAAAATCATGGTAAAGACAGAAATGACATCTGTTTTGGGAGTCACCGGAACAAAGGATTTGAATGCAGTTAGTACATTCTCCCTGCCCATCTCTCACTCAGCTTCTTTACTCTTTATTGACTTTATTCTTTCAAGCTTCTCTAATGAAACTAAACAGCAGTTGCGATCTTATGGTTGTATAGCTTCTTATTTAAAAGATTAGCATTAAGAAAAAAAAGTATTTATATTTACCATAATTTGTCTCATTTCCGATGCTCTTCATTTCTTCATGTAAATCCCAATTTCCATCTGGTATCATATTTCTGCCTAAAGAACTTACTTCATCGTTCCTAGAGGCTGAAGGCTTTTGTTTCCTTTGAGAGATGGGACTGGGAAGTTGGGTGGGCTTCTGTAGCAGCCGATCACCTTCCTCATGCCTGCATCACCTGGTGGGGGGGCTCTCACATGTTTCCTGCCCTGCCCCCACTCTTCCTTGTGAGCACCCAGTGAAGACCATGGAATAGTTTGACAGTGAGTGCAAACTTTTCTTGTGTCTGGGGCTCCTAGCCATTTCAAAATGATACTGGATCATACTTGGCCTTTAAGAATTTGTTAACATTTTAGTCAATTTCTTCTTGCCTGTTTTTATTTTGGTAATAACCTTTATCTCCCTGATCTGCCACAAGTGAAAGAGTTTGGGTGTTTCATCTCTCATTGGAGTTGCTTGTCACTCTTTGAAATCCAGTTTACTTGGTTGCCTTAAGACCGCAGCTGTGTGATGGGTTCAAGAAAAGTTAAGATTTTGTAGATTGTATGAGTTTTTTGTGTTGTTAGGGTAGTGGTAATAGTCTCTTGTGGCTTTCTGCATCTTAAATGGAAACAGAACTCTCTTCTTATAACTTCTTCACCAGAAAGATGCTTCAGTTGGGGGGGGAGGGTAAACAACAGAAAAAACCTGATTGGCCTAGTCAGAATTTGCTTTGGTCATGTGCTCTTCTTTCCACCAATCACTGTCCACAAGGAATGGTACTATGATTAGCCTCATCTGGGACAGGGGCAAGAGATTCAGGATCTCTTACCAGAAGATGTAGAAGGAATGTCTAACAAGCAAAAACAGTAGCCTGAAATGTGATAAATACAGATAATTTCTAAAACTGTTTTTAATGAAAAAAGTAATATATGCACATAGCAAAAAATTCAAACAGCACAATGAGATGTCATTCTCTTTCCCAAATTATATTCCAGTCATCTTCCGCAGAGGCAACTATTGTTAGCAATTTCTTGACTATGCAACCAGGAATTTCTCTGTGTATGCTAATATATACACACATAAACACATACCTCCACTTGAAATAGATGCTTTCTTAACCAAACCTCCACTTAACTGACTCATAAGATTAAACAACACTCTTCACTCTCTCTGTAAAACACAAAATAAATATTTATGGCATCTACATGTCTGCTTCTATCAGTTGTATCTCATGCTTACCAAAAGTTAGTTGTGTTTATTTTAAGGCTTTTTATGCCAATTGTGGTTACCATTATATTCAGTAATTAAATTAAATGTTATGTAAACTGATTAAAAACTGAGTGCAAAAGAAACCATCATTTATATGAAATGCTTTGGAAAGACTTGATAAAAGTGAGTTCTTTTTTTAACAAGATCTATCAAATTAGCTGTGGGAGAAATAACTAAAAATCATTGGGGGAAATCTGAAAAATCAAGCAGGATTTTGTGCTGAAATTGCTTCAAAGTTGTTTTATGTCTTCATTCTACTTAGAGAAATATAAATGATGTTTTAAAAATTAGTCTTATTTTAGAAGGAAAGCACAGAAAATGCACTTTGTGTGTATTTATGCAAGAAGGACAATTTGAAATATGAATCAACTCATACCCAAAGAAAAGGTTTTAAGTTAAAATTAAATAGTTAAAATACATTCAAACATATATCATTTTTAATAATTTCCTGTTTTATTACTAATTTTTTTGATTAAACAACCAATTGATAATGTTGACCTCATTGGATTAATGGGTTTCTACTGTGTGTATGTTTGTATGTATGAAAAAGGAACTAAAGAGTCCTAATTTGTGTGTGAGCAAGTGTGTGTGTTCACACGCGTGTGTGTGTGTTCACACACGTGTGTGTTCACACGCGTGTGCTCAGGCACGCCATCTTCGTGGTCAGCAGTCAGGAAATGCATCTCTAATAAAATGGCAGAAATCTGAAGAAAGTGAGTCAACTATGCAGATCTCTAAGGGAAGAACATTTCAGGCAAAGAGAACAGCAAGTGCAAAGGTATGATATGTGCCCTAGATTGGTGGGTGACCAATGGGGCCTCATGCACTAGAATACTATGTAGCTGATTAAAAATTGAAGCAAATGATGCAAAGCTCTCCCCAAGACACAGTGTTAAATAATAAAAGCAAGGCATATATTATTTTTGTATTCAAATGGGATCATTAGAACTTCACATTCTATGTCACTGGACAAAATATATAAATAAAAAGCCATTAGAAATACGAAATGAAGTGGAAAGACACAAAAAGTACAATTGGAATTTTAACTCAGCGTTATCAACTGGTAACATAGTTAGACAGAAAATAAATAAACTTAGAAGATTTAGATAAAATAAATATGATTGAACTCTTAAGTATTTGATTTGTGCCCTAACATGTATTTTAAACAAGTAATTTCAAATTTGTCTGACCGTTTTCCAGAGTTAACCTTTTCTCTTTATTATTTTGCATCTTGTAATATTTACTAGAACTTTCAGATCTATTTTGAAATTTAGAATAAAAATTATTTGTGCCATAACAATCTGACCACTCTCACTCTAATTTTGTGTTGTACCGATCCTCCCTTCTGCCACAGAGCACAGAAGTATTATGATAAATGAAGGGGTCAAATGGTATTAACCTTAGCAATGCCAGTGCATTTGGCTGAAGCTGGGAGGTGGAAGGGTAAGGGAAACGGAGGAAATACAGAAAGTGGAACGAGATTTAGGAGTAAGAATTAGTAAAGTATGTTTACTTTTAATTTTCTGTGCTTTTGCCCTATTTTGAAAAATTTTAAATCACAAGTCTGTATTACTTGGATAATTCTTTTAAAAAGTAAAAAATGTAACAAAACCTTGAGAGAAACCCAATTTGGTCATGGTAGGTCATTCTATTAATTTGTGGTTGTATTTGTTATTCTAGTGTTTTATTTAGAATTTTCCAATCTATAATACATTTGTTCTGGCCAGTATTCTTTTTTATATGTGCTAACTTTAGTGTGGTCTAAGGATTATGTTAAGTTTATATAATAAACTGGGAAGTCTACCAGTTTTTTTCAATGCTCATTTATCAATTCATTCATTTATTCAGTCAATAAATATTTATTTAATGTTGGGCATAATTTTAGGTTTGGGTGCTACAGCAGTAGACAAGGCAGAAAAGGTTCCCACATTCATGGAACAGAGCATCCATTCTGAGGTGGGGAAGGCCGAAAATAAAGGGATAAATCGACAAGTTAAGCAAAAATCAGATATAATAAATACTTGGAAGAAAATAAAAGCCGAGTGACTTTGGACTTGGTAGTATGAGCAGGCCTCTCTGAGGAGGTGATGTTTAAGCTGAGACCTAAACAATAAAATCTGAAGCAAAAAGAGGAAAATGTAAGTTTATGAGTCATGCCACAGCTATAATCAAAAAAATAATTTCACTGACTTAAAGATCATGTATTTTGTGTATGATCAGATGATGTAATTCTTACCTCACTCCAACAGTAAGCCCCTCACACGTACACACATGATCCTCTTCGGGTGGGAATACAGTTAAGTTCTGTTTTCTGTTAACTTAGTGTCTAAGCGATATTCCCTGTCTTTCCTTTTTAACTGTAGGTGAAAACCAGGTGGCACAAGCATATACATAACCAGATTTAATATGTGTAAATGGTGTGGCCGCTGTGTCACTCTGTTCCCCTTTCAGAGCAGCACATCCTCTTACATTCAAGATGTTGTCTTTCATTTCCCCTCTCCAGAGCATAGCCTGCCACTGAGAATGTATTAGATAGACTTGCTCCGGTGAGAAGCAACTTAATTTCAAATCATCATTTATAACTTTGGAATTCCTGCCAGAATGAAACAAAAGTTGGCTGGGAAAGTTGACACCAAAGGATCTAGTACCAGAGAATCGGTGTTACCCTGGTGATAAATACTGATTCCCCTTTACTGTACTTCTTGGAAATACGCTGTTTGGGCCCCTACAGTATTAGTTTTCGTGTGGATTCTGAACACTGCTTACATGATAAAAATAGCAACTCTGGCGACGTGGTAATAAGCTCCAATGGGAACAGCACATTTCTTTAGGCTTTTCCATTTCAGGGCTCAAAAGTGATCACAGAGTTAACATTGAACCAACATAACAATTCTTTAGTGCAATTGAGTTGGAGCTCATTTTACAAATCACTATTTGTTTTCACTGTCCATGGAGTATTAATATTAATGACATTAATTCTGGGCCACCTTGAGCATAATTACATGTGGTAGCCCTTTAAAAAGATTATATGCTTTAGAATGACTGTTAGACACTATCAAGAAGACTTTTTTGGTGGCGCTGGAGGGGTGGGGAGGCACTTCTGCTTGTAAGGAACTGAGATGTGTTTATATTTGAGATCATGTTTTGTCTGGTATAGTTTCTGATGTGTGTTCCCAAAAGAACTCTATTCACTAGACTTTAATCTTTTATTATTAAAAAAAATCCAAATCAATTATTTCAAAATATAAATAAATTATCTTGAGCCCTCCAGCTTGCCCGGTGGCTCAGGCAGTTAGAGCTCCATGCTCCTAACTCCGAAGGCTGCTGGTTCGATTCCCACATGGGCCAGTAGGCTCTCAAGCACAAGGTTGCCAGTTCAATTCCTCGAGTCCCACAAGGGATGGTGGGCGGGTTCTGCCCCCTGCAACTAAGATTGAACACAGCACCTTGAGCTGAGCTGCCTCCCAGATGGCTCAGTTGGTTGGAGCGCGTCCTCTCAACCACAAGGTTGCCGGGTTCGACTCCCACAAGGGATGGTGGGCTGCGCCCCCTGCAACTAGAAAACGGCAACTGGACCTGGAGCTGAGCTGCGCCCTCCACAACTAAGATTGAAAGGACAACAACTTGACTTGGAAAAAAGTCCTGGAAGTACACACTGTTCCCCAATAAAGTCCTGCTCTCCTTCCCCAATAAAAAATCTTAAAAAAAAGTAGAGCCCTCTTTACCTGGCCACACATTCAAAGATAAAATTATGGTAAAATTTTAAAACTTTCCCTCTTTGAACTCTATTCACTAGACTTTATTTTTTTTTATTTACCAAAAGCCCCCTTCACACTAAGAGACAAGATGACAAATATTCTATTTGTTGTTTCTTTGATATGGGTCAGTCAAGGTATAGCTAGAAAGTTAAACAGGAGGAAGCTGCTTCCAAAGCAATAAAATACAGTTCTATTATATTTCCATTTTCAATAGCTGGACATGCAGCTGAAAGATGCTTGTTCCACTTTAGCTTCCTAATGTCCACATCTCACCATTCCCATTGTGTATTTGGTTAAAATGGATCTTCCATGTCACAGGTATTCTAAGAATTTCTGGTGGACAATATAGCTTGTCCCAGATTTGGGAAGCTCCCAAATTTTATTAAGATATTTGGAAACCCTTAATATTAGAACGATAAGTCCCCTTCTTACCAAATGAAATTCTAAATAAGAGACAATACCAAACCCTGAGCTATATTTAAGGAAGTTCAACAAATTGCATATTTCCCCCATGATGACCACATTGAGTCTTCAAAGAAATATTAAACATCAAATATTTCAAAATTAATTGTTCTTATTTTGGAACCCCATTTTTCCAGAGCCCTAAACACAGTTTAGGGTCAATCCTGCCATTTGCTACCTGGATTCCATACACTCACCTCTAATTTAGTACTTTCTCTTGTTCCCCCTTATAGCACTCAAAATATCGTCTACTATATCCATGCCAGAAAAGGTGAAACCACTCTGTTCCAGGTCATCAATGACCTTCTTATTGCGAACTCCAATGCTTAATTCTCAAGATTTATTTTATTGGACCTCTCTGCAAAAATTGATATAATTAATCATGTTCTTCCCTTTTACCCCTTTCTTTATTGGGCTTCTATGACACGGAAGTCTTTTGATTAGTAACGTATCCCAAGTTAACATAAAAATATTAAATTCTATCTTTCCGAAACACTGAAAGCAATGTGAACACTAGCAAAAACTGTCAAAATTAACTTTTTCATAACTCTGGAAATTAATCAATGATGTATCATCTGAAGAGCCTTTATTTAAGAAAAAATGGCTGAATCTAGGTAAGAACAATTAGCTTACTGACATTTTCGTGTGCCTTATTTGGATACTTTGAAGTGAATGGAAACAAAACATACGGAAACTTATGGGATACAGCTAAAGCAGTGCAGAAAGAAATTTATAGTTGCAAACAACTATATTAAAAAAGAAGGAAGATCTCAAATCAATAATCTAAACTTCCACCTTAAGAAACTGGAAAAAAGATCAAACTACACCTAATGTAAGCAGAAGTAGGAAAATTATAAAAATTAAAGTAGAAATAAATGAAATGGAAAGTAAAAAAGAGAAAAGTCAATGAAACCAGAAGTTGGTGCTTTGAAAAGATCAACAAAATTGACAACATTTAGGTAGACTGACCAAGAGAAGACTCAAATTACTAAAATCAGCTATGACAAAGGGGACATTACTACCAAGTTTACAACAATAAAAATTATTACAAGGGTATAATACGAACAGATTAGATAATATTAGTCAACAGATTAGATAACCTAGATGAAATGGAAAACTTCCTGTAAAGATACAAACTACTGAAACTGATTCAAGAAGAAATACAATATGTGAATAGACCTATAACAAGACAATAAGATAATTATTAAAAACAAAACAAACTTACCCACAAGGAAAGCCCAAGCCCAGATGGCTTCAGTGGTGAAGTCCACCAAATATTTAAAGAAAAATTAACAAAATCCCTCAAAAACTCTCCAAAACTTAGAAGAGGGAATGTCCCACCTATTATTCTATGATGTCAGTATTGCCAATACCAAAACCAAAGACATTGAAAGAAAATAAAAAACACAAACATCCCTTACAAACATAGGCATAAAAATCTTTAACAATACATTAGTGAACTGAATCCAGCAAGATATAAAGAGGATGATACAACATGATCAAGAGGGATTTATTCCAGAAATACAAGGTTGGTTTAACATCTGAAAATCCAACAATACAATACACCATATTAATAGAATGACGGGTGGAAACCACATGATCATCTCATTAGATGTCGAAAAAGTATGTGACAAAATTCAATAACCTTTTATGAAAAAAAAATTCAACAATCTGGAAATATAAAGGAACTTCCTCATCCTAATAAAATCCACAGCTAACATCATAATGATGATGAACCGAAAGCTTCGCCTCTATAATCAGGAACAAGACAATGGTGTCTGATTTTGCCATTTCTATTCACATTATGCTGGAGGTCTGAGCTGGGGCATTTAGGCAAGGAAAAAAAATAAAAGGCACCCCGACTGAAAACAAAGAACTAAAACTATTTCTATTAAAAGATTATAATCCTATATATAGAAAATCTTAATGAATCCAAAGAAGCTATTAGAACTAATAAATTCAGTAAGGCTTTAGTGTACTAGATCAATGTACAAAAATCAATTTTATTTCTATACACTAGCAATGAGCAATTCATAAATGAAATTAAGAAAATCTATTTATAATACCATCAAAAAGAATGATATACTTGGGAATAAATTTGAGGAAACTAAATGTAACACCTGTACATTGAAAACTAGAAAGCATTGTTGAATGATATTAAAGAAGACAATATTATTAAGATGACAGTACTACCCAAATTGATCTATAGATCTAGTGCAACCCCTATCAAAATCTCAGCTGTCTTTTTTTGCAGAAATTAACAACCTGATTCTAAAATTCATAGAGACCCACAAGAACCAAAATAATCTTTAGAAAAGAACAAAGTTGGGGAACTCATACTTCTCAATTTCAAACTTAGCACAAATCTATGGTAACCAAGACTATATGGTTCTGGAAAATGGATAAACATATAGATCAATGGAATAGAATTGAGAGTCTAAAAATAGATCCATACATTTATGGTCAAATGATTTTTGACAAGGGTGCCAAGACCATTCAGTGAAGACAGAATAGTCTTTTGAACAAATGATGCCAGGACAACTGGATATCCACATGAAAAAAAATAAAGTTGGATCCCTATCTCACACCATATATAAACATTAATTCAAATTGGATCAAAGACCTACATATAGGAGCTAAAACTATAAAACTCTTAGAAGAAAACATAGGAGTGAACCTTGTGACCTTGAATCAGGCAGTGGTTTCTTTGATATGACACTGAAGCACAAGTGACAAAAAAAAAAAAAAAAAAGATAAAAATTGGACCATTAAATTGAAAAACTTTGTGTTTCAAAGGACAATGTCAAGAAAAGGAAAAAAACAGCCTACAAAATGGGAGACATTATTTGCAAATCATGTACCTAATAAGGGACTTGTAGCTAGAATATATAAAGAACTCTTACAACTCAGTAATAAAAAGATTAAAACCCAAAAGGGGATGCGGATGGGGGTAGAATGTAAAGGGATTATGAAGCACAAATTAGTTACAATATAGCCACGGGGATGTGAAATACAGTGTGGGGAATATAATCAATAATGTTGTATAGATTATATAGGATGCCAAATGGGCACTGGACTTATTAGGGAGAACTTTTCATAGACTGTGTAGATGCCTGACCACTGCACTGTTCACCTGAAGCTGCAGTTGAATAATATTGAATATTGACTATAACTAAATACACACACACACACACACACACACACACACTGGGGGTGCCAAAAAATGTATACACATGACTTGTATTCCTCTTTTGTTATTGGTATATATTGAGTGTTACAATTTTAATACAGTTTTTTCCTTTCTTAAAATGTGTATACATTTTTTGGCTCTCTCTCTCTGTCTCTCTCTCTGTCTCTGTCTCTCTCTCTCGCTCTCTCTCTATATATATGTATATACATATGTATGTATATACATATATATTCACAGGATGTGGAGTACAGCATAGGGAATATAGTCAATGGAATTGTAACAGCTGTATATGACGTCAGAGTGGTAGTAGATTGGGGGGTTATCACTTTGTGAGGGGGTTAAATATAACTATTACATTGTTTTGTATACCTGAAACTAATAAAAAAAAATTTTAAACCAACAAGAGATTTTAATAGACATCTCTCCAAAGAACATGTACAAATATATGGCCACTAAGCTCATGAAAATATGCTCAACATGTGCCTTAATCCATTCAGGCTGCTAAAACAAAATGTCACAGACTAGGGGGCTTATACACAATAGAAATTTATTTCTCACAGTTCTAGAGGCTGGGAAGTTCAAGATCAAGGTGCCAGCATGGTTGTGTTCTGGTGAGAACCTTCTTCAGGGTTCATGACTGGTACTCTCTGACTGTGACCTCACATGGTAGAAGGGGCTAGGGGGCATGTGGGGTTTCCTTTATAAGAACACTAACCCCTGCTTACCTCCCAAAGACCCCACTTCCTAATAACATCACATTTGGGTGTTAGGAATTTCCAACATATGAAATTTTTTTTGGGGGGGGTCACAAACATTCAAACCATAGCAACATCATTAGCCATGAAACAAATGAAATCAAAATCATGAGCTACCACTTCACACTTACTAGGATGGCTATAACAAGTTTTGGTATGGATGTGGAGAAACGGGAACCCACATACATTGCTGGTGGGGTTGTGAAATGGTGCAACCACTTTAGAGAAGAGTCTGGTAGTTCCTCAAAAGGTTATAATAAAGTTACCATACAACTCAGCTCTTGTAGGTTTATACTCGAGAAATAAAAATATATGTCTACATAAAATCTGTATGTGAATTCTCATAAGAGCGTTATTCATAATATGTAAAGAATGGAAACAATCCAAATCCAACTCAATTGATGAATGGATAAACAAAATGTAGTATATCTTATACAATGAAATATTGTTTGGCCATAAAAAAGGAATGGTACTGATACATTCTACAACGTGGATGAACCTTGAACACATTAGGCTGTGAAAGAAGGTAATCACAGGAGGCCACATATTGTGTAATTCTATTTTTGTGAAATGCCCAGGATAGTAAATCTGTAGAGACAGAAATTAAATTAGTAGTTGCCATGGGCTGGGAGGGAGAGGTGGAGGTGGGGAATGACTGCTAATGGGTGTGGGATTTCTTTTTGCAGTGATGAGAATGTTATGAAGGTAAGTGGTAATAGTTGCTCAACAAGTATACACTCACTGAATTGTGTACTTTAAAAGAGTGAATTTTATGGTGATTATACCTCAATAAAGCTGTTATTTAAAAAAAAATCACAAAAGCTGAAAGAGGTTAACTGGGATCTTTCACAGTTAAGACTGTCTAGAAATTTTCCATTGTTTTGGAAAACATCAGTGTAATGGGTATGTGCTTATCTCTCCAATTCTGTCTCCTCCATCCATTGTATAGCTGCCGTGACGTTTGCGAGTGAGTATCCTTGCTCCCAGCTTCATTGGGTCATGATTTGACCATTCTAGTCTTCCTTGCCATGCCCTAAGCCAGTTAACGAACGGCATCAAGGGTATTCCAATTAGGAAAAAAAAGCTTAAGATTTTTGTTAGGTGGTCGTGAATAACTAACACATGTTCTCTCTTCCTGCATGTGAAGGGAAAACCATGAGGTACGGGTAACCGTTAGCAGCCGTCTTACAACCATGACAGAAACCAGCTTGAAGACAAAACTGACACATAGAAAAGGAAAGAGCCGAGATGATTTCAGAAAAATGGAGCAAGAGCCCTGATTGAAACTTGCCTGATTCCTGTGTCCTTTAAATAGTGTGTGACCATCTGACTCATTTGCCTAGGACAGCCTCCATTTATAACAGTTCTCCTACCGTGTTAATAGTGCCCCCTTTCTTTCTCAAAAGTGTCCTGATTTAGATAATCATTTATATGGTCACACTCCCTATAACTGGATTTTCAATTACATATCCCTTAACTTAACAGTGAACCAAGGCCACTGTTTCTCAAATTGTGTCCATTCAGACTTTTCTGACTCTCCCAGCATGCTCCTGCAGATTGCTCGGTTGTTTAAAATACTTAGATTCAAAAAGTAACCACAGAAGACATCCTGCTTTCCTCTCACCCTTTACCTGGTAATCTCTTCCTCTTGCTTCAGGACCCAGCACTTCTCCATGAAGTCTTTCTCAGCTTTCCTAAAGAAAAGTAATCATTCCCAACTCCCAAACAATTCTCTTCAAACCTCTTGAACATAACATTGCATCACAATGATCTGTTTTTGTGTTTATCTTTCATAGCCAACCGTGAACTTCTCCTGAAAAAAGATTATATCATGTTGTCTGTATCCAAAGCACGAGAACAATGTGCTCCTGGAAGATGGTTTCTTTTGATATTTTTTGAGGAGTAAAGGAAAAGAAATAACTGGATAGGAAAGCCACTCATTCGTTTCCTTTGTTATCTTGACAGTCTGTTCAAATAATTTTGCTCAGTATTTTCCATTGTATAGTGACTAACCATTAATGATGGCTTCCAACATCAAATGATCTCAAAATAATTAAAATAGGCAATAGAATTTAGGGATGAGCTTAGTATAGGAAAAGTCCCAATAGTTGTTTCCTTGAATTACACAATGGACTGTTTTATGTTTCTTCACATTTGAGATAACACTTCAAATTTATACCTGTAATTAAATAAAGGCTTGAAAATAATCTGATATGATTTCTGAACCATAAAAGTACTAGACTGGATGGAGGACTCATCTTCTTCAATTTATTGTTAGTTTGCTACTTAATCATGCAAATATTACTTTTTTTTAAAACCAATTCTGAGCTAAAAAAAAATATTGTCATCTAAACTAGACTCTTGAAAACTTTGCCCTTTGTTAATCCTGATATCCTGGTGCATTTTATTCTGAGTATTTTAAAAAGTGTTTATTACCAAAAATAATATTAGCACTTATCCAATATCACTGTTTCTTACATGTCAGAGCCTCCATGTGTATCTAAATACCTTTTTAATCACATTCTTTGCTTGTGTAGAATATTTTATTTCAAGGCCTGACATTAATTTTTCTCATGGAATAAAAGTATCTTTGATTGTCCTTTACTATTTAATTATATTCTTTATATTTTATACAATTGTAATCTAACTGCATTTGTTTCTAATTGACTAAACCAGTTATGTTAGCAAGAAGATGATTTCTATAGGATACTCTGATTTATGTAATAAACAAAAATTGTAAAATGCCATGTTTCTGCCTCAGACTGATTTTCTAAACAATCCTTATAAGTATAGTTAATTTTATTTTTATAGATAAAAGCAGTGCAGGGAGAAATGGAGGAAACAAAAATTAGTGATCTAGATGAAATTAAAATGGATGACCTCTCTCAATTATGGAATAATGATAAAACTTTGATTGAATTTTCATTTACCTAGAACTGTTCTAAGTAGTTTACGTATGTTAACTGTAGTCCTCACAACACAGGTCATATAGCTAGTAAATGGTACAACTGGGATTCAAACCCAGCCTGTTTGATGTTCGCAGTGTCTGTGCTTAACCAATAGTCTACACTGTATCTTAAAACAAAGCCTTCTTAAGATAGAAAGTATTCTGTAGAGATCCTAAATTCAGGAGATCCAGGTTATCTCAACAGCCTTTGTTCCTTAGTAAAAGTGAAATTCACACTTTAATTAGAGTGTCATTATTACTGTGAAATAATACAAAAAAGAAACAGATTACATTGACATTCTCCTATTTTTAAAAAAGTCTTCTACTTGTTGTTTACTCTCTTAGATGAATTATTCTGAAGTGACTCTATATTTTATGGAATTCCTCTTAACTGAAGCAAAAGATGTAAAAGGAAAGAGGAAGGTGTTTAAATTGCCAGTGCATCTTAGCATAAAACATATGGTCTCATTTTAACATATTATTCTATGTCTCAGATGGTGAAATAGACTTATACAGAACATTGGTTACCAATCTTAACACTAAAGCAAGTTTACTTTGCAATCTAAACTTTGATTTCTTCTATGTTTCGTTTAAATTAACTTAATATTGTACTTACTTGTATAAAGAGCATTGGCTTTGGAGTCCGACAGACCTGGGTCCAAACTCCACCTCCCTCACTTATCAGATGTATCACCTGGGTAGTTAAGTTAATCTTTTTGGCTTCCAATGATATATTTCATGACTTTTGTGAAAATCAATATTTTAAAAATTTGCCTGGTACAAAGCTTATGTCCTTGTGTTCAATAGATATTAGAGTCTCAGTCTCTCTCTCTCTCTCTCTCCAATAAACTTACCAAGTTTGTTTACACATACAGCCTAGGTGAAAGTTTTAACATTATAAACTGTAATAAATTAAATTGAGTCATAAATATCTAAAAAGAAAGAATTTCAAAAACATTTGAAAAAAATATTTACACGGGCCATACATATTTGGACATATTTTAAATTTAGCTTCCTTTAAGAATGAACATTAATGGTTCAACTTAGCACACTATGGAGTAAAACAAAATTAAATATGAAATTTGAAAAGAAAAATGAGCATGAAGTAAAACATTTTAATTAGTCATTTGGATATGAGTTAGCAAGACAGCTGAGAATGAAATGAACTCTAGTGAACTCTGGGCACTCCTCTGGACCACACCTATACACACTATACCAGTAAAGGTTTATCAAGATGAGCTGAACTGACAATTTGCCTGGAACCTTTGTGCATTTGAAGGCTATTAACAGTAACATAGTATCTGAGGATCTGAAGGTTCTTTACAAAGTTATCATTTCATGGGTAACAAAACTAACATAAATTTAAGCATCTGATCTGGTAAGTAGGTAAGGCATTTTTCTACTCATTTCAAACATGATTACGGGAAAATAGGACAAGTATTAAATAGCTTCTTTTGGCATTAACACTACAAATTTCAGATCAGTTCTAACTTTGTTTTTGAAATTCCAAATTCACCCAATTTCTGGAAGATCTCCTTTTTTTTTTTAAAACCTTCGTTTTACAAAAGTTTTCCTAGTGCTAAACATTTACAATATGCCTGTCTTCTAAAAATAACAACACATTAACCATAGGGAACTGAATTGTGATCTTTAAAACATTAATATATGAAAGATTCTTTATAACAATGACAAAAATGGACACTATGTCCTATGTTGACATAAAAATTTGCTGTTGACTGTCAAGCAGAGCATCAGCTTTGCAGTAGGTCTTCAGGTTGTGATTAGGTGAACTAATACATAGTTACTCTCACTCACTCTGTGATCTAATTTTGTAAGATGAAAGAGGGGGTATGATAGTTAATGTGTATTTTTTCCACAAGAGAAACCCTTTTTTAAGTATGTGCAAACAAAGGAGAAGGTTGAGCCATTTTTCCAGTGACTCTTCTCAATGTAGATTATTTATTCACTCGTTCAACAAATATTACTATTTGAGTGCCTAGAAGGTGCAAACCCCTGGGATTTAATGACAAACTAGTTGCTCTCACTTATTCAGACACATAACATTTCCAGTAATGTTTCTTTTAGCAGAGCACACACTATTTTTTTAAATAGACTTTATTTTTTAGAGCAGTTGTCGGTTCACAGCAAAATCGAGCAGCAAGTACAGAGAATTCCTATATATACCCCTTGCCCCAACCCATGCACAGCCTCCCCACAACTATCAACATCCTGCACGAGTGGTACTTTTGTTACAGTTGATGAACCTACATTGAAACATTATTATGACCCAAAGTCCATAATTTACATTAGGGTTCACTCTTGGTGGTGTACATTCTATAGGTTTTGACAAATGTATAATACATGTATCCACCATTATAGTACAACACAGAATAGTTTCACTGCCTTAAAAATCCTCTGTGATTTGCCTATTCATCCCTCCCCTTTCCCTACTGGAAACCACTGATCTTTTTAAAAATATGTTTCTTCACCTTTCTATGGCCTCAGTCAAACTGCAAAAAATCCTTTGTTGGAAGGCTCAAAAAACATTTTGGGGAAATGCAGAATATAACAAAATGCTTCAATTGACCAATTAATGTAGTTCATCAAATCTAAGAGGATGTTAATTGTAAAATACATTATTTATATGTGATTAAGAAAAACCACCTACCAATTAATTGTAAGATGTCACTGACTGTGTGAAATTCATTTCCATTTCAGAAATCTTAAAATGTGTTCAAGTTTTTTAAAAGTATGTCTTAGAATTGATTAACTACAACAGTGATGTTTTAAAATTTCCATTTGTAATGTTATTTCTATGTTAATAAATTATCCTGCTATAACTTTAACCAGTAACTCTCAACAATGAAGTTTGGTTTCTAAGCACTGTTCTTTCTCACTGACATTAAAGCAGACAAAACAAACCATACAGCAAATCCAGGATTGGTTCTCAATGCGGACATTAAACTCTTTCCTGATTGTAGTTTATAATTTAACCGCAGATTGAGGTATTCTCATTCTATCAATATTAACTATAATAAATTGCAATGATAAAATAAACAACTTTTCAAAACTGCATTCAATTCTAAAATCTCTCAAAGGGTCATGGATTATTTAAAAGGAAATCATTTGAAATAATAAACATTGTTTCAACATAAAACAATCGAGAAACAATACAAACTCATCCAGGCTAAAGAAAAAACAGAAACATTTAGTACTAGAATAAAACATCTCTCTAGACTGATTTTAAATTAAGACAAACACTAAGTTACCTTACTATCCAATGTGCCACTTCTTTCCTTTTTAGAGCACTGTTACTATGCACTTGTGTAATTAAATATTTTCTAGTAGCAAGACACATTTAAAAAGGAACAAAAGAACAGTGAAATTAATTGAATAACTTATTTAATTTAACCCAACATAACAAAAATATTGTTTCAACATGTAATCAATATAAAATTGATTACCGAGATGGCCTTAGACCTCCAGTATATGGTATACACTCCCAGCACATGTCAGTACGGTCACATTTCAAGCGCTCAATAGCCACGTATGGCTACCCTATTAGGAAGTAGTCTTAGGGGAGTTCAATAGTAACTGATTCTTTACATGCTGAGTTTGAGAATTTTTTGTATTACATGCAGTCTCTAACGCGCTTAGAGATCTGCGAGGCACCGGAGGTTATTTTACTGCCAAATCCGTTGTGATCCAGGATTCCACAACACTAAATCCAATGAGGGGGTTAGGCGATGGGAAACCCTTGCGCCCAAGAACGTGGCCTGGAGGAGGGCCTAAGCCGCTTGGGGCAATGCCCCGCGGAGAGGCTGCGGACACAGCATGGGAAGGTGGATTACAGACAAATCCGGCAGCCGTCTGGCACCCCATGTCTTTCTGGAGCGCTGTGGAACCCCAGAGCCGGACAGAAGGAAAGCGGCCTCCGAGTCGGACACAAGGTCACGTCCCGCAGCCGCTGCCACCAGGGCTGCAATGCTGGCTGCCCGGGCGCCTCGGCCCGACGCCGAGAGGTAGGCGGCGGCGGGACACCGGAGCCTGGGTTAACACCCGGCGGGCGTCCAACAAGCGAAGCTGCCCAGGGGCGCGCGACGGTGACGCAGCGGGCGCGAGGGCGGCAGAGTGGGCGGAGAGGAGCGGCGCGCCCCACCTCTCAGAGGGGCGGACGCCGCAGTTGCGGAGGGCGGGGACCGACAGGGGCGGGGCGCGCCGGGGACTCGGGGCGCAAGCCGCCGGTTTCGATTAGTGCGCGGAGCTGCGGCGGCGGAGCAGGGAGCTGAGCTACGCGGCGCAGAGCCCCGCAGCGAGGTGGTGGGGCGGCGGGGGCGCGGGCGCTCAAAGTCCGGCTGGCGGCCGCAAAGGTGTGGAGAGGCGAGCCCGAACGCGGAGCCACGGCCGCCCAGACCACCCAGCCCGGCCACCGCAGCGCCTGCAGTCGCGAGCGCGCCCAGGACTGCGCGCGGGCGGGGGCGCGCAGGCCCTGCCCGCCCCTTCCGTCCCCACCCCACTCCGCCCCTTCCTCTCCCCACCTTCCTCTCCCCTCCTGCGCCCCCGCGCCGGGCGCCTACCCTGTTCCCCGGCGGGAGCGCTGTCCGTGGCGGCGGCCGGAGCGGGCCGGGCCGGGGGATGGCGCTGCTGGACCTGGCCCTGGAGGGAATGGCCGTCTTCGGGTTCGTCCTCTTCTTGGTGCTGTGGCTGATGCATTTCATGGCCATCATCTACACGTGAGTGAGGGGCAGCTGGCGGTGCCCGTAGCGGGAGTTGGGGCCTCAGGGATAAGCGAGGATGGGAGGGATTGCGCTTTGGAGGGGATTGGGCTCGGGTGGGGGTGGAGAAAGCTAATTCGCAGGCTGTTTCCCCCATTCCCTCTCCCCTTGGACCAACTGGGGCGGGGGTCCTTGGGTGGGAAAAGTGGCGAGTGAGGGGGTTTCTGGGCTGCGGGTGACTGCACAGCCGGGGATCGGGGACTACGCTCTTTTTATGTGTCGCGCGGAAGGTTGCTTTCTTGGTTTGATTGTGTTGGGGGAATTCGTGTGATTTCTCATCTGGGCCACGATGTATGATGTATTTTTCTCTCTTTACTCTTGACCTGGGCCACGTTTCTATTGTGATGATAATCGTTTCCACTCTTCTAAGAGGTGCACACCGCGACCTGGAAACCTCTCTGTGGATTTTCTTCCTGGAAATGCTCTATGCCCTTTAGATAGGTGTGAAGCACCTGTCCGCTTTGAAAAATGTCCACCAAACCTCCGAGGTCTTACAGCCTTGAGTTCTGTCGCTTGTACATTCCAGTGTGGTTTTCTTTCCTTGTTTTCCTAATTTCTTATTTATTGTCTAGTTTGAATTTGTGTTGCGTTTCCCCTCCCCCTTTTCATTATTAATTTAACAAATACTTCTTGAGGTCGCCTAGTGCCATTCACTGGGGACCGTGGTGAGCAGGACAATTCCTGTCCTCAGAGTCCTTACATTCCAGAAGGGAGAGACAGATAGATATCCGAATAAGGTTATACCGATAGTGATAAAGTCCATGAATAAAATTAAACAGGATGACGGGATGAGTAATGACACGGGGTATGTGGCTAGTTTTGATAGTTCAGTTGTTTAAACGTATTTGAAGTGAAATCAGCCTTCATAAAGAAATGAAAGAAATTACGTAGAGCACTTAACTGATCGGGATTCACTGGTTTTTTAGCCTTAAAAAAAAGTGCTACATGCTAATCTTTACCACCACCATCTAGAATAGCTTATACGTTAGTAGAGGAGAAGAGAAGAACTTTAAGAAATTAATTATTTCTTTTTATTTTATTTAAAAAGTTTTTTTCACTTTTTACTCCAGAGAAAGTGTGCTTTTCCTTTTGAAAATGTTGCATTTTATTAGTATAATGTGGCATTTCCTGGTACTGGAGAAAGATGTTATTACATTGTACAAGACACACTGATAATTCTTTGAAGATGAAAGAAAACATGCCACTTGGATATTGTTGATATTAGTTTTTGGAGTTTGTGAGCTGTAGTCACTGAACACATTTCTGGAGTTTATTTTAAATATGTGAGTTCTTAAAAAATAATTTTGTTACTTTCTCCAATCATAAAATAAGAAATGCTTCCCATATAAGGAATTTAAATAATACAGAGGAATAAGGAAGAAACTCCATTACATGTCAACCTTTTGTGACTATCCTTCCAATTATATTTATGTGTAAGTGTGAGAGGGGAGGGGAGGAGGAAGGAAGGAAAGAGAAACGGATCTTGTGATTATTGTTCTGTAACCTGCTTTTAAAATTCATCTATTTAATAAATGCTTTTTGAGAAGCTCTTTTGTACAAGGCACTGTTCTAGGTGCTGGAAATAAGATTGAAGAGCAAGGCATCCAGGGCCCCTGCTCACAGTGGAGCTTCCATGTAAAATATCATGACTATTTTTTCATGTTATTGTGTGATTTCTGCATCACTTTTAATAGATGCTTGGCATTTTCATTTTTAAGATACTAATACATGTTCATTGTTATTGATGAGCATTTAGGTTGTTCCCAGTTTATCAAGATTACAAACAACACTGATGAATTCATATGCATATATCTTTAAGAGATGACCTCCTTAGTTTACGTTTATGAAAGGTATTATTGGGCAGGAAGTGGTGCACATTTTAAACTTTGATACATACTGCTCTATAGGAAGGTTGTATCTATTCATAGTCCTAGTAACATGGTATGATGGTCCCATTTTCCTCTAAGTATCAGGATTTTTACTGTTTTCTGGGTTGTTGGTTTTTTTTCCATTGCTTTAATTACTAGTTCCATTGAACACTTTTCATATATTTATATGTTAATTGCATTTCATTGTAAATTACATACTCATATCATTTGCCTGTGCTGCAATCTATTGCAGCATTGATCTTTTTGATATGAAGATTTTTTGTGTGACACAATTTTTTTCCCAGTTTGGGTTTTTTTTTGTTTTTTAGTATTTTTAGTTTTCTTAGCTTTGTTTTCACATTTTACCCTTTACTGTACTCAATATTTTATTTTGTTATATGATGAGATCTAGAGTCTTAATTTTAGGTTCACCTAAATAGCCACTTTTTCCAAAATCATCTATTGAATGGTTATTTGATTATTGCACAGTTTTGAAATACTACATTATAGACTGAATTTTTCTATATACTTGGGGGTATGTTTCAAGGCTCCCAATACTGTTTCATTGTTCTCATCCGGTATACACTATTTTAATTAATGAAGTTTTATTTACCTAATTACTGGTGAGGCAAGCCTCTCATTATTTTGCAAACTTTTTTGGCTTTTTGCACATTTTTACTGAAAGATGAACTTAGAATCTTTTTACTCAGATTAATCTTGTGGGGTTTTTTTGTTTGTTTGTTTTTAAAGATTTTATTGGGGAAGGGGAACAGGACTTTATTGGGGAACAGGGTGTACTTCCAGGACTTTTTTCCAAGTCAAGTTGTTGTCCTTTCAGTCTTGGTTGTGGAGGGTTCCATTCAGCTTCAAGTTGTGCTTTCAATCTTAGTTGTGGAGGGCGCAGCTCAGCTCCAGGTCCAGTTGCCATTGCTAGTTGCAGGGGGCGCAGCCCACCATCCCTTGAGGGATTCGAACCGGCAACCTTGTGGTTGAGAGCCCGCGCTCCAACCAACTGAGCCATCTGGTAGGCAGCTCAGCTCAAGGTGCCGTGTTCAATCTTAGTTGCAGGGGGCGGAGCCCACCATCCCTTGCGGGAGTTGAGGAATGAACTGGCAACCTTGTGGTTGAGAGCCCACTGGCCCATGTGGGAATCGAACTGGCAGCCTTCGGCGTTAGCAGCACAGAGCTTCAACCGCCTGAGCCACCGGGCCGGCCCTGGGGTGTTTTTTTTTAATTGCCATTTTTAAATTTATGGTTCAATTTGGAGAAAATTGACTTCTTTCAGCATAAGACCGTGATATATCTGCTTCTCTCTATTTTATATACCTATATATAATGGTAAAGTCACACTTCTTTAATTAAAATTAACATCAGTGATGTAGCCTAATATTCCGAGTAACCATCTGGGAGTATTTAGACTTGAAACAAGTCCAGAATTGTTTTAAGTTACTTAGTTTGTGCTTAATGATAAACAGCAAAGTTTTCTTAGAACACTTGTTTCTGAGAATAATGCAAACATTTAGTTAAGATGCTATAGAGAGGCTCTGTTTTCTAATGCCCCACGGAGTTACTTTTTTTTATTGATAGTAACAGGATCCGGTAAAGTTATGTGGAAATAGAATAAAGAAAATGCAATTCGTTTATAACAGATTATAATGACTAGCCAATTAAAGGAATCTTGTAAATAACCTTTCTCAAATGGATAACTGAACATAAAGCAAATAATCAACAGCTTCATTTTTGTATCAATTATCTTACCTTTTTTTTTTTGGTTAAGTTCTTTCTTCTGGTCCCACATTCAAAATTATTTACATGTTTGATTTGATTTCTTTCTTATGGAAGTAAAGACACTTCCCAGTTTAATTTGAGTTGTTCTTAAGCAGAGAGCTAAGTTTTTTCCCCTCTCCCTCTCTTTGCTGTATTTAGTAAAATTGCAAATTTGATATCTCAACATTTTGACAAGCAAGGTTAAAGAACATTGGCAACAATATTTTGGTTAAAATACTGTGTTAAGCATTCTGTATTTTACTGAAGAATATATTTTCTGAACACGTGTTCTATGTCCTGTCAAATTCTTTTGAAATAAGATAAAGAAAGTATCAATAAATTGAAATAAATCAATACTCTCCAAATCTTGTGTTTGCAGCTGGTTGAAATGAAGCCTATTTTCAAAAACTTAGATGGCTCCATATCTGGTTTTCAGATAATGGAGCACAATCTGTGAGCGCCTAATTGGTAAAAAATGTTTAAGAAATACAAATATTGTAGTAAAATTGCTGAGAAAAACTAAAAAAATTTTTAAACCTATTTTTTAAAATTAAATGCAGAATGTAATAGTATGTAGTTAACTTATTATCTCTTCTTAAAATGAGATGAAGATCTAACTAAGTGTTGACCTGTATTGAAAAATGGAGCTGAATGTGATTAATACGATGAACGATTCTTATGCAGTGAAATTATTTGTTCTGATATCACAAATGTCTTATAATTCCTATAAGCCTGCATTTTTTTAATGAGGTAATTTATAAACTAGAAAATCATTTTCAATATTTTGAAACTATCTCTATTCATTGGTGTGTCTACCGACTACTTTGCTCCGTTCTAATTTTATTCATTGGTGTGTCTACCGACTACTTTGCTCCTTTCTAATTTTAACATTGAACTGATGCTTAGTCATTTCATAACATATTTTAGGTGATAGACATTTGTGGGATTTCTGCCTATAATGTTAAAGGAAATACTCAGATTAGAGCATTTGAAAGTCAAGGCTCTTATTCCCAAGATTTCTTATTTCCTAAAAATAACTAATGATTATAGCCTCAGTAGGCAGATTTGGTTAAGTGATCTTTTTGAGTTTTTCTTTTTTGAGAGCTAGTGTGGTTTGATAGCTTGGGGGCTGCAGTGAAATCATGTAAGAGCCTGGAACCAGTTTTCTTCCCTTTTTAGCCCTTAAGGAGCCATATTGCTGGATGATAAGGGTATCTAAACAATACACTTTCCATTTTTCTCCTCCATCTTCATTCTTTTTCTCCTCTCTTCCCCGTTTTTCCCCTCAGATAATCGTATTTTCCCCCTCTGTACATAATGTCCTAATGTTTAGTATTAGGCACTATCTTTTTTATTAATTAACTGAAGCTGCCAGGCCTGTGTGGAAATTCATTTTCTGTCTGAATATTAACTACCCTCTAGTAAACCAGAGGTCCATTTCCTAGAAATTTTTTCAATTTAATTCTGTTTTATCTAACTTTTCTAGTATAGCAATGTTTATACCTGCTGCACAGCTTTTGAATGGAATTTAAGTACTCATAGTAGCAGGCTGTGATAAACTACCTGTCAGAAAATAATTGTTTTTAATGTAAACTTCAGCATTTTGAATATTGTTTTTAGATAGTATGATTTTTGCCTTAACTTCATTAACACATTGGTGTTCTGAGCCTTAGTGGAATGTAAATTGAGAGATTCTTTTCTGGGTTTAGTTCTGAGGATGCACTTGGTGGACTTTGGTCGGATGTTAATCTGTCCAGGTCATTGCTGCCAGGACCACTCTTTGGTGAATGAAGGAGGCAGCTGACCCCTTTAACCTGAGCCTGAGGAGCTACCGAGTTGGACTATAGTGTGACAGCTTTAAAAAGCAAAATGAAAATCGAAATTCAGGGTTAATATTCAGGATGTGGCTTCATCATCCCTCTCTTTTCCTACATCACTTGTTTAGTATAACTTATCTCTACCCCAGAGGGCTGAAACTATCTCTAAGCACTGGTAACCCTGCCTACAGCCTTGTTCCCTTTCTACTTTATTTTGCTTATTGTAGCCTTATCCTGCTGGAGCACTAATCTTAGATCATGTGCTTAAAATCTTACCATGGTTCCCCATTGCCTTCAGGTTAAAATTCAAACTCCTTAACAAGATAGGTATCTTTCTCTAGATGCTGAGCCATCCCCTTGTACCTGTATCTTCGGCAACATTGAATTACTGGCATTCCATCGAATATGCAGTGTACTTTTAGAATTGTTTCCTTCCTTTTCTTTTTACTTTCCCTCTCTCCTTCTCTCCCTTCCTTTTTGTTTAACTCCTACTCATTCAAGTTAATTTTAGAATTAAGCTCCTTACTGGGTTAGGCCCCCCTCCTCTTGTGTTCTTCCCCATAGTACCTTGAATTTACCCATCTAAATTATAAATGTATGTTCAGTTTTCTCTTTTTTCCCAATTAGATCGTAAGCTTTTGAGGGTAAGGTTAATCTTATTTATTGTTGTAGCTCCAGTGTCCACTAGGCACTCAGTTATTGATTGTTGAATAAATGATCTTTGATTTTTTTTCAGTAGTAATGGTGGATTTTTGCTTATTCATTAATTCAGTGTCAGTTACCTATTGTGATTTGCGGTAAATGGTCAGAATTTGGGATGCTCTGGACTTGAATGAATTTTATTGGACCAAATGGAATCTTTATCTCACTTTCCTATTAATTGCCAGTTGAAATAGAAAGGGCTGTATCAGTAACATGTTTACCTCAAAATATGAATTTTCCCCTCAAGGCGTTCCGAAGGGAATGCCTGTCTTACTATCAATAATCTTTACACTTAAATCTGTCCCAGAACCCAGTGCTATCCTGAGTTGGTTGACATACAAATCATAACATGTGTCCCCTACTTTTCTTTCATCCACAGAATTTTATTTTATATACAAAATAGTATAATTTAAACATTACATTTGGCTTTAAAAGGGTAGCCTTAGGGAATTGTGTAGAATGCTCTATTTTTCCATACACTAGGGCTACCTATTATTATCAAAGGGTTAATGAGTTGGGGTGAGGTTTTTTTGGGGGGTGGGTGGGACAAAATTAATAAAGATCTCCTATTTGTTTTCTATGGTGATGGAATCTTTTATATTCTGTAGTATATAAGTAGTCTGTTGTCCAGTGGAAGTAGTTTGTGTTTTCCTACAAAGTCAGCTCACTATTGGTTATTGTGTGTTCTCTGGGGAATCTTGTGTCTGCAGAGTTCACGTTGCACCAGAAGGTATGCTTTGTGTTCTGATGAAGCCCCTCGTGATGCAATCCCATTTTGTAAAAGATACGTGATATATGGAAGTCACATTAATATGAGGCAGACTGATCATAAACACACAGTAACAGCCTTCCAGGGCATAATCATAAGTAACAACAATAGAAGCCTTGAATCGTTGGAAACTGTTGGAGTGGACTATGTGAAGTAAAGGGCCTGCTGCTATAGCAGTCAACCTAATTTTACATGAAATATTAACAAGCTTGGTGGCATGCAGCAGAGATAAATTCCTAGAGTCAGATAAGTTGGTTCTACTGAATCACACAGCAGAACTATAATCACACAGCACAACCTGGGGCTGTTAAACAAGGTGATCTTTGCCCTCAAGGAATCCATAGTCTCCCCTAGAAGCCTGGAGCGAGATTCCTGTGCCTCACTTCTGGGAGATGTAGCACTGTGTTAAGGTTGCTGCAAAGGCTGCTGCCTCTGACTGGAGGGGAAGAGTATCGCCCGCCCTCTTTCTGAGGGGTTTCCCTTCATGCCAGACTTCCTTCCTGCTAAAAACTCAGCTAGAATACATTTAAAAACTGTACAACCATTAAATAAACGGAGTGAGTGGGGGTTGTGCTAAAAGGTTAGAAGGATAAAACAAGCTAAAATGATGAAATAGACAATAAGTTTTAGAGACCGAGATGTTAAATAAAGAAATCAGCTAAGAAAAAAAAAGACCATGCCATCAGTTCAAAAGTTGAAAACCCTCATGATGAGAGGCAACAAGGATTCCTCAAGCTAAAGCAGCTATGAAGTCCAGCAGAACCCCTGCATCATTTCTTACCATCACGTGGAGTTCTTTGAACTGTTCCCTGAATAGATGTCCTTCTAGCTCACCACAGAAAGCAGGACCCTGAAGGCCTCTGTCTCTTGCCTGTGTTGTGATTCATCCTTTCTGACCTTTTGGACTTACATTACTCGGAGAAAGCACCCCAGATGGCATACCTGCACTCGTGTTCCCTGTCCCTGCTGCTGGCAGGTACAGCTCTGCAGCAATGTGCTGTGAACACCTCCCCCTCCCTGTCCATGACGGTGACATGCCTTAATTATATGAATAGGACCCACCCCCCCCCCGTGACTCTAGCTCCTGATTTAAAGTTTAATTTAGAAGAAATAATTCCTCAGGAAAATGACACATGTTGAAATTTTACTGTTGTTTTCTACCTTCCCATAATTGCTCATTTACGTTTCAGGATCATTTTACTCTTTAAAAAGGAAACAAACCAAAACCATTGAGTAGCCAAATAGGAGGTTCATTCCTTTTATACCCGCTGTGTTCCTGAAAATGTGACAAAATCACATTTCTAAAAATCCAGTGGACGTACCTGTTCAGTGGGAGGTTCTGTTTCAAGAGAACTAAGGGTCTTATTAAAATCCCAAATTATGGGCTCCTGCTGGTCCTGACGCTTGGGACATGCTGCCACTGATGAAGAGCTTCTCAGGTGTTAGGGATTGTGGGGTGGGGCCTTCCCTCTGGCTAGAGTGGCAAGGGAAGTGGATAGAGGGCCTTGTGATCGGCTCTGGAGACCGCTAGGTATGGTGACTTCATGGTCAGCACAACAGAATAGAGTCTTTCCTGGGATCCCTCAAAACATCTTCATTTTAGAAAGTGATATCATTTGGATTACATAGTAACCAGTAGGTACTTTGTACATTGTCCCTGTTACTTTGTACACTGTATCTATTATTTCGTACATTGACCTGTGGAAATTATCTTACCTTTGCCTCTCAGCTCTGGGGGTGACGGCCTCGCCCTCTAGCAGAGCCAAGTGAAGGGGGAATTCTTGTGGCTGCAGAAGCTAACATTTTGAGTCAGGCTCTGCAGATAGAGGAATTAAGTAAGAGAAGCCAGGACTATGCAGTGGCTCTGCCCAACTGAGAGCCCATCTCATAGTTTAAAAGGAAAGTTCAGCTGAAAAACAATAAGAGGTCATTTTCAGTGGATGATAAGCTGTGATATTTAATGTTGTGCACTCTCATACTTGCTTTTTTTTTTTTTAAAAAGATTTTATTGGGGAAGGGGAACAGGACTTCATTGGGGAACAGTGTGCACTTCCAGGCGTTTTCCCCAAGTCAAGTTGTGGTCCTTTCAGTCTTAGTTGTGGAGGGCACAGCTCAGCTCCAGGTCTAATTGCCGTTGCTAGTTGCAGGGGGTGGAGTCCACCATCCCTTGTGGGAGTTGAGGAATCGAACTGGCAACCTTGTGGTTGAGAGCCCGTGCTCCAACCAACTGAGCCATTCGGGAGGCAGCTCAGCTCAAGGTGCCGTGTTCAATCTTAGTTGCAGGGGGCGCTGCCCACCATCCCTTGCGGGGACTCGAGACGTTGAACCGGCAACCTTGTGGTGGAGAGCCCACTGGCTCATGTGGGAATCGAACCGGCAGTCTTTGGAGTTAGAAGCACGGAGCTCTAACCACCTGAGCCAACGGTCCGGCCCATACTTGCATTGTTTTTACATTTTGGATGATGTCTTTAGAACTTTAAATTTGTTCCTAAATATTGGGTGTAATTTTAACTTTGAATATAATTTTATCCTAAATATTGGATATAATTTAAACTTTGTATTAAATGGGTTTATGGCATGTTTTTACTGTTTTTACTATGATTTGGGACTTTTGATTATTCCCCTTCCACCCTTAAACCCTTTTTAACACATGACTTTTTTTGTTTTTTATTTTTTAACCAAACATATTAGGCCATTTAACCAAATATTAGGCCATTTAAATAATGGCCTAATATTTAAATATATATATGAATCTTTAAATATATGAATTTCTAGTTCTTTCTCCCCCCCCCCTTGTTCCGCTCCCCTCCAACTCTGGTTCAAGCCATTATTTCTCAGTCTTGTTGTGTAAGACACAGCTCCCTGGCCCATGCTGGTATTATGAGCCTTGCGCTACCCCCAGCTGAGGCAGTGGGTTGGCCGCTCACGGCAGCTCTCGCCGCCTTGCTGCTGGCCGCACATGGTAGCCCGTGGCAGACACGGCAGCCCACTGGCCGACTTCCAGCTGCTCACGGCAGCCCAGCTCCAGGGAGAGCTGTTGTTGACAGTCTTGGCTGTAGAGGGCGCAGCTCACTGGCCCAAGTGGGAATCAAACCGGCAACCTTGGCGTTAGGAACACAGCGCTCCAGCCTGAGCCAAAGGGCTGGCCCAAATTTCTAGTTCTTTCATTTTGGTGTATAAGTCTCATTAAAGTTCAACACCTCTAAATCTCTTATCAGAACCATGGTAATTCAGTGAAGTTACATTTGGTGGAAGATGTCCTTAAATTAGCAGAGTTTTTAAAATTACCAATAAAAGGTATCATTTGAATGTTCACTTTGTGGCCGAAAGTCATCTATTTTTCACAACTACTTTATGACATAGGTACTGTTATCCACACTTTATAAAAAGAAAAGAAAAAGGAAAAAAAAAAAAAGAAGAAAAAGAAAAAGAAAAAAAAACTTGAGATGAAGAAATGACTTGGTCGTGAATAGCATAGCTGGGAAGCTGGTATAGAAATCCAGGCAGCCTGCAGCCAGCCCAGGCTCTTCAATCAGTATGGGGATCACTCCAGTTGCTATGACTCTTAAGTTTCTGATCATTGGCAACATTTACATTACTATGGAGAGGAGCCCCTGCTCATTCTCTCCTATTAATACAACTCTCCCCATTCTCACACCGCTTGTATTGCTCCTTCACAGGCTTCTTGGTTTTCAATTCAGCCCATAACTGCTGATCTTTCTACGAGTTTCCACCTCAGTCCTTTTCTGTTTTTACAGTAATCTAGTCTTCCTAAATCCAAGGTTCTCAACTTTGACTGCAGTTTGGAATTAACGGGAGGGATTTAAAAAAAAATAAAAAAATACCGCTGCCTGAGTCTCCACCGTAGAGATTCTGATTGACTTGGTCTGGGCATCCTGATTTTTTTGTGTTTTTTTTTTAACTCCCCAAGCGATTTTCCTGTGCAGTCAAGGTTGAGAACAACCTCCTTAGGCTGTTTATCCATAGTTGTGGCCACTACCTTCTCTACCTCGTGGCCTCATTTAATTTTCCATCTAACCCAGAACTCACAGTTCATCACTTCATTATCTTGCCCCGTGCCTTCCCTCATCTCTGTCTGCCCTGTTATCCTGAACCCCTCTCATAATTAATAGCTTTTCAACTTTCAAAATCCTGCAAAGGGTAATCACACAGCCATGTGGATTAGGACTAGTACGCATTCATGGTCTCAGATCTCAGCTAAGCCCACAGTACTATCTGGCAGTTCTTAGTTTCTATATTTAGCTCTGTCACCCTTCCTGGCAGAACCTCTTCCAAACTTTCACCACTCTACCCTCATGCTTGTCAGATTACCGTAACGCCTACTTCACACTATGGATCCTAATATGTCGTTAATTATTTTTAATCTTCTCTGGCTATACCCTTTCACTAGCTCTTTTCCCTTAACCATATACACTCAAGTATTAAACGTTGAAAATAATTCAAAATGAAACTGAAAACCCATTCTCCATCTGGTTAGTCTTTGGTCTTTTCACGCACTGTCAGGTTTTAGGAGAAACTACTGTTTATTCATTGTTATCACATCTTACCTCCATTCATGTACTTCTTAGCCTGTTCATATCTTTTTACTGCTGCCTAAAGTGCTCTTGCGGTCACCAAGTACACATTCTAGTGGACATTTCAGTCTAGTGGGCATTTCAGTTCTCATCTTGACCTCTTGATAGCATTCAACGTTCTTTCTTGAACCCTTTCAAAAAAGTTAACAGCACAGCCAGATACACCTTCTGTGACTTTACTTTCTTTCTTCCTGGCTATCTTCCCACTTCTCTGGTCACTCACTCGCTCTTAGTCTCCTTCGTGCGTTACTGGTTCTGTAATACTAATTACATTGATTTGTGGCCACTTGCTGATGGCATGTTCTACCCGGGAGAGCTCATGTATTTACCAAACTAGATGGCTCCCGTATTTTTATCCCTAGACTAACCATACCTTCTGAGCTCTATGTGTCTAACCCTTTGTTTATTTACTCTTCATTTACTCAATGTTTTAAAAAACTAAGGACATATTATGTACCATTGTTTTGCTGGACCCTGGGGAATTTATAGTCTGTAGTGTGTCTTCAAGTGTGGTTCACTGCGAGCCAGCGTCAGAATCATTTGGGAGGTTTATAAAAATGCATATTCGTAGGCTCTGCAACTGGTCCATTAAGTTATGGTTTCTACCTATGGGCATTATGTATACCAAATGTTGCAAAACAGTAGTCTGCTGGATAAAAGACATTGCTACTTGAGGTCTTACGAGTAACTTTAAAGTTAGTATGTTACAAATAAAGCTCATCGCTCTCTCCCATCTCTTGTGCCCAGGTTTTAGGAAAGGCTCCACTGGTCACCTGAACCCTAACCTAGGAGTCAGCCATGTGCCCTCCCATTCTCCACCCCCCTCATTGCCCATTGGCCAAACCCCATGAATTCTGAATTCTTACTTTCTTCTTTTCATTTCCTTTGCTAACTTCTGCTAACTCTTTAGTTTGTGCGCCTTTTTCTTTTGCACCTTTATAATATTTTCCTTTACCTTCCATCTCCCTGCCTCTACTTTATTCTCCTAACTTCTATAAATACAAAGGTGAACCTCGTCCCTTCCTTATAGTCTTTCATGGTGGTTTCTTGCCTACGGGATGAGCTACGAGCCTTTTCAACCTTGTCAGTGAAGTCAAGGAAGAGTTTATAGCAGAGATGAGTCTTAAAAAGCAGTGCCTCTCAAGCTTGGATGTGCCTATGAATCACCTGGAGATCGTTTTAAAATGCAGATTCTGTTTCAGTAGTTGTGGGGCTGGGGCCCAAGATTCTGAATTTCTAGCAAGCTTCCAGGTGATGCCATGCTGCTGGGCAGTGGACCACACTTGGAGTATGAGAGTCTTAGAGGAACACCTCCTAGGAAATGTTACATAAACAGTTTCATTATAGTTTGTATCACATTGCGTTTGCAGAGGCTTATACAAGTTGCTTGTGAATCGGGTGTCCTGTACACGTGTGAGAACCACTTCTCCTAGTCTAAACACATGGAAATGCCGTAATTATTACACACGCACATGTGCCCATGGCATGAAAATAATAAAGGAAAATCTCCAGGTCCCAGAAATGAAGAGGGAGTGCAGAGCAGTGAGTTGGCCTTGGCTGCTAATTTTAATCCCAGTGACAGTTCTAGGTTGGTTTCCAATTGTTGATTTTTGTCCTCGTTATTGGTTATGTTTTCCTGGTTCTTTACATGCCTGGTAATTTTCTATTAGGTACCAGACATTTTGCATTTACCTTTGCTGTGTGCTGGATATTTTTGTATTTCTGGACTTTCAACTCCATCTCTTCAATTCAGGGGATTCTGCTGGGTACTGCCTGGGTTTCTCTTCCCTGTGCCATGGCCTGGAAAGTGTCTCAAAGCAGTAAGCTGCAGCAATTGGAGGACTCACCTCACTTGTTTTCCAAGTTTCAGGAATCACTGCCCCTCTTTACCAGATGTTCAGTGTCTTAAAAACCATCATTTCCTATATTTTGTATGACGTTTAAAAATGTTTCAGGTGTGAGATTAAATCCAGTCCCTGTCTCTTCATCTTGTCCAAAAGTTGAAGTCCTGGGGGTGGGGGGTGGGGTTGGAGGGGAGAGGAGAAGCCAGGGGTTTTGATACTTATGTAGGGACAGAGACAAGACAGCAGACTGTTTGTAATGGCCAAACCCTGGAAACAACCCAAGTGTCTATCAACAGAAAGGAGATAAAGGGTGGCATATTAATACAAGGAATACTGTGCTGTAATGAGAGTGAATGAGCTATAGCTAAATGTAACCACATAGATGAATCTCAAACATGATGTGAAGTAAAAGAAACCAGACTTAAAAAAGTACATCCTATGAAATTCCATTTAGATCAAATTTTAAAACCGGCAAAACTACTGCATGGTGTTAAGCCAGGATAGTGGTTACCCTTGGGGGGAGTAAGTAGAAGGAGACATGCAGGGGTTCTGGTGATAACTGTTTTTAGATCTGGGTACTGGTTACATAAGTGTTTCTCTTTGAGAAAATTCACTGAGCTGTACACTTATATGTAACTTTACTATAGGTATGTTACCCATCAACTAAAAGTACTCCCTCGCCTCAAAAAAAAAAAAAAAATCAGGTCTGTAAGTCAAATGCCTGATAGGAAGATAGAACTAGATTCCCAGTCTAGAACCCAAAACTGAGAAACTTCTGTTCCCAGTATTCTAGAAGAAAGCAAGTCACCAGGCTAAGGGTAGAAATGGGCACCCATGAGAAATCCTGTGCAATGTGTGCATGCAGTCAGCTCAAGTTCACACTGTTTATATAATGCAGAAAATCATGACCTGAGATATTTAAATTAGAAACAGTCTCGAAACCAGTACACCTGGTAGGTAGGACCCTGGCCCACTCTGAGGACTCTACCTCTTAAGCCACTTTTGAGCCACCAGACATGCTACTATATCATCAGTTCTCTTCACCATAAACCTGGAGTGGACTTCAGGTGAGTCAGAATGAGTCAGAATGAGTCTTTGATAAAATACTGCATTCTTTTTTTATTTATTTATTTTTATTTTTATTGGGGAACAGTGTGTTTCTCCAGGGCCCATCAGCTCCAAGTCGTTGTCCTTCAATCTAGTTGTGGAGGGCGCAGCTCACTGGCCCATGTGGGAATTGAACCAGCAACTTGGGTGTTATGAGCACTGCGCTCTAAACGACTGAGCCCACTGACAGCCCCAAAATACTGCATTCTTGATATGAAAAGCTCTTCAAAAGATAGGAGGCATATCTGTATTAGCATTTAAAGTAAAATGTCTTAACAAAGAAGGGGAAGAAGGGAGAAATAGGATCAGCACTTGAGTGTTTTCGCACTGTTGAAATTGTTCTTGTTTTTAATCTAAGGCTGTGCCAAATGCAGTGTGTCCGTGAGCTGGGTTTCTCTGTGATGGGTCATCAACCTCATGTGCGTGTTTTGATACTGTTTAATGATCATACAGTGGGACCAAGAGATAAAGATTCCTGGGATTGTAGGCCTTCTCATTCTGTCCTTCATGTCTCATACTCTTTCACAATTTCAGTGTGATTGCCTCTCATCCTGTCTGCACTGCATTCTAGATAATTTCCTCAAACCTAGTTCCATTCTTCAGTTCTCTTTTAAACTGTGTATATGCAATTTTCTGTTTTACCTGTGTATTGAGTTTTAATGTCAGTGATTGTAATGTTCATTTCTAGACATTGTGTGATTCTTCTTATGTATTCGTGGTCACATGTGATGGTCTCATTCCATCTCTTGGGTTTTGTTCTACTAACACTCGTAGCTTGCATTCTGGGTTCCAAACCCACGTGGTTAGGTGTTCTCCAGGGAAACTTTTTCCTTTTATTCCACTTCACTCAGGACTGAATCCAACATAGGCAACATCCCATCTTCCAAGCTCTGTGGGCCAAGATTTTTTAACTTTGCCTTTCAGGGATTCCACATTTATACAAGGTTCTCTGAATGGATCTCCTATGATTCTTGTCTCAGGTTTGTCACCATCTCTAGGTCATCAGTGACCAGCAGGTGGCCCTGGGGCAAGCAAGACCTCCAGCACTCACTCACTCAGAAATTTCTCATTTCTGTCCTGGGATGTTTTCCTTTATTTTCCTAACAGTTTAGTCATATATTTAAAACATGCATGCTTTTAGTGCATTTGTATGGAAAAGGAAGGTAAGAAAATTATAAATATTATATAAGGATTTATACAGAGGGTGCCAAAAAAAAATATGTATACACATTTTAAGAAAGGAAAAAAGTGTATTAAAATTGTGATACTCAAGATATACTGATAACAAAAGATGAATATACGTCATGTGTATACAATTTTTTGGCACCCTTGGTGTATGTATAATATGTTTTGGCTTGTATATACATTTAAAAAAAAATCTCTGGAAGGATAAGCAAGACACTAATAATGCTGGGGAGGGGTGATAGGAATGAGGCAGGTGGGGGACAGGGAGACTTATATAAACCTCTTAGTATTTTTTGTGATTTGAACCATATTAGCTGTTCAGTCAAGTATATACTAAAACTGCCCCCCCGACACACCCCTAATAATCTAGATGTCCTGTATTGGGTGGGTTTCTCTAGACCTCTAGTCTACTATTTTGTTGGAAATGGAATGGTGGTCATTTTTGTGGTTATAGAAATTTTAGATCATGATTGAAACCCCTGTCCAGCCCTTTAGATGAACTCTGTAGATCAGTATGTTCCAACCTATATGTGTGACAAAGGATTAGTCCTTTAAACTTTTCCAATCTGTCATGGACTGATACTTTGATAAAACTACAATAAAAATAAATTACTGATCACATGCTTGGATGGCATGGCAATGTCAACTTGCTATAAAAGTTTCTAAATGTTTTCTCTTGATTTCGTCTCATCACAGACCAATAAAAAGCAACTCGTGGACTAGACCACACTGAGCAGCACTCCATTGAGCATGCTCCATTGTTTTCTAGCCTTTTGTGTGTGGATCAGAAATTGATACACTGTCTTTTAAACTTCTTGTTGGTTTCAAATGTTTTCCATTGTGGGTAACCTGTCTTCTCGCTGTAAAGATGTCTGGATGGCCATCCCTGAAACATTAGGCGTTCACTACAGTACAACTCTGCCTGAATTCGCTGGGAGCCAGCCTGTGGCTGGCTGCTCTGGATGAGGGTACTGGTGTACTTCAGAAGTCCTTCAGAGATTAATAGTTTATTTCTCAAACCTAAGATGCACTGATGCTGGTATCTTCTAGATCTTCTACAAGGTCTTATTGGTTGGTTTTCATGCTGCGAAGTCAGGACTGCCATCTGGCTGCCAGCAATTGTAAGATGCCATCGATTTCAGAGATGTTAAAATGTGGAAGGACGTGTGTCTGAAGATACCTCGCAGGTGGCCCCGTGATTGTCCTAGCCTCTGTTGAGTGCTTGGAGACTTGCTTATGAGAAGAGGGGGAGGAAGCTTTTGGTGACTTCCTTTAGAAACTTCACTACTCTGCTGAATGACATCTCATCTCTTTGTTGTGGCAGCCTGACATTAACGGGCGCATTCTCTCATCTCTAAGGGGCATGACTTTCCGCATTAGGCGCTCTGTGCTGCAGCACCCTTGGGATGAACCAGCACTGAGACCTTGGCCACCTAACTTATCTGTGAATTGGTGGCACTGGTTATTTTCGCAGTGTCATTAATAGACATTTTTCTCATCATTGAGATTTTTTCCCCCATACTTTCATCATCCCGCTGTTCCACCCCTGCTTTTGAATATTGGGAGTTCTGCTAGTTACCCCATTTTCTTGCTTGCCATGCAGGCGGCTTGGTACTTCTTTCAGTCATAGGTTATCTGGAATATTTGTTATAGAAATTTTTCAAATTTTTCTGGTTACCCTTCCGGATTTTCCTGGTTCAGATAGGGATTTTCCCCACCATGGTTTTTATAGTTCTTTGGCCAGTTTGATGACAGTTAATGTATGGGCTCTAACTCTGTCATGCATTCTTTCACCATGTATTTATTGAATGCCGACTCTGTGCCCAGTATAGTTCTGGGCACTGAGAGTACAGCAGTTGACAATAGTCTTCAGTTCTGGCCTTCGTGGGAATACTCCTTCTGCTTAGTTCTGGTTTTCTTAATCTGGAAGCTTACCTGCTTCTACTTTTCTTCATTTTCAGATACTGTATCCCTTTAGAAAGATGTCAGTTTAGAGATATTTTAACTTAGAAATTTGTTGATAACTTGGTACAGACTACATATAGATTTGGCACTAATGTATTCTCCAGTAATAATGTATATGGTCATTTGCTTTTTAGCCGATTACACCTCAACAAGAAGGCAACGGACAAACAGCCATATAGCAAGCTCCCAGGTGTGTCTCTTCTGAAACCACTGAAAGGAGTGGATCCTAACCTCATCAACAACTTGGAAACATTCTTTGAATTGGATTATCCCAAAGTAAGTACACTGTTGTCCTCGTTGGAAATGGGCTAGACCATGCTTTTCTCCCCTCCCATGGTAAATACTTACAGAGGCGTTTTGACAGAAGGTATTAAAAAGTCAGGTTGTCAACCTCATAAAATTTATGCTGTAATAGCAGTAGTCCCAGGAACTCAGACAGTGTTAAGTGCCTGGTGGTTTGAATAAAAAAAAGTCTTGTTCCAGGAGAGTCGCTTGTGAACAATAGGAAGAGGAGGCAGTGAGAGAGAGTGAAAGAGCAGTGCGCAGGGGTCTGAAATGGGACGCGGGTCAGCTAGAACTAAACCGAACTCCCCCTGAGAATCTGGCTTCGAGCCAAGAAAATTAGTGATAAGGTAGAGCTTCATCACACCTAATTTCTAATTTCTTTATTTTTCAGGGTTTTAATATCTAATTGTACTGCTCGTATCATAACTATATAATCTGTATATTCATAAACTCGGTGTACTCCCTTCATTGGAGAACGTCCAGTTTTCTTGAGATGAGAGCATTCTTTTTATCTCTTCCCTTCAGTTTCTTAGGAGAACTTAATATTCCTTGATTTTTGTAGTTACCTTTACTGCAGCTATTTGAGACACTGCTTTTGAAAAGGCGTTCTGGGGGTAGACTACTTGTGAGAAGGATGTGTCCTTTAATTTCTACCTGCTTGATTTTCAGTCCCGTTAGTTTTCCCTTTGTGGTCTCTATTCACTTGCCTCAGTTTTTTCATAGTTTTTGCCACTTGGAAACACTGTCCCTCTTATTTCTTTAGGACAATGTAGCTCAAGTAGTGAGAAGGAAGATGATATATACACCACACTTCTCGTGATGACCAGTTTTCATTCTCTTACTTTTTTTGTGTTAGCCCTTATTTTTTTCGGTAGCACCAATGAAAAGAATAAAGAAGACACAGGCATGATAGCCTTAATGCAGCTCTTACTAAGTATGTAGACATGAGTATCATTCAGTTATTTTTTAGTGTTATATTATCATTTTCAGAGTTTCGGAGTCCAAGTATTTGAAGCAAAAAATTAAATATTTCTAGTTTGTGTGTGTTTATATATGTATTGAATAAATTTAAAGAGAGCTAAATTAGGCATGTATAAATCTATCCAATAACTATGTAATTTTTAAAAAACAAGATGTACTTTTAAAATTTTTTATTTTATTTTAATTTTTTTAATTAAATTTATTGGGGTAACATTAGTTAATACCATTATGTGTTTCAGGTCTATAATTCTGTCATACATCATCTGTATATTCCACTGTGTGTTCACCACCAAAGGCTAATCTCCTTCCATCATCATATGTTTGATCCCCCTTTACCCTCTTCATTTTCCCCTACAACCCCCTCCCCCTCTGGTAACCACCATACTGTTGTCTTTGTCTATAAGTTTGTTTTGTTTGTTCGTCTGTTGCTTTTTGTTTTACGTTCCATAAAAGAGTGAAGTCATAATTCTTACACTTTTCCATCTAACTTATTTCACTTAGCGTAATAGTCCTAAGACCCATCCATGTTGTCACAAATGGCAGTATTTTTTTTTTTTTTTATGGCGGAGTTCTTGATTTTTTTTCAAACTAAAAAGTGGCCATATAATTCAGGAAGAATTATATAAATAAAATTAATTGTAAAATGAGCTTTGCAATGAGAAAAATGGAAGTTTTTCAAGCCCCCCATTACATAAGTAAATGGAAAGGAGAATTAATTTTTATGAATGAAAGATTTATTTCATTGATTATAAATGAATCTCAAAACATAGCTTAGACTCATATGCACTTATCCTTGTGACAGTCTCACATTTCAAGTTTTTTAACCATTATCCTACGCTTTCCCCCTTTCTCACTCAACCACTTTTAAAACCTATTTACAAAATTTTTATGTTCCAGCTTTTGTGACATGATAGTCATGGAATTTAAATGGTTGCGGAAGTTAGTGTGGACTTTATTTATAGAAAGGTTTTAAAAATAACCCCAGGAACATATGTAACCATTAATTATGAACATTTGGGATGAATCAATAATTGATTTCTTCTTATGAATGAAGATTTATTTGTTTTTTAATTACAATTTGGGATTATCTCAAGAACTCTAGTTTCACTTAGTTCTTTTTCTACTTAAATTATGTCATCAAGGCATTTAAATTGATCAAGGGGAAAGCTATTTTGGTACTTACTATTAAATGAGTAACAGTATATGCAAGAGCTTGTTTTTAGTTTTTAGTTCACAATTTATTTTCTAATTATAAAAGTATTGTTAGCTGTGTAAATAGAAAATTTAGAAAGCAGAGGAAAAGCACGTAATACTTGCAATCTAAAGGAGAATTCTGATCTCGGCATTTTACTTGATTTTTTAAAAGACCAAAAGCAATGGCAAAATGTTCCACAAGAGACTGAAGTTAAACCACTGAAATCACACAAATTCGAGTGCGAACAGATGAGTCCTTTGTGTCACCAAAGAGGCATGTAGTCATGAAATTAACATTCATATGACTGCCAGGCCCAGTCAACTTTAATTATTTGCTTTTTGTCAAATGTGAATATTGTTTTACAAAAGTAAGGAAGTGTTTTCATTCTGGATGCAACTTTTTCCACTGTTATTTGATTTGGAACATTATAGACCATTTGGGGGGGTAAAAACAGAGCATGTTGAAATTCTAAAATTTTATATAATTTTGGGTATGTGAAAGATTTAATCCTGGTACTTGTTCTGAATTTCTAGGTCTAAATTTTGGTGAGACTTACTATACTAGATTGCCCTGAAAGATTTTTATGCTTTAAGTGTCTTATAAATCCACCTAATATTGACACTTATTCCTTGGGGAAAAAATTAGTTCTTGGAAAAAATTACAAGAATGAAAAAGTATTTTTCACAAAATTGAGTGTCAGCATAGAAGAAGGCATTTGGGGAGAAATTCAGCAGTAACAGGAAAACTCAGGAATCTACATCTAACGTGGCGCGATGGCTTTACTTTAGCAAATTCTGGCCACATGAAGAATGTTTAAAATTAATGAACAGAGTTATTAACAGAGTGAGGCCACTCTAATTGTGATTTTTCTTTTTCTTTTTTGCAAATACAGTCTTGGCATAAAACATTACAAGTTCAGTGCATGCGTGTTTGGATTCTTCATTGTTAGCAGTGTAGCTATCCTGAAGAGAAATTGTTTTCTAACCAAATAGTCTTCTAACAAAGAATTAAAAACAATCGAAAATCACATCGGTTATCTAAAGATAAAACACAATACATGTCATAAAACTACTAAGTGTGAAAGATTAGGGATTTACCAAATAAATTTGAAAAATAGTATAAACTACCTAGTTCTTGAAAATAGATAAGTATTTAATATTATCTGTCAAAACGTTGAATTCAGAACAGTTTTCTTACAAAACATTTCCTGCCTGGCATCTATCTTTCACTCAAAAGCTACCCTAGGACATATGTATTAGCTTAATAAATATATTCGTCACCTACTCTGTGCCAGAGAATGTTCTAGGCATTGGTGTCTAAGTCCATTCTGGCATAGAATTTATATTCCACTGTAATCCAAATGTCATAAAATTTGTCTGTAAACATGATGTGTAGGTATTTAGAAATAATTCAAGGTACTCCTACTTAATAGGCAATATAATTGAGTAATATTTTAAAACATTTTTCTATTTTTAAAGGATATTTTTATGTTGTGTACTATACTAAAAACTTTACATTCCTAATGTCTGTAGGGCTAAATCAACGAGATTTTTCTAATATTATTTATATGTCTAAATCTAGTGTTTTTATTAATACTACTTTTTATCCATAAAGCAGGAAAGTAGCATTCATGATTATTGCAGTTTCAGATAGTTATTCAGTTCTTAAATATCAAAGGGCTGAATCCTGGTTTGTGGATTTTTCTATAACTCTCTTGTTCTCAGACTTTTAGTCATCTCAGTGTTTAAAAAGAAAAAGGAAAAAATAGTCATTTTAGCTATTTATATAGCAACCTTTACTAAAGATTTGATGGAGGCTAACCTCATCTAAAGTACTCCCGGGTTTATTTCTAGATTTTATGTACTCATATTCACACTGGGTCCATTTATAGTGGAATTTACTATATACCTCACGTCCCTTTCAGATTTATGAAGTAAATGTTTTCTTATAGTATTTTTATAAACACCATATTTTTGAACATATGTACCTTTGCCTAACCCTTTAGATAGTATAAAAAATATGAAAAATTATTTTTGTGTTAGCTAAGAAAACCTTGAACCAATTTAATATCTTGTATTTTGCCAGTCGCAGTGTAGTTGAAGTGATTTAACTATTCAAATACAGAGAGAGAGCCCTAGCAAATAAAATGTTTGATCAAACTGTGAAGACACAGAGATGATAATCGTAGCTGAAAATGAAGATTCCTGGTTAAAATCTAATACTTCAGAAAACACTTGGAATGCTACCAATATCAGAAGCAATTAAGCGAAAGTTGTCTTTAATAGGAATCTGAACATTTTTTAGATGTTGTGAATTGAGTTTCATTTGCACTCTGGCTTATCAGAAAGTATTTATTTTCCATTTGAAATTAAGTTTTAAGAGGTGTAATCAATAAAAATAAAAACTTTAAACTTTGACTTTGAATAAAGGTAAACTGTACCTCCAGTATATTAACACCATATACTTCTCAAAAAATTTTTACTGTCACCTAATACAGTTTTTTTTTCCTTCCCATTGAGTATATTTCTAGTATTCTATTTTACAAAGTTTTTTCCTGCTGAGGTAAAAGGTTAAGAGTAGCTTTTTATGTTTTATGGAATTGTATTGCTTATAAACATTTCCTTTCTCTGTACTCACTCATACGTGCAAAACACCATAAATTATAAAAACATTAAAGAAACTGTTAAATTTAGAAAAACAAGGAACTCCTTCAAGCAAGCCTAGCTGAGCAGTTTACTACGTAGTAGGAAAGCTAATTGTTACTATTACCCTTTGGAAAGTCACTCAACCTTTCTAATCCTCACTGTCAAGGTCAATGTGTTATGGTGGGTCACCCAAACATTGTTTTGACAGTCAGGTTGGCAGGATGGCTGACACTTTATGGGACTCAGAATCAACCCTTTGGGAAATTTCAGGGGTGTGGCAGGAGTGGTGCCCTTCCCATTCTCAGATTTTTATCTGGTCTCCAGGAACTAGGTAGCTATAAAGTTGGTTTCAATACCTTTTGAGTGGCAGTTCAAGTCATTAAAAGAAGCTATCGGATAGAATATGTAATAATAGGTAGAAAGTAGGAGGAAAGTATACTTTTTTTGTTTTGTTTCTATAAATTTTATTGGGTAATATTGAGGGACAGTGTGTTTCTTCAGGGTCCCTCAGCTCCAAGTCCAGTTGCCGTTTTCAATCTTTAGTTGCAGGGGGCACAGCCCCACCATCCTATGCGGGAATTGAATCGGCACAATTGCTCTTGAGAGCTCTTGCTCTAACCAGCTGAGCCATCTGACTGCCCCACCAGTAGCTCAGCGGCAGCTCGTTGTTTTCAATCTAGTTGTGGAGGGCGCAGCTCTCTGGGCCATGTGGGAATCGAACCAGCAACCCTGTTGTTCAGAGCTCACACTCTAACTAACTGAGCCATTTGGACACCGCTAGTATACATTGTTTTCTCCTCTAGTTAATTACTGAGACAACATTTTCGTCACTTGAAAAAAAATCTTACTACGTCTTCATGGACCTTAGTCATAGCTCTTTTGTGCTCAATCACTAATCTCTATATTGCCAGTTTTTGCTGAGATGCTATGTATTAGGCAAACAGTAATTAATTGTTGTGCTCAAGGGCACTGTAAACATTTTATTTCCACTTTTTACTTGCGTATGCTTATTAATAGGAGTAAATAAAATAGGGCTTCCCTTTACCTGAGTTAGTCCCTGTATGTTAGACACTTAAAGTTGTGTCCTGAGCTCTTTCTATTTTTTAGAACACATGGCTTTGCTATTTTTTCATGAAGATAATTATTTGAAAAAAAAATACTACTTTGAATACATATCTCACGAAATGTTAGAGTAGCATCTTTGTACATGAAAGCAAATACTTTTTAAAAATTCAGTGGTTTACTAAATGGTAACTTAGAGCTCAAGATTTTATAAATCGGGTTACATGTCAAAATCAAATTCTGATTCAGAAGTCTAAGAATGGGGCCTGGTGCTCTCGTTTTAAAATAAATGTCCCAGGGTAACTTTGACACAGCCAGTGAAGTGCTAAGAAATGACTTCCTTAATGTACTATCAGAGTTAGTAAACATAGCACTGGGCAAAATAAAATCCTGAGTATTCTCATATTTAAAAGGCTAAGTAAGCATGCTTTTCAGAATGATGCATTTTGAATCAAATCAAATTCTACATTATTTCAAAAACTATTATACAATGAAAATCTAATCTCACTTTGTCCTTTTCACGTGAAGAGTTAGGGAAAGCCCTTTAAATTTCTTGTAATGGTATGTACTTCATAGAACCTTCATGAAATAATATTAAGTTCAGAGACAAAGTGCTGGAGAATGGAGGATGTGTTGATTTTGTTTGCTTTCTATGTTGCTGTTACACATCTAGGCACCCTCTCGCGCATTCAGTAAATCTTCAGTAATGAAGGGCATGGGGAAGCTTAAGACCTGATTTAGTTACTAGGCCATGCCTCTGGGAATGGCAAGACTTCAGCTGTAGGCGCCGCCAATCTCCATGATCTCTTCAGCTTGCAGACAGCCCCTGTTCTGGAGAAGCTGCCCTCAGTTAAAGCCAACCCTTAATATCATAAGTGTTTGCATCCATTATGAATATACTCTTCTTCACTTTTAAACTTTGTGTGCATAATTGCTTGTTCTTCTTAATGCTCTTTGGTCAAAGAGTTTAATTGATATAAAATACATTCTTTGGCTAGTATGAAGTACTCCTTTGTGTACAAGATCATGATGATCCAGCCATTGATGTATGTAAGAAGCTTCTTGGGAAATATCCAAATGTGGATGCTAGATTGTTCATAGGTAAGTAACAAATTCTGCAATAACATTTTGCTTTCATGGTATTAGGTAGCATTGATCTTTGCATTAAACTATCGATTAAGGTGTCAGCCGTCCACTGAAGCTATGGGCTTGTTTGTTGGAGAAGTGTAAGGTGTTTATATCCTTATGAGAAAACTTAAGTTATAAAAACAAAAGGTTTTTTGTTTCGTATCTGGGAGTAACAAAATAACAACAACAAAAAAGTTACCCAAATTATGTTTTACTTATCAACCAGATATGAGAGTCTGTTTTTGTTTCTTTAATATTTTCACTGTGTGGCCTTTTCTATATCTCATTCACTGTAATTGGGAGTGAGCAATGGAATTCCCTTTTTTTTTTCTTGCAAAAAGAATATTTTTCCAAAAGCTTGTAGGCTTATTCTGAAGACTTTTTATAGAGGTAAATTTTCCATTAAATATTGATCCATACTTACTAACTAATACAAGAAGTTAAGAATTGGAAAACAAACTAAGAATTTTTCAAAGATAAATGATGTAATTATTTTTTTGAGAATAACCAGTTTTTTCTAGATACATTATGAATAAGGAATGGAAAACAATGTTAAAGTATGTTCATTTAAATTATTAAATGTGCAAGTACTTTTCACTTCTCTCTACCATGTATCTATATAATAGTAAATATTTTTTCACTGCTGTACTTTTAACTTTTCAGGTGGCAAAAAGGTTGGCATTAATCCTAAAATTAATAATCTAATGCCAGGATATGAAGTTGCCAAGTATGATCTTATCTGGATTTGTGATAGTGGAATAAGAGGTGAGGTTTTCCTTATTTATTTTATAAAACTATTCATTTGATAAAAGCAACCTGAAAATAAATTTATCAATCCCTTTTGTTTGCCTAATAAATTCATTTCATCATTATTTCATGGTAATACGTCAAGTTATGCTAAGATTTTGACTTTTTTTCACGCTAACCTGGAATATTACATGTTTAAAAACTTGTTCATTTTGAGAAAATTCTAACCATTAAAGCAATGTAGTCATGAGGGATGTCTGAACATAATGAGCATTTTGAAGCCCCAGCTCCATTAACGAGACTGCAGCGCCAGCTCTGGGTCTTGAGTGGCACCTCTCGCTAGGCTACATAGCTTCAGGTTCCTGGGCCCGGAGGACACCCACCAACCACACTATGGCAGTGTATGACCTGTTCTTAATTGCTGCTAATTCTGGTGATGCCCCTTATCCCTGTTGTTTCCCCAAAGCCTCAGCTCGGCCAGAGTGATTTGTTACAAATGAGCGAAAGACAAGTTCCCGCTTCCCTCAGAAAGGAGAGGAGCTGAGCTGCAGTGCTGCATTGGGCTTCTCGCCTTCCAGCTCTCCCCAAACCTGAAACCCAGATGGAAGCTTTGTATGTTCTCCTTCCTGGGAGAAAACCACCTGTCAGAAGGGTATCATGTTGCCCACTCCCCATTCTTCACCCTGCGCAGAGGCTGGCTTTTCCGCCTCCTCCCTACAGTGCCTGGTGGACAAGTGCTACACCCACAAACACAGACCTTTTGTTGGGACTTGTCCTATAGCTGGTATTAAAGATGTGCTATTAGTGCAATGAGGTGAAGGCTGTCTGCGCAGAGAAATACATCATTTATATAAGAATACATTTCATAAATAAATAGCAAAAAAAAAATGTAGTCATGGTCCATTATACAGTCCCCGAGCTTTTTCGTAGGTGTAAATTTTCCTTTGTTCATGTGGTACTTATCTTTTACTTTAATCTGTTTGTGGCACACACAATATACGCTCTCACACAAAGGGACAGAAATTAATAGGTGTTTCACTAGAATATATGCTTCGCTTTTTACTTAGCTGATTTTAACAGGAAGACTTTTATATACTGAAATTATAATTTGCATTTTTAAACATTTATACTTACAATAATTTTAGTGTTCTGTAATATTCTGTTATACTCTGATTACCTCAGGTTTCTCAACCTCAACACTATTGGCATTTTGTGTTGGATATTTGTGGTTGAGGCCATCCAGCAGGAGGTTTAGCAGCATCCCTGGCCTCTACCCACTAGATGCCTGTGACACCCCTCTCTCAGTTGTGACAACCAGCAGTGTCTCTGGGTAGTGCCGGTTGAGAACCACTGCCCTACAATATGCATATTTAAGGTCCAGATGCAGCTTTATACAATAAATTTAGTTCTTAAAAACTTGAAGGAAATAAAAATGAAGTAATGTAAAATGATATAAGATGTTTGCTGTTTGCATAGGGGACAATTTTTTTTTTTTAGCTTAAAATGCAAATTTGAAAATTAATAGAAGTGTGGCACTCCTAATTAATCAGTATCATTACACATTTATCCATTCATGGTCAGATTATGTTCATTCTTCACATTGACTATATTGAATTATTTACTGTCGTACATTTGTTATGTTTGCAGTGCACACGTCTGTCAGGTATAATCTCGTTTCATTCCTGTCAGCAGTTTTGTGAGATACACTATCTTTTACCGTCCAAGAAAGTGGAGCTCATTTCCTGTGGTTGGAGGGTGGAGGAGCCAACACAGGGTTTGACCTTTGACCTCTGCTCCTGTAGCTTTTGGACTAGGACACATTATCCATTATTCCACTTCGGAGGTTCTAAAATGGGGGGAGTAATGTTTTCAAGGTATATCCTGCCTCTGGTACATAGTAGGTGTATACTGGCCTGAAAATGTGTAGAGTGAATTAGCTCATCATAAATTATGCCTTGTTGAAATTTTGTATTCTTTTCAAAGGTGATTGAGATTCCTTTTATTAGATCCAGATGTAAAAAAACAATTCTTCTTAATTTAATAAACAACTCACAAAATATACTTTACGTTAGTAGGCATTTGACTAAAAAAGAATTTTGTCTCTCTCCCCCTTGCCACCTGTTTGTCTTTTTTATTATAGTAATTTCAGACACGCTCACTGACATGGTCAACCAAATGACAGAGAAAGTAGGCTTGGTTCATGGGCTGCCTTATGTAGCAGACAGACAGGGCTTTGCGGCCACATTAGAACAGGTAAGTGCGATGGTCATAAATAATATTCTTCTTATCAGATCCCGAATCTCCCAGAAGCTTGAGACTATTCTGAGAGCTGGGATAACATTTTGTTTTGGACAGGACCAATTGTCCACTAATCAAATTATTGTTTAGTAAAGGAATCTCTGGGTGGTTGCTTTAAAAGAAAATACTTTTTATTCTTATATGCCACATTGTGTTTTTGTTTTAGAAACATCCAAGTTGATATATATATGTCAATGATAACACATCTTCCAGATTACACCCACTCCCTTAATTTAGGTTTAATCTGCATAGTTAGAGAGAATGGAAACAGGCCGAAGGAATTATTCCCTTCTATAAAGAGATCTTGGGAGTCACCATCAAAGCCCTTAGTCCCTTCTCATTCCTAAAGACCTCACTTAATAGCTGCTTAAGGAATTAAGATGTGTGCTTCTGGTCTTTGCAGTTTAGTCCAATGTAGTACCGCAGAGGGCTTCATTACAGTCTGGACATAGGGTCGGTGGCAAGAATCATATTCTTAATTCATTGCCCTGATAATTCTCTTGTTCCATGCTGTGTGTGTAACGCCTGCCATTGAGAAAGATCACTGCTCTCTATTTCAAGCTAGTTAGAAAAGGCAGCATATCTAAGATGGAAATAATAAATAGGGCTTCATGTCTAATAAGTAGGGAAATGACCATCTTATTCTACCATTAATTTAGCAACTTACATATATCATGACTTCAAAGGGTCTCTACGGAAACGTAGATATGGGAGACAGAATTTTAATATCTGGCCTGTTTATGAAAAATACATTGAAAAATAAAATTGGAAATTGGAAAGAAGCTCAGTGACTCAGGGACAGGAAGCAGCTAGTTATGAAAGGAGACAAGAAAAGGAATTAAGAATTCGATTATCCTATAGGTTTATATAACTATAGGTGATGTTTGTATATGTAAGCATGTGTGTATACTCACACATACACATGTGTACACATACATACACCTATATGTAGATGTGTATGTGTGGTTACATGAACGTTCTGAAAGCAGGCCATTAAATATTTGTTAATATTTTATATGACAATGACTGATACTTTTACCTGTCTTATATCCAAATTAAATTTTATTTGGATATATCTTTGACTCTTGCAGTTTTGGGGAAGACAATATTTATTTGACAGTAGAATGTACTTTCCCCCTCCAGAAATAATAACAAGATAATAACAGAAGTCAACCGAAGAAATTACTCCTGCTATATGTAAACAGGATTTTATACCAGCTTTTATTCAGATAGTTTATGTAAGAATATTAGGGTGCTGATTCAGTCATACTTAAAGGAAATTCATTAGCAATAAGAGTTTATAAACCCATACTTGGAATATAAAATTCTAATTTTTTTTTTTTTTTTGCAGGTATATTTTGGAACTTCTCATCCAAGGTCCTATATCTCTGCCAATGTAACTGGTTTCAAATGTGTGACAGGAATGTCTTGTTTAATGAGAAAGGATGTGTTAGATCAAGCAGGAGGGCTTATAGCTTTTGCTCAATACATTGCTGAAGATTACTTTATGGCCAAAGCAATAGCTGACCGGTAAGAAAACAAAATTACAGTAGGCTACAGTAGTTTTTAGTGCCTAACTTCTCTTGGTTTATTATATTCGTTAAACCCATGGATTAAGGGCTATTTTATTTAATATTTTTGTTTTGTTTTGTTTTTTGCTAGTGAGTACAGAATAGGTTAATATTTTTAGAAAGTAATAGAAATTATTTATGTAGACATGTTATACTAATGAAGCAAATAAGTGTTCTGATTCTTCTGTTAGTCTTCAGATTAATGAGATTTGAAGTGATTAAGAAGCAGCGGCTCTGTGATTGTGAATTTTCATTAGTATGAATGTAAATTTCTGTGTTTTAAAAGAATTAAGAAATATCAGTGTAGTCGTAAGCCAATAGGTGAAAATTTTAAAAATATGATTTCAAATTTTGAAATTTCTCATATTATTTGATGCTTTGCTAAGAAGCTAATTCACTTAACATTTCTCTAACACAAAAATGATAATTTGCTTTTAAAGGGGGTTATTGCCTTGTGTGATATTTTACTGTGATGATTTAGATACGATTTTAAAAACTGAAGTATGTTTTTTTAAAATTCTCTTAGGATGGTGTTCGTATGATTAATGGTTTCATAGTGTTTCACGTGAGATACGTAATGCCACTTTCTGTTTCCATTTCTTTTTGAATATCCACACGTTACACCCCCACCTTTTTTTTGGTTAATAGTGACAGAGACTAAACTATTAAGTACAGAGCCCACTCCATTTAGAACTTTCAGAATGCCTGTATTTTTCAGTTTCTTAACCTAAAATGAGATGTAGTTCCTTCCAGCTCTTAGATGGTACTATCACAGACCTGTGTAATTGCATAATTGCTAAATAATCCATAAGTATGATACACCCTAAATAGGGTACTAATTCTGAGGACGAGGCTCACCCTTTACAGTCGTGAGTAAATGCATAATCAGCCGTACTTGCCACATGCTCATCATAACTCATTTTATAATTATCTTATTTTTCAGAGGTTGGAGGTTTGCGATGTCCACTCAAGTTGCAATGCAAAACTCTGGTTCATATTCAATTTCTCAGTTTCAATCCAGAATGATCAGGTGAATCAGAATTTTTTTATATGCTCATCTCTATTTTCTCACATTCTACACTTTGAATTTTATAGTATTTATTCATCAGAGTATAGATCATACAAATGGATTTGTAGACTTTTTTTCTTGGTACACTAAATAAAAATAACAGAAAGATTATTAAATGCTCTGTAAAGAGGAGGGCCTCTATGTAACAGGGTAAAGAGCTGCTTGCTCATTTTGGGGAAAAATTTGATTAGTCTTGTAACCAGGCTGTTGTTTAAAGAAAATCATTTTTTGTGTTTTTTTTAAGGTGGACCAAATTACGAATTAACATGCTTCCTGCTACAATAATTTGTGAGCCGATTTCAGAATGCTTTGTTGCCAGTTTAATTATTGGATGGGCAGCTCACCATGTATTCAGATGGGATATTATGGTATTTTTCATGTGTCATTGCCTGGCATGGTTTATATTTGACTACATTCAACTCAGGGGTGTGCAGGTATGTGGACAGGCATGAAAAGGTTTGCAGACATTTGGTGGAACTAAAACTTTTCAATTTATAAAAGGTTGAAGAAAATCTATCTGAGCCATTCTTCAGCTTCCCATTGAAGGTTAATATCAGATTTAAACATTCCTTTCCTTAGTGGAATGTGGACACAAAGCTCAACTTGATTTTCAACTTTCAGTTGGTTATATTATACAATCACTTTTATTAAGACTCCAAAAAAAAAACACCGATGTTAAGCAAATCAAAAGTAGTCAAATTCAGAATATATAACAGCAGTTTTTTTAATGCTTCTTATCTACTCATAATTAACTTTTCTTAACCAATATAGCATAACAATTGGATTATCTAAAGAAACAAGACTTTATGTAGTGTACTGAAAAAAGTGAATTCAAAGAATTTAATTTTTTAACTGTGTCTTTAGTTTGACAGTAATTTTTTTTTTTTTTTTAATTCCTAGGGTGGCACACTGTGTTTTTCAAAACTTGATTATGCAGTAGCTTGGTTCATCCGTGAATCCATGACAATATACATTTTTTTGTCCGCATTGTGGGACCCTACTATAAGCTGGAGAACTGGTCGCTACAGATTACGCTGTGGAGGAACAGCAGAAGAAATCTTAGATGTATAACTACAGCTTTGTGACTGTACATAAAGGAAAAAAGAGAAGTATTATAAATTATGTTTATATAAATGCTTTTAAAGATCTACCTTCAGTAGTTTTATCATATGTATGTTTTGGTATCTGTAATTTATTTTGCATGGCACTTGCATCTGTGAAAAAAACAACAACAACACATCTGTAGTCTTGGCCAAATGGTACCCTTTATTTTGTGGCAGTAGAAAATCAAGAGAATTGGTTCTAGGAACCTAGATTTGGTTTCTGTTGTTTATTTTTTTTAAATTTTATATATATATATATATATATATATATATATATATATATATATATATGTGTGTGTGTGTGTGTATATGTATATATATATGTGTGTGTATATGTATATATATGTGTGTGTATATATATATATGTGTGTATATATATATATATATACATGAGCTCTGCAACAAACACTGACAGTATCCTTCAGTAGAAAAAGTTTCTTATTTGTGAGTACACTTTTAGAACATTTATAGGATGGCAGCAGCTTTGGGGGTTTAGAAAAGACTAGAAGGTAATCACTGTTCACGTCTGAAGTGAACTGTTACGCAGTGAACAATCGCAGTGAGGTACTAACTGAGAAACTTTTTCAAGCTTTATGCCTACCTCTTGTAGTTGTTGCAGAGCAGATATAAATTGTAATAGGTAGCTAGGCCTTGCAAAAACAAACAGAAAAACTTTAAAAATAATAATAATAAAAGAGCTGGAGTCTAGTATTTCTATGAATCTGTGAGAGATATTTTTTTGGTCTCACTGCAATGAACCAAAAGTGGTTGAGTTTGGTTTTCATTTGTAGCCGTGTATTGAAGGCATCTTTCTGACCAACTCTTGTTGGTTCTGTCTTGAACCATTGTTAATCACTGTGCTGGTAAACCTTTCCTTTCCTTCCCTGCTCCTCACCCGACACACCTCATCTTTCCTTTTTTTGGGGGGGTGGGGGTGGGGTGGTTTTGTTTTAGTGTGAATGGATGTTTTGATAGTTGTGAGGAAAAATGCATTTCAGACACATTTCACACATGAGCTATTTTCTTACACAGTATGTCTTATTGTTAAAAAGAATGTAATTTCATGATACAGGTATTTAATATCTTTTTTAAGTAAGTAAATATATAGCCATCAATAATTAAATTGCAGTAGAGTATTAAGAGGGGACAGGATGAGTTTTACTCTTAAAATTAATCAGTATCAAACTAAGTCTACTGTGTGTGTGGTTTTTTGTTTTGTTTTGGTTTTTTTTACTATTATAGTTAGTCTAGTCTTATTTAAATTGGATTTTTGTATTCCAGTTTGTATGACAAAATAGACTAGATCAGTGCGAGCTGTAAATGCATGCTGTATTTCACTCTTCTCTGCTCCATCATGCCGCTAAACTTGCTTGTCAGGTTGTGCTTAACTTGTGGTGAACTGGACTTGTTTTTGTTTTAAAAAAAAAATAGGCAAATATGTAAGGGACAGTGCATAAGCCTTTCTTTTTTTTCGTAGTGGAATTTTTGCTTTTTCTGTAGGATTGGATGGCATGTTGTCCGTATGAATGCCTGCTGCAGGGCTGACTCTGGCAATATGGCAGCTTTAAATTCTGTTACTACAGTTTCCATGTCAAACCATATGTGTAGCATATTAGCAATAACTACATATTTATAGGAAATGAACACTTTTTCACTTCACTGAGCCAATTCATTTAATTGTCTAATGACTATATACATGGTTTAAATTGTACTATATCTGTAAATGTGTATATGCTATGTATACACATTAATATATAAGCTTTTCTCTGGGCCAAACTGCTTCATTCTTTTTTTTTCCCCCCTGCCTTATGATGAATTTGTTTGAAGGGCATCCTCTTCGTGAATAAAGGCTTTGATGCATATTCCTTTCTCTGTGAAATGGGTAGTATTGTTCCCTGAGGAAAGTTGCACAGTGAAAACCAGTCTAGTTGTGACCCACTCCGTGTTTCTGTTTTTAAATCACTGTTATACAAGTTGAATTTTGTAATTTGTTGGTTTGTTTAATGAAGTTTGGTTGAGGCCATCCTATGCACTGCCGAAGTGAAGTCTTGCTTATTACTTAGCTTTTTGCTGATCTCAGTATGGGCAAGGGAACAACAAAACCAAAATGGCTGGACAGACTTCTTGTGTTTTGTAAATATAATAAAAGGACTGTTCTGTCTGTGTGTCTTATGTGGTAGTGGAGTATTTCCTTCAAGTGAAGCTTCACTTAAGCAGACAGAGTGATTCTTTGTTTAGCAAGTTTAGAGTGATAATAAAATGGTAAGAAATAATATAAATGTTGAAGAAAGTATCACAACAGAACTGTAGGAGTCCCAATTTAATAAACTGTCTTTTCAAAGTGTCTAGAATATGCCATGTTTTATTATTTAAAATCATTGTCTTAAGTTTTTTGTTCAAAAAATAAAAATTTGAATACAATCAAAACATTAGCAATAATATATTTTTGTTTCCTGTCTTTCATTTTACATTTTTATAAATAACCTCAACATGTTCCACTATTTGCATCAGAATTATTAGAAGAATTCTGTCAAGTGTTAATTTTGAAATCTTCCTTTTACGTGTGCTACAGGCAGATTTATGACTTAAAGTTGGACTTTTCAGAATTTTGCATGGTAGAATTACCTGGAGATCTTTTTTGAAAATACAGATGCCTGGGTCCTGCCCACAGTGATTCTGGTTTAATTATTCTGGGGTGGGGCCTGAGCTGTGCAGATAGAACTCAGAAGCACTGGCCCATAATAACATTTACAGAAGTTCCATTGGTCCTTTTGGCCCCTCTCTCACCTGGGCTCACAGCCTGAACTCAGCCGTCTAGATCTTATAACTCCAGTGGCTAGGCAAGGCAGGTCCAAGGAAAGGAATGGAATGGCATTGTTGCTGGAGGCCTAGCAGAAGACAGACTAAGCTGCCCCCCACACACTGCCAGCGCCGGCCTCCTCCCAAGCTAGAGACACTCCTGGGCCTGTTTTACCACCAGCCTATAAGAGAAAAATATTCCTAACTGGAGAACCAATCCCGGGGAAGGGTGGGGGGCAGAGGAGACTGTAAAGGGGGTCTCTGGCCGTGGCCCAGGAAACAAGCTCATTTTTCCTGGGTTGTAAAGTATACTTCTAACTTTAAAGTTCAAGAAAGGATAAACAGTTGAGTGTAAGTCTTAAAATTTTAGAGCGAAGCAAACTTCGAAGAGCCCTCACCCTTATTTTAGAGCAAAGAAGTCGAGACGGCCACTGTGAAAGGTGTGATCACAAAAATTAGGTGACAGTTGCAGGCAGAGCTGGGAGTGGCCCCTTTATATAGTATTATCAGGTCCCAGTGTTGTGTGTTACTTCACTAGCTCATGTGGTCTAAAGTTCTGCCCATAGGAACTTTAAAACTTGTTATATAAACCCTAAATTTTAAAAAATCCTTAAAAAAAAAAAAATAACCACCTGTATTCCAGCTCTTAAAAATTGTTCTATTGGATCGGATGCAAACCTGCAGAACAAGAATGTAAATTATTGTAAAGCTAGTGTAAGGTAAAATGCTTTACATACATCATTTGATGGAGAAAATTAGTACATACCACAAGACTATATTCACGTAGATGAAAATAGTTCAGACATTTCTTTTTGAAGTTGATTAGGATATATTGTTTGAATTATTCATTTCAAGTTACAGTTTGACTACGTCAACTTTATTTTGTTGTAAAGAAAACAAACATTGTAAAATGGCAAACAATTATCCCTGCAGAGCTGCTAGGATATGCTTTGAATTGAGTCACTTACCTAAACAATATTAATATCTGCCAGATAGTTTAAAATAACTACCTCCACATTTTCTAAAAACAAATAAAGATACATCTTGAACAGTTTCTTAATCAGCTAGTTTCCTAAGAATCAAAATGTGCTAAAACCCTTTGCATGGTCCCTCCCCAGTTCTGGGAGAGATTGGCAGAGGCTGTGGGTGTCGTGTGGAATGGTTTCATGCGGTTACGCTGTTTAGACTATTAGTCATCAAAACACTCATGCTAGCAGCATGGACTTGTAATTATCTAAACAGTTTAAGGATATCATTTCTTTCCAGATGTGGAAGTATCTGTACCGCCCTCCCCTGCTGCCTCCACACCTCCCAATGTCATCTTGTTTTTACTTTGTTGCTTTACACTTGTCATCAGCTCTGAAACTTCTATCATCTCCACAGTGGGAGAAAAACATCCAGGAAACGAGGCTGCCAAACCTGGGGTCAGACTGAGCCTTTTGGTAGCTATGAGACTTGGGGCAGCTTCCGTAATCTTCTGAATCTAAGTTTGTTACAATGTGGAACAGGGATGTCATTTATATAAAGCATAGTGATGGTGGTTAGTTCCTTCCTCTTCGAAAGAAGTAGTAAAAAAAAAAAAAAAAAAAAAAAAAAAGTGCCACAGTTGCCTTGGAAAGAGATTTCAAGAAGGAAATGATCAAGAGGGGTCATGGACGATAAAGGATAAGAAAGGCTGGTGAATTCTGAAGCAGACACACTTCCTGCAGTGTCACCAGTGTTGCTGGATCTCAGTCCATTGTGAATTGTCTCAGATCATGGAAGGTGAAGCCGCAGCAGGTGAGTAATATACCTTCTTTATGAATGATCTGTCTTGTTTTACATTATGGTATATTTTGGACGAAAGAGAGAGAAAGGGGTGGGACTTCCAGATAGAGCCAGAAATTGCTTCTGACCCTGAGAATGCCCATCTGGCTTCTGGGCCAGGAAAACTTTTTAAGAATGGCTGCTCCTAGGAAGCCAGTTCACTAGAGTAGAAGGAGCAGAAGTCAAGTTATTTGGATTTAAGGAGCACGTGAAGAAGAAATAAAAACTATGGGTACAGATATTTGGAAACTGCAATAGGGGTGCATTTTCCAACCAAGATCCCAGTAATCTTAGGTTAAAAAGAGCTTCTCATGTCAGAAAGAAATGACGAAGGGTTCCTGTCCATCCACATCTTCCAGTCCTGTGACTTTATCATAGCTTAGTCTCCCTACTCCAGGATCAGCATCCAATATGGAACTTGGGGTTCCACAGCCCGGCCCACAGTCTGCACCTTTTTATTGTGTTCTTATTTTGGCTTATTAATGCTTTGTCTCCATATTGACCTAGAGCTTAACCTCTGACTTTGGCTTCTCTGACCCTACATTCCTTATCACTACTCAAAGCCCAGTGAAAGGTAGTCCTTCCTTTTCTCATTTCATTCAACCTTCTGTCCCACTAGGCCACTCCCACCCCTGTGCTTCACTGTCACCAGACCATTCTTTTCTCCAAGTTGAACCAGAGCTTCCTTGCTTTCCTGCTATTTCCTTGGAACTTTCCTGAAAGTTTCTGTCCTTTATCTTCGATTTCTCCAGAGCTCCGTGTATGTATGTTATCATCTGCTTCATTTTGTCAGTCATTCTACTTCCAGTCTGCAAGTTATTTACAGCTTTTTAAGGCCCCGAACTTGGTATGTCTTAGTAGTTAGTCATTTGTGTGCCCTTTTCTCTTTTCACCTGTCTTTTCCTTCCAGTGTCTTCACGTAATAGTCACTCATTTTTTGATGGTCTAGGAGAAACTCATTAACTCTGGCTCCAATGTTGTGTAACACTTTAACTGCTCATTGTGTGAGCAATGCATTTGCTACTTCATTTCTACCCTCTGCTTAATAAAATGATTCCTCTGCATATGAGTGAAATACTGAATTTTTGTTTCACTTTTCTGGAATCTTCTAGTTCTGGTTTTTGTTTGTTTACTTTGAGAAGCCAATGGTTATTGGAAGGACTCAGAAGTCACCATGGTAAATCATCTCACCAACACCCTAAACCCTATTGGTTCTTGGGTTGTTGTTTTTTATAAAGTAACACATTGCTTTTCAAATCATAAAAATAGTACATATTTACTATAGAAGACCTGAAACATAAATGAATAAAAGCACTCCGAGGTATACACCCAAGAGAATTGCAAATAGGGAACATACGTCCACACAAAAACTTGTACATGAATGTTCATAGTATCATTATTCATAATAGTTAAAAAAGTGGAAACAGCCCAAATGCCTACCAACTGATGAATAAATAAAACATGACATATCCTTACAATAGAATACTTCGGCCCTAAAGAAGGAGTGAAGTACTAATTCATGCCACAACACAACGTTGAAAACGTGCTAGGTGAAAGAAGCCAGATCCAAAGGTCCCCATAGTGTATGATTCCATTTGTACAAAATGTCTGGAATTGGCAAATCGGTGGAGACAGGAAGTAGATTAGTGATTGTCAGTGGCTGGAGCATATGAGGAATTGGGAGATACAAAGTTTCTGTTTGGAGTGATGAAAATGTTTTGCAGGCAGACGGATGGCTCAGTTGGTTAGAGCGCGAGTTCTGGGCAATGGGGCTGCCAGTTCGATTCCCACATGAGCCAGCGAGCTGCACCCTTTGCCACTAGAATGAAGTCAATGAGCTGCAGCTAGGCTCCTGGGTGGCCAGATGGCTCCGTTGGAGCGCAGGCTCAACCACAAGGTTGCCAGTTTGACTCCCGCAAGGGATGGTGGGTTGCGCCCCCTGCAACTAACAACGGCAACTGGACCTGGAGCTGAGCTGCGCCGTCCACAACTAAGACTGAAAGGACAACAACTTGACTTGGAATAAGTCCCAGAAGTGCACACTGTTCCCCAATAAAGTCCTCTTCCCCTTCCCCAATAAAATCTTAAAGAAAAAAAAAATGTTTTGCAATTAGGGAGTGCAACCTCATGAACATACTATAAACCACTGAATTTTATGGTATGTGAATTATATCTTGATTTTTAAATAAAGGAAAAATAAAAATCACTGTTAATGTATTTCCTTCTATTGTTCTGACACATTCCTGAAATACTTTCCAGAGAGGGTGTGTGTAGCTTCTGCTCATCACTTGGCATCCTTGGTAGAACTCAGAATTGCTATTTTCTAGATCTTTCTAAATTTGACAGATGAAAATATTGTACCTCATTGTTTCAATATTTGCATTTTTGTTATGACTGGGAAGATTGAATATTTCTGTATGTATGATTTTTAGCCATTTGAAATTTCTTCCATTTCTTAATCTAGGTGAGGGTCTTAATGCTTTCGTATTGCTCATTCTACATTTCTTTTTAACCATATAAAACAAGTTACATTACAAACAGAACACTGCTAAAATCTTTACATTTAGGATAATGTTCCCCCAAGGTAAGATGAAGTAGGCATGGAAATAATTGATTGGCATTTGTACAACTAAATGGCCCACACAAGTGTCCAGATCAAAGAAGAGTTTTGCCAAATGTTATTCCCCACCCTCTTTTAGCAAAAAAACATATTCAGCTTTGAATTAACAGTATTTTCAGAGTCTGTATCTATTTACATTTGTGACATAAAACTTACTTGGCCTTTGGGTACTGTTTTTTCAATACATTTCTGAACTTTATTTGCTAGTGTTTGATTAAATATTTTCTAGGTTTTGGAGTGAGGTTATGTTAACTCTGAAAAGTCAATTAGGCTTTTTTTTTTTTTAATCTATGCTATAGAAAAAAATCTATGTAGCTAGGAATTACCTGTTCCTTGAACTTTGAAAGGATTTATTCATAAACGTTTAGGGGTCTGACACTCCAATAACATTTTCAGTTTATTTCATTGATAATAGTTCATATGTCCTACATTTCCTTAAGTTAGTTTTAGTCATTTACACCATAGATTTGAACATAGTTTTCATAATTCTTTACAAACTCTTTCTAGCCACATGTGCTGCTGGGCAGGAGGTTTGCAGCCCCTCTGCCAGTTGAACTTGGCTGGCCGCCTGTGACCTATGAGCAGAGTTGCCGGCAAGGCTATCCCTTCCGGGGCCACCAGTATCTTCTTACTATAAAGAAAACCTGACGCTGTTACTCTCAAAACACTTGAATGGCTTGATGTTACTTAACTTCAGGATAAAGCCCAAACTTTTCTCATGGCAGGGAGGCCGTTTAGGTTAGATCTCTGCCAAGCCCTTCAGCCTCTTCTCACCACCGCCCTAACCCACTCACATAAACTCGCTTCAGTAACCTTACTGCAGTTTCCCTGACATCTGCCCTTTCCTGCTCTGGGCCTTTGTACTTGTTGCTTCCTTACCTGGTCCTCTAATTCTTCTAACACCCACCCCACCCTTAGCACTCAATGCAGATGCCAACTCCTCCGTGCCTTAATCTTCCCATCGGCTATGTACCCATGTGTCTGCCTTCACAGCCTCACCCCTCACTTCTGCCCAAGCATGTGACACTGTTGTAATGGCCCCTTTAGTTCATTATTAGATTGGGAATTCCAAGGGCAGGGAGGTCAGTAACACTTGACTTTGTGTCCCAAGCACCTAGCTTAGGACCTGACACAAAGTCCATTTTAGTGAATGAATTAATGAACAAATAAAGATAAGTGTGTCTTTATCACTGATCTTATGCCTATAGCTAATCACGTCATGGTTAGGAGTGCAGGCTGTGAAGCCAGACTGCTTGGGTGCGTTTTCCAGTATCAACACTGGCTTCCTGGACCTCTCTGTGCCTCAGTGGGTACCAATGTTATCTACTCAGCGTCAAGATGAGAATTAAAGGAGATAATGCATATGAAAAGCCACATTAAAGCTTTGTGTTACTATAATAAAGGTCTCCAGTGCTAGGCTGTGGGCACTAAGGGGAAAGGAAAGCTTGGTTACCCTGTGGGCAAAGTCGCTCTTCTTCCTTTAAAACCTGAGGAAAAGAATTGATCACAGTCTGATGGAGAAGGTTGCATATTTTCTAGGAGAACTGACCCTCAGCCCTTGGTGCTTCAGAGTAAATATTCTAGCATTTAAGGAGAAAATCAATCTGATTTACTTGAACTATTATAAATAATGCTATTGTGGCCCATATAATACAGTCCAGAATGTGAGGGCGAATAGACTGAGTTGCAAAGCCTGGCAGGCAGTTGTAAGACTCCATTGCACAGGCCTGCAATCCTGTGGACAAGAAGAGTCCACAAAGTCTGCAGGCTGGGAGAACCTGGAGCTCACAGCAGAACATTGAATACATATGTGGAATGAGATGCACCCATGGCACGGGCGACATTCAAAGAATAGTTGCCTGAGAGGTATATGTCTAAATATGATTCATTTAATGGACAACTGGTTCTGGATAATGCAGATAGTTCCCGAGGGGTTCTGTGACTCGGGGCACTGAGAACAGTTGAGTGTGAGTGTTAAGGTCTTTCTAGAACTGGCCATCTGAAAGGGAATATTTTTCCTTGTGGCTTTGTAGCTTCCATGGTTCCCAAACTGTAGTATGGATAAGAATTATTTTAATTGCCAACTGCAGTGCCCCATTACCACGTAATGAAGCCAAGAATTCTAAACGTTTATAAGCTTTCCTAAGATTCGGATGTAGGTCCTTTCTAGTGTACTTTGAGGAACATTACCGTGAAGCTATGTCACCAAGGGGAGGCGTTTTACACACGTCAAGGACAGTGGAGTGGAGGTGGTGGTTTTGGGGACAGAAGGGTTGAGGCTCAGCCCTTAGGACATCATTTTTTGATATTGTGATTTATGATAAAAAAAGATATATTTGGTCTTCATCTGTTTCTGGCACAGAGCTCCTAAAACCCTTAGTTCCTAAGTGATGAGAGCAGTAAAAGTGTCTTATGTCATGAGCTGACTTTTACAAAGCACCTAAGATGGTGGCTGATTGTCTGGAGAGCCAACACCCCGACCTCTGGGACCAGAGAAGGACTAGAGGGTGAATCAACCACCCAAATGGCCGATGATTTAATCATGCCCGTGTAATGAAGCCTCCATGAAAACCCAAAAGGACAGGGTTCAGAGAGCTTCTGGGTTGGGGAACACATGGAGGTTTGGGAAGAGTTGCAGGCTTGGAGAGGGCATAGAAGCTCAGTGTCCCTTTCCCCATACCTTGCCCCATGCATCTCTTCCATCCGACTGTTCCTGAGTTATATATACCCTTTTATAATAAGCCAGTAATTTAGTAAGTAAGTTTCTCTAAGTTTCGTTAGCTGCTCCAGCAAACTGATTGAACCCGAGGAGAGGGTATGAGAACCTTCAATCTATAGCTGCTTCAATCAGAAGCACAAGGGTCAGAAGCACAATGACAACCTGGACTTGGCATTGGCATCTGAAGGGAAGGGAGGAAGGGGCTGTCTTGCCGGACAGAGCCCTTCACCGTGGGACCTGACACCACCTCCAGATAGATATTAGTATCAGGACTGAGTTGAATTCTTGGACACCCCACTGGTGAGCAATGCCTGGTGGTATGAGGGGAATCCTCCCCCTCCACACGCTGGAATTTTGATCAGGAAACAAATAGTGGCCCAATAGAAATGTAACCACTGCAGGTTGCAACAACACACAGGAATGTGCAAAGCAGGCCCTACAGAACAGTAGATGTTGACTGGCAAATGAGAGGTCTGATAACAGGGGAAATGGAGGCAGAGGAAAACTTGTTGGAAAGTTTTTCAATTTTTTTTCCTTAGAACAGGTTTGAAATTTTTTTTTCTTAGAAACTGCAATTTTTACCTTTATCACCAGGGTAACTGGAACTTCAGTTTTTCACTTTGTTTTCATGGGTTAGCCCAAAGAGGAGCTGGGAGAATGTGTGGACGTGCACCGCTGCTGACTAATGAGATTGAACCAAAACTGCCAAGTGAATGTAGGAAGTAGTCTCTGTCCTCAGAGTCCCTACTGATTTGTACTGAGCCTTCTGCCAGCACATGCAGTTACTCTTCTTCCTCTTCTATTGGGGAGATCACAATGATTTTGTAGGGGTTCAGAATGAGTCACCCCAAGATGTGCCTCTGTGATATGTGGATTGTTTTCAGCTAAAGGCAACCAAGACCCTGCAGGCTCGAGAGAAACTTGTGCTTACCCTTCCAACTACCTAGAAGAATTTGAATTGGGGGCTTGCCCATAATAAGAGATAATCACAGATAACCTTTTATGACCTATCTATAGGGCAGGACAAACTTCTAATTACTGAATATCTGCTCTTCTTATTGTCCTGCAATGACCTTCCTCCCTTCTGAAGCCCCAAGGTGATCCTTAGCTCAGAATGTCATATATACCATATTTTTCCTTTCTGTCTTTGAACCTCTCATGTATGTGGTATCTCTGACTCTCTCATACATGCAGAGTTTCCATATATATGTATGTAATTAAATTTGGTCATTCTCTCTTGCTAATCTGTCTCATGTCTATTTGATTATTAGACCAGCTGAAAGAACCTCGAGGGTAGACGAAAGTTTCTTTCTCTCCCACAATCCTCTGTAAGGAGTTTCCTTGTAAAAGGAAGCCAATTCTCTTCATGCCTCCTTCTTATCATCTCTGATTGTCTCCAAACTTATTATAACCAGAATTATATCCTAGCGTGTTCCCAGGGGACCCAAACTAGAAAAAAGACTTCAAAAGACTTTTACGTCTTTGCTGATTTTTATCAGCATATCCCTGGAGAATGTGTATGAGATTAAGGGCTTCACCAAGGAAAGAAGGTCACAAATAAAGATTAGGCTACATTTTTCAGTATAATATGTTTTTCTTTAGTGTAATATTTTTTCCAGAGATTTTGGATGAAAATGCTAGCTCCAATATCTGGGAGCGAGTCTCACTGTTTTTCTCAATTGGCTGACTGGAAACTGACTCCAAGATGAACCACCAAATTAAGCAACGAAGTCAAAAATTCTTGGGTATTATGGAAAGGAAGGAATAGAAAGACTTAGCAAGACAGGGAGTTTGGAGTGGATTTATTGTATGTGAGTCAGCCCCAATAAAGATTTAGAATATACTCGTTTCACCAAACCATTGAGAAATACATTGGTTCAGGGAGAGCCAGTCTTTATAAAGCACAGGTGGACCAAGGATGCGATAAGGGTGATGGGGTGGGGGTGGGGCACGGGAGCAAGGCCAAGCATCACACTTAACCGTCAGAGGCATGGAATCTGTAAGTATGGTAATTGGCAAAGGTAGTACAGTGGTAATCTGAATGGTCTGACTTTGATGGTAGCTAATTAATTAATCAGAAGATCCAGAAGTGAAACAGATGGGCAGCCTACCACAAGGATTTACTTGATTTATGGAAAGAAAAAAAAAACAAAAAAACCCCACGTCTGGTGGAAAGACAACTTACTTGAACCGCTGCAACAGAGAATCCCATTTCCTCACTCAATTCCCAGGCTTTATTTCCAAACTCTGAGCTCCTTAAATGCATGAAGGGTGCAGACCCCTGATGAAAGATTCTGTGATAACGTGACAGATTTATACTGTGCCTCTTCCTCCTTGTTTTCTCCAAAGAGACAGCTATTTATCAGGGTAAACGTACACTTAAGGAAAAGAAAAACCCAAACCTTTGGTTTTGAAATAATGGGAAACTAGAGTGTCACTATGGATTACTGGTCCATGGTAGCCTATGGGGATCACATTATATAAGTGCTTTAATTCTAATCAGCCTCATGTGCGCCCTATGTGACTCCAAACCCATCTTGTGGTTGAGTGTATAGCTAGACTAGATAAATTCAGCAATTGGCATAGTTTCCAAATTTGCTTCCTAGCCTCTGGCATGACAGCTATTATGGCAAGAAAAGCAAATTAAGCCTTCAAGCTGTACTGTTCGACAAAAATATAATGTGAGCCACTTACCTAGTTTTAAATTTTCTAGTGGCCATTTTTTTTAGAAAGGTGAAAAAGAAACAGTTGAAATTAATTTTAATAGTATTTTTATTTAATCCAATAAATCCAAAATATCATCTCAAGATGTAATCAATACACATTTTTATTTTTATTTTTGTAACAATGTGGTTTTTTTTGCAGAACCCATCAGCTCCAAGTCAAGTCTTTATGCTTCAATCTAGTTGTGGAGGGCGCAGCTCAGCTCCGAGTCCAGTCGCCATTTTCAATCTAGTTGCAGGGGGCCCAGCCCACCATCCCATGCAGGAATCGAACTGGCAACTCTGTTGTCAAGAGCACGCGCTCCAACCAACTGAGCCATCCGGCCACCCCCTCAATACACAACTTATTAATATATTTATTTTTGTACTAAGTCTTCAAAATACGGTGCATATTCTATACTTACAAAACATCTTATCATGGATTAACCACATCTCAAGAGCTCTCTGGCCACATGTGGACGGCACAGCTCTACAGCATCCCCTCCCTCCCATAAGAGTAAGCCAAAAGCAATGCCACATTCCTGGAAGAGTTTCAGAAATGAGTGCACAATCAAAAAAGAGTTGAAAGTTGCAGAAGTATGGTTCTTTTCATATCCTTTTTTTAAACATACCTATTTTGCCTATGCAGCTGTCAGATCTCAAAGAAATAAGGAGGATTATTATAGGCTTAATTAGGTAGTAACTCAAATTCTCTCTGCTGTTCCAGATGTGGTTTCTTTACTGTAGCAAATAAGCACAGTCCCTAACATCTTGTATGCAACTGTGGATGTGGTAACTGTTTTTGTCCATTCAAATAAGGAGAAAGCATTAGTTGCAATTGGCTTTCACCTGGCAGGCAGAGCTGTCCACCTTCACTGTCTTGCATTGGCTTTACATCAACTCTGCCTCTGAGCCACCATGCTGGACTTTTTCCCTATTCCACAGATATGATGTTGGCCTATTATGTTGATGACATCACACTAATAGGACTTGGAGGCCAGGATGTAGCAGGTGCTTTAGATACCTTGGGTGACATACATACGTGCCTAAAGTGAGAGATGTATCCCGTGAAAATATAGGGGCTGTTATCGCATTGAAGTATCAATCCCTCATAAAGCCCGAGGAGTTAAATATCACCCTCACAGGAAGAGGGAGGTGCAACTTCTACCATTAAGAAAGAAGCACATTGCTTGGCAGACCTCTTTAGATTTGGGAGACACTATATATATCACATTTAAGCATGCTGTTTTGACCCTATTGCTGCATGACCTAAAATGCTTCCCGGATTGAGCACGATGGATAGCAAGAAAAAAAATGAAATGGGAGGTGAGGCACCCTTCGCTATCAGATATAAATCTGATGACCCACTTAGAAAAATGTTGATGCTCATTTCCACAGTTATGAACTCTACTAGTTTAGAAGGACTGTTTCCACCAGGGACACAAAAATGATGACACTGAAATAAAAGCTGAGACAATTACTTGGCCATTTGGGGCTCCTCATAGCACTTGAAAAACAGGCAAAAGGGGATTATGGTGTTGACCAGAATGTTGTATCCTGATTATCAAAAAGAAATAGGGCTGCTGTTACCCAATGGAGGCAGGAAGGAAATATATCTGAAGCCCAGGATGTGCCTTATACCTCTTAAGGAAAAAACAAAACAAAAACAACCCATCAGTTTTTCCTCCTGTATCTTTCTCCTTTTACATTCACAACACTTCTGGCACCAGACATGTGAAAGTTTCCCCCCACCAAGCAATCCTCTGAAATACCAGCTAGGTGTCCTTCAATTTAACTCAACTCAATTCTGACACTATCTCCCAGGAGATAGTGTCAGATCCCACAGGTTAAGGGTTCAGTCCGATAAGACTGATCCCATCCCACTTCAGATGCCAGTCGCAGGCCCAGGTTGTCACCTGTGATTCCGACCGATCAATACAAATTTGAAGTTCCCACAACCCCCACCTCGGGTTTGACTAATTTGCTAGAGTGGCTCACAGAACTCAGGGAAACACATTACTTACATTGACCTGTTTCTTAAAGGATATGATAAAGGACACAGTTGAACAGCCAGATGAAGAGATACATAGGTTAAGTATGGGAAGGTCTCAAGCTCAGGAACTTCTGTCCCAGTTGAGTTGGGGTGAGTCACCTTCCTGGTACGTGGATGTGTTCACCAACCCAGAAGCTCTCCAAACCTCATACTGTTGGGATTGTATGGAGGCTTCCTTATGTAAGGCATGATCAATTATTAACTCCATTTCCAGGCCCTCACTCCTCTCTGGAGAACAGGGGTGGGGCTGAAAAGTCCAAGCTTCTAATCATGGCTTAGTCTTTTCGGTGACCAGCCCCTGTGCAGGAGCCATTCAGGAGACCACCCAGAGTCATCTCATTAGAACTAAAGATACTTTTCATGCTCTTGTCACTTAGGAATTTACAAGGATTTCAGGAGCTCTGTGTCAGGAACCGGAGTGGCGGGGATATATATATACACACACACACACACACACACACACACACATATATATATAATTTTTTTTTTACAATGTCCCGGTACTTCTTTGTTCAGTAATGTTTTAAATAAACAGTATGCATAGAATCATCCAGCCAATACGCTAACTGAGGGCAAGGAACATGGAATGAATGGTGGAGGACAGAAAACATAAATGCCAGCTGTGACCATTTAATCAATTGTGGTCAGAAAGGCAATAATGTGTATTTCTTTCCTTGCTGTGTCATAATTAATTGCCCTTTTCCCTTTTTTCTATTCCCTTAGAAATTTATATGGAGGTTTGTAGTGAGGATGGTTATCTTTACAATATGATCCATAGATTACAGATTATAAAGACAGAATCCAGATGGAACTGGAGAAAGAATGTACATCATTCAGAGATCCTGGACTTAAAGCTGAATGCCCTAACTGATGAGACCTTGAGTTGTCTCCTTTTTGGACAGAGAATAAACCTGTTTTCATTTAGGGGATAATTGCATTATCCCAAGAAGGAAAGTTGCTCCTGGTAAGCCTAAGTACGCAAGAAGGCTGTATGTTAATGTTGACAATACTGTAAATCTCTCTCACATTTTCCATCAGCCCAGCAATTTTTGAGCATCCTTACTATGTGTGGGGACACAGTCCCACAGAGCAGTTTTCAGGCTCTTGGCCTCACGTGGAAAGGTGCTGGCTCAGGTAGTAGATGGCCATCAGCTGTGACTAGTTGGCCATCAGCTGTAACCAGTTAGCCATTGGCAGTGGCTAAGCTAACAAGCGCGGATTGCAGTTAGCAAGGGGTGGGTGGGTTGTTTGGTTGGTTGGTTGGTTGGTTGGTTGGTTGGTTGGTTGGTTGGTTGGTTGGATGGTTGGTTGGTTGGATGGATGGTTGGTTGGTTGGTTGGTTGGTTGGATGGTTGGTTGGCAGAGAAGAGGATGGCGGATTGCGGATCATGTTGTCTTGTCTGGCTGCCAGCGAGACTGGGGTGCAAGAAGAACCCCTGTTGGGATACTGGCGGATGTTTGCTTTTGTGTCTTGACCAGCCTCCATCGAGAATATAGTGGTATGACTCCCCTCTCTATGGCTCCGTTGTTGTTCCTTTTTGGCCTCACCATATCCTGCGTTCCAGTGCGGGGAGTGGGAGCTGAGTCCCTGCATGACACTATGTTTCAGGAATTTACCACCTGATAAGTCTCCCCCACACACACACATACACACAGACACACGCACTCCTGACCCTTAAGGTAAAAGCCTAGCTTTCTTGTCAGTTGTGGTATAACCATGTAATCCAGACTCTGTCAATAAGGCTTATCCATGGAGACACTAATTTCAGAGTGAGCAATATCAGGAAGCAGGACTCTATGTTGTGGGGACAGAGCCCCAGAAAGTAGTTTACAGGCTCTCGGCCTCACGTGGAGGAGTGCTGGCTCGGGTAGTAGATGGCCGTCAGCTGTAGCCAGTTAGCCAATTAGCCGCTAATATAACTGCTGCAGCTACGAAGGAGAGCCGAGGAGAGTGGAGGAGAGAGAAGGAGAGAGAAAGAATGGGGGCTAGCAAGAAGATGGTGGCTGGGCTGGCAAGTGTGGATGGCGGTTTGCGGACAGTGTGAATCCAGCCTCCAGTGAGAGTATAGTGCCGCCAGAGAGAATATAGTGGTATGACTCCCCTACCTATGGCTCCGTGGGTGTTCCTTTTTGGCCTCACCATATCCTGCGTTCTTGTATGGGGAGCGGGAGCAGAGACCCCACAGGCCGCTCCGCACGACAAATGGCGCAGCGAGCAGGGTCTCCCGCACGACATATGTATATATATATATTTTTTTCTGTGAATAGGGTAGAAGTATCTGGCTTTCAGAGCACTCAAGACCGAGTTCTTGGTGAAGAGATGACACAGATGCCGGCAGGAATAGTAGTTTCAATAATATTGAATTTCTGACAGAAGTGGCAGCAGGGAAAAATCACAGATTTGGTTAGTGCTCAGAGGAAATGACTAAGGTGTTTATTTCATAAAGCCTGTTTTGTGGCATGGCGTCAGGCCCCTAGAAATGTAAGGCTGTGGCTGATTCTCCCTCCAGTTTTATCAATTAGTCTGCAAACTACCCAATATCCAGAGACAGTTTCTGTTGCTTGCACCTGGTGATTCCAACCAATCCATATGGGTACTACTTCCACCTGAAAGGGTTGAAGGGTACATGAAAAGAAGGAATGGAAGGCAAGTCTAGAAAGTGTGATTATGGAACTAGTGCAGGTTTCTGAGCAGGGAACTGATATAATTGTAACAGTGCTTCAGGAAAATGAAACATTAAGGAGGGACTTGAGACAAGTTCCAATTAAGGCCAAGGCAAGGCTAATGAAATAAATCATCATACTAATCTAGGTGGGATGCCGAGGCTTGGACTAGATCAGGGGTCTAGATCACGGATAGTAGATGTGGATAATAGTCTCATTTCTGGTTTAACTGTTGGCAAGGAACTCACATGGTTTTCTAATCCCAATTTTTAATCTAATAAAAGTCACTAATCATTTTTATGGTATTTGAAAGAACTATCCAACTCAAATCTGTCAAGATGTCACATGACAGTTGTCTTCTTGGTGTGGATTCAAGTTTGATTTTGACATTCCCGGAACTTCCTTTGTTGTGAGGTCCTCAAAAATTGCACTTCTGCAAATCATGTTTCTATAAGAAACATTTCTGAAGAGCAGCTTCTTAGTGTTTAATGGAAAAGGAGAGAAATAACATTTAACTATCTTATCATGTGCCACATCCATGAGCTTCTTTATTTCTCATGAGGTTGGAAGGATTATATTCCTTTTACAGATGATGAGAGTAGCCAGGGATTCTCGTAAGTGAACTCCCCACACTTTTCAGAATTCCCACCTGCCAGGCTAATTTAGCCCCTGTTAGCCTGGCTGAGGCCCCAGTTCTCCTTTTTCTCCCATCAAGGGGCTCACAGAAAACTTAGCCATGCTATGGTCATGGAGAGAACTACTGTGTCTTTCTGACTTCCAGCCTAGAACCACTGGGACCTAATAGGAAAAGCAAAGACATTGGGAGGTGAGAAGAGCTGTGTGCTCATGTGGGGACAGAGCCAGGTGTGCAGTTTCCAGGCTCTCAGCCTCAGGTGGAAAGGTGCTGGCTCAGGTAGTAAATGGCCATTAACTGTGATTGGATGGCCATCAGCTGTGGCTAGTTGGCCGTCAGCTGTAACCATTGAGCCATTGGCCACTAATAGAACTGCCGTGGCTAGGCTAGCAGAAAGATGGGGGGCTAGTAAGAAGATGGTGGCTGAGCCAGCAAGCGGCAGAGTGAGGGTTGCGGATCGCATGGCTCCTGTTTCCTGTTTCTCCAACCCAGCCGCCAGCGAGACTATAGTGGTGTGACTCCCCTACCTATGGCTCCGTGGGTGTTCCTTTTTGGCCTCACCATATCCTGCGTTCTTATGTGGGGAGCAGGACCATAGACTCCACATGCTGCCCTGCATGACAGCTCATTCTCTGTGGGGTTGATGACGACCACTCCCATCTGTAGAGTTCACAAACGCGGTTCCCACTTGTTTTCTCATTGAATGAAGTCTTCACAAGGCTCTTAGGTAGGTATCATTAGGCCCATTTTAAAGATGGAGACACTGAGACTCAGAGGTCGACTCATGTGTATATAGTTACGCAACTAATAGTAACCAACAGAGCTGAGGTCTGAGTTCAAATCCTCTGATCCAAAACTAGTAGATTGTGCACTGCATTGAGCCACGGAGGAAAATGAAAGATGGTGCATTTTTCTGGATAGAGTCATGGGCCTGGGACTCCTTGGTAGGAAGCCAGTATCCCTGCAGGGTGAACTTCCCTCTGGTTTCTTTGGGACCTTTAAGGCAAATCACCCTACTCTGTACTCAAAGCCTGTGTGGTGTGCTTTCTCAAACATACAGGCCCAGGAATGGCAATATATTAGGCAATGAGGTGATGCTAATTAACCATACTCCTCCCTCTTAAGCCAACTTCCAAAGTGATAGAGATATAATCATAGAAGTTAAACAAACAAAGATCAAAATACAAGCTTTGTGGCTAATAAAAGAGACCATGACTTGAGTTCCCCAGACTTCCTACTATTTATCTCCCAAATTGTAGTCCTCCCTCTCTGAGGGGCAGAACATGTCCTGGTAAGTTCACTGCATGGAGGAACAGATAGCCTGAGTTTGCAGAGAGTAGGCTGCTCCAAAAAAGAATTTTCCTATCCTCACTATTCCAGTTAGTCTCTCTCCCACCCTTGGGGGGAAGTGCATGAAGGATAGAGGGGTAGAATGTGTCTGCCTATACTTTCTCCTCCACAACAGTATAAAGAAAGGGGAGCAAGCATTCCCCTCTCGCAATACTGTGCCTCCCACATGGCAACATCCTGAGTCTATCAATGACCAACGGTTGATGCAATAATGCAATCAATTCTGATGAGGAAAGAGACAATAGCTTTTGTTGTCTTAGCTAGAATAGTAGGTAAATGTTGCAATCACATACAAGGTAGGACTAGTAGCCTGGAATAGCAGATGAGTTACTGGGTTCTGGCAGAATCATCAAATTAGATTGTCAGGGCTGCAAAGAGATCAGGTACAACAAATGCCTGTACACCTGACAGGCATATTTGTCAAGGTCACATAGGAAGTTGTGGACTTGGGATTTGAACCCAGATAGTCTGGTTATTCTGAAGAATTCTAATGACCTCAGCCTCAAACTCATGACCCTCTTCTAAGGCTTCCTCACTTTAGGCCCCATGCAGACACCTTTCACCCCTCTAACCTGGCTATAATTGAACGGACATCTGATGCAAGGATAGCCAGTCCATACACGTAAATTCAGCAGTAGGGACACCAGTGACTAAGGAAACCAATCAGATTCTGTCCTTTGAAGATTTTTGAATATGGGACATTGGAAATTGAGCAATTGATAGGAGGAGCAAATGACAGAGAACAGGCAGTAAAAAGACATGAGCTGAAGCTATGAGTGAGCAGAGTGTGAGGTTAGGTGGAGAGTAAAGACTATTTTATAGGTAGAGATGTGGACAGTAGAAGAAAAGATGCAGGATCTGACCCAAATGTCAGTGATGCTCTAGAGTAGTCATCACCCCTCCTACTGCTAAGGGATGGATAGAGATCACCCAATTGCCAGTCCCACGTTGGATCCTGTAGTACCTTCCAATTACCAAGCTATGTTCTAGTCCCTGGGGAGGCTAGCTCTTGAGATGTTTGTTTAGTGTTTTCCTGAGACCTGGTTATATGGCAAGATATCACTGTTCCTTAAAACTAGTAGCTTCATGAACCACCAAAAATCAGGGTAATCTGAATTAACTTCCTTGTACCTTACAACCCAAAGAGACAAACACGGTAGCTTTTCCACTGATGCACAAACATATAAATTCGTATTAAAATTTTTGATCCAATAGCCTCCCTGCCCAGTAGTAAGACCTGAAATCTTTTTGTTTTATTTTATTTAAGATTTTGTGGGGGAAGGGAAACAGGACTTTATTGGGGAACAGTGTGTATTTCCAGGACTTTTTATTGGGGAACAGTTTTTCCCAGGACTCATCAGCTCCATCCAAGTCAATTTGTTGTCCTTTCAATCTTAGTTGTGGAGGGTGCAGCTCAGCTCCAGGTCCAGTTGCCGTTGCTAGTTGCAGGGGGCGCAGCCCACCATCCCTTGCAGGAGTCAAACTGGCAACCTTGTGGTTGAGAGGACACACTCCAACCAACTGAGCCATGCGGGAGCTCAGCGGCAGCTCATTGACTTCATTCTAGTTGCAGAGGGCGCAGCTCGCTGGCCCATGTGGGAATCGAACCGGCAGCCCCGTTGCCTAGAGATCACACTGTAACCAATTGAGCCACCCATCCGCCCCAGACCTGAGATATTTTTAATTAGCCCAGAACTCACTATGGTCATTTCCTTCATCCCAAATAATCAGTAGTGCAGCTTTGGAAACCTGTCTGTATTGCCTGAACAGTTCCTTTCTTTCTGGCACTCTAAGCGGGGGCTTCTTGGGCATTCATGTCTAGTGTCTGTCCTAAAGTCTGATAATGGCAGGAGCAGTCAGGATGAGTAGGTACCCAGAGCATTAACTCCCTATTCACAGGAAGTGGAGCAGCTGGGTGGAAATGTGCTCGTTCACATTTTGTGGAGGCAGGTAGATGGGGTGGGAACGGGAATGCAGCTGATTAGCTACGAACTATAATCTCCAGCTTCACTGTGATTTGCCCCGACCTGCTGCTACTCTACTTCCTCACCCTCTTCACCCCTTTTTTGCTCTCTGCCACTCTTTACTTCTTTCCCCTTCCCCTTTCTCCTTCTTTCTCCTCTCCCCTTCTTTCTACAGGGGTGGTAAGAGTAAACCCCAAGGAAGCATCTATAAAATCCAAGTCTCCCTCTCCCTAAAAAGCTTGGGTGACAAAAGCATGGATTTGTTTTCACAGTTAAGTGCAAAGTTTATTTTCTCACCTATAAAACTGGCAAAGTTTAAAAGCCCATCTTATTTACAAGGGTATAAGAAAACAAGTACTTTCATACATCGCTGGTGGAAGTATAAATTGGTACAATTTTCTGTATGAAAATTATAACTCACATGGCTTTTTACCTAATAGTTCCACTTCTAGGAATTAATTCTACAGATATACTCATACGTGCAGAAAACTTTATTTTTCATCTCTTTCAGGGAGTATCCATTCAGGATGGCTCTCATGAGGAAGAAGCAGTCTTTGAAATTCTCAGCAGCCACTGATATGAGCTAACCAGCATTGTAGCCAAATGCCTGACTGGATCGAGCATGGACATAGACAGGTAACATCTCTCTCCATCAAACTTTCCTCTGATTTCTCAATAGAACGATAGAGATAGCACCTCACTATATCCCGTACAGACTGCAGCTAAAGAATTCAAACTGTTCACCAACTATTCTACCTTTCTGATGAATGCAGAGGATGAAAGGGTTGTGACCATGTAATAGGAGATATTGGGCAAAAATGATTAAAAAGCAATATCTCAAGTTACTATTGCCATAGAGGCATTTAGTACCCTCTTGCACAGAAAATGCCAGAGTATTGTGCAAACGGAGGTCATTTTCACTTCTGACCTCAAGCAGGAAGGAACTCCTCTAGACAGGGAGCCTTTAATACCCCTTTTAGTCACCACAATCTGCAAATAATACAGCAACTAGAAGAGTAGGGTTTCAGCAGAGTGCACACTTGGGGATCTTAGGTTAGAGATTCAGCATGCCAGCCTCACTCAGCTATTCCCAGACTCAGCATCTAAACACTGTACCTTCAGCATGTGCAGAAAGATGACATATAGCAATTGGATCCTGGGGAAAGAGACAGATCTCCCAGAACAGGGCACACTGTGTGAGATGGAGAGACGTGGGCTACCTGCAGAGCACTAGACCCCACTTGTCCCTCTGCATTTGGGTCATCACTGGAATCTTCTGACGAGGAGTGGTTGTTACCCAGTGTGTACTATAGCCCCCCTTCAGTCACTCTCAACATTTGATTTTGCCATATTCATAAAGTTCTGAGCTTGGTGAAGTCCAAGGCAATATTAGAATCTTCTAGAAAAATAAAAATATTCACTGCCATTTACCAATTATTTTCCCATCGTTCCTGCCATGTTATGACAACTTTTCATTTAAAGGGGCATAGTAATTGGATGGAAAGAGTATTTGACTTGCTGTTTTATGTAGGATGAGCCTTCCTGTGCTTTATTTCCTTACCTGCAGTGCCAATTTGTATGACTCTGTGGTAAATTTACTGACCTGAAAAGAATTGGGAGCCAGATTGTGGGTGAGGTGAGGTGGGAGTAGGGGTGAAGGGGAGATTAAGAGGTACAAATCAGTAGTTGCAAAATAGTCATGGGGGTGTCGAGTATAGCATGGGGAATACAGTCAATAGTATTACAATAATTCTGTATGGTGTCAGATGGGTACTGGATTTATTGGGGTGATCACTTTGTGAGTTATATAAATGTCTAATCATTGTATTGTACACCTGAAATTAATATAATGTTATATGTCAACTGTAATTGAAAAAAATTTTTTAAAAAAAGAATTGGGGAGCAGGGGACAGAATAATGGAAGGGTCTAGAGTGCCTGGATGGTAAGGAGATAATTCAGACAGAAAAAGCCAACACCAAAAATAAATTGTGCTTTTGAGAGCCTAAAAAAGAATGAGATATGAGTCCCTGACTATAATTTTAGTTGTGTTCATTGTGAGGACAGGTGTTTGCTCTCTGATAGTAAGTAGACTTTAATCCTAGGTGTGAGTACAAGTCATGTCAACAGGGGTGGCTCCAGAGAAATTCAAAGTAATTGCCCACGATACAACATCATCCCACAACCAAATTCTCACACTGCAGAATTACTAACAAATAGAAATGGCAGCCTTGGCATAGCTCATTAGGTCATGGAAAAGGCACGGATTCTTCCAAGTCAACAAACATCTTCCAGGGCTTCAAGAGCCAGCCAGGCAAGCTATTCCAGCAATGGAGAGGTGTGGCTCTGGAATGTGGTGACACATGGTAAACACCCAAGTGCTGTAGTGCCTATGAGTTGTGTAATGAATGGGTGAGTCACAGATCACCCTTCCTGGTTTGTCAGCTACTTGGTCGTTCCTGGGAACTTGCTCCATCAGTGGCTCCATGCAAACAATCCTGGGGCTGATTATGAATTCACAGAGTCACCATCAAGAGAGGAAAGATAAAGGGACTCCTGACTCACATCCTTTAATCCAAGGAGGAAGATTCAGTCAGGGACTGTGTTTCCCTGAGCGTCTTCATTTTCATTAGGGCATTGTAAATGTATGATGACAGCACAAAGGAAAAAGCAAAGTAAGAGTCTGGTCCAGCAAAGTCAGCTCTGACAAGGTATGAAATCTTACCTACAAAACTGGTCAGTCAATAGTACCCACAGGTACAGTTGGTTCCATGTTCCTTCCAGTGAGCTCCCTACCACAAGTCCCCTGGCCATAATATTGGTATCGACACTGGTCACCCTGCCACCCAATAGTGCTGAACTGGGTGGAGAGCTTAGCTGTCCTCTCAATCCCAAGTGATCCAAGAAGAATCAAGAAGTCACATACTCCCAGGTTTAAATCCTGCCTAAGCTATTTAATAATTGGATGACCATGAACAAATAATCTCTGAGTCTCGATTTCTTCACCTATAAATTAAGGATAATAATATCCACTTTGTAGGGTGGTTCTGAAGATTAAATGAAATAGATATATAAAGTACCTAACACAAAGCGTCGCACAAGTAGAAGCTCCATAAATGATAGTTCCCATTGCTGGGATTAGTGAGTCTCAGAATGAGAAAGATGTTAAAAGTCATCCAACTAAAACCCTTCTTTTCTGTTGCTAGAATCCACTATTGCACACCCAAGACCTATGGTCAGCTAGCCTCTGCCTTGAATCTGTCCAAGGCAAGAGAAGTCCTCTTCAGGAGTTCTCAGATTCTTGCTGAAATTGAGCTGACATACAACTCACAGGGGCTTCTATTTGCAATGGGAACCCTTTGTCCATATGCAGTAGTAGCACTTCTGATTGTACGGACATACACTGCACAGCTCTGGGTATTGCTGTTCACATAGACTACAGTGTAAATGGTGTCCCCTTGGAGTTGGGCAGGGTGATGGATGGCCCTGTCTATATAATAGTCATCCAAATATTTGATGTCAATCTCATACTCCTTTGAGTCTTTTCTCCTCCAATAAAAACCTCCAGATATTTTCTATCATGCCTCACATGACAAGTTTTGTATCTCCTGTCACTCTTCTCTGAAGGCTCACCTGGCTAGTGCCTGGATCTCAGCACAGGGCTTTCAGTCACCGTCTGACCAGTTTGGAAAAATAAGCCTCACTTTTCACACCTCACACAGCTAAGCTATGTTCTTCTGCTCCTACCCCATGCTGTACTTGTATGATTTGTTTTATGCTTTCAGTTCTCACTTAATCCAAGAACAGGACTTTACATTTGTCCCAGTGAAATTTCATCTTTCTAGTTTCAGCTCATCCTTCCAGATGATGAAGACGTCTTTGTATCACACAACATATTAATTGTTTCATATTGGTACAAAGATTACTCAAGACTCATAGGACAAGGAATGGAACTCTTTATTCTACGCTTAGAAAATTTCTTCCAACTTGACATAGATTTTTTTCTATTTATTTATTTATTTATTTATAATTTTATTTAACTTTTTTTATTAGTTTCAGGTGCACAAAACAATGTAATAGTTAGACATTTATCATTTATATCCCTCACACAGTGACACAGTGACAACTTCCACCCACTACCGCTGACATCGCACACAGCCATTACATTTCCACTGTCTCTATTCCTAATGCTGTACTCTGCTTCTTGTAAATATATATATATAATTGCAGTTGACATTCATTATTGTTCAGCTTCAGCTTCAGGTGTACAGTGCAGTGATCAGGCATCTACATCATCCCTGAGGTGGTCTCCCCAATGAGACAAGTGTCCATCGGATACCCTACAAAATCTTTCAACATTATTGATTACGTTCCCCAAATTGACTTTCATATCCCCATGGCAATCTTGTGGTTATCGACTACGCTTTCTAATTCCCTCACCTTCCCCCTTATCCCCATCCCCCCTCCTATCTAGCAACCCTCAGTTTTTTCTCTATGTCTCTGAGACTGTTTCTGATTAGTTCATTCATTTATTCTATTCTTTAGATTCCACATATAAGTGAGATCATATGGTATTTGTCTTTCTCTGTCTGACTTATTTCACTTAACATAATGTTCTCTAGGTCCATCCATATCATTGCAAATGGTAAGATTTCATTATTCTTTATGACTGCGTAATACTCCATCGTATAAAAGCACCATAGTTTCTTTCTTTTTTTTTTTTCTATTAAATTTATTGGGGTGACAATTGTTAGTAAAATTACATAGATTTCAGGTGTACAATTCTGTATTACATCATCTATAAATCCCATTGTGTGCACCACAGTTTCTTAATCCAGTCATCTACCTATGAGCATTTCAGTTGTTCCCATGTCTTGGCTATTGTGTATAGTGCTGCAATAAACATAGGGGTGCTTAAGTTCTTTTGAATTAGAGTTTTGGATTTCTCTGGATAAATACCTAGGAGTGGAATTGCTGGGTCATAAGGTAGTTCCATTTTCAGACTTTTGAGATACTTCCATACTGTTTTCCATAGTGGCTGCACCAAACTGCAATCTCACCAACAGTGCACAAGGGCTCCCTTTTCTCCACATCCTTGCCAGCACTTGTTGTTTGTTGATTTATTGATGATAGCCATTTTGACTGAGGTGGTATCTCATTGTGGTTTTCATTTGCATTTCTCTAATGATTAGTGAGGTTGAGCACTTTTTCACATGTCTGTTTGCCATCTGTATGTCCTTTTTAGAAAAATGTCTCTTCATGTCCTCTGCCCATTTTTTAATTGGGTTGTTTGTTTTTTTGAAGTTGAGTTGAGTGAGTTTTTTAATAAATTTGGGATATTAACCCCTTATCGGATATATCATTGGCAGATATCTTCTCCCATTCAGTAGGATCCCTTTTTGTTTTATTGATGGTTTCCTTTGCTGTGAAAAAATGTTTTAGTTTGATGTAATCCCACGTTTATTTTTTCTCTTACTTCCTTCCCTTGCCTGAGGGGATATATCAGTAAAAATCTTACTCTGGGTAGTCTGTTAACTTTCTTCCTATATTTTTTTTCTTTTTTCCTTTCCTTCCTTCCTTCCTTGTTTTCCTTTTGATATTTGTTGCACTGGCATACAGTTAAGGTGTCTCTTTCTTAACCACAATATTATTATAGGAGGTTTTGTTGAGCTTTTTGTTCAAGTTATTTATTCCTTCAGACAACAGTTATTGAGCACCTGTTGTGTCTTGGCACTGTACTAGATACTTACAGTACAGACAGTGTTGTGTTGGTAAATGTTTAATAACTGACTACCCAGAAAAAAAATTCCCTAGTTTGTAGTGTTTGCTGATTTCCAAGGCATAACTACTTCCAAAACGGCAGATTTCTGACTACCAATGTGATGTCACTGAACATGGAGTTGGAAAGAGAGGCGCACAACCAGCTCTTGTGAGACAGCATGAGCCTACTCCAGTGCACCACTGATAACGTGCAAATGAACCACGTATGGTCTCCACCTTAGGAAAGTGCTTATACTCTGGTGATGCACAATGTCTCTCCCCTCTAAACCTATCGTGGAGAAACCATGTCAATGGAGGAAATAAGATTTGTCTGATATGATTTGTTCTCAGTGAATCTAGAGCCTCCAGAATGAAAAGGGCCATGCTGACATTATGATTTTAGCCCAGTGAGACTCATTTCAGATTTCTGACCTCCAGAAATGTAAGATAATAACTGTGTTTTTTAAGCTACCAACTTTGTGGTAAATTTGTTACAGCAGCCATAGAAAACTCATACATCAACCAATTCCAGGCCTCCTTCTCCCTGCCATCTTCCACTATAGATTCTAGAAAGTCCAATAATTTCTATGTCAGCAGTTCTATGCTCTTCTAATCCATAATGGTGACCTAGATACCACTTTCACCAAAATATGGTGTTCTGGAAACCAGAGGACCTTGACCACTGAAGAAAGTGTTTTGGCTATCAAGACATGACCTGTCACTGTAGTTTGATGGTATTTTTCTCCAAAGGCAGGGGGAAAGATAATGCTTCCGCTCTACAGTATTATGCTCAGCTGTAGTCACATCCAATGCAGGTGCTCTTCAGTTACACAGCTGTATCTTTAGGTGACACATGCACACACAGCCTCTTATCTCAAGGTGTCTTCATAGCGCTAGAGTGCCACATCCAGATGAGTTTCCAAATTTAGCGATCCATTCCATCTGGAACCACCTTTCCCTACAATCTCAGTGTCCCAACTTCTAGACACCTCATCTCATTCCCAAGACCCACTGCATTTCCTGGTTCAAAATGAGTGTTACTTCTTTCAGAGGAAAAAAGTCCTACTTTATTACAGTAAAAGTGCATTTTTGCTTTCTAATGTCTCTGAGGAAATTACCCCATTAGTACATAGTCTTGTGATTCTCATATATTTAACTTCACCTTTTGATCAGCATTGCTTCTCCATCTTTGCTTCTCCAACCATTTCCTCTCCCCTCCACCACGAACTCACCAACAAAGCAAGGACTTTGCCACATGCTTGGATCTTACATGAATGAGAATTCTGGGAGAGGTTGGAGAGTTTATGTACTGCCATAGCTTCCCCTTTCCTTCCCTTCAGCTGGGTGGGAAGCCTGCAGTTCTTTCCCAGAACCACAGGGTTTATTTTTTTCTTCCTTTTTATCATTACTTATATGCCCTCCACTGAGTCTCTACCGTAAGGTAAGTGATTTTTACACTACCATAAATGTTCCCTTGAAGAGCTCTCTTCTCTACCATCTCTGTGTTCCATTCTTCAGTTTCATGCTTTAGAGTCTCCAGAATTATATTCACTCAGTATATTACTCATGCTCTGTACTCAGGTACCCTCAGTTCATCATTCATTCATATGTTCTAAGTGCTGTGGGAAATCAAAGAGATTTCATGCGACATGAATCCTGACTCATAGTTCACAGTCCAGTTGGGAGATTACTAGATAACTATGCTGTGAGGTAGGAAGTGGTATGCGCTTTAAGAAATGAATAGATAAGATACAATGGGAACTCAGTAGTGGGCGAGAGGTCACTTCCAATTTGAAGAGAGGCCTCAAGAAGAAGGGCCTTCTAAGCTATGCCTTGAAAAGTATGAATGATTTAGACATGTGAAGAAGGGGGCGGGTGGCATTTCAGGCAGAGGAGGCTATCACGTGAGCAAAGAAATTAAGAGGGGTGATAAGCCTGGGTGTATCCATGGAGAAGAATGAAGTTCAGCTTGGACAAGGATAGCTGGGTAGGTAGAAGAGTGAAAGATAAGACTAGAAATGTAGGAGGGGCCAGATTTTGAAGGGTTGTAAAGTCGGCAAAGGATTTGGCCTTTTAGCTGTTGTCAATTCTAAAAGTTTGGTGAGTAAAGTCACGTACTTTTAAAAAATGTATAGTAACTGCTAAATTAAAAAAGAAAAAAGAAAGTTGGTGTTCAGTAATTTAACTAAGTTATGTAGGTTGTCATTTAATCTCTGACGTCTCTTGTTTTTTTGTTGTTGTTTGTTTGTTTGTTTTTAATTGGGGAATATTGGGGAACAGTGTGTTTTTCCAGGACCAATCAGCTCCATGTCAAGTCATTGTTTTTAATCTAGTTGTGGGGGGCCCAGCTCAGCTCCAAATCAAGTCATTGTTTTCAATCTAGTTGTGGAGGGTGCAGCTCCCTGGCCCATGTGGGAATCGAACCAGCGACTTTGGTGTTATGATCACTGCGCTCTAACCACTGAGCCAACTGGCTGCCCCTCTTGTTTTTTGTGTGTGTGTGTTTTTAACCACTGCTCTGAATTAAAAGGGGTGAGTGAAGAAAAGGCAACTTGGGTTCTGAAAGGCTCTGCCTGTGCATTCCCCAGAGATCAAGGCTGAAAACAAAAACATTTACCCAAATCTACCAGGTACTGGCCTTTTCTAAGCTGTGCAGTTGGAGAGACATTGTGCAGTTGGAGGATGAGGAAGCAGCTTTCAAATGAGATGACGGCTGCAGTGGAAATGACCTTGAAATGACATTCGGGAACCCAGGGTTGTTCCTGATTTCCAGGTCCCTTCCCTTCTTTGGCCCTCAGTTTCCCATCTGAACACTGAGAGGGTCTATCAAGGTGGCCCCTGGGCATGGGAAGTTCAGTGACCTCTGTCCTGTTAGCTTCTACAGTGTCTCAACCCCTCTGCCACTACCCACAGCGTGGGCTTGAAATGAATGTGCACCACTCTTCTTGCCTCATCTCTGGGAATTCTCTTGTCCTAAAATGCTGTACACAGATCTCTGAATTTAGGGAACATCAACTACAGTCCCCTTAATTCTATTACCTTCCCAGGTAGTTTTTGGCATGCATTGGAGAGAAGTTGCAGGTTAGAGTGATGCTAGAGCGGGAAAACCTTGAAGAAAACCAACTACAACCCTTTCTTCAAGGAAGGCCTGCCCTGGAGTACTGTTTAGAAAGTGGTCTTTAGAAAAAGCATGGCTCAATAGGATTAACTAGGTTGTGTTAATCTGTGAAGTGTCAGGTGGAGTGGGGATGACAGTCATCTTCTTTATGGAGTCAGGTCTTGGGAAAGTAACATTGGAAAATGGCCCTTTAATAGGGGTTCTACCTGTCACAGATTCCCTGGTCCCAATACCTGGAGTTGCAGGTGGGTCTAGGACATAGCTAACTGGTTTGGAAACACAGCTGTCAATCTTTTGGCCTCAGCTGTCACCAGGGGCAGGACAGCGATGAGAAAACGGCAAAGGAGAAAGAATAGAGGTAAAAGTAGGGATGGGAAGGAAAGGGGAGGAATGTAGGGTCCTAAGAGCACCCCAAGATCTTGCAACACAGCCTGGGCATGAGTGGGTCATCTTCCTAAGGAGATCTTGCAACACAGCCTGGGCATGAGTGGGTCATCTTCCTAAGGAGATCTTGCAGAGAAAGTGTGACATTTTCTACAACTTCTAACCTCTGGAAGTGGTGCCTTTCACAGAGAAGCCAAATCTGGTGCTGAAGCCACGGCCCCATCTGTTGGTGAATTCTTCTATCCAGACCCTTCACCAAAATGATTCTGTGGACCCAAGCCTGGCATGGCTAAGCTAGAAGGCCCTTGGAGGGAACCTAGGTGAAGCCCCTCTCTCTACCAAAAAGGAAAATTAGGCTCAGAGACAGGAAGGAATTTGCCAGAATCATTCATTTAGCAAGTAGCCACACTAGAACTTGATGCCAGACCTTTTTATACAAGGTGAGGACTTATAAGAACTTTAATATCATACATAACTTGTGGTCCAAATTTTGGATTTTTGCAGCTTGAGTTCTGAAGATCCTTACAGAGCATCACTTTGCCCTTTTGGGCTCCAGAACTGCCTGCAGAGCCAGCAGCCCCCTGTGCTGACTGTACTGTTTGATAAATTGTACTCCTCGCATCGTTGTTAAATAATAGTCTTCGTACTATAATTGTGTGATCAAAGGCAGCCTTTTTGTCCTACAGGCCTGGGCTGGAACGAGGACTTGATAAATGCTTAATCATATTTTACCCATTGCTCTTACCTCACAGCCCCACTTGCTTGATCACTGAGTCAGCCAACCATTGAAAGTCCAGTGGCCTCCACCAATCAGAACACAAACGATGTAAGTTTATGGTCTTGTTTCCCCTAGCAACCAATCTCTTTGATCAACAGCTCCTTACAACTTCAGCCGTTATAAACCCTGCCCTAGCCCCTCCATTTTGGAACATATTTTCAGTTCAGACTGAGGGCTGCATTTCCGGGTTTGCAAATTGTTACCTGAATAAACTCTATTTGGTATCTCCAGATTTTTGTTTACAAAGGTGTAGTGATTAAGAGAACATCTGTTTAGAACCAGACAACATAGATTCAAATCCTGCCTGCACCTCGACTAGCTGAGAGAGTTAACCAACTTTCTTAACCCCTTTCAGGCTCAGCTACCCCATTTATAAAAATGAAGACTATAATAGAATCTACCTCACAGGATTTTTGTAATGCTTAAACAAAATACTAAATGAAATGCACTTACTATAATTGACTCATATATAGTAAGTGCTCAGTATATATTAGGGGGGAGAAGCCCATGCTCTTTCCTAACCCCTGCAATAACACCTCCCACCCCCAATTCTTGTCCCCAAACCAAACTGCTGGGTAGATGATACTGAGATTTTCCACAGCTGGTCATAGACATCACTCCTTTGTTTTTATTTAAAGCACCAGTCAGGGAGGGAAGGAAGAAGAGGGCCTCACTCCACAAGTCCCACCTCTCTCCATGCTCTGTCTGTTTATGCTGGGGTCACAAATTTAAATATCCACAGAGAACTGACAGATATGTAAACAATTAAAGCAGACCAGGTGAGATGTGTGACAAATTGGGAGTACAATTTGATCCTGGCCCCATAAAATGGCCTTTGTTTGCACTTCCTATAATACTTCCTGTGATACTGAGGGCTGGTAGAAAAACAGCCATTATACCACCAGCCATAGTTTGAATGATAAGAATGTTTGCAATGTCACCTTTGTGAGGATGTGGAAAATTCTTGACTGATACCACAATCAACACTAGGTGTGTACCTTGTAACGACTGATCTGGGCTTTTAGCTCATGGACATGGTGAACTGTGTAACCACAACTTGTATGAGTTGCATTATTGACAGCTCAGAGGCAAATTTGTGGCCACACACAGAGATGTGTCATTTAGTGTCATTTTAGCTCTCTTTTTTTCCTTTTCTTTCTTTTTTTTTTTCTTTCTTTCTTTCTGTCTTTCTTTCTTTCTTTCTTTCTTTCTTTCTTTCTGTCTGTCTGTCTGTCTGTCTGTCTGTCTTTCTTTCTTCCTCTCTCTCTCTCTCTCTCTCTCTCTCTCTCTCTCTCTCTCTCTTTCCCTTTTCTTCTCTTTTCTTTCTTTCCTTCCTTCCTCTTCCTTCCATCCTACCTAATTTTCAAAAATTCCTTATTTTCATTAAGAAAGAAATTGTGCTTAGTGTAATATGTTCAAATAAAAATGTATAAAATAAAATGTATAATTAAAAGGACCACACCTCCAGAAATAAACTCAGCGAGAGTTTGATAGATTTTCTTCCAGTTTTATTTTATTGTATACCTACACTATATTAGCTTGCTCGGGCTGTGTAATAAAGTACCACAGACTAGGTGATTTAAACAACACAAATTTATTTTCTCACATTTCTTGAGGCGAGAAGTCTGAGATCAAGGTGTTAAAACAGGGATGGTTTCTTCGGAGGCCTCTCCTTGTCTTGTAGATGGCTGTCTTAGCTCTGTGTCTTTACATCACTTATCCCTGAGTGAATCTATGTCTTAATTTCCTTTTCTTATGAAGACACTAGTCATATTGGATTAGAGTCCACTCTAATGACCTCATTTAACCTTACTTCCTTCTTTGAGGACCTGATCTCCAAATACAGTCACATCCTGAAATACTGGGGACTAGGGCATTAACGTATGAATTTGGGGGGAATATATTCAGTCCATAACACACATATTTTTTTCTATACAGTTCGGCAATTTTCTCACTTGAAGAAGTTTCAACATGTTTTCAAATCAGAAGAGTAGGAGGCTGAAATATTGCATACTTACCTTTTTCATCCCATACATATAGCAAAGAAGAAAGGGGTTGTGATGGACCATTGGTTCAACAACCAACAGCATCAGTCAAAAAAATATGCTGGCTCTTCACTGCCTCTCTTCCTTCTTCTAATTGCTTCTATTTCTTTGTGTTTTCATCTGAAGTTTATGTTATTTTCTTATGCCTGTTCTTCACATCACATATTAAATTGACTATGGTATAAATTATGCTCTAGTTGCTATTTCTATGATATATGTTTGTTAATTGCTATTTGGTCCTTGTTTTCTTTTCTTAGTTCTCCTAGCATCCTCGTTTTATCTCAGTTGATTTATTTACTACATCTTTTATCTCTTTTTTTCACAGAAGTCACTTTTATCTGTAAAGTGCAAAGCATGTGTTATCTGAAAGCCCCTGCTGCTTCCTGGAATGTTTTCTCCAAGTCTTCTGTTTGACTGTCAAAGAATGCAAGTATTTTCTCTTTTACTTCCCTCCTTGTGTCTTTGAGATCTTTTTACATTCTTCCCCTAGTACTTAAAAATGGACATTGATGCCCAATGTTCAGCCTTTCAGTGGTGTGTGTGTGTGTGTGTGTGTGTGTGTGTGTGTGTGTGTGTGTTGTGCGTATGTGTGCACACAAGCAGGAGTCTTGAACAGTTGGCATTTGTGAACTTTGTCTCAACTCTCATCCTCTGTAACTTGACCTTGTCAGGGCCCATTTGGTCCTGTGGGTGTGCCTTCCACTTTTAGATTGTTCCCCTCCCCAGGTGAGGCTCATTCCCTTCAGGATCCTACAACCCCTTCAGCATTGCCTTGATGTGGCAGCCAAATCTATTTTAGTGTCTTTCATATCAGGATTAGAAAAGATTTTCTTACTTCAAGGTTATATAAATATTCACCTATATGTTCTTCTAGTAAGTGCAAAGTGACTCCAAATTTATTTCTTTCCAAATGGCTAGCCAACTTTTCCAATGTCATTTTTTAATTATCCAAATCTTTCCTATCTATACAATGTACTGAATAGTGTTTATATGTATAGTGTATATGAGGTCTGACAATTAAGTTCGCGAACGTGCCACCGTGAACTTACATCGGCAGCACTGTACAAATAGCTCGGTAAAGTTTCATAACTGTGGTACGAGGTCAGACAATTAAGTTCACCAATTTGTTGCAATGATATTGCTAACCTTTTTTGATATCACAGGGATTATTCCTTATGAATTTTACCAATTGGACAAACAGTTAACCAAGTTTACTATTTGGAAGTGCTAAAAGGGCTGTGTGGAAAAGTTAGATGAAAAGAACCTGAACTTTTTGCCAACAATTCATGGCTCTTGCATCACAACAATGCACCAGCTCACACAGCACTGTCTCTGAGGAAGTTTTTAGCCAGTTATCAGATAACTGTATTGGAACACCCTCCCTACTCACCTGATCTGGCCCCCAATGACTTCTTTCTTTACCTGAAGATAAAGGAAATATTGAAAGGAAGACATTTTAGTGGCATTCAGGACATCAAGGGTAATACGACAACAGCTCTGATGGCCATTCCAGAAAAAGAGTTCCAAAATTGCTTTGAAGGGTGGATGAGGTGCTGGCGTTGGTGCATAGCTTCCCAAGGGGAGTACTTGGAAGGTGACTGCAGTGATATTCAACAATGAGGTATGGAGCACTTTTTCTATGATGAATTTGTGAACTTAATTGGCAGACCTTGTATAATATACTGAATAATACATCTAGAACTTTTCTAGGTTTCTCTTTCAGTCTCACTAAAATAGCTCTTCTGGTTACACCTATTTTCAGAACACTAATGTATATTCACAAGCATATTATATTATATTATTGTGCATATTACAGTGTTTCCCAAAAAATAAGACCTAACCGGACAATCAGCTCTAATGCGTCTTTTGGAGCAAAAATTAATATAAGACCCAGTATTATATTATATTATATTATATTATATTATATTATATTATATTATATTATATTATATTATATTATATTATATACCGGGTCTTATATTATATTAAAATAAGACCAGGTCTTGTATTAACTTTTGCTCCAAATGACGCATTAGAGCTGATTGTCCGGCTAGGTCTTCTTTTTGGGGAAACACGGTATATATGAAATTTTAGCTTTTTTATTTTTTTTAATTTTTATTGGGGAATATTGGGGAACAGTGTGCTTCTACAGAGCCCATCAGCTCCAAGTTGTTGTCCTTCAACCTAGTTGTGGAGGGCGCAGCTCAGCTCCTAGTCCAGTTGCCGTTTTCAATCTTTAGTTGCAGGGGGGCGCAGCCCACCACCCCATGCGGGAATTGAACTGGCAACCTTGTTGAGAGCTCGCGCTCTAGCCAACTGAGCCATCCGGCCACCCCAAAATTTTAGCTTTATAAAATAGGAAATCGAAAGGTGTACAAGTTATATAAATGCTCCCACTGCTGTCTCCTCCCATTTATACTTCATGTACAAGATCTAATCATAACGCTGACCTGATTAGAGCACAATGGATATGCCTCAAACAAGAAAACCTAGACCACCTCTCTTGCCTGTGGATAAGGCTGCCTAGAGCAGGGCAAAGGAACCCATACTGTGACTCAAAAGTTATACATTTGCCTGATGTTATCAAATCTTTCTTTTAATACAACATAGGGGGAAAGTCTCGAATAGATTTTTTAATGATCTCAACAAATGGCCCCCAAATTTATCTTAGGACAGAAGCACTCTTTGGTTAAAAAAGTATTTCATCATCCATTTAGATATATAAAGTTGCTTCTCAGGTTGTAAAACCTGGTCATGAAGTATAAAGAGCGAGTTCAATTGCTTTATGAGAACAAAAAGAATACTTTAAATTCCTAAGAAGCGAAGACAGAGATAGAAGAGGTAGAGGCCAGTGATACAGTAAAACCTGCAGTGGTGGGAGAGCTGGACAGATTTTTAAGAGGATATCTAATATTTAAAGTTGAGCTTTTAGTATTGTTTTGACATAAACTCCTGCATCTCTCCAAGGTCTCAGCATCATCTGCTCCTCAATGAGGAGCATATGTGTCGGAGGTACGGGAAGTGGAGGAAAGTACCTGTGTTCATGTTGAGGTCTATGTGTTGTCGTGGAATGGTTCAGAATCTATACCTATTCAGCAGAAACATGATCTTAGAGCAGAGGTGATCATGAGCAGGTAGGTTCCCCAAACATTTGCAAAAATTGGAGGAAGGTCATTGATTTCTACAAGTTATGAAATGGGGACTTTAGATTATAATAAATCTTGCAAGTAAGGTGACCCCAGCTGGCATCTCACAGTTACCTAAAACCTCACTGACTATATATGTGTTTGCCTTTCAAAATAACTGGCATCATTCATATATTTAAGGAAATGAATCTCCATGTCACTCAGTTTACCTCCCAGAAACTAGTGGGGAGAGAGAAGGAATAAACAAAATTTCAAAGCTTCTGTCCTTCTAATGGTCCATTTGCAAGCAGAGCAAATTAGATATGACTAAGTTTTTTTATCTGTAAAATGTGGCTAATTGTAATAGCTTCTTCACAGGATTGTGGAGAAGATTAAATGATTAATATATGTAAAGTGCTCTAGAAGTGCCTGGCACACAGTAAATTCTATTTATGTTTACTATTATGAGATGGAAGAGGAATTCTAAGAAGAAAGGACCTGGAAATTTCAGAAGCAGGGAGAGGAGTGGGTGGGACCCAGAAGTTAACTGTATAACTTCCACCCGATCACCTCAAACCCTTTTAATCATATTAAAAAATAATAATAAAAAATACCTGTTGGAACTTTTTTGGAGGGAGTCACCAGGCAAAGAATCATGGAACAGGAGCTGAGTTATGGAATAGAAAAAACAGCATCAGAAGGTGTCATGTAAATGAGACCGAGAGCGTTTAGGGAGCTGGAACTTGAACTCAGAGCCAGAAATGACCAGGAGTCAATAAACTTCACAGGAGTCTTTGAACATACTGGAAAGTACACAGGATTTCCCATTGCATATGGGATTAAAGAGATCGTGCCAATTGGAAACAAAAAACAACAGTCCAGTGATGATCTCAGCTGATCTTGTTGCAGAAAAGCAGCGAGAACTGAGAGACTCAAGTGGCACCCAGAGATCAGGAAGAACACAGCTTTATTACGCCGGTGGGCTCAGCGGGATTGTTCCCAAACACTGAGCACTTACTGGGGTCCGGCACTTTGTTTTATAGGGTTAAGCCTCTGGGTTGGGGGGAAATCTGGCTGGGGTGCCGGGGAGGTCCGTCCCTAGCAGCTGTGATCACTCAACATTGTTTTGACAGGGAGGCCTCTAACTATGGTGCCCACCGGAGACATCTCTGATAATAAGGTATGGGAGGAGGAGGGGGATGGAGCTCCGAGCCGGGGGCCTGCAGGAGAGAGCTCCGATAAGGGGGGGATGGAGCTCTTAGCGGGGGCCTGCAGGAAAAAACCGTCCCAACAATCTAAGATCACATTAAAAATAGAATATTCAAGAAAGTTAAGAAATAACTTAAGTTAAAAATACATCACACTTCTGGGAAAAGGGATGGATTAAATACACAAATTACAAGGTCCCTTTCAGCCTATCCCCATTAAAATGAACAAAAATATCCAAATTTAGAGAAGGCCTCAAGCTCATACATATTAAAAAATTGACCAGCTACAATTCAATCTGTACCAAACTGAAAACGGGTGCTGGGAGTTGAAATATGAACACTCAAGTTGGTGTGCATTACTGTTATGGGTAGGGCACAAAATTCTGAGGGTCCCACTATTACTACCCAATAGAGATAGGGTGGGTTGTTCTCAGGAGTCCCTCTACTAGGGTGAGAGGCTATAGTTGAAAGAGGTTTTGTTTCAGCTGCAGGAGGGAAAAACCCTGTGAGAAAGTTGTTTTCTTGTTGATGAGAAACCTAGAGGGTAATGGCTCTGAGAAGCTGTACAACTCTATCCCTAATCTGGCCAATCAATGAACTAGCTGTCCTTGGGCAAGTAATTGGGGGGCAGTGGATGGGAGTGGGGATGGGGTTGGGGGAACAGGTGCCAACCGACAAAACAAAATCCCCACCAGCATCTCCCTAACCAGATGTCCACTGAAATGGCTGCCTTTCCCCAAAGTTGGGATCAAACAGAAATTTGGAGACTCATCCCACTGTTCCCCCAGCCAGGAGGCCCCAAAGCAGTGAAGTTGCTCACAGGATTTTTAACAACTTTTGAAAGAAACCTCAGATGCCCAGATGATTACTCATCATCATAAAATACAAATAACAATAAACAAATGGAATATGAGGGAGTCCAGAAATAGAACTTTACATATATGGCCAACTGATTTTTGATAAAGGTGCCAAGGCAATTAAAATAAGGAAAGAATAGTCTTTTTGATAAATCACACTGCTGAAATACCTTACCTCACACTATATATACATCACCCTTTATCTCATATTACATACAAAAATTAACCCAAAGTGGATCATAGTCTTAATGTAAGAGCTAAACTATAAATGTAAAAGCCAAAACTATAAATCTTCTAAAAGAAAACATAGGAGAAAAATTTTACAACCTTGGCCTAGACTAAACTTTCTTAGATACGATATAAAAAGCATAAACCACAAAAAATGATAAGTTGGACTTTGTCAAAATTTAAAACTTTTGATCTTCAAAAGATGCTACTAAGAAAGCAATGGACAAGGAGAAAATATTGATAGTATGTACATTTGCCGAAGCACTTATATTCAAAATAGCTAAAGAAGACTTGTAACTCAATAGTAAAGAGACCAACAACTCAATTTTTAAAATATTGAGTTGTTTTAACAAACACCTTACAAAGAATATATATGAAAGGCCATTAAACACATGAAAACATCATTAGTCACCAGGGAAATAAAAATTAAAACTACAATAACATACTATCACATACCTACTAGAATGTCCAAAATAAAAATGACAGATAATATCAAGTGTTGGAGAGAATATAGGCGACCGGGGGGCACTCTCATACATTGCTAGTAGGAATGTGAACAACTACAACCACTTTGGAAAACAGTTTGGTGGTTCCTTATAAAGTTAAATACACGTTTACAATATCACACAGCAATTTCTTTTAATAATTTTTTTTAATTTTTCAATTACAATTGACATACAATATTATATTAGTTTCAGGTGTATAATATAGTGATTAGACATTTATATAACTTATGAACACCCTGATAAATCTAGTACCCATCTGACACCATATATAATTATTACAATACTATTGACTATATTCCTTATACTTTACACCCCCATGACTATTTTATAACTACTAATTTGTATTTAATTCCTTTCCCCACTTCACTCATCCTCCCAACCCCACTTCCATCTGGCATCCATCAAAATGTTCTCTCATCTATGAGTTTCTGTTTTCTTTGTTTATTTTGTTCTTTAGATTCCACATATAAGTGAGATCATATGGCATTTGTCTTTCTCTGTCTGACTTACTTTACTCAGCACAATAACCACTAGGTCCATCCACATTGTTGCAGATGACAAGATTTTATTTATTTTTATGACGGAGTAACAATCCATTATGTATATGTATCACCTCTTCTTTATCCATTCACCCACTGATGGACACCAAAGCTGCCTCCGTATCTTGGCTATTGTAAATAATGCTGCAGTGAACATATGGATGCATATGTCTCTTTGAAGTAGTGGTTTGGGTTTCTTCAGATAAATATCCAGAAGTGGAATTACTGGTCCTTCTTTGTCTCTTGTTATAGCCTTCGTTTTAAAGTTTATTTTGTCTGGTATAAGTATTGCTACTCCAGATTTTTGTTTGTTTCCATTTTCACAAAATATCTTTTTCTATCCCTTTACTTTCAGTCTGTGTGTGTCCTTTGAGCTAAACTGAGTCTTTTGTAGATACTATCTGTAAGGGTCTTGTTTTTGCTTTTGTTTTGTTTTTAATCTATTCAGCCACCCTATGTCTTTTGATTGGAGCATTTAATACATTTATAATGAAGGTAATTGTTGGCAGATATGTAGTTATTGTTTTTTATTATTAATATTTTTCACCTTTCTTCTCCTCCTCCTCCTCTTCCTCCTGTTCCTCCTCCTCCTCCTCCTCCTTCTTCTTAAAGAAGTCTTTTTAACATTTCTTGCAATACTGGGTTGGTGGTGATGAACTCCTTTAGCCTTTTCTTGTCTAGGAAGCTCTTTATCTGCCCTGTGACTCTAAATGATAGTCTTGCTGGGTAGAGTAATTTGGTTTTAGGTCCTTGCTTTTCATCACTTTGAATATTTTGTGCCAATCCCTTCGGGCCTGCAAAGTTTCTGTTAAGAAATCAGCTGACGGTTTTATGGTAGCTCCCCTGTAGGTAACTAACTGCTTTACTCTTGCTGCTTTTAAGAGCACCACCTGGCCACTTCCACAGATGACACACCCAAAGGGAAAACTGAGCAGGCACCAGAGACCAGCTAAAGAGAATCTTGCTCTGTAGGGTCAGCCCCTGTGCCACAGCTCCTCCACTGTAGTCTTGGCCAGTCCCGACAACCAATCAGACTTAGGGGAAATCTCTCCCACTGATGTGCAAAGAGCAACCAAAGCTCAACTACAATAAGAGGGCACACGCAACCCATACAAGGGACACACCTGCAGCCCCCAGCTCTAGTGACCAGGGAGACTGCACCACTAGGCCCCACAGGCCACCTACCATAAGGCCACTGTACCAAGACTGGGCAACATAACAGTTCCACCTAATACATAGGAAACAAATTTAGGGGAGAAGGCAAAATGAGGAGACAAAGAAATGTCCCAAATGAAAGAACAGAATAAAGCTCCAGGGAAAAAAAATTAAACAAAATGGAGACAAGCAATCTACCAGATGCAGAGTCCAAAACACTGGTTATAAGGATTCTCAATGATCTCAGGGAGAACTTCAACAAAGAGATGGGAAACATAAAAATGGAGCTAGACCAAATGTTGTTTGTTTGGGGGTTGTAAATTTTTGACAGAATTTAGGAAAGTCTGCAGCATAAGCGAAGACTGGCCATTTGTAAGGAAAAGCCACTGGAAGCAGCTTGGGTGGGCCCACAAGTTGGAACAGGCAGGGTCTCAGGGAATCACCAGGGTGGGGTAAAAAATGTCAGCAAGGTTGATGGAGACTCAGCTATGGTGCTCACCTAAGCCTGAACCCTGGGAGGAAAGAAGGCTCAACAAAGGAACAATGGCTTCAGCCAGCACTTCTCTCTGGGAGAAACCTGCCCCTCCAGCCCTTGCTCTAAAGCCAGACAATTAAGTTCCTCCCTGTATGGCCCTGGTGCCTTTTGAGCTGCTGCCACAGCACTGGAGCGTGAGGCAAATGAGTCCATCAGTGAGTAAGTTCATGCGCTGGCACTTTAAGAGGAACACCTGGGACTCCAGCGCCCTCCATCTCATTTAGCCACAATCTCTGCTGGTTTTCACAGCCAGAAGTTATAGGGACGTTTCTTACTGGAACCCTAGGCTGGGGAGCCTGGTATGAGGCTAGGATGCTTTGCTCCTCAGGGGGTACCTATGCATCAGAGATATCCCTCCCAATTTTTAACCACTACATGCGGGGTTAACCACCACGTATGGGGACAAGCCCGTTCCAGGTTTCCACCCCTCCTACAGTCTTGGCATGGCTTCTTCTGTATATCCTTAATTGTAGGACTTCTACAGCTAGATTTCAGGTGATTCTCAATGATGGTCATTCTGTAGTTTAGTTGTAATTTTGATGTGGTTGTGAGAGGATACAATCACAGCATTTACCTTCCCCGCCATCTTGACTAGAAATCCCCTCATGCAGCAATTTTACTACTAGTTATTCACCACCCCCCAAAAAAAGATGTCTGTATAATGATTTGTATATGAGTGTTCATAATAGTTTTATTCATTCTAGCCAAAAATTGGAAAAAATCCAAATGTCCATCAAAGGTCAGTGGATAAATAAATTGTGATATATCCGTACCACCCAGCATCAAAAGGGAACAAACTATTGACACAGGCAACAAAATGAATGAATCTCAAAACCATCCTGAGCTAAAGAAGTTAGACACAAAAGATTACATACAGTATGACTCTATTCATATGATACTCTAGAAAAGACAAATCTCATATGCAGTGAAAGAAAGCAGACCAGTGCTGCTTTGGGCTGGTGGCCAGTGGGTGGAGATTGACTGGGAAGCAGAAAGGAATTATTTGAGATGAAGGAAATGTTCCATATCTTGATTGTAGATGTAGTTACATGGGTTATACATTGATCAAAAGCCATTAAACTATACACTTAAAATGGATGCATTTCATTGTATGAAAATATATGTCAATTAAATTTACTTAAAAAAGAATAAATAACTTTGATTAAAGAAAGCTATGTAATATAACAATAGTATCTTTATGATGATAAACAGGAATCTGGACCAGCCAACTAAAGGCTTAGTATGCAGGATGGTGGGATACATATAAAATAATCTCATCTTTCAAAAGAAAAAGTCATTAACGGATAATTACAGATTCAGATTCTGATCAAGATAAAAGTTTACTTAGCAAGAACTGCTAGTTGTCTCCCCTGAAGATGCAACAGAAATGTGAGAGAGGTGTTCATGAACTCTAGAACCTAAAGTAAAACAGTGAAAAGCCCTTGACGAGACAGAAAGTGGTTGGGTCTTGGTAGGGAGGTAAATGAGTTTTGGAAGCCTAATAGTAATAAAAATAATACAAAGTGTTTATTGTTTACCAGACATACTTCTAAGTCTTGTATGTTTATTAACTCATTTAATCCCCTGAACAATTCTATGAGGTAGAAATTACTTTCCCCATTATACAGATGAGCAAACTGAGGCAGGGTAAAGATAAGTAATGTGCCTAAGGTCACAGAGCTAGTAAGGGCTGAGCCAGAATTTAAGCCTAGGCAGCCTGGAACTAGCATCAGGTTTTTGTTTTTTGTTTTTTCTCTGTACTATGCTGTCTCCCATTTCAGTGTCAGGAGCCACAGGACAAGGGAATGACTGAGGGACCACACTCTCCCCCTGCTATTTCCTTTCCCCAACATTGCCTTCCCTGGGTGAATAGCAGAATCGTGGCAATGCCCTCAGAAGGCCAAACTGAGAGGGCTCTTCTGTCCTCCATGGCAGCTTCTGATACGACAGGTGCAAGTGGGCAACTGGCCTCTGATCATTACCTTGCTTCTCCTCCCATTTGTGACTAGGAAATTACAATCTAAGATACAACCCCCACAAAAGATCCTTGCCTGGAGGAAGTGGTTTAAGATTGCCTAAGGAGTGGGATTGCCCAAGGTACTAGGGGAGCATGCTAATGTGGAATGGTTTAGTCAACCAGAGGTTCTCCCATCCCACTTATCTGGTAAAGAAGACAGTGTTCAGGATTTCATCCCTCCTTGCAGACACAGGGTCAGGCAGGATGGCCATCAGATGCAAAAGAATATTAGCTCACAAGAAAAAATAACGAGACATCTGCTGAGCAAAAACACTATAAAATAAAGACAAAAAACTGAAGAGCCAATATGAGAGAAAGCGGAATTAAACGACTAGCAAGATAAATATCAAATTAAGCATTATAGATGCCCTGGGAAATACAGGGAGGGAATTAGAAATGCAACAGTATGACAAGAATAACAGATGTTACAAGGAAGAAGCAATGCCATATGAGAAATAAGGTAAGTAAATAACTTTAATTTTATTGCTGCCTAAATAAGCAATTATAAAAAATGAAAAAAGCAAAAACTATGTCCATGACAATGCATAATTAAAACTAGAGAATACTGCATGATGGGAGAGATGGCTGGACCACAGGGATGTGAAATTGTACTAAAATACTTGACTGATTTGGAGAGAAGACATGGATAATTTGAAAGGAATAAAGAGACTGAAAATTATGTGACTGGGAGAATCATATCAGATAATAAAAGCCAAAAGAAAGCTGGAGTAGCTGTTCATAGGCAAAATAGATTTTAAACTCTTTATCTTCCCCATCCCCCTAAAAGAAAAACAGACTAAGGGAAAAAATAATAATGATGTCATATAATTGTACAAATATAGCAGAACCAAAAAGACATAACAATTGTAAATATGCAAATATATATATATATATATATATATATATATATATATATATATATATATTCATAATATCTATAGCTATTTAGCCTTAAAATATATAAAACCACAACTGATGGAACTAAGGGAGAAACAGATAAAACAACCATTTCTGGAAGAAGTTTTAACATTTCCTTCTCAGAAACCGAGATCACACAGACTTAAAAAATTAAGTATTGGGGTAGTTGGATGGCTCAGTTGGTTAGAGCGCAAGTTCTGAACAACAGGGTTGCCGGTTCAATTCCCACATGGGATGGTGGGCTGCACCCCCTGCAACTAAAGATTGAAAATGGTGACTGAACTTGGAGATGAGCTGTGCCCTCCACAACTAGATTAAAGGACAATGACTTGGAGCTGATGGGTCCTGGAAAAGGACACTGTTCCCCAACATTCCCCAATTAAAAAAAAAAAAACTTAATTCCCCAATTAAGTATCAGTATACAAGATTTAATAAATATAGAATTGGACATTTTTAAGCCAGGACTTATCTGCATATTTTTTTCTTAGCACATCTAAAGAAAAAAGCTCATTATAGCCGTGAGTCTCAAAAGTAGGAAGAGAATACAAATTCATAAAATTAGCAATGATGAAAGAAATTTATAGAATCAGAAAAATTAAAGCTCAATTTTTAAAAGTTGAAAAATCTGCATGAAATAGATGAAATTCTAGGGCAGCTGACACAACAAAAGTGAGACTCTAATATAAACATGGAATATCTGTCTTTAAAAAAAAAATGACTAGACCCTGGCTGACCCAGAATTCATTTGCTTTAATTCTTAGAACTATTATTTAATAAGTACTGTATTAAGCACTCTTCCTCATAGCAACTCATTTCATCTTCATAACAACCCTATGAGCTAGTTCCATTATTATCCTTTATTATTTTATATAGAAGGGGGGACTGAGGCATGGAGAAATTATCTTGCTCAAGATTACCCAATTTACAACTATGTTATAAGTAAGCACTTATAATGTACAAATATTAGAATATGAGAGGTAATATCATTATTTCTATTTTTTTAATTGAGAAATTTGACTTAGGGAGGGTTAATGAATTTTCCCAAGGTCACAGAGCTAGGATGTGATGGGGCAGGTACTTGAATCCAGTTAGTCTCATTCTAAGAGCCTAAGCACATGAGCACTAACCTGCCTGTCACTGATGAGATCGGGGATAGTTTTCTATATATTCCTTTTGAACGTGCCCAAGATACATTGTTGGGAGGTAGGGAAGTGAGCTCCAAAAATAGTACGTAAAATATTTCCTTTAAAAATATAATATAGATTATATATTGTATATTATAATATATGTTTATTTTTATTTATAGAAATTTGTTTTTATATTTGTATGTATATAAATTTATACTTATTCATATAAAATTTATAATAATTATATAATATATTATGTGTAGAAAGAGACACAGAGAGAGAGAGATAAAGAGAGAGAGAGAGAGATTGAATAATTTGGGAATCATATACAGCTTGGTAAGCATTTAGTCACATTGCATGTGTTGGATCCCAGCTCTACCATATGTAAACTCAGTAAACAAGATATTTCATCTCTCCACGCCTCAGTTTCCTTTGCTGTCAAGTGGGGCTAATAAGGCACCTAACTCATAGGGCTGTAAAGATGAAACAAACTGCTACATGGGAGAGTGGTTGAACAAGGGCAACTGCTTACTAAATATTAGTTACTTTATTTGTTAACAATGGCTATTTCTGGAGAATATTTTGCTGTTGTTACTTTTGTAATCAGGGGAAATTGTTAAAAATTAGGAATCATAACCCTACTCTAATTAAAACTGTGATTTTGATGCAGAAATAGGTAAATAATGAACTAAGATAGAGATTTCAGAGAATAAAAATGTTGACTCAGTGGGGAAAGTATGGGCTATTTTATCTAACCAATTGGAGAAAGTGCTTGGCTACTCTGGGGGAAACCAAAGCTGAAGTCCGGCAGGGCTGTGGTCGGCAGTGGGTGTTGGGCTAACTGAACCGTCCTACCGATCTGCTGTGGACTGGTGAGCTGGTTTCATTCAGTGCCCCCACGTTGCTTTTTCTTTTTTCTGAGTTAGGGTATCCTCCTGGGGTGGGAAACATGGCTAGGTCCCCTCAGGACAGTGTTCTTCTCTGCACTGGCTGCACACTGGACTCACCTGGAGAGCTTTTAAAACTACTGATACCCTCCCCCCCCACACACACCGAGCATTTAAGTCATCATCTCTGGAAGAGAGCCCAGACACTGGCATTTTTCAAAGTCCCCTAGATGAATCTAATGGGCAGTCAGGATTATTAAGCACTGCTTAAGCGGGTCACTATTTTACCCAAACGATATATCACATATTGATTTCCTAGGACCAAAACTCGTCACTCTTCACACGAGTTGTTTATTAAGAGGTTCAATATTCCTGCCTTCCTTCCCTTAGGAAGCCATGATTGACAGGTACACTTTGCATTTAAATTTTCCCTTGGAAACTTTAATTGCTTGAGCTGTCTTAACAGAATGGAATTTTTACATTTCCCTGGTTGAGTGAGAAAAGACTCTGCACAGTGTGGCTGAACTCTAACCTCTATGTCTGTATAGATGGTCCCTCAAACCCAGCAAAGGTGGGTCCCGTTTACTTGCCAGACTTGTGCGCTACTAGAAATGCAGGATTAAGTCAGTTAAGAGCAGAGCCAAAAAAAGTCACCAGACCACTCCACAGAACCTGAAGTGATAAGGAAACCAAAAGTCTTTGTAAAGACAAAGTTCTTCCTGCATTTCCAGATCTCCTTGATTTCCAAGTAGCCAGCCACCTGCACGCAGCTTTCACTTTGGACTAAACAATTTAAGGAAGGAAAAAGATTATTCTAGGTCCAAAAGGTTCTGAGAAACCTTAAGTAACCTTGCCTTTGGAGAGTACATTTCTTGGCCTCTTTCCTTTGGCCTGCAGGTCCATCTTCTGTGTGTGGGAGAAGAAAGCTGTTTATCTTTTCCTAGTCAGTGCCTTTTTCTAGACCTATATGCCTGAGCTCCTGCTGAAAGCCCTATTAACAACTGCTTGGGGGGAGGGAAGCTGCTTAAGATTAGACCACTAGAGGTAAGGTCGAGTGGGAGGACCAGTTAATAGAGGCACTCATTTCTGTATCCACCGTGTTTATGGTGCAGTTTGGTAATAAGCCCACAGAGACTTAAATTATTGACGCTGAAATGACAAAACATCTCAGGTCTATCTAGAAACCTGTGAAAGCTATCCTTGGGAGGTGAGGGCAAGTTACAAATGGGAACAGCTTGACTGAGGAGTTGAAGAAATTATTTGACCGCTTAATATGAATACACTCCTTGCGTTCACTGCACTCTGGTCTCCCTGTGGAACTGGAGCAACTGCTAGAAAACCAACACTGTGCAGACCAAGTATTACACAGAAAAGTAGAGTTGTCACGGGAAGTATGAAAAGAAAAACTAAGAAGGGTCATTAAGGTCTCCATTAGGTCTCAAGTTCTCTCTCCTGCAGACTGGCCAGCCCAGGCGTAGTGAAGTAAGACTGAGCCCAGTTCCGGTCAGATGTGAGGGAAAAGGTACGTGCTTAGTGTTAGCCAGGTACGCTGGACCAGACTGCCATCTGCTGAACTCTTCCCATACATCTCTTGCTTTTATGTCACACACCTTGACTTCCTTCAGCCTTGTCACATGAGACTTGGTTAGAGATTTGCCATTTACACACATTTTCTTAATCTCAAAGGAACTCTGTAGAATAGGGAGGTCATCTGGGAGGTGGAGAAGAATGGTGACCTTATAGGGCTGGGCCTGGGAGGGACTGGCTGGAGGAGCCCCACAACTGATGGCCCCAGAATTCTCCCACTGCCTGGTGTGATTTGGGGGAGACTCTGGTTCATCTCCTTGGGGACAAAAAGGGGGCTCTAAGGAATGTAACCTTGCAGGGTGATCCAATCATTAATTCCTAACTGGGCAGATCAAGGTGAGTAGTCATGTCCCAGGTATATACCTTCTTTAGTAAACCATTCATCTTTGCCTTAAGCAAGCCCTGTACATTGTTTCTGTGCATCTAGGTTAACACAGCTTTGAAATGCCTCTTTTCAGACCCCTCAAGAAAAACCACCCTCAAGAGAGCATGCAATCTTGTTAACTATCCTGTAATCCAATCCCTGCCCTGATTTCTCCCACCTTAGTTCCCTCCTTAATTCCAAATGGATAAAAGAAGCTGCAAACTGAGATTCTAGGAAGCATGTATCTTACTCCTTTGAGATCTTGTTTCTAGGTATATCCCTTGTTTGGCTCAAATAAATGTTTATAAAAATTCTTTATAGGTTTGGATGTTCTTACGTGAATAGCTTTAACATATGTGGCCTCAGAGGAGAAGGGAGAGGGGATGCTGATAGACTTGGAATCTCAGGGGGTCAGAGCATAATCTGGCAGACACCTCTGAGTATAATCTGGGCTCTTGACTTTTCCAAAAAGAGGAAAACTGAGAAATGTTTGTGATTAGATTATTTTTACAATAACCCTGACATCATGCTCAAATCATGGAATCACATAATCATAGGCCTTGCCCATCGGTCCATCCCAACTTTTATAGAAAGTATCCCTTTCAGTAACATTAACATCAAGGGTGGCTACTATTTTATTCCACTTCTTTCTGCCCACAGGGCCAGTACTAGGGGGAGGTAAGTGAGGCACTCACCGAGGTGTACAATTTAAGAAGTGCCAAAAAACTTAGTGTTAAACAGACAACCCCAGGTCCAAAATGGCATCACTGGTGCTGAAAGCCCATGATACCAAATCTAGATTTAATACCTGGTCTAACTGCAATTTCAACCTCTCCCAAAAACATAGCCTTAATCAACTAGTCTGGAATTTTCTGGCCAAGCACCAGTAAGTAATCTGGGCCCTCTCCATCACCCCACCCCCAAAAGAAAGGGGTAATCTGCATGATAATAACCCTTCACATTCTCTTCCCCCAAAGAAAGTGTCCTGGGCCCAAAATAATCCTTTCTTTTCTTTCCCTAGTAGATCCCTTGCCCTACCCTGTTTCCTCTAAACATTTTCTGGATAAGACCCCCTCCCTTCCTCTAAGGGAAGCTTTTCTTGCCTGAAATAATCCACTCTTTAAACTTCTTAGCCTCACCCTCTTTCTGCCTATAAAACCTTCCATTTTGTACAACTCCTTGGAGGACCCTTCTAGTTGCTAGATGGGACGCTGCCCAATTCATGAATTGCTTAATTAAAGCCCATTAGATCTTCAGATTTACTCAGTGGAATTTTGTTTTTTAACAGTAGGAATCTCAGTCAATAATGTGTCAATGCAATACTTTTACAAAAATCAAAATTGGAAAAAACAATTGTGTGACTGTCTATGGTGATGGATGTTAACTAGACTCATGTGGTTATCATTTCGCAACATATAAATATCAAATCATTATGTCATATACTTGAAACTAATAAAAGGTTATATGTCAAGTATATCTCAATTACAAAATCAAAACTGATGCCAGAAAATGTCCATGATGAACAAAATGTCAAAATTTTAAGTAAAGATGGGATCTAATCATGCATTTTCTCCACCCTGAATGTGAAGGCTACATTCACCTCCCCTAGTCCTGGCTCTGACCAAACTCATTCCCATTTCAGGGCCTGTGTACTTGCTGTTCTCTCTCTGTCTGGAATATTCCTCTGAGATCTTTGCACAGTTGACTCCTTCTCATTATCTGGGTTTCTGCTCTAATGTTATTTTCTCAGAAAGACCTTCTCTTCTCTGACTTTGCTACGGAAAATCACCCATCCCCCACCCCGCCCACACACCCCTGCAGTTACTCTCTATTCCATTAGTTCTCCTTTTTTCAGAGCACTTATCCCTATGAAATTATGTTATTTGTTTCTGCATTTGCCAATGCCTCCTCAGTGTCTAACACATAATATATACTCCAAAACTATTTGCTGAATGGAGTAATGAAGCATCTATCAGAGATCATGGCTAAGTACCTTACCTACACGATCCCACTTAATCCTCATCAGTTCTCTGAGAGGTTAGATCACCACTGTTTTACAGATGAGTGAACCGAGGCTTAGAGAGGTTAAGAGACATTTTCACTTTATGTGACATAAGGTCACACAGCTTGTAAGTGAGTGAAAGCTAAAGTCCTCTGGAATTCTATTTCTTTTCACCACCTCTACTGCTACCACCCATCCTTTGGGTTTCCTATTTCTTAAACCTTCCAAGGAAAGATTGAACTCTTTTGTTCCTAAAATCACCTCTGCTGTCTTCACTGAGCCATTATTGTGAAAACAGTAAAATCGCAACTGTTTCCCTCCATTAAAAGCACTACGAACAGTGGGTTTGCCTTACCAGGGAGGGCTCTGTAAGATACATCTCACATTCAGTCTGAGGTTGGATCCACTTCCTTTCTGCAAGTCCTGCCCATCATTATGTAGAATATAACCACGCTCACCATCTTCCTCCCAACTTCTTTATGTCAGATCACTTTTTTCACTTTGAGGCTATGAACTAGCCAATCAAGTTTGATGAGAACGTAGCAACTCTGGGAAACAGTTCTTATCTGTGCTCCAGCTAATTTCCTCTCTGGCCTTGTATAAAAGAGGCTATGCTATGGCTTCCCCAAGGTGTGCGTGCGTGTGTGTATGTGTGTGTGTGTGTGTTCCCCAAGGCAGATGTGTGTGTTTAAACAAGTTTAGCTACCCTAAAATTCACTAGTGATTTTGTATAACCAATACCACAATCCAGTTTTAAACACTGTCATCACCCCAATAAGATCTCTCATACCCATTTATAGTTATTTCCCATTTTATCCCCAACCCCAGGCAACCACTAATCTGCTTTCTGTCTCTATGAATTGGCATTTTCTGGACATTTTATATGGATGGAATCATTCAATATGTGATCTGGTGTCTCTCACTTAGCATAATGTCTTCAAGGTTCATCCATGTAGCATGTATACATTTTCTTCCTTTTTGTTACTTTATAGTATTCTAAGTGTGGGGATCTGAATGTGACTAAATGAGCAGCTCTGGCCAACGGCTCCCTCCTCTAGCTAGGTCTCTTTTCTGGAGAAGGAGTTCAGCAGGCCTACTCACAGGACCTCCCGCAGCTCTGAGTAAACCTTCATCCAATTCTGTCTTCATGGGAGGGCAGATCCGAGCCACCTCATCTTGCACTTGGAAACAAATTGCTTTAGATATGTCCTTAACTGGTCTTCTGCAGGTCCTGGGTCTCCCTTATTAGACTGAAAGCTCTTTGTAGGGAGAAACTGGGTCCTCAGTTGCTTCTATATTGGCTCAGTTTTCCAAGAACATTATTGAGCAGAGAAAGCAAGAGTATGATAGATCCACGTGAAGGATGTTCGTGTGTGGAGCAAGGATGCAGCAGGGACCGTGGGAAATCCCTCTGCTCTTTCCATCCCTTCCGCCCCAGCTGCCTGGTGGTCAGTGGATGCTTTAGCATTGCAGCACTGAGCGAATCCAGTGAGGCATGAGCAAGAGCTTGGCTGCGTCAGCTCCCTGGAGGCCACGGGTCCAGATATCCCCCTAGTCAGTTCCACAGAATACACTAGAAAGAGCACAGGCTCCTTCCATAGGCTCTAGCTCTGAGTAACCTTAAGAAAGTTTTCTCTTCTGGAAACCAGGAAAAGTACCTACTCCACAAGCTGCTGGGATTAGTTGCGAGGGTATCTATAGCATAGTTGGGCTCACAACACAGCAGCACCCTTCTCCCGAGTTCTTTCATCTTCTCCTTTCCTCTTCCCTTCCCACGTCTCCCTAAGTCAGGAGATAATAGAATTTTAAAGCTGCTTTTGAGTTTGATTAAAAGTGGTGCTCACATAATGCCTAAAAGTATTATTACCATCTCTGGAAGGAGTTAACATGTTTAAGGAATGAATTCCAAGGACTCTGAATTCAGTTCTGATATTGCTGAGCTGGCAAGAGTCTCACTGACACATGGGCCGAGCTTGGATGCGTTTCATTCGATTCTTGTAATGGAAGTCCCAGAGAGCGACGGCTTGTTTGTTTTACTTTTTGTATTTATTGTCAACATTTTAAAATTTAGAGATTTCATATTATAATCTGGATTTTTGTCTCCTCTTGGGAAAAAAACAACAACAGAGCATCTGGTCTTTGGGTTTCATGCTTTGAAGGGCAAGCACCCTCCAGATGGCCTCGTCCCCACAGGTGTTCTCTTGCTCCAAAGACTAGGGTCAGTCTGGCTTCCCTCCTCCACTGGGATCCATGGCTGCACTGCTCCTAGCTGCTCAGACTGTCCAGGTCTACCTCCAGCCTCAAATGCAGGCTCTGAGAGGCAGTGCCCCCAAGTGAGCTCCTTAGTGGGACTTGGGCACCAGAGGGCACAAATCCACAGGCTCCTGTGATTGTCTCAGGGGAGTCAGAAACCCCACGAGAACTTGTCTGTGTGTGACTTGTTCACTTCTGTATCCCCAGTGCCCAGGCCACTCCCTGGTACACAGCAGGTGCTTAATAAATACTCGCTGAATAAAAGGATAAATGAATAAAGGAATGAGTGAATGTGGATCAGGGACTAGAGTGAGGAAAACTGTATCCCACTCTCCTAGGTGTGTTGGTTTTGTGATCCTGTCTGTCTCTGTTTCATGAGTAGCAATAAAATCATTAAAGGGAAGATAGTCTGTGTGCTGGCCTTCAGGGAGAGGAAGCTGGGGCAATTTCTCACGACACTGCACCCATAGCATAGGAAGGACAGGGAACTTGGGGAGCCAGCGGGGGATTAAGAAGCCACCGAGGGCTAAGGGTCAAGCAGGAAAAAAGCGCTGGGGTTTTCCTCCTGTGGGCCCCACTGGCGAAAGACCTGCTCCTCAGATCTTAACCTCACCCCATGTATGTGTGAGTCAGAGGATGTGGCCCACTGAGGTTATCAAAAGATAAATGCCTCCTAAAGGCAGCTGGTTACTAGCCATCCTGGTGTCAAACCAACAGCATCACCAACCATAGTACATGTCCTTTCTCTTCTTCTCTGGTTTTTCTTCCTGCTTGTTTTCTCTGCTAGGTGGCAGCTAAGATGGCTCAGGTCTGCCAGGCCCCAGACTGATGAAACAGCTTCCTTCCCTCTGAGCAGCCCCAGTATGGTGAGCCCAGATGTGGATCCTTCACCCTTTTCTCTCCCCACCCCCCAGCCCATTTGTTTCACGGAGATGAGTCATGAACCCCTTTGGGCAGTGGGAGCCAAGATGAAAGGACCAGGCCTCAAGCGCTGGACAGCAAATTGCTACTTTTCTTTCTTCTGGCCTCTCTTGGGGAAAAAGTTAATTTTAGTCAACCTCTATCAACTTTCTGAGGTTGATTTTCTTTCACTATGATTTTCTGGAAGTGTATGTTTCCCCATTTCTGGTGTATAGCAAACCTAAGATGCCCTGAATGCTGGGTTGGGGACAGAGTCTGAGCAAATTTAAGCCTCTGGGATGCTGCCCTTTCTGCCTCATCCTGGGGCACAATTTCCCACTGCCATGATGATGTCACAATGGGGGGGGAGGGCTCCAGAGAAGGACCTTTGCTGTCATATGTACCATTGCACCACCTTTGGGCTCTTTCCTCTCATTTGTATTCAGGATCCACAGTAACAGATGCTCCGCCACACCCACCTCCTTGTGGAGGTGACAATCAGGCTAACTTTATTGAGCGGTTATTTTGTTTGTCCAGGCACACCAAGCACTATATCTTCATTATCTCATTTGATGCTCATAACAATAACACAAGGCATGTATTATTATTTCCTCATCTTTCAAATGAGAAAACAGGCTTAGAAAGTTTATGCAATTTGCCCAAAGTCACCAGACAATGAGCGGTGGTAGAGCTGAAATTCAAACCTAGGAAATAAGACTCTAAAGCCTTACATGCCAAAATACTAGTTTAGTTTATTTTTCTTATAAACTTTGACGTTTATCATACAGTTTTGTTGACTATAATCACTGTACTGTGCATTAGATCCCTAGCACTTATTTGTCTATCATTTGCAAGTTTGGACCTTAAACAACATATCCCCAACTCCCCATCCCTGGTAACCACCATTCCACTCTGTTTTTATGAGTTTGGGAAAGCCGTACATCCTTACCACAGCTTCCAAATCATCTCCTAAAACTCAGGGGTTGAGGAAGGAGGGGAGAGCTGTACAAGGGTTTCCTTTTGGGTCTAAATATTAGTGAGCCCTCTCCAGGGATGGAAAACCACCATCTGTGTGGAACTTGAGGCTGCTATCTGGTCTCCCCAACCCCCAGCTGATGGGGAATAGGTTCACTCCCAACTAGAATGTTGCATGTGGCACTTACAATATCAGGGCCCCTGCTTGTGCCCTCAGAATTACCCTAGCCTTCGGATCACGGAAAAAAACAAAACCAAAAAGCGTTTTCATTGGATCCTCAAATGAGCCAGCCTCTGACCATCTCCCAGGGGCTCATGGTTTTGTGGAGGTAATGAACTCCTTCCTCCACCTTGTATCTCCTCTGCCCACACCTTCTTCCCCTGGAAAGGGCCCCCCTGAGCCTTGACTGAAAGGGTCCCTGCCCTGAAGGAGACCAACCCTTGACCTACAGACCTAAGGAACAAGCCCTCAACAACAATCAGTCTTGACTGAAAGGGTCCCTGCCCTGAAGGAGACCAACCCTTGACCTACAGACCTAAGGAACAAGCCCTCACCAACAATCAGTCTTGACTGAAAGGGTCCCTGCCCTGAAGGAGACCAACCCTTGACCTACAGACCTAAGGAACAAGCCCTCACCAACAATCAGTCTCCTGCCCCCTGGCCACCCTCTCTTCTATCTGAGCCTCTCTGTCTCCAGGAAAACCACCATGTTATCTGACATTATCACTACCTGGCAGAACTCTGCCCTCCTGCTTTGGGCCTACAGGAAGTCTGGTTTAACGATGCCAAATCTGTTGGTCTAAAACTGAGGTACATGTAGGCTCAGACGACACATGCCAATTCTCAGAAGGTTTACATTGTGACAGAGTAGGAGCGGAGAATATAGTGTATTTTAAAATTCAGCTTTTCCCATCCTCTTTTCAAACCCTGAGACCTAAACTCTTGTTCTCACCCCATCACACCCTTAACTTCCGTGTCCTGTATTCTCTAGCTTTTTTAAATAGAAAAACTGCTGACAAGCAAACAAACTGCTCCCTGTGTGTGTGCACACGTTTGCACACACAGGGGTTCATTTTTTCTGGTTACAAAAAGTAAAAATATGGCCATTGTGGTTTGAGATGCTTTATGAAGATGGTGGATGTGGAGGGTAAGAGAAAGGGAGGAATCAGGAATTATGCCGAGATCTCTGGTCTGAGAATATGGAGATAGAGCAGACTAATGGAAGAAAGTTTCTAGTAGGCAACTCACAATTCCACTTTCTGAAAGGGGGGGTATGCTATCCAAGAAAAATGAAGAGGAAATTTGGGAAGTGTGTCCCACCCTCTTCTAAGGAGGAGAGAAGCCAGGAGGCCAGGGAGGGCTGTGGTACACGCATTGTCTCTGTCTCTGTGGATCAACAGTGGTCCGGGGCAGCTTCCTTGATAACAGAAGACTCTGGGGCGGCAGGGGAGGCAGGGGAGGCAGGAAGGAGGCTGCATATCACCATGTGCCTTGAGTGGTGGTTGAGCCAAGGAGAAAATATATGGGACAGCTGGTTTCTGATGTAGCTGTTCCACCAAACACAGAGAAGAAATCACAAAGAGCAAAGTTCCCCAATGAGGGCAGCTCTTGGCCCAGCTCCCTGCAGGCTGCTGTGTCCATCAAGTGATGGGTAGTAAAGGTTTCCTCTTTCTAAGGAAGTAGCTCAAACACACAATGATGCTAATGACAAAAATGCCAGACACAGATGAGGTGGCAGGGGGAAGCTATTTGGGGGTGGTTGGAAACTTCTAGCAGGGCCTTGCAAATTAGACCACAAAGTTCCTCCTGCTGAACACAGGGAGTTTTAGGGACTCAGTATAGTTGATGTGAGTTCTACTGCCTGACATTCAGATGTAAGAAATGCCGCATGTCTTCATTTCTATAAATCAGATCAATTTGCTCAGAGCCCTCACCCACTCAGGCCCTCATCCACTTGGTGATCGGATATTCCATTTAGGTCACAGTTTCGACGCTCTCCATCTCAACATATCCCTACCACATGTACATACACACAGAGGAGGCTGCAAAAATCCTGGGATTGCAGGGTGCAGGGGAAAAAAGAAAAGAAAAGAAAGAGAAAGGCATCCTGGATGCCTTTTGAAATTGCCTTTTAAAATTTCCTAAATTGAGCCAGTGTCCCATTTCTTTCCCCACCTCAGTCCAGACCTGGAATGTGAGAAGAGCTAGAAAGGCTTTCCTGAAGGCCCAAGAAAGCTCCAGAAGGAAATAAGACCACAGTGTTCCTGCCTCTCGAGAAAACGCAAAACAAAGTCATCATCTACACGGGGTGGAGATGTCTCCTTCCCCTCACATTTTGTTCATTATCCTGCCATGTTGACACAAGTCAGAGGGAAGTGTTTACTGCTGAGCCAGGCACATCTCTTCTATTTCAATTTCACAATAACAAGAACCGTGATCACTGAAACACTATCCAAAGAAACTGGAACCCTCATGTAGTGCTAATGGGAATGCAAGCTGATATAGGCTGTTTTTTTATTCTGTTAAATGCAAGAAGCCAGACACAAAAGGTCACATATTGTAAGATTCCCTAATTATGAAATTTCCAGAATTGGCAAATCCACAGAAAGTGGATTAGTGGTTGTCAGGGGACAGGAAGAGGGAAGAGTTGGAACTGACTGCTAATAGGTACGAGGTCTCTTTTTGGGGTGATGGGAGTATTCTGGAAGCAGGTAGGATAATGGTTGTACAACATAATGAATATACTAAAAACCACGGACTGTACACTTTAAATGACGAATTTTATGTTATGTGAATTATATCTCAGTTAAAACCAGAAACACCAGGGTCCCACATTCTAAAGAGTTTGAATTAAAGCAATTAATTTATATGGATGTATTCAATTACATAAAAGATAACTTTCTCAAATTTGAAAAAGAAAAGGGGTGGGGGGCATGGAGAGAAATAGGAAGGCCAGTCATGTCTGATGGGATGATCTATTGATCTTGTATTTTCGTAATAAAGTCAAACAGAAAGTTACCATAAATCTTACCATGGCTTTCACTTCTGAGATTCTACCCACGGCAAATGAAAATATGTTCACACAAATAATTCTACAGTGCTATTCACAGCAGCATTATTAACAATAGGAAGATGGTGCCACTTAATGTTTTTATTACTAAAGAATAACAATAATGTGTTAACACTTAATGACAGAGATTTAAACATAATCTACCCTAAAGAAATCCTGATGATCATAATAATAAAGATAAAGGTAAAAACTAATTAATTAGGAAAGAAAAGTGGATTAAACAGATAAGTAAATCCAAGAGCTATTTCTCTGGGAAAACAGAAAAACAAAGAAACAAATCTCTGGTAAATCTAGTCATTTAAAAAAAAAAAAAAAAGGCAACACAAATAATTAAATTTATCCTGAGTTTAAAAATGATTTAATTACTAACATAAAGATTTGGAAATCATTAACAAAGGCCATAAACTGCAGTGTGCTAATGACTATGAAGATCTCAATGAAATATACAATTCTTGCCTCTGCCAAGCTCCCTACCACCCATTGCACCCAAATCACACCCCCAAAGCATCACTCCTTGTTTAAGCAGCCCTGAAGCAGAAAAATTCCCTTAGAATAAGGTCATTGGTCTACACTTCAGGCTTGGCAGGACTATTTGACCCCTTTCTCTATCTAAAAATGCAAAGAGTTCAGATTACCCTGCAAAGCTAAGGGCACAATGCCCGTTCCTTTCAAGCAGAGTTGACCTTGTCTCCATTCAAACTAAATTGCAGCCCCACTTTTAGCCCTGCAAGAAAGCCTAGCTGAAAAAGAAAAAGCTTGGAGAATGTGGAGACTAGAGGACATAGAGCTCAGTGTTTGACCTGAAAAATAGTGAACTAAAGACTTTGTTATACAAGAAAGTGAATGGGGGTTGGGGTGGGCAGGGTGGGGAAAAGATAATAAATGTTCCATGGGAAAAAGTTAAACAATTTTGCACCAGGCTAATCAGTTAAATTTCTGACCTAGATTTAGTCATATAATTTTTTATTTTATCTTTTCTGTACCTTGGAGATAACCACCACTTATCTCACAGAATTATTAGGAGAAAATAAGGTAACAAATGTGGAAGTGTTCTGCAAAGAGTAAAACTTGATACTATGGTAGTACAGAGAGAGGGGTCTCACTGCTTATTTGGGGAAGAGATAAGACAACACATGACATTTGGCTTTCAAATGCAACAGTCATCCGTCATCTGTCACAGTCCTCCTTTGTCTAGTCAGATACACCTGGAGCTGCCAGTGGGCTGCTGTGAGTTGGAGACCTGTCCTAAGTAGGAAGGTCCAGTTGTCCCAGCCAAGCTGGGGGAGCATACTTCCAGAGCCCAGTAATCTCACAAAGATGTAAATAAGGGCAACATGAGAACTTGTGTTCCCCTCAGGCATCCAAATTTATTAATCACCAATGACCTTGAACAAGAGACCGGGTGAGGGTATAGATCTGGAGGACTGACCTTTAATTAAGAAACAAATATTTGAAAACCCCATAAGGACTCAGACCCATGTCGGGAAGCATAGATCAGATGAGGCCATCAGGAAGCAGCTCGGCCCAAGCGGGATTGGGGCTTTTTGATTTGTTTGTACATTGGTAAGTGATAGAAATCCACTCCTCTGTCTCTCCTAGCAAATATTTAGTAAAATCAACATTGATCATTAGTGTTTTGTGCAATAGATATTCTTTAGAGAGGAGTGCAAAGAATACTTGAGTCTGATGTCATGAGCAGCAAGAGCAGAGGCTCCACTTGGAGATGGAAGTTCCTGAAACAGATGGTGTACAATGTGGCTTAAGTTCATGATAAAGGTGCTTTTCATATCACTGGAAAAAGAAGGGATTATTCTACAAATGATGTGGAAAACCATAAATTGGCCAACCATTTTGGGGGGAAATTGATCCTTACTTTACAGCAAAATGCGTTCAGACAAAATACAGATCTAAATGTAAAAAATAAATCATAGTAGATTATATAGGTGAATATTCCTGCAATCTTGGCATGTGAAGAGCTTTTAGAAGCACGACACAAAAATCAGAAACCATAGGCGGCCAGACGGCTCAGTTGGTTAGAGCGCAAACTCTGAACAACACATGGGCCAGTGAGCTGCTCCCTCACAACTAGACTGAAGAAAACAAGCTGCCACTGAGCTGCCAGAGGGGTGGCTGGATGGCTCATTTGGTTAGAGTGCGAGCTCTAAACAACAAGTTTGCCGGTTCAATTCCCGCATGGGATGGTAGGCTGTGTCCCCTGCAACTAAAGATTGAAAACGGCAACTGAACTTGGAGCTGAGCTGCGTCCTAAACAACTAGATTGAAGGACAACGACTTGGAGCCGATGAGCCCTGGAGAAACACACTGTTTCCCAATACTCCCTTCCCACCCAAAAAGTCAGAAACCACAAAGGTAAGAATTAATATGGCTAAATGTTACATAAAAGTAAACATTTCTATAAAGCAACAACAATAAAAACAGTAACAAAGAATAAATCAAAGGCAAACATAAAACTTGGGAAATACTTGCAAGAAAAATATTTTTTCAAACACCAAATGTACTTTGAAAATACATAAAGAGTTCTTACAATTAAAAATGAAAATTCCAACAGAAAAATGGATGAGGATAAAGGACAAAAACTGTCATTTATACATGAAATTATTAATTAATTAAGGCCATTAATTTAGGAGGAAAAAAGGTCCAATGTTAGCTATCAAAGAAATGCAAACTAAAACAAGAAAGTATCATTTTGTTTACTAGATTGACAAAGATACAAAATAATTATAATTCCTAATGCTGTTGATCATATGAGGAAACTGGTCTCATTCACCAAGGATGAGTGTAAATTGGCACAAATTTTCTGAAGAAACTTGACAGTATACATTAGAACTCTTTAAAATGCATTGACTTTGTCCAGAAATGTGACTTGCAGGAATTTATCTATCTTAAGAAAGGAGTAGAATTTTTTAATAATAGAGAAAAATGTGGAACTACCTAAAAGACCCAAAACAAGAAATAAGTTAAATGATATGATTTCACTTATATGTGGAATCTAAAGAACAGAATTAACAAACAAACCAGAAACAAGACTCATAGATCCACAGAAGAAACTGAGTTGCCACTTAGGAGGGGAGTTGGGAGGGTGGGGGGTGAAAAAGGTGAAGGGATTAAGAAATACAAATTAGTAATTACAAAATAGTCATGGGAATGTGAAGTGCAGCATAGGGAATATAGTCAATAATATTGTAATAACTATATATAGTGCCAAGTAGATACTATAATTTGTGGGATCACTTTGTAAATTATATAAATGTCTAACTACTACGCTGTACAACTGAAACTAATAGAAAATCATATTGAATGTCAACTGTAACTGAGAAAAAAAGTAGGTTAAATAAACAATAGTACATATATAAATAATGTTATACTGTTAAAACTATTATTGTCTTGGAAAAATGCTCATATTATATATATCACGATATATTACAAAGCAGTTTATAGAGTATGATACAATTTTTTAGGTTCTATTATTATATTATACTATATTTGCACCTTTACAAAAAAAATCTGGAAGAATTCATGAGTTAAATTTCTTTGCAAGAAACTAAGACTGATCTAGGCCAACTTAAGAAAAAAAAAGAGAGAAGATGAATTTATTGGGAAAACACTAGACTATCTCATGAAATTAAAGAAAAGAGCCGTACCTTCAAGATATGTTTGGATAAGGAAGAAGAACAACACTAGGATCTTTCTCAATATATGGATTTGAGGAACTTCTTCCTCTACAGCCTTTTTTTGGGGGCTGGGGGGCGAGGGGAAGGAAGAAAAGTTGGAGCTTTTATTTCTATTTATTTTTACTAAGAAAAATAAATTAACCTTTATTAGTAGTATATAGATCAAAAGTGAATCATGTACATCATATAAACATTTTTTTCAGAATATTGGTCGTATGTGCTAGAAATATATTTGTCTCTTTTCCTGATAACTCTGTGATCAAAAACATTTGGAGACTACTGGGTTAGAGCATTGATGGAGGGCTGAAAGGTGAGCACTCCAACCTCTTTCTGGAAAGCCAGAAGTCTCTGCTGAGTGTTCTCAGGAAGGAACTCCAAGATTTGCTGTCAGTTTTAAAGTCAGTGAATCAGGGTGCTTCTAAGATTCACCTTTGTGTGAAGTCTATCCATTTGTTTTTATGACGGAAAACCTTCTTTGGATAAATATTTCAGAGGTGCAGCAGTGGAGTGCAGCCTTATGTGACATTTGATTCAGTTTAAGGTCAGTCTGTGGCATCATAATTGAGTGAGACAATTTTGTCAGTGGCTACTGGCTACTTCTGGCGGAAGTCAGCATTGAAAGTCACGCAAGGTTGTTCTCCAGTTCAGAGTAGCCGGCTAAGTAAGTGGAGTGGATGCGTGTGGCCAGGAGTGGCCAGCACCGCCTTCCTCCCACATTAGTCACTAATAGATGTGCACAGCCTCAGTAGGGACAAGGAGCAGGAGAAGGAATATCTTCCCTCTGAGCAGGAAGTGAGTGGATTCCTCCTCAGCATTCTCCCGAGCTCTCAGTGCAGGCCAGCTGAGGAGAGAAAGGAGGGACGTCTGATCCTGCGGTGTGGCTTTGAAACCTCCTTCCATGGTCTGCAAGCTCAGCAGGACCTAGTTTAGTGTGGGGTGGGTGATAAAATCCGCACCGCACACACTTACTTCCTCTACAGCTTTGATGAAATGATCCCTACCTGGGGTCTGTGTCTTTACAGTCTAAACGTAAAATTTTAAGAAGAGAGTTTCTGATTGGCCCAACTTGGGCCAAGAATGACTGTTTGGGTTAATAAACTATGGCTAAGTGGGTAGAGCCAAGTGGTATTGATGTAGCAACTGGAGGTCTTTCCCTGTGAATCAGGGGCCATGGCCAGGAAGACAGACTCTTGGAGAGCTGGGTAGGTGCTCCAAGAGATGCTACTATGGGAGTGTACACCACAGTGTGAGAATGGATATTCTCTGGGGGTGAGGTTGTGGACGCCTTTTTGTTTTGGTTTGTGTCATTCAGGAATGGGTTAGCTGCAAGTGACAGAGACACTCTTCTAACCCTCTTAGGCAGAAAGTGGACATTATCAAAAGGCTAACAAATGCAGTGGCAGCAGGGTGCTGAGCTCAGAAACAGCTGGAAACAAAGTCTTGGATATTCTTTCAGGACCACCTCACTTCTGGTTCTCTCTGATTTTCCACACAATAGGGAACATGGCTGCAAAAGGCTTCCCAGCCTTGCATCTCCCTATTTCACAATCTACAAGAGAGAGACTGACATTTTTTCTGTCTGGTTCCAAATTTGAAAACCCCAGAGAGAATTGGCTTCACGGGGGCAAAAATCTACTGCCTTGTTTCCCATTATATCCGCACTACCTGACACATGGCACAGCCTCAATAAACATGTTAAATGGTGGGTGTGAGGAAATGGAGAAGGCCTAGTGAGGGATGGCTCCTGAATTGGGGTGAAAAGTTGAGAGGTGACACCATGAACTCAGCCAGGCTTCCGAAGAAGAGCAGGGGTGGAGGGCCCCAAAGCATTGCTTCGTGGTTAAGAATGTGAACATTAGACTTCGACTGCCTGGATTTGAACTCCAGCTCCATCTGTGTGACTGTGCGCAAGTTATTCCAACCTTCAAAGCCTCGGCTGCCCCATCCAGAAAAGCGGAGAACATTTTAACACGCAGTCTATAGGGCTCATTGTGAAAATTAAATAAAATACACTGTACACGTGCTCAATAATCACTGACTAATATTAGTATGTTCTTCTTTCACCCACACTGCATTATAGTTTCAAACTGACTTGCACTACTTTTGCACCTAGAACTGATTTTTGTCTAGTGATAGAATAAGTTTCATGTTTCAGCACTCTTGCCAGTTAATCAGTCTGTTTCTCCGGTAAACAGGGCAAGGATATATGCTCAATCATACTTATTGCAATGAGGAGAAATAATTTTGGACAACCCCTCCCCCGTCTTTGCTCACGTCCATGTCATAACAGAGCCTGTGCTGTAAGAAGAGTTTGTAAGTTGCACAGGAATGTCACCAGGACTGCTCTTGGCAGGTTTCCAGGCAGTAATAACTAGAAGAAGGTGACAGCACAGTCAGGGAGTGCGGGCACGGCTCAACAAAATCTGGGACAGTGTGGGGACAAGTACTCAGTCATGCTCACTGATTGGGGCTACCTCACCTACACACGGGGGTACTCAAAAGGATTTGGCTTCTCCCTCTAAATATTAAGGTTGAAACTAATTTCACCCCCTCTAGGGTTTGAAGTGTCAGCTAAGGGACTGAAACAAGTCCTGTACCTGGGGGAATATATAAGTTTGAAACCAATCGCTTTTTATGTGGTCTTTCTAATTTCTCTCTATCTAATGACTGTGGCTTTGGGGCTATGCTCACCCTCTAGACAGGTGTTGCTTTGAAGGTGTAAGTGGAACACAGAATAAGAACATTTTGTGGGTAAGTTTTACTTTCTTTTTATTAGTAGCATAAGCTTTAATGTTTTATATAAAGGTCCTAATCTTTATAACAGCTTCAAATATGTTGGGGCAAATTATATTTTCCAAAGATGGCTACACTAATATCTATCCCAACCCATGTGCTCTGATTATAGAAACATGCAAATAACAAATTTCAGTCAAAAGACACTGACTGCATCCTTTTAACTATTGACCTCTAAGTCATGACCCAAAATTCAGACCATAACACTTGACTTAGACAAGTTATACCCTATTCTGCATTAGCATAATGTTAAAATCCCAGGATGTAGAGTTAAATTTCCTGGGTTTGACTCCTGTTTTACCACCAGCTAATTAGAGGACATTGGATTAGTGACTTAACTTTTCTAGGCCTCCGTCTCCTTATTTGTAAAATGGGCATAATAATTGTTCCTAATTCATAGAGTCATTGCTAATGAATTAATACACATACATAAACTTAGACTAGTTCTGAAAACATCATATGCTTAACACATGCTAGCTGATATCATTCCTCTCGGTGTTCTTGTTCAAGTGACTGATATAGAGGGAAGGAAAAAAGAAATGTAGAGCTATTATAATCCAAGTACCAAGCTGACTTTCTTTATTCAGGTTAATAAGTGAAGGCAAGGAATCATGTGTTGACTCACTCTACTGCTGTCTGCTCTGCTGGGTATTTCTTAGTCAACCATGTCTTAATATGCTGTGGCAGGACTGAGGCTGCCCCTGGAGGGACCTGTCCTGATCCACATCCTTTCTGGAAGCTGAGGTTTGGGAGCAGATGTGTGTGTGCGTGGAGGGGAACATGGAGAGGAGAGATTGGGGCACCGCAAAAAAAGCTAACCCTAAGGAGAGAAAGGGCCAAATTCAGGATATTGGTTGCCCTAGGGACAAACCACATATTTTATCATTTATCCCAGGTCTGGGGCCCACCTACCCTCAGTCTTGACCTTGGAGGGAAAAAAACAATGGGGAAGCACCTGTAGAGCAATATGACGAAAAGGCGCAGCCTGAGGATGCTGGGCCAGGAGTGAGCTATGGACGGGAGGAGGGGAAGGGCAGAATGTCCTTCAGAGTCCTGCAAGCTTCCTGCTTCACTTGGTGAGGCAGAGGCAGCGGCCTGTCTCCCTGATTCTGACTGTGTCCCATATTCTTAATGCTATACCAGTCTTATCCCCCCACCCCCTCCATTCTGAGCACCACAACATATAGAGACTGTCTCATGATCAAATGCTTCGTCTAGATTTAGTGCTAAAAATGAGTGGGGATAAGGGGTAAGTGGAGGCAGGGAAGGGGAAGAAATACAATTTCTTGAGTGCCTACTGTAAGTCAGGAAAAGAGCTGTCCTTTTCCATGTAGCCCTCACAAATAACTCTCAGTTCCATATTTTTATTTATTTCCAGGTAAAACGGAAAACTGAAGCTCAGTATTAGAACTGGAATTTGAATGCGGTGCTCGTTCCAAGGCTGATTTTCGGAGTATACCACGCAGACTCGCACAGTGAAAAATATAAATGTTGATCGCTATAAATCCAATCACTCCCCTAACCACAGGCCAAAGAAAGGAGGGAAGCACAGGACAGTAGATGACAGAGCAGGACTTAAGACTCACAATAACAGCATATGCTGCGTGCAACAGGGCTCCCTGGTTATCATACTGTCAGTCATCTGCTCTCATCCGCCTATTTACAACTCAGGAAATGAAGTGGGAAGGGCAAGCATGAGGGGGAAATTGACAAACAAGCAATCTCTAGAAGTTTCGCTCAACAATATGGTTTTCTCATGTTTTGTTATCAGCGGGATAGAGAACATGGCAAGGTTACAACCAAGACAGTTGTGTAGCCCACGTATCCCCGGGCCACATCAGATTGCAGGCGTAGTAAGAGAAATACAATCATGGATGCTGGTTCAGCCACGCAAGTAGAACCTGGGGCATCTGCAGCTCCCTCCCCCAGCCAATCCCTCCTTTTCTGATTCAAAGGCTCACAGAGGCTCACAGACTCGTGAGGATTAGCAGACTTCAAAGGTAGACGACATACTTGGTTCAAATCCTGGTTCCACTGTGTCACCTCTTAGGGTCATTGCAGATGAAGATAATGACTGTAAAGGACTATCACAGGGTAGTGCTCACTCACTTCCCTTGTCAAGGCTAATTCTAGACTTCTCTAAATGGTTACAGAGTCCTGCCAGCTCAAATATTTAAAAGTAGCCTCCTTCCCCAGCTTCAGTGCACGTTACCAGAATGCTCCACCGAAACATCGAATCTGCCTTCGTTATTGTCACAGAACTAGAGATTTGAAAGGAAAAAAAGTGTATCGTTCCACTTTAAACCTGTATTCGACTGTCCCACCACACATCTGTAGTGCTCTGTTACTCAGAATAGTTTAGAAATCTTCTAGTTACCTTGTGTAATAGCACATCCTGTACTCTTAAAGGAAGGTATGGTTTTCAATCATTTTGGTGGGAAGAGTCATTTCTAGTTTAAAGCGCCATGTCTGTCTGTCACAGATGACCTTGAATGCTTCCCTGGTCTAGGTTCAGCAGTGGTGGTTCCTCTTCTGGGGGTAAACCCCAGGGTTTTTTTCTACCATTGGTGACAGTACATTCACAGTGTTTGTTGTTCAACCATAACCACTGTCTACTTGTAGAATATTTTTATCACCTCAAAAGTGATAAAAACCTCAAACCCATTAAGCAGTCACTTCCTGTTCTCCCCAACCTCCATCCCCACACCAGACCCTGGCAGCCACTAATCTGCTGTCTCTATAGATTTACCTATTCTGGATATTTCATATAAATGGAATCATACAGATAATGCAGCTTTAAGAGCTAACTAAGGCTAACCCATCTGATTGAAAGGTCCTGACCTCAGAGGCCCCAGGCCAATCAGGCCTCCCCAGGCTCACTGGCCCCATCACACAAGAATGCCTTGTGTCTCAAGGCAGAGAATAGAGCCCGGACAAAGAGCCTCTGATAATGGATGGATCTACCCCAGCCTTGAGAGTCTAGAGAGAAGACCACCAGGCACACCATCTGTCAAACACATAAGGAAGCAGGAAGACCCTTGGCAGTGACAGTAGAGGAGCAGAAAATGGCAGGTAGAAACTTCCTCCCCAGCTGTCCTGTTGTGACGTCAAAATGACTTCCCACAACTGGTCTTAGACAAGTAATTGGTGCAGAGCCAGCCTGGCTCCTGTCAACACAACCCCCTCAGGGACTCCCTCACAGCTGTCCATGAGGCAGACAAAGCCTCTACTTGAGAGTCTTTCATTGTGTAAAGAGTCAGTAATGAGTGGAAAAGATGGATTAGAGCAAGAGCCAAAACACAGGATTGCTGACTCCCAAGCCGATTCTTACCCCTAAGAGAGGCAGCATCCCTCAGATGAAGTGAGCGCTGAGAGGTGGACCCACTAGGCAGACAAAGGCAGTGTTCACAGTAAGTACCCAGAGTGTGGTTCACAGGAAGAAGTACAAACACTAGCCCGGTTGTTTAAAATAAATAAATCTGGAGGGGTTTGAATCATTAATTATCCTGTCTCTGCAGGATGTACATCCTGAGAGTTGTTTGGCCTCTCCAGGATAGTTGGCTCCATTTCTGATGAGATTACACAAAAGCCAGGGCCAACTGAGAGCAGAGAGGGAATTGTCACACATCTCCTCTTGCAAAATCACATCATCAGCCATGGTGCTGGCGACTGGGTGCCCAAGGCTAGAGCACTCAGAAAGGGTCAGGGTGGGGGTGGGGGCTGCCCATCAGCTTGCAGCATCAGCTGAAGTATTCATGAGCTCTGCACGTCCTCCGCTGCTTGAAATCTCTCCAGGCCTCCATTCACCCTGACATTTACAGTCCAGCCTGATTCCATTCAAACTCTCCCCTCTTCTCCTCTCGGGCATTCCCACCACAGCTACAGTCATGTGACTAGGATGTGACTATGAGGACCAAGGTGAGAGCCAAGGAAACGTTACTCATTCTCAGCACCAGCCACAACCCTAAGAAGAAGGAGAAAATGTTGGGGCAAACTGCTTGTTTCCAAAATCAGAGCCTTATCTCTGTGGCCCCAATGTGATGGCCACAGACGTGGGTTTCAGTGATTTTGTGTGCTTCCTGCGCTCTAGGCTTTGGGTTGAGCTGCAGAAGGTACTGAAGCAACGGATCCTCAAAAGCACTTTCAGAGCACTGTCTCTTTACATCTTCACATCGCTGGGGGCACAGACAGTATTACCAGAATTTTTTCAGATAAAGAAACAGGGGCCCAAAGATGTTAATGATATGTCCATGAGGGAGTCAGGATTTGAATCCCGGTTATGCTGACTCTTGTTCAGTATGGCTTCACTCCCTAAGACTCGGTCTCTGAACTCAAAAAACTCACAAGAAATGTATACAAATTACCATAATGTCATCATGTGCATGAGAGTCCAGTGGGGATTTAGAGAACGGGGAAATCACATTTAAACTTTTCAAATTGAGAGAAATGGTCCAACGGGCTAAGGAAAACCAGTCAGGATATTTGAAAGCTACTTTGTTATGAAAAATCTTGTTGGATGGACTGGCAAGTAGAAAAAACAAAGACAGATTTCCAGGGATGGAGAAGAGGGCGAACATTTAAGTTGGGACCTAATACTAGGATTTGGACACCTGGAGATAGACAAGACATGTGGGTGTTACTTCCAAAACAGGGTCAGTAAAACAAAGACCATGATTATCAAACAGAAAGTATTTACCAGGAAGACATCTGAGATAAAGCCTGATAGGAATTAATTTATAACACAAGCCTGAATGTGTAAGAAAAGAGCACATTGCTTTGTTTTCTTTACATAAAATTAAGGTAGGTATGACACTGAGTCCCCATTCCATTCAGCTGGCAGGAAATTTAATTTCAGAGATTGAGAGGGTTCTCTTCTCTTCCCACCTCCCATTCTCATCCCTACTCTTAGAATTAATGATCAGGAGTCATGATGTGAAGCAAAACGTTAGGAGATTTCTCCAGTCATTGGTGGGCATCAGGGGCTAGCAAACTTTTTCCGTGAAGGACCAAATAGTAAATATTTCGGGCTTTGCAGACCAGATAGGTCTCTATCACACGACTCCATTCTGCCATTGTTGCTTGAAAGTGGCCATAGATAATAGGGAAACAAATGAGCTTGGGTTTTTATGGATACTGAAATTTGACTTTCATATCATTTTCACATGTCATAAAATATTCTTCTTTTGTTTTCAAACATTTAAAAACGTAAAAACCATTCTTAGTCAGAGGTCATATAAAAACAGATGGCAGGCCAGATTTGACTTATAGACCAACTCCTTCTCTCCATGGTTTCTACCAAGATGCCTGAAGGTCAAGCTTACATCGATCCTTGAAGTTGGCTGGCACTTTTGTCCCATGGAAATCTTCACCAGGGCTGAGAACCCAGGACCCAGAGTCCAAGAAAACCTTCCTATACTTAACATTGAATTGTCACTTCTAGACAGCTTGTCATCTTCCTGAAGTTCTGTGGAGGATGGGCCACAGAATCCCATTAATTATAAAAACTGCAGACATCCATTCCTCCTCTTTGGGAAAAATCGTCACTCTTTTAGGGATTCTACCTCTCAAAGTCACTCTCCAGCTCCCTTCCCTAGCATAGTATGCTCCAATCCCTCAGGACAGGGAGAAAAGTCAGGAGGTAGCCTGCAGAATACTTCTTTAGGCTGTGCTGCAAGGGAACACAGACTTGGCTACCTATTGGAATGCTGAGTAATGTACAAAGTAAACAAAGACAAATATCGCACTCAATTTTCCTGCTTAGGACCAGAGCTTTCTAGCCCAGGAGCAAGTTCAGGCCTTAACATTCCAACATTCTGAGCTTACAAGATCAGGCTGTCCCTCCACACCTCAATGGGTACTGGTGCTGGGTGTCCTCAGAAAACCTCTGAAGGAAAGTCAGGGTGCTGGTAACAAAGAGGGGAAGCACGCAATTCAGCCTTCCCCAGGGCACCAGGCTCTGCAGAAGGTGATTCACTGCTTTGGCTTATAAGCAACTTTGCTAATCTTTCCAACAAACCACTGGTTCCTACCAGCTGCCACTCCAGCAGCACATTTGTGATCCAAAGAACCTCTACCAGCCAATGCCCACAAAAGCCCGTTTTACATCTGCTTTGAGTGAATTGCTTAAGTTCTGTGAAACTGTAGCCATAATTTCAAGAACGGAAGGTCAAATGCCACTTGCATCATGACATTGCCTCCAAACCGTCCCACCCAAAGAGGTCTTTTTTATCTGATTTTAAAGCACACACTCAGCAGGGCCTGCTATTCACGTCATACCCATGGCCTATCTTAGGCCTCTGTGTAATTGCATTGGCTTCAAGCATGGTTCCTGCAGCCACCTGCTCCCCACTAGGATGACCAGGCTTCCCGGAAGAGAATGTTCTCTACGCAAGGAAATTTGAGACCGGAATAGTCATCCTTGGAGGGTAGGGGATGGGCAGATGCTCGAGCCTAGAAAATGCAGTTGTGCTGGGAAATGACTTGTATAAAGTCCCAGACTTGAACATTATTCTCTCAGGTAGAAAACAGAAGCCATCCTGCAGGTTGATTTCTTGCACATTATCTGTGCACCCATCAACCATTGACAATGGGATCATTTTTTATGCCCACGTGTATCATATAGGAAAGACTCAACGATGTGTTGTTATATGGATAAGTAAATGAAATGCACTCTCAGGAATGTAGCCAGTATTTGCCTAATTTTACCAACAGCTCTAGAGAAAGGATATTTTATGAAATAAACTTATCATTTTGCAGAGCTGTATAAAGCCCCCTGACTTAATTGACTTTAGTTTTTTTGAACTTGACAATGATTCTTAAATTCAAGATGGCAGCCACACATCTGCTTTTGAGGCAGGAAGAGGGGGAAAGGAGAGGCAACAGCCCCAAGGGCACCCTTTATCAGCAAAGTGAAAGCTTTCCCAGAAACTCCCCTTGTAGACCTAATTGACTTCAGCCTAACTGACTAGAACTGGATCCTCTGTTCACAGGTTAACAATGGAGGTTGGAAACTTGAGTGTTCTACTTTTCCAGCCTCTAAAGATGAGGAGGAGGATTTGAAAGGGTATAGGAGAAATAGACTGGAAATTCTGCCACAAATAGCTACACAATTTTGCAAAAACAAAAGCACTGAAGGGGAAACTAGCTAACTATTCTCTATTCAAATATATCATAAAGTCACAGGAATAAAATCAGAGTGATACACACAAGATTGACAGAGATTCATAGAAAAGAAGAATTAGCCCAGAAACAGATCCTAGTATATATAGCAACTCAATATATGATTATTTATTTAAAACATTTGTAGACTCCTGGGCTAGATGATGAGGTACTCTTGCTACTTAGGGAACTTGTGAAACTGAATCAGCTGTGGCTCTTGCTGGAGGGAAAATTACCCCAGAAGAGAAGTCACCATCTATAGCATTGAAAGACATCCCCGCCCCCCCTCTGCCCCCCCCCCCCCCCCCCCCCGCCCTGAAGCTGGGAAAGTGTGAGTGGAGGATGCCTGCACTAGCAGACACCCAGATGATGCTGAAATTGCATCTTTAAGATCCTGGGGGCTACAACATCTATCTCTCCTGGAACGACATAGTTTTCCACACAAACTGAAGTGGGATCTACCATTTTTCTATAATTTGTGAAGTTGTGAAAAAGCCATTATCATGGTTTTTACATTGAATATTGGAATATTTCAAAAATAATAAAAATATTTTCCTAATTATTAAAAAAAAAAATGAAGTGGGACCTACCGTGTTTCCCCGAAAATAAGACTTAACCAGAAAATAAGCCCTAGTGTGATTTTTCAGGATGACATCCCCTGTACATAACGCCTAATGTGTCTTTTGGAGCAAAAATTAATATAAGACCCGGTCTTATTTTGGGGGAAACATGGTAGGAACAGCGAGGCTTTCAGAGAGGACTGTAGAAGTGGGAAGAGGAACTCTTTTAGGAAAAGAGGGCTCTGTGTGGAACACCTTTCTGGAGGTGGGAAGAACTTGCCCTTTACATTATATAAGAGGAATGTGTCTACTAAGAAAGTCTCAGTTTCTGAATAGCTCTGATTATCCCATTAAGGGCCAGCATGTCTTTGGTCTGTGGGAAAACTGAGAATAGAAACTTCTAGGGGCAGAGAGTTGCTGGGCTACTTTGTCCAGCTCTAGCAGAAATGATCCTGAAAGTTCATCAGTCCCCTTTCGTGGATGATGATGATGATGATACCAGCTAACATTTAATGAACAGAAGTATGGATTATGTCATTTAATCCTCAAAACCACCCTTTGGAATTCAGCTATTGTCACTCCCCTCCCCTCCCCCTGCCCCCCTGCTTTTTCTCACATGAGGAAGACAAATGTGTTAAATTTACCATCCAAGACCACCCAACTAGCAAGTCATAAATGCTAGAGTTCATGCTCCTAACTCTTACCTTGTCTCGCTCCCTTTGGCAGAGCTGCAGCTCTATGAGACTGACCACTGGCAGTGAGAGACCTGAGATCGACAGCAGGAGAGGTGGTTCTCCTTGAGCTAGAGAACGTGAGGCTAAATATCCTAATTTCCTGCCTCTTTCCACCTCATAAGAAACACCTGCAATGTGTAAACATGAGCCTCACCTAGGATATACCCGGAATTAGTGTTTCAAGTGCTCTGTCAAGGAGGGGAGCAGGGGCAGATGTTTTCTAAATTCTTCCCATTCAATAAGCAAATTCCTCTACTTAAATCCCATCATTGACAAATAGAGAATTACAGCTTAAAGTGTGCTTTTAACAATCTTAGAGGAGGTACGTGACTCATGATGGCTTATATTATGGAACCACTGGCAAAGAAGATCTTTAAAGGAGTTTTAGTTGCTGAATTTGTGGGCATATTTGGAGCATATGGTTTGTTTAATAAGATGAACACAAGCCAAGATTTCAGGTAAACAATGAGCAAGAAATTTCCCTTTATCTTGGAAGCTTATTACAAATCCACTGAGTATTCTGGAATGTATGGAATCAGAGTTCAAAATAATAAAAAAAGAAATGGTTGAACAGCAAAAGTTAGGAATTTGGCCACTGATCAAGGTTTACCCTATTTCATAGTATCAGGCAAGATTAAAAGCCCAAAGTTGACATGGATGGTTTTGGAATATTTAAGGCAAAATGTAAATTCTAATTAAGCCAGAGATTTTGTTCTTTGGACTAACTGTGAAGAAATTGTTGGAAGGTATGTTTAATGTTAAAAATAAAGTTTTGTTTATTTTAACTAACTAACTAAATAAATATCCTAGAAGAAACCACAAGTAGATTTAAAATGTGATCTGTGACATCCAAAACCTTGAAAAACATGAAAATGGCATAGAATAGTAACAAGATGCACAAAAAAATAAGAGGCAAATGCAAAAGCTAAATGAAAAGTGAAGACTTGTTATTATTCTAGATAAAGTAGAATTCAAGAAAAAAGAACGAAATTGAAATAAGGCACATAATTTATAACTGATATATCATAACCATCATCCTCTATGTATGCAATGTCATGACATCAACATATAAAAGTACAAACTGCTGAAAACTAAGGGAAAAAATGACAAAAATATAATAAAATAAGATATTTTAAAATATTTATGTTACTATGGGACAAATGAAACATGCAATAAGAGAAAAGGACGCAAGGAAAAGACGAACTGAAAAACAAGTGATAAGATGAGGAGGGGTTCAGAAGAGTATGTTGTCTATAAGTTTTGCTTCTTGGAAGTCTAAGTGACAGACCTCAGGCCTCTTTTCTCTGATGTGAGAGCTAAGCAAAGCTATCCTCGTACACATACACTTACATACCGATGTTCTTATTTCTTAAAGGTGGATCACCAAGTGTGAGATTTCAAGGCCAGAGGTAAATAGGTTTTTAGTTTTAAGGGATGCAACTGGATTGCATTCCTAAAGACAGAACAATTCATATTCCTACCACATCATCGGTGCTCTTTTATATTTTGCTAATCTAAATGAAAAATGGTATCTTATAATTGCCTTCATTTGTATTACTGTCTTCCACCTTTATCGGCCAGTTATATTTCCTATTCTATAAAGTGACTATTCGTGTCCTATGTCAATTGAAATATTGGCTTCTTTTCTAAATTCAGTTTATGAGAGCTCCTTGTGTATTAGGACATCAAGTCACTATTATATGTATTACTAATATTTTCCCCAATCTATCATTTGTCTTTTGACTTTGATTTTGGTATTTTTCAATATACAAAAAAATTTTTAATGGAGCCAACAATATTTCCCTTGATAAATTCTGGGTTTCCTAGTTTCCCGGTTTGCTTAAGAATTCTCCCCTTATCCAAGTTTATGCATATATTCTCCTAAATTTTCTTCTTTTTTTCACATTTAAATTTTTAATCCATCTGCACTATACTTTTTGTGTACTCATAGACTGTGCTTTTGAAGAATTTAGCAGTGAGAGGATGGAAGAAAATGATATGGTGGATTGAGTGGGAAGCAGGAAAAGGAAAATGTTTTAAAGCCCAGAGAAGATTTATACATTTGTGGCCCAAAATGAATGAGTCAGTGGACAGAGACTGACAGCTGAGGATACAGATCTACCAAAGAGTTAAGAACATCTGTAAAGTTTTTCCCCAAAGAACTAAAATAATGTGATTATCATAAAATTATGTTACTCAGTTTCAGGCTCCATATATGTGTGTTGCCATTAAGGTTTGCTGTAATCTCAATTCAACATTAAGCACTATATTAAAAGAATGAATAAAATCAACTACATCCTCCTCATTGGTGAAAACAATGAAGTTAATTTTTTCTCTGTCAAGTACGATCTTGAAGACAGACACTGAGGAGGGAGAAGACTCATGGAAAGCACTGGATTCAGAGACATAACTGGGACTCTGCTTCCTGGTAACCATGGTAAGTAGTTGCAATGGTTTTCCCCTAGCATTTGCCTGTCCCATTTCATTCTGCTCCAAACAGAAGAGTGGTTAAACCATTGCTCTAGGGCTCTGAGGCAGTGGTTTCCAAACTTGGCTGCATATTAGAATTTCCCGAGGGGCTTTAAAAAATAAAATCTCGCTGCCCAGATGGCTCTCTAGACCAATTAAATCAGAGTCACATGAGACCTAAGCATCAGTATGTTTTAAAGCCCCCCAGAAGATTCCAGTGTGTGGGAGAGCTTGTGAACCACTGATGTGGGGCTTCTCAGTCAGCTAACAGTGTAATGCTATTTCTGAACTGTGACATGTGAGCCTTGGCCAGGTCTAGTGTGGAGAAATATTAGAGACAGATGACCGAGACTCCTTCATGTGACAGAGTATGTTCCCTATAAGCTGGTTTACTTAAGATACCCTTCAAAGAAAATGCTTTTTTGATACCTGGATTTGTGTATGCCAGGGCGTTTCTAATAGGGGTCAGAATTAGAAAGCCACAAGAGTGTTTGCATCATGGGGTGTTTTTGTCACTGTGTAGGCGGGGAAGAAGTTTAACTATCACAGGAAATGAAAAAGAATCTACTTCTGATATGGAGTTGAATGTAAGAATTTAATTACTGAAAGCAAGAAATGAGTCATTCACTTAATAGTTTCCTAGGAGGTGAACTCATTTGTCAACTCTCCCAGCAGCTGGAATGCTGTTTCAACCAACTAAGAGGCATTTAAAAATCAATTGGACTATAAATTGACATACAAGCACCTAGAACAAATACATTTTCACACCCACCCTAAAATCAAAATTTGCAAAACTGGGAGCAGCCAGTTAGCTCAGTTGGTTAGAGCGCGGTGCTCTTAACAACAAGGTTAGCGGTTCGATCCCCACATGGGCCACTGTGAGCTGCACACTCCACAACTCGATTGAAACAACTACTTGACTTGGAGTTGACGGGTCCTGGAAAAACACACTTAAAATAAATAAAAGTTTATATATATATATATATATATATATATATATATATATATATATATATATATATATATATATTTGCAAAACTGAGAATATATTTGCAAGGAAACTAAATGAATCCTATTGAAATTTGAAAATTAGACCACTAGGGTGTCACCCTGACATTTGAGAAGCAACAAGAAATATTTACTAGTGTTTGATTTTTATTCCCAGGGCTTAGTCTTTTTGTGATCTCTTACCTAGAGAACAGGAAGTTGAGTTTATCACCCAGAGAACTCTCTAATAATGAGATATATTTCTGCGTTCATGTAACTTTGTATACACAAAAAATGTCCAAGCTTAAGATTTAGAGTACGAAGTACTGGGTTAGAATCCCAACTCTGGTAGATACTGGTAGGTGACCTTGGATAATGATTTAACCACCATACACCTCAGTTTCCTCATCTTTAAAATAGGGGTGATGATAATTATGATGATGATGATGATTAGATATCTATGACATAGGTTGTTTACAAAGTGCTTAGCTCCATACATAGCACAGAGTAAAATTCAATAGCTGGTAATCATTCCTCTAGCTATATTCTATTTATAAACTGCATAAGAGACTCAGAGAAATGTCCCTACCTGTCATTATCTGATATGTAAGGATCACATAGAACTAGCTAAAGTGTTTTGGCATTTATAAAAGACACACGGTTTCATTTAGGGATGTGAACTTCTGAATTTCAACCCTTGATTCTGATCCCTCAGCTGGGACCACTCTCCTTCACAATAAGTGCCCTATTGCCAGTGAAAAACTGAAAAATACAATGAGTAAACAGAGTACAAACTATTGGTTTATTTTAAAATTTTTCAGATTCCCATGGAGCCATAACTACCTCCCATCAGCATATCAACTCATGCTTGCTTTCTCCTTGCTCTCTGCTACAGGTTAATGTAACAGGTTAATTCTAGAGTTAGTAGTCCCTTGTGGTAGTGTAGCATTTTAGCATGTTAAAGATAAAACACATTTAATGATCACAGGAGAAAATGCCGTTACAAAAACAAGCTCATTTGCACTCCCTTCCTATTCTCCTGGTTAGCTGGAAAACTGGAGTAAACATCTGTGTAGTGCAATTGGAAGGGTATGGAAAAATGATACTTTTAAATTAAATGACCCCGGCACCAACTAGCTAGTCAGGAGCAGCATAGATGCAGAGTTTAAACAGTTGAGTACTTCTGTTGTGCTCGTCCTGGGTCATCTGAATAAAACCTAATCTACAAGAAATTATTTTTCCTCTGAATTTTCTTATTACTTAGTAATCCAGGATTTTGTTGTATATACCTATTTTCTGATTAAAACATTTACATATGCTGATGTTATTGGATGACTATACTAAAGTCTTTTTTACTTGGGCCATTAAATCTTTATAATTTTAACTCATCTGTGACATAAAAAAGCTATGTCCATTATAGAAACTTCTTGGATCCTCAAACCTCCCCATCTTCAGTGCTACCAGGTACTGCCCGCTGGGATATTCATTATTTCAGTTCATTTCACAACAATTCTTTCTGTCCTGTACTCCATCAATTCATGGCCTTTCTAATAGTTTTTCACATTCCCCAATATAGGGACCTCCATCATTACTTCATTTTAATCACCCACTCACATGCTGGTAGGAGACATACCTAGGACTTTATAAATGCCTAAATTTCAAAATTTTCAAACATTGCCTCCCCTCCATTCTCCCTATTCTCTCTGATTATATGATTTCAAGCTTTCACATTCTGTCCTCCATATCTCAAACTCTCTTTTGTATTTTACACTTCCTTTTCTGTCTGTGCCTTATCAGGGTAATTTCTTTAGATCTGTCTTCCTAGTTTGCTAATTCTCTCTTCAGATGTATTTAATATTCTGTTTAATCCAGTCACTGAGAAAGAATGTTTTAAAAAATATTTATGTGTTTCATCTCTAAAAATTATATTTGATTCTTTTTCTATTTTATTTTTTGAACAGATAATAAAGCCACATGATTCAAAAATCAAAATATTAGAAAGTATAAATTGAGAAGTTCATATTTCATCTTCCCATAGGTAATGACTTCAATTAGTTTCTTGTGTGTGATTCCAGTGTTTCTTTATGCAGGTAAAAGAACATATGTATTCTTATTTTTTTCCTTTTCTTACACAAAATTTAGCATACTATATAAGCTATTATCAAATTAATCTTTTTTACTTAAAAGTATGTCTGGGAGATGTTTCAATTTGGTTATTTTTAAACCTTCCCAGTCACAGTGAATAATCTTTGATTACTTATTCATTTTTATTTTATTTTATTTTTTTCATTTCTATATCTTAAAATGTTTTTGTTTCTTTTTCTTTCCTGTTATGTCCTTTTTAAAAAACTTATTCATTTTTAAAATTCCATCTTTATTTCTATAAACATTCCCTGCATAGTTATTTTAAATTGTGTCTAATAATTCCAATATCTGAAGCCACTGGAGTCTCCACGTGATAATCACAGAATTAGCTCTCAGTCATAGTGACTTGTTTCCTTGAATGATATTTTAGATAAAGTTAATAATAATGAGGATAAGGATCTAAACCGAAGATGCTTCCCTCTAGAATTTGCATTGGTTTCTGCCAGGAACTAGGGGCAAGGAATATTACTGACCTGCAATAAATTTAGCACCATTGCAGTGCCTTCCACTTAATCTGACTTTCTCATTTAGCTTCCCTGGCCCTACATACTGGGACCAAAATGTAGGCCTACACAGAAACACTGATACCTGTGTTTGCCCTGGATATGTTTCTGGACTTTCATTTAATTGATCTGTCTCTTTCAGTGCCAGTACCAATTTACTTATTGCAGTTTTATGGTACAGTTTAATACCTGGTAGGGAAACCCTTTTCTTTTTCAAAGTTGTCTAGGCTTTCCACAATTATTTATTTTCCTGAGTGATCTTTTAAATTTGCTCATGTGCTTTTCTGAAGTGAAATAATCTGTGAGGACTTATAAGGAAAACGATAGTGGAAGTGAATGTGAACCCAAAAACCCTTTCCCAAAACAAACAGGAGTGAAAAAGAACTGAAAATAAGGAAAAGTACTTGAAGTACGCATTACTCTAAAGTACTTGAAACCTGTGTTATTCTAAACACTCTGAAGAATGCAGCCAGATCTAAGGGCATTTAGAACAAATTGACCTCTGACCTAACACCAATCTCTAGTTCATGATCACAGTGCAGTGTTGCAGGTCATAAGTGGAGGAAATTCCAATGGGTCACACCAGTATGACTTCTGAGGTCATGGGCGAGCAACTGGAAGAATAAAAAAGAATCCCCCTGGGAACCCACTGACCCATCATTGATTGCTAAGGGGTGATGTGTTACAAGAGATTCTGTCCTACCAAGCACACTGTTTCTTCTCTATCAGATTGGGGCAGTATTGAGTGACAAAGCCATTCACAACCACAGAGAACATTGAACAATCCTGTGCTAACACAATTGGAAAGAGATAGAGATTTCATATGTTATTTAAAATGTTCTAGTTCAGAGAAAAAAGGAATTCTTGCCAATTAACAAATACCAACATACTACTATTTTACCTAGGAAATGCACAAGAGAAAACTAGAGACATCAAAATTGATTTTTAAAAGGTTCTAAATAAAGTACTAGCAAATATAATATAGGAGCAGATTTAAATAGCAATACATCATGATTATGACTGTGTATTCCAAGAATGCAAAGGTGGCCAAATAGTAGGAAATCTATATTAATGTTGATCAAAGGTAGGGAAAGCATATGATCCTATGGTAGACATCAACAAAACAGTCCATCAAATTTAGTGTCCACTCCTAATAAATGCTCTCTGTAAAAAGGGATTAGGTGAATCATTTCCTTAATATTGAAATAGATCTTAAACCAAAAGCCAATATCATGCTTAGCGATTAGACACTTATCATTTCTATAATATGATATTGCTTTTAAGGGATAGATACAGCAATTAGACAAGAGAACAAAATAAGAGGTTTAAATATTGAAATGAAGAAAATTAACATTATTTGCAGATAATAGAAAGTCTAAGATTCAGCAGAAAATTATTGAAAAGTAAAAGTATAAAAGAGTTCAGAAATTTTCATGGTATAATATTAATATCCAAAATGAAAAGTCTTATGATGTATTAAAAACATAATCCAAAATTTGTAAAAGTATGAAAACATAAAATTATACAAATAAATGTGAATTATATGAAAAAAAGAACATTACAAAGAAATATAAAGTAATATGTGACTAAGTGAAAAGGCAGACCCTGTGAGTGGAGAGAAATATTCAGTATAGTGTAAAAATATAAATTCTTCCAAAATTATCCATAAAACAATCCTATTTTTGATCAAAATCCCAACATGTTATTTGTGGGAGAGGACATTTAAAAAAGTATTCCAGTTACATGATAAAAAGGTGGTATTTCAAATCAATGATAATTGGGAAAAGATAATCACATAAATAATTGTGCCATTATAACTGTGAAAGAAAAATGCAGATTGGTGTTAAATATTTTAAGTAAAACATGGGTTCTTGTTTCATTCATTACACAAAATAAATTCCAAATACAACAAATGTTTTAAAGTAAAAATTAAAATTACAAAAGAACTAGAAGAAAGATTGGATGAACATTTGTATAACCTTGGGTGGAAAGCCCTTCTGAGCATGTCATGGAAACCAATGATCATAAACAAAGCATCAGTAACCTCAACTGTGTAACAATAAACACTTTCTGACGGCAAAAACAAGCAAAAGTCCTATAAATAAAGTTGAAAGACAAAAGACAAATGTGGGGAAATACATGCAATAAAAAGGACAGCCTGCTGCTATTCGAATATAAAGAATTGCATTGTTATCGAGAATAAATCATTTCTCCTCTGAAGTAAAAACGTATAGGTTCTTCAGCTGGTAAAGTTTTTTTTTCTCCTGTCTTTACTGGCCTGTTCTCCCATACTTTGAAGCTAAAGGAAGGAAGTAGGACCAGTGGTAGTTTTTATCCCTCACTCCTACCAGGATCCTCTTAGCGCCCTTCACACACACACACACACACACACACACAACACACACACAACGTACATGTGCATGCACACACACAACACATATGCACACATGTAACACACACACACATACCCCTTGGGCAGTTTATTAAGAAATCACACCTGCATGTTTGTAGTGGGTGCCTTCCCAGTTTACTGCTCAGCTGTTTCTAAGCTTTGCATTCTTTCTGGAGCCAGAACAGTGCCCATGAACGTGGACATGGAGGGGGCAGGTTCTGCCTGCCCCCCAGAGTGGAATCAGTGCATAGAGAAGCACAGCTGCCTAATCCCTGGTTGGAGTCATGGGAAAGGCCTTTCCTCCCTTTGCAAATGGGCTCTGTTTTTGTGAAACAAAGCCAGAGTGTAGGATGAGCCGAGGTCCTGTCCTCCTCAGTCAGATTCTGCCATTGGGTTGTCTGTCCTAGTCTTTGATGGAGGGTATTAGGAAATACCCTTCCTTCTCTAATTTTGTCTGGGTTCTTCATGGGTGATTTAGGGAGAGGTTCTACTCATGAGTGACTACATCAGAGGCCACTGTGAACTATAAACTATCATACAACAACTTGTTCAACGACGAGGACAAACATTCCCTGGAATGTATACAATCATGGGACCTGGTCCCTGTGTCAACAGTCACCTGTGGAGGCCATCACTGACCCCAGAGCTGGCTTGGGCTGCTCCCAATATTGTTGGAACCCCTCTTTGAAGATTGCTACCAGAGCCTGCAGCACATTTTTTTTTCTTTTTGGTGTTCTGAGTCCACAAGTGAAATCCTTTTCAGATTGTGTTCAATTTTTGGAAATAGGTAAAAGCCATTTGTCACATGCTCAAGTTTATTTTTAAAAAAAACAAAAAAAACAAAAAAAAACATCCAACTGGCTAAGTTTTAATGATATATATTTTACATGCTTATATGGCTTCACCATACATAGACAGAGACAGAGAAAACAGTGAGGTAATAAGACTAATTGATGTCTATTTGTAGCTCATAAACACATTCTGAATTCAATTCTCAAAGGGGACTTCTAAAGAATTTTTTAAAACACTAATAGCATCGCTGAAATAAAATGTTCAGCCTTTCAAAGCAACTACTTAGAAGGAGAAATATGCTTTAGTAGATGCATTTCTAATATGCTTTGGGGAAAAAAGGCCTGAGTCACAACTTGTCTAGCAGATGTCCCCTTCTTTCTAAATGTTATTGGGAAAGGCTTAATAAGCAAATCTCTCCCTACATACCTTCCTGTACCCCTCTAACACCCACCCAATCATCGACTTCTTCATTTTTATTTTGCTACTGTCTCCTTTACACTGGACCTTCTTCTCTAGTCTGTCTGTTGTGATCTTTAATATTTCTCTTCTTGAAATTTCAGGCCTTTGTTCACATTTGTATGCCCCCTCTCCCTCATTACTGGAATTTCCCAGCTAGTCTTCTCTGCCTGACAAAAACCTTACCAATCCGGGCCGGCACGGTGGCTCAGGCGGTTAGAGCTCCATGCTCCTAACTCCGAAGGCTGCAGGTTCGATTGCCACATGGCCCAGTGGGCTCTCAACCACAAGGTTGCCAGTTCGATTCCTCGACTCCCGCAAGGGCTGTGCCCCCTGCAACTAGAAAATGACAACTGGACCTGGAGCTGAGCTGCGCCTCCACAACTAAGATTGAAAGGAAAACAACTTGACTTGGAAAAAAAGGCCTGGAAGTACACACTGTTCCCCAATAAAGTCCTGTTCCCCTCCCCCAATAAAATCTTTAAAAACAAAACAAAAAATAAAAACAAACCTTACCAATCCTTCAAGGTCCAGCTCCAACTGCACCTGAGGAGCCTTTGCTGGCCTCCTGCTCTGTCATTCTGCTTGTCACTCCGCATCACTGTGTAGTGTAGAAACCATCACTGATGGTGCTCAGTAAGATATTTAGTGGGTGTTGTGAAAAGAAGGCTGGACTGATTTTTCAATCACAGGGGAAATTCAGGGTCAATGTGACAGCAAATGACATCAGTTCTTTTCAGATGGGCAAGAGTTCCATTTGCTCATAACAGATGCTACATTAACTATAGACAGGACTGAACTTGACGCTTCTGGTCTCGTTCCACTGAAACTGTATTGGGAAGCAAACTAGAGGACATACATCAAGTTCTCCTTTGAGTTTAAGAAATATGACTCAGAGAAATGAGCAAATGGAAGCCATCAATGAGAGAATAGTAGTATCAGGCAAGAAAAGAAAAAAGTATTATCAGGGAGTAGAAAGGTTGAAGATACATGCTGTATGAGCCAGGATGGAAATCACTCCGAGCCTTTAGATGGTGAAAATTTTGGTCAGCAGTCTGATGTACACCTGGTTTCCTATTCAGATGTTCTCAAGGTGAACATGCGTTGCTTCATTTTTGCTGATGTGAGAAAATTAAAACACAGGCATGACTTCCAGAGAAAAATACCCGCAGACTTGTTGCGAACTTTCTGATCATTTTTCCCCGTTGAAGGAGGATCTTGCAGCTTTTCTTTTTTTGATGTGTAAAACTTTTATGTAGCAAACCCAGAACTCTCGGTTGGCCATATTTACTGCAAAGAAGTTTGTCCCAATGGTGAGACACTTATTCCCACACTTCCCTAATAAGCCATCACCCCCACTAATTTGAAATGGGCACCAAAGCATTATACCTAGCAGGGAGGACTGCGAATAATGCATGTCTCCAAATGACATACAGGCTCTAAAGATGGGCTCAAGGGTGGACCCGGAGCAACTCCAAGCTAACTGGACAATGACATGCAGGAAACCCGTAATTTAAAAAAACAGACAAACAACCCTGTGGCAATTCAGCAAGATTATTCCTAAGAATCACAAAAAACAGAATCTATTCTTTCGACTTGAGAGTATGTGCCATAAGTATTGAGTTTGTAGCATTTCCAAAAGACAATGTAACTGAGACTAATTTAAGCTATGATTTCTTTTAGTGTGCATCAAATCCCATCCCTTTGTGTTATGGATGGTTAAAAAAAAAAAAAAAAAGCTTTCCTTTCACTTTATCATTCACTATAAATCTCATCAAAATAGATATAAATGACTCTAGTGACCTATCACCACCCTCAGAATGGGGTTCCTGAGCATCCATCTCTTAATTAGATGGGAATTCACAAGATCAGAGAATTTTGGAGCGTCTCAGTTGAAATGTTTGCAAGTTCAGTGTAGCTGGGCATCCTCTCCTTTTGACTGGTGTCTCAGGCTGTCATTTCACTTATAAAGTATCTGCTCAAAATAGGACCTTTTTCTTATTGCTCAGTTTCAAGCAATTCTTTTCCTTTCAGTTTACCATTATAGCCTGAGGACTGACCATGCAAGCAATTATACAAAGCAGAAGTCATAGAGCCAAAACCTAAGTCAGTTTGGAAACTTTATCAGATTTCCCCAAAATGCAGCCTAAGGCACAGTAGCAGACCAGAGGTGGTAGGAACCATGCATTCTTGGAAAACTGGTGAAATCCCAGAGATTAAGGGCAATGATCTGGGTGCCCAAGCTAACAAAAGCTGGGTGGGCAATAGGGAGCCAGCTGGCAACCCACTTGCAGGCAGAGGCTGAGGATGATGACCCGGCTGGTGAACCTCAGAAAGCTAAGTGTACAGTGGAATCAGCACAGACCACAGTCCCAGGCCAACTGCGGAGTAAATGCAATTATCCCTCCAAGGCACAAAGGTAGCTCTTTAAGGCACACTCAGCCTCCAACGCACACAGTTAACTCCTTAAGGCTGTTCAGCATTGTGTGTCCCACCAGGAAGGTAGACCGCCTCCTTCCCTCCTATTTCTTTTATCTCATCCAGTGACAAACCTTGGTCTTTCTATGCCTGGCTTTCACTAACTCTCACGTGTTCTCCCAGCTTTATGGCTGGTGTGGGCTGCACCTCTGCATCTCACTCCTACCCAGTCGGAGTGGCCTCTCTGCAGAGGTCTACAGGGGTCTGCAGCAGCAGCCTGCACATTGAAGAAGAGGAAACCAGAGCAGTGGCTGTAGAAAAGAGGGGAAACGGAGGAAAGTGGCTGACACAAGAGATATGTTACAGCTAGAGACTGAGAGGTGTAGTCTTGCGAGATCAGTAGGGGGCTGCTCCTTTTGCCTTTGTGGAGTTCCTTCAATCTCCATCTAATCCAGTGAAGTCTTTAAGATGCACCAAACTCAGGTATTCAGACTGGATGGCTAGGTATTAATTTTCCACAAGAAATCCAGGAAGAATGTTCAGGAACACAGATCAGAGGCAGGCAAGTCAGACTCGGCTTCTTTGTGCCCTTGGCAGCAAGCTGGAGACAGGCTGGCGTCTTCGAGTCTGAGAGCACCATACACCGTCTTCCTACAGGGCTACAGGCAGGGTGGACGTTGACATGCTCTGGCCAGGACCAGGCCACTGTCTTCCTTGTTGAGGGCAAGAGTTGCACTGCACAGCAGCTGCCCCTCTAGGTTCTGTGACAACGATTCCCCTCTCCTGGGCACTGCCCTTCTTTAGTCAGAAAGCAGCGTGGCAGAGAGCCTCAAGGCTGTCTCTGCCAGCACAGCAAAGCCCCTGCAAACCCTGGAGTCATTTCTGTGAGATTTCAAGCCACAGTGATGATTCCAAGACAACCCAAGTTGCCTTGGGCTCTTGGAACTGAGCCGTCTTTCAGTTTCTTGGGTTTGTTCTTCACTGGAAGCCACTTTGGACAGAGGGAGTCACGGCTCCTGGCTAAGAGCTGTAAGTATTTTCCCCTCAGTCCCAGCCATTCTCTGCTGCACACAGTTACTGCCAAGTCTTGGTGAGGGAGGGTCCTGGGGACCTCTGTGCACTCGGACTCTGGTCCCTGAAGCTCCCACCACCCTCTGCAAACCTTGAAACTGGTCAATGTTGCTTTACCCTGCCCAGTCCACCAAGACTCAGGATAGCCACTTCCGGGCGCTACAGGACAGAACTAACCCTTCAGGGCCACACACTAGGTTCTCGTGAGTTTGGCAGAGATAGACTTTTGCAGGCCAAGCTCACACATCCTGAATCCTGCTAATCCGAAGGCAACGAATGTGGAAACTTAATCATATCTGCAAAATAGGATATGGGACACATGCACATGGATTGAGAGAAATGGTGCCCTTTCCCTCCCCCAAATCTTTGTGCCTCATTCAAATGAATGCATTCTGTCAAAGGTGAGAAAACAGGCTGACAGACCCAGTTGGCTTCCTAAAATCTCTGGGCCATTGGCCATTTCCACTCCTGGCAGCCTTGGCACTTCTCCCTAGAGAGAATAGAATTATTCCCTAGGCTTTTGCTATCAAGTCAAATAGCCCTGTCAGAAGGACCCAGGAAATATTGTGATAAAGTTTAAAGATTATAATTGATTTTTTCTTTAGTAACTTATGGTAAAGACAATTCTAAGATGGCCCTCGCAACCCCTGCCCTCTGGTGTTCACAGCCTGTATAATCCTTTCACCCTGAGAGCAACTTACTTTTAGCCAACAGAATATAATAAAGGTGAAGGGATTTTGCAGATATAATTAAGGTTCCATTGTTCTTTGACTTTTAGTTAGTTAAAAGGGAGATTACCTTGGGTGGGCCTGACTTAATCAGATGAAAGCCCCTTACAAGAGGGATTGGGCCCTCCACACAGAGATTCTCCCTGCTGACTTGATAAATTAGGCAGCTGTGTTCAGAAAGCCCACAGGGCAAACAAAAGCAGATGGCCTCCAGGCACTGCGGTGGCATCTAGGACCTGAGGACAGCCTCCAGCTGACATCCAGCAAAACATTGGGACCATTGGCCATACAACCACAAGGAACTGAATTCTTCCAACAATCTGAAGGAAGAGAAGTCTTCCCCAGTTGAACCTTCAGATGAAAAGGAAACCTAGCCAACACCTTGATTGCAGACTTGTGATCCCGTGAGCAGAGGATCCAACTAAACTAAACCTGGATTCCTGACCCATAGAAACTGGGAGATAATAAATGTGCACTATTTTCAGCCACTAAGTTTGTGGTAGTTTGTTACACAGCAATAGAAAATTAATACACGTGTATGAGCATAGCCTGCTATGATTCTCTTAGGAGTATTTCACCTCCTAGTTTCTAGTTATCTCCCAAAATCACATTACCAAAGGTTTACAAATTTTTTTTTTTTTAAGAAATCTGAATCAGGACTGTGCAACAAGGAAGAATGCGTTCAATAATCAGAAGCTCTGGGAAATTTTCAGAAGGAAGGTCAAAAATGTAAAGTTTAAGTTAACAACTGACAACAGAATTCTTAGGAAGTATTTTGTTTAAAAAACTACTTTGGTAAACTATTTGGGTAAAGGTGGATGCTGAGCAACATACAGATGATAGATGATAGATAGATAGATAGATAGATAGATAGATAGATAGATAGATAGATAGATGATAGACAGACAGATAAGACAGCTAAATTGTTCTGCATTTCAGGAATTTAGGGGATTTGATAAAGAATGAAGATGGGAATGGATGAGAACTTTGAAGAACAGGGATAACTAATATGCACTTTTAATAGTTTGCATACCTGAAATAGAATACTCTGCAGCACAGAGAATAATGGCCACAAAAGACGTCCATACACTAATCCCAGTACCTGAGAATATGTTACCTTCCATGGCAAAAGGAACTTTGCAGGTGTGATTAAGTTAAGAATCTTGAGATAGGGAGATTATCCTGGATTTTCCTGGTAGGTCCAACATAATCACAAAGATCCTTAAAAGTGAAAAGAGCAGAGTCAAGAAGGTCAGAGTCAGAGAGAAATTTGAAGAAGCCACACTGTTGGCTTTGAAGTTAGAGGAAAGGCCAAACTAAGGAATGTAGATAGCATCTAGAAGCTAGAAAAGTCAAAGAAATGGATTCTTCTGAGAGCTTCCAGAAGGAATACAGCTCTGCCAACACCTTGACTTTAGCCCAGTAAGACTCATGACAGACTTCTGACTTCCAGACACGTAAAATAATAAATATGTGTGGCTGTAAGCCACCAAGTTAGTGGCAATATTTACCGCATTGATGGGACACTAACACACTCTCCATTCACATTATCTAAATGCCCAAAATCCTTAGTAAAATTTTGAATAGAAATCATGGAAAGGAGCTGTTCCACAAGTGGGTCAATGCAGGTGGGACAGGGACCCACACAGGAGGGCGAGGTGATCAATCAACTGACCGAATTCACAGGAAACGGAAATGAGGCCCGAAAGTTGATCAAGGGAATGTAACACATCCACTCTACCCCTTCATGGAAGCCTCAGAAATCTCAATAGACAGCACTGGATGCTTCATCAGTTTTGGAATGGGGACTTAAACCAACCTTATCCAAATCTTCAGTGTCTTGGGTTTAGATTGGGAAGGAAGCCAGGCAGCACCCATCAGATTTTGATTCAATGTATGTGGAAGAGGACATCACAGGGAACGCTTTTTCTTATTTTATTTTTATGTTTTGGGAGTAATATACTTACATGTTTAAACTCAAAATAACAAGTGCTCAAACGACTCACTTTCACCCTCTCCACCTCCACCCCTTCCTCCCTTGCTCCATTTGTAACCATTTTCATTAATTCATTGTTAATTTTCCAGTGTTCTTTATGTACAATTGAATAGATATTTTCATTCCCCCTCTTCCTCACACAAAGATAGCATACCGCAGGCACTGTTCTCCACCTGGCATTCAAACAGTACACCAGAGAGAGTGCTTTCTCATTCCTTTTTTACAGCTGCAGAATATTCCATTGTGTGCCTGGAAGTGTCCTAGGTCATTGAACTAGTTTCCTCCTGAGAGGCATTTGAGTTGTTTCTAAGCTTTTGGTATTATACACTATGTCATGGTGAGTAACCCTGGATAGGAGTCATTTTGAACGCGTGCAGGTGAACCCATAGGATGGGTCCCAGAAAAGGGACTGCAGGTTTGAAGAACAAAGGTACCTAGACAAAGGCACAGAGGTCGTACCCTTCTGGACTCTCACTAACAATGTTTGAGTGCCGGCTTCCCCATAGCCTCAAAAAAGAGGGTGTTGTTAAACTTTTGGATTTCCCCCAAATTGACAGGTGAAAAGTGATTATCTCACTAATTTGCATCTCTTAAAAGTGAGGTTGAGGGCAGCCCAATCGGTCAGTTGGTTGGAGCGCAAGCTCTGAACAACAGGGCTGCTGGTTCGATTCCCACATGGGCCAGTGAGTTGCACCCTCCACAACTAGATCGAAGACAACGAGCTTCTGGAAGTGCGGCTGGATGGCTCAGTTGGTTAGAGCACGAGCTCTCAACAAGGCTGTCGGTTCAATTCCCACATGGGATGGTGGGCTGCGCACCCTGCAACCAAAGATTGAAAACGGCGACTGGACTTGGAGCTGAGCTGCACCCTCCACAACTAGATTGAAGCTGATGGACCCTGGACAATCTTGGAGCTGATGGGCCCTGGAAAAACACACTGTTCCCTAATATTCCAAAATAAAATAAAATATAATATAAAATAAAATAAAAGCGAGGTTGAACAACTTACATTTAAGAGTGATTTGCATTTCTTTTTCTGTGAACTATATTTTCATATGCTTTGGCCCCAAATTAGACTCTTTTTATTTTGTTTTCACCAAAGATCCAAAAACCTGAGAAGAAAATAATAGGTTGCAAGTACTTCCATATTCTAAAGTGAAGATTTCCAAGTGGTCTTGTGATCCTTACCCCAATTCCCAGGATAGAATGTGGTTTAAATGGCAAAGGTCACAAGAAAAAAGTTCTTTGGAGAAAGCTGTTGGCGTGATGAGGATTTTCTGACCCCACCACAATGGCAGGGGCTAAGGGGTCTTCCTCAGTGCAATCCTGGAAAGAGGAGCTTCAAGGGGACCTCCACTCAGAGAATTTGACTCTGTCTCCTAAAGCTTCGGCGGACACGGTGGCCTGGTATCTGATTCCAAGGATAAGCAACCCAATGGTCGAGAAACTGAGGCTGTCAGGCCAACAGCAGGACAAAACACGTGGGAACCACACTGAAGCAAGCCACACTTCCACAGGGTAAAGTGTCTGATGGGTTAAAAAAAGCAATGTGTGGTTGCAGCTATCCGTGGGGCAATCCTCCATTTGGCATGGCAAGGATCTAGGCACTTCCATGGGTCAAGTCGATACTCCGGAAAATAATTGTTCCGGAGGAGCCATCTTGATGTGACTTCTCCCCACCAAAGGCAGACTTCCAGGGGAAGAAAACTGCAACAATGGCAGCAGTAAGAGGCTGTGGGGTGCATTTTCAGGGTCAGGAGCCAAGGTTGTGACTCAAGATAACAAAATATAAAATATTTATGCATGCACAACAAAAAGTAAGCATGAATTATCTTGTAAGTTGAAAACTAGAATACTCTAGACAGAGACACACACAAAAATTACATGGAGACACATATCATGTTTTGGACTAGGAGCACTCTTTATTTAACTCATCCCCAAGAAAAATACTAAGATTTTGGGGGTAACTTGACCGAATAATTCTTTAGCTTATTTATAATAAATATGTATACATTAATGAATATATAATAAAAGCTGAGAACACTCTGAGAATTAACAGAAAAAAGTAGAAACTTACTTTTACTTGGTATAAAAAACCTATTCTACAGTTATAGCAGGTGGTATTGGCACAGAAATAGATCAATAGAACAAAAGATAAAGTTCAGAAATAGACTTTAGTATATGACTCAGTATATGATTCAAATCACTGGGGGGAAAATAACAGTTGATGAATATTAATAGGACAACTGGCTAAACAATACAAAAAGATCCCCCCCAATTGTACACTTGAAACCTATGTAACTTTACTAACAATTGTCACCCCAATAAACTTTAATTAAAAAAAAAAATCCTCCCAATGTCACTCATTATGCTAAAATAAATTTCAGATGGATTAAATATTTAAAAGTTTTTTAAAACTGATGAATTATATTTATTACATTGAGCTTGGAAGTACTTCTAAGCATAGCACCAAACGCAAAATACATAAGGAAAAAACACTGATAAATTTGACAATACAAATTTAAAGTTTTTGTGTGGCAATGTATGATACAAACAGCCCAAGGGAAATGATAAACTAGAAAATTTGTTTACAAAATATATGACAGTTAAGAAAATTATTATGATACAAAGAACTTTTTCAAATCAATAAAAGACAAACAAGCCAAGTACTGAGAAAAAAGGCAATTCGCCAAGACAGAATTACAAATGACTAATCAACCTGCAAAATAGAGAAATGCAAACAATAAACTGAAACATCATTTTTCACCTACCAGATTAATCAAAGTTAAAGATATCAACAACGTCCAGTAGTGTTGAGGCTTTCTGTTGGTGAGTATAAGCTGGTATAAACTTTGTGTGACGTTCCTCTGACAATATGTAGTAAATATAAAATGTATATAGTGGTTTTCATTCCAACAATTTCACTTTTAGAAATTCAGCCTAAGCGATAATTGCATACAACTATGCAGACTTGTATAAAGACAGTAAACATCGGAAACATTCTAAATGCACAATGGAGTACTGGTTAAATAAATTATGATACAAACTTTCAATGCAATTATTATTATCGAAATATGTCCAGGATATGTTCATGAATGAAAGAAACATGTTACAAACTACATGCGTATTTGACTCAATTTAGATTCTAAAAAAGGGGTGGATGTGCCAAAAAAGTATGGATACACTTGCACACACACACACACACACACACCACCACCACCACCACCACCACCACCACCAAAATGATTCATTCCCCACCCCTTCTCTCTCTCTCTCTCTGCCCTGAAACAATGGTGTGTACACTCCTTTTTTAATTGCTTTGCTTCATTGTATCACCCATGCACAAACTTGGGCACAGAAAAAGCCACACCTTCTTTCCTCACCATAATCAGGCACTTCAGTTTAACCAACAATGGTTGGAGTAGGCAAAAGTTCCTTAAAACACTATTTGATTGGCTACTACTGGTTTTCTCTTAGATCAACAGAATGGAAAACTAGAAGAAGGTTTAGAAAATCAGAATGTGAAATAAGCAATAAAAAGGGAGCATTGAGAATTCTTATTTACTTTCTTTAAAATCAATTAAAATATTAATTGTATCCCACGCTAATGTGGAATTTCAAGATAATCACTTCTGTTCTGGTTTTAAGTGCCCAGCTGCAATTTCAGGTCTTGAGTCAGAAGTGTACTTTTACCTATTTTCCTAATTAACTTCCATCTGTTTGGTCATTTGTGGCCCCTTCTAGAAGTGATGGGGGGGAGTACCTTCTAGTGAAAAGATAGGTATAAAAAGACACATGTATAATAGTAAAGGCACTGGTTAAATATAAATAGACATAGACACAGATGTAGATGATATAGGTAAGATATATAGAGATATAGCTTGGATTGGTAAAAGTCTGACTCTCCCAAGAACTAAAAGGGCTGTCCAAAAATTAGCTCAAGGTTTATTAAATCCCAGGAATGAGAACTAGACTTTCAGTCAGAAAACTTGGACCCACAATTCAAGTCACGTATCCTTCTGAACCCATTTCTCCATTCTGAAACGGGGAAAACAATAACCCCTAACCTTGTCACCACACAGAACTGTTGTGAAGATGGAAAGAAAGAACATGTATAAACAAAAACTATGGCGCAGATAAATAAAAAACATGAGGGCACGGACACACACACACACACACACACACACACACACAGAGGCCAAGAACAATCTGCTCCATATCAGGGAACCCTCCCTCCCCCCAGTTCTGATTCTTGGTCTAGAAGGAAGCCAATAAATGGATATTAGTGCTCACCTCTACACACTGTCCCCAAGACAGCTAATAGGGGAGATCCCTCCTCCATCTCCACATTAGGATCTGGCTTTATTTACTGGTACTCATAACCCAACTCGGTGCTACCTGACTAGTCCTTCAACAGAAGGACTCCACATTCTCCCAGGAAGACCCACTATCAATTTCCTGAGAGGCCCCTCCCCCTTAACCAGGAATCCACTTGAGAAAAGAAAAAAAAAAAGATCAGTATTGTGGTAAAGCTACCAGGTGAATTTAGAAAACTTAAAGCTGTCTTCATGTTTATCAGAAAACTATTAGAAAAGAACTGCAGAAAAATGGCCCATCCTTTTCGCAAATACTCAGCATCTGCTTCTTTAAGGATTAACACTGAGCAACTTTCCATTATTGTTTGGAACATTTAGAGGACGTGTCAAAGTCCATACTTTTGCTATTTTAGTACTCTTTCATGAACTGTTTTTACATTTCTGTACCCTACTCAGAAGTACATTTTACTTAAAGTTTAGTCAGTTATTTCAACCAGAAACTTTGATGCTAAGCAAGTGAGATTTCTTCCTTTCAATGACAATTATGCTAAGTTCCCATGTTTGGCAGTTAATTCTACAGCTGGAATTTGGGTGGGGAGGGGCTATAGACACATACAGTGTTTATAGAATTATAAAAAATAATAATAGGGTGGGGAGGCTCAAATTCTCTCTTTGGATAGAGGAGGCTTTGAGGAAAAGCCTTACTCATCAGAGACCCTACCCTACAGTAACCACAGTAATTTGTAATGATTCCGAATTTAGTTCAAGAGCTGTGAGAATAGTATGAGTTTGAATGGCTGCACATAAAAATGAGAAATAGAAAACTATTTGTATTAGTTCATTGAGAGCTCTACTCTATAATTCAACCTGAGATGAGAGCAAGAAGGGTTCTAAATGTTGATTGGCAGTTGTACTCTAAGTCGCAGAGGGCAAAGCGCAATTATTCCTCACACTGCCTGATATGGGCAAGGGCCAGGGGCTGACAGCTGGCATCGAACACCCAAGTGTCAGGATATTACGTCCCTTTCTCTGACTCTTCCCAAGTGAGGGATACACTTTGGGCCGGAACCCTCAGGGCACAGCAACTTCATGGACTTTTCCGTCTGTTCCTATAGTTGCTACTGTCTCCTCATCTGCCCACAAGTGCAGCCTACTCAAATCTGTCCCTCACCAATGCCCCGTAAGCCGGTGGAGAACAGGGCAGCCCACCACGTCGGAAAGACGGTCCCTTTTTCTCAGGACTGCAACATTGCATTATTTCAGGACCACGTTACATAGGCTGCGTGCTAAGGTTGTGCAGTATAACTATCCTCCTTTTCCTCCCCCACGCGTTTTACTCTTCAAGCCCGGAAAGGGAGGGAAGGAGGGAGGAGGAGGAGATACCGTGGTTACTTAGAGAAAGCACAAGCCTCTGTCTTTCTCCTCCATTTGGTTTTTACTGAGCTTTGGCGTTACACTGTCAGTTGGGGAGGAAAGTTAAAGAATACTCATTCAGGCCATAAAAGTCAAAGGTCCTACACTGCATCTGTAAATTCAGCATATTGACGTAGGCCCAGGACTGCTTCTATCTAATGTGTCATGGTTCGTGATAAGGTTGCAGTCATGGTTATTGAGGCTGTAGATAAAAGGAAGGATCACGTCACCCACATTCCCTATGAACACACCGACTCTGGCCATGGGCTTCATACTCTTTCAACCCATTGTTGCTACATGACCACTGAATCTAAAGGGAGGAGCAGAGCATTTTTACGAGACCCTCACTAATAACAAAAATTAACCAAGGCTGCTATAAACATTCATATGCAAGAAAAGAATTGTCTAAATTCACAGACTATTTCTACTGGAATGAAGACTGATGGTTTTGAATACATTACATAGAAGACAAACGGAGCTGTATCAAACAGACATTGCAGGGAACTTACTGGAGTGGCCAGGCTAGTATACTTTCTAATTAGATGTCAATTGATTCTAGGAAAAGAACTGCTTCTAAAGTGTTTGACAAGTTGGCTCATGTCGATGTCCTCTATGCTTTTCAATGACCTCCTTCATAAAGTCAAATTTTAGCCCAAACTTAAGTCCATCTCATTGCTTATTGTAAAAGAATGGAGTCTTAATAAATTATCAGAGATGTTATAGAGGAAGACGCAGACTTTCTCGCATTCAATGTCTAGAGGAGCCGACTCTCAGGCATCACTCAGAGGAAGAGGCAGGCGCTGCCCACATGATCTGTAGCCTGTGGTGAATATTACACTGTATATCAAGGGTCTCAAGTTCATAGACACAGAACCAGTCGTGTAGCAGGGAAGACAGCAATTCCTGAGTTTCCTCCTTTTGGGGGACTCCACAGCAATAGTCACCATCTTGAATCCAGGAATGGGGCCAAGCGGGGAATGGAGAAATTTGGGAGGCCCACACACACCTGGATGGAAGCCACATGGGGCCTCTGTGCCGGCACCCGAGGAGCTGTGCTAACACCTGCCCCAGCAGCAGTGCCTCCTCCCCACGTAGCGCCCATCTGTAATCTAGACATGGAGAAGGAAGAGTCCATTGACACACTTTGGTTTTCCCATGGTGCATCCCTATGAATAGCCCCCACATACTCACAGGAAGCGACATGGGAGATCCGCCACCACTCTGAGTGGCCCGGGCAGCCATCACTGACCCCACAGGACAGCATCACCCTCTACCCTGAAGTGCAGTTACATGCCTTTTGTATGCTAGTGTCCGCTGAGCCCAGGACAACCTCCACCCACATCCCTTTGACGCTGCTCAATCCCAGCTGTTCTCCATGACTCCAACCCCATCCTCCCTCTGTTCCACTCATTTCTCAGAAATAGGTCTCACATACCACACTGCTAGGAAGGAGAGGAATGCGAGCACAATCACGACAGCCATGGAGGCCAGCCCAACGCCCACCATCTGCTGCAGCGTGACCGACGAATCTGCGGGATAGAACCACACACTGAACCCATGGCGCATAGAACACAGCCCTGCTTAGAGGCACACACCCTGGTAACCCAGAGCTTGGCGCCACTTAACAAACCAGTCCAAGAATGCACAGAGTACCTCTTGCCCCCCGAGTTGGCCCTGAGGCTACAGGGCCTCAGGAAAACACAGCTCCATGGTATTTCTAAAAAGGAAGCACAAAACCAGGCCACATTCAAGTTCTAAGGGATGAAAAAGCTGATGTTGTAGGTCTTACAAAGGCAGCAACTGTGTTGCTTTTGTTGGTCCTCTCTCAAGTCAATTACACTTGATAGACTTTCATGGGCAGGTCTCCTTTGCCTGGAGGAAGAAGTCATTCTGAAGCCATTTGGATTTTTGCTCCAAAAATGATAGTTAGCTCCAGCAGTCAAATATAGCAAACAAATCATCTCTGTGGGATAGAGTCATCTGTCATTTTCCCTACACATCAACAAGGGTGGTACCTCTCTGCTCTGCTCAATAGGTTACCATGAGGACAAACTAAGAAAATTGATGTAAAAGCTCTTTGAAAGATACACGTATGTTCTACTGAGGCTGCATTACATGCCGACTCCCGGGGATCCCTGGTTATAAACTGGAGAACACCCACATTTGAGTTGTACTCCTTGGGCTAAGAGAATCAGAGCATCCTGTTCTAAACTAATGGTCTCATTTTAATTTGCAGAAACTTATTTAGCACTTACTCTGTGCCAGACACTGTTCTAATGACCTCTCTTAACCACCCAATGGGTACTATACTAAAATACCAGGTATTAAAATAATAATAGCACACTGAGTACTATTATTACTATTCCCCTTTCACAGATGAGGAACTAAGACTCGGAATGGTTAAGCAACTTGCCCGAGGTCACCAGCTACTAAATGACAGAGCCAGGATTCAAACCCAAACTGTCTGGCTCCAGAGTCTTTGCTTTTGATCTCGGCACCATGCTTTCCCAGTGCAGATCTGAGTCCGCTCTGTCTGCAGCAGGGCGGTCCCCGTGTCCCCCACCCCAGAAGTCAAGGGTGCAAGCCCAGACCTTTCCAGCATAAGCAGATTGATGGTGAGGGGGCCTCGGGCTGTAGTAGTTCAAGTTCCTCTTTGGAAGAACAGAAGTCTGTGTGCAATGGGCCTCCAGATATTAAAAAGTTCTCGGCTGCTGACTCTGCATGTATAAAATTAAAAATAAAAATACCACCAAGCGGAATAAATGTACGGGAGCACAACCCAGTCCAAACTGTGACAGATGATTTGCTGTGGTTGTCACTGTTGGAATGCCAACTGATTTCATTGTTCTGTACCCTCCTCTCACCAATGCCTCACATGTGTGCTTAGTCTGCCCCTCGGGTACTCCAGCACTGCCTTGGAAGAGATGAAAACAACAGAAGCAAAATGCTGTACTGCAAAATGCTGATGTGAGGGCCTCAAAACATAGAGGATTTGTTTCCCTGGCAGGGAATGAGGCACATCTGAGAACAGTTCAAGCTATGTAACTTTTTCGTCATCTAATCTGCACTGTGCAATATGGTAGCTACTACCTGCAATATGGCTATTTAAATATAAATTAATTAAAATTAAATTAAAATAACAATTTAGTTTCTCAGTCACACTATTTCAAGTGCTCAACTTCAGGTCTATGTTTCAAAGGCCCCGTAGCCCCGTGTCGCTAGTGGCTATCGTATTGGACAGCTCAGCCTTACCATCTCTCCACCACTGGCACTGCTCCGATCTCTACAACCAGGGTCAGAGCAGTTTGGTTCTACTGGAGGCTCTAGAGAGTCACAGGCACTGCCAAGTGCAGCCATGGCACACACCTCTTGCTAAAGAGCCCTGCAAAACCCATTACCTTAGAAAGTGTTGTCAAGAGACTTTCTAGAAAAACATGGCTTGTATTGTTTGGCTACTTTTAGTATTCAGAAGACGAAAAAGGCCTTGACATTTTAAGAAGCCCTATTATAAAATGGAAGGAAGAGCTGTGGCTAAAACAGAAATTAATAAAGAAAAATAAATTAGGGGAGTGACTTGAATTACTACATATTAAAACAGTACAGTGTCAACAAAGGAATGAATACATTGGAACCAAATAGAAAGCATAGAAAGAAACCCAAGTATATCAAATAATTTCAAAGCTTAAATACTGGAGTCAGGTTGCCCAAGTCTGTATCTGGTCACCACCACTCCCTAACTGTGTAACTTTGGGCAAGTTATTCAGCCATTCTATACCTCAGTTTCCCCACAGAGAGATGACACAACATGGAAATGGTAACCATAGTATCCACTTTTTAAGTTATTGTGAGAAATAAATCAGTTAATACATGTTAGAACAGTGTCTAGCACAGAGTAAGCAATAAGCAAATGTTAGCTATTGTTAATTATTGTTGTTTTATTACTGCTTCACATCATTGGGGAAATGATACATTATTTATAACTAGTGTTGAGAAAATTGGCTAACCATTTAGAGTAATTTTGATCATTAGAGCTTATACTATACACCAAAGTAAAATCCAGATGGATTAAAGACCTAAATTGAAAATAAAGAATTAGAACAAAATGTAAGTGAATATATATCTAATATTAAAGTAGGTTAAGAATTATTTTCTAAGCATATTTACTAATGCAGAAGCCTGAAAATAAGAGCATGAGAGATCTGACCACATTAAAAAGCACACACACTTCTGTATACCAAAACTACCACAAGTAAGCTTAACAAGGCAAATGAAAACCTGGGTAAACTATTTAGAATAATTAAGCAAGGGGTTAACATACAGTGAGTGTTACAGACCAATAAGGAAAAGACAAATACCTCAATAGCAAAAGGAGTAAGTTCTATGAAAAGGGAAACCACATAAAACATGAATACAGATAACTGACAAACCTTTGATCAACTCCTCTCTTACAAATAATAAAAATGCAAATTAAAACAATGAAATGCTATTTTTATGTACTAAGTTCACTGGGTTTTGTTTTGTTTTTAAGAGAGAAAACAGCATTGGAGATGGTGGAGAAAAGCTGGTAGATTCCTGCACTACTTGTTTCATCCAATCCACCCAGCATTCCTTCCAACGTCAGTCATCAATATTTTCTCTATATTTTTTCCTCTATAGTTTCATCCTCTATGAATTTTTAATCATTGATTGGTGAAAATAAGGAACTGAAGATGACTGTGGGCAGTGACCCATGTCCTGAATATTCCTGGATTTGACATCAACTCATTAATACACAAACTCTGCGTAGTCATTCCACTAGTTTCTAAGCTCACACACAGCCCCCATTTGCCCACATTATCCACAGGGCATTGTTAAGTGTTGGCTGAAGTCAAAATGCATTATGCCAGCCATCATCCCCTGATGAATTAATTAGACTCCGTGTGAGAAGAAAGGAGAGCGATCTGACCTAATCTGCTCACAGCTTCCGCGCTGACTGCCGGGAACTACTGCTGCTCCTCCAGGTGGACACAGAGCCCTCCCTTGAAAATCTTGCCTTGCCTTGACTTCAAACTGTCATCATCTGTGCTTTGCAAACTCTATCTCCCTTGTATGAAGTTCCATGTTCTTTGCTCACCCCCAGTCTTATTACTTTTCTTTTCTTCACCAAGATTTCTCAAGCTCACTTGCAGTGGTTTATCCATCTCATTTGCAAATTGTATTTTGAACCTGCTAGGATCTGCTTCATCCAGGTCAGAAGACTGTAAGTTACGTAGAGCAGTTAGTTCTTCCCTTGCTTTCACATATCCCCTCATAAACCAACGGTACAGAAGTAAAGTAAGAATTAGGGAACGTGACTGTCTCTTGACCATCCACCAGCAGGACATCATTTACCCTGAGCAGTGAGCCCAACTCTTCCTGACTCTCTATACACAACTAATGGAAAATCATCTTTATTTAGTACACGTAACATGACTTGGGGTCTGGCTCCAGGCATGATTCTTGCTGATAGAACAGCTCCTGGTTGTATGTCTCTTTGTCTACTTTGTCTACATTCTCTGTGAATCTGAGTCAATCCCATTCAGAACACTCAGGGTGTAGCCAGCCACAAAGGCTTCCTTAAGGACTTCCCCCATTAATCCCTGACTGAGAAAACTTTCAACTGTCCAGTGTGAGTTTCATTTTTTAGAGCTTTGCCATCCTCTGGTTACCCTCTTTTCCATAGTCTCATGCCATGAAATCATGCTTTTCTTTCTTTTCTTTTCTTTTTTTCTGAATAACTTGTAGAATATTCTTTTAGAAAGCCAGGTGAGTGAATCCTATGTTATATCCCAGATTCTCAGTGATCATTCTTGGAAAAGGGTAAATTCATTAGGCTTAAACTCCACCACTGTCTTTGGGCATCTCTGGACTTATCTTTAATCCTCCATGAATGGAAATATCACAGATACTGAAGAGTAAGTTAGAAAGACCCTATTCCTATTCTCAGACTTCGTGACCGCTCAAGGAGTTCCTATGGTTGTGGACATTTTTGCACCAATTTACATGAGCAGGGTCATTTCCTGAAAGCAACAATTCTATTCTCTAAAAGCTGCAAATAATTAGCACTGTGAGTTCTAATGAGTGTGAAATTTCTCTTTGCAATTCTAGGGTCTCTTCACTTGAATTCCCTACAGGGTAGGAGACGGCAAAGGAAATCAAAGTAGAAAACTAATTTGGAGATAAATAAAGCCTGATGTATCAGCAACATTATTGAATTCATTTTCTATTACAGCTTCACAAATTACCATACACTTAGGAGCGAGCACTCAATTACTAGCTCACAGTTCTGTGGGTCAGCATGCAGGCACATTAGGACCAGGTCCTCACAAAGCTGAAATCAAGGTTTCAGGGTGGGCTACATTCCCCTGTGGAGGTTGTGGGGAAGAATTTGCTTCCAAGCTCACTCAGGTTATAGGCTCAATTCAGTTCCTTGCAGGTGTAAGACTGAGGTCCCCATATTCTTACTGGCTGTCAGACAGGGGCCACTCAGCTCCTACAGGCCACCCACAGTCCTATCATGTGGTCCTCTCTGTCTTCAAAGCAAACAGGAGAAACCCTTACGTCAAGTCCATCTCTCCCTTTGAATCTCCAATTTTCCCTGTCTTTGACCTCTAGACCCAGATGTAAAGGACCCATGGGATTAGGACTGGTCCATCTAGTCAATCTCCCTATTTGGGACCTTAATTACATCTTCAAATCCATTGACAGCCACACCTAGAATAGCCTTTGAATGAATAACTGAGAGAAGGTGGGTATACACCAGGGGCCAGGAATTTGTGAAGCCATCTTAGAACCCTGACTACCACAATCAGGAAGGTTTAAAATGATTGAGTGTGTACGTGCGAGTATGCATACATACGCATGACACACGCACACATATGAGTACATGTACACCGTAGGCTTATATCTTGATGTAGATCATCTCTGGCTTATTTAATTTGATAAGTATTGCACCTATTATGCTTTGTTTTTCATCAAACTGTACTTCTGATTCCCTGGTAATCATTCAACCCAATTCCATAAATTCTGATTAAGCACCTAATGTGTGCCAGGCACTGCTCCAGCTCTTCAAATGCACTTCCTTAAGGGTATGAAATCCAGTAAGAAAAGACAAGTGTACCAGTTGCTCTAAAGTATGGCAGAATGACTAAAGGAGTGAGGGGGGCAGAGAGAGAGAAAGGGAGAAGGAGAGAGAGAGAGAGAGAGAGAGAGAGAGAGAGAGAGAGAGAGAGAGAGAGAGAGAGAGAGAGAGAGAGAGAGAGAGAGAGAGAGAGAGAGAGAGAGAGAGAGAGAGAGAGAGAACCAGCCTGTCCCATTGAAGAAATAAAAAAATCTTCAGGAAGGACGTGGCATTTAATTTTAATCTTGAAGAACAGGTGGGATTGTAATAAGCAGAGATTACTGGGAGGTTACAGGGCAATCCAGGTGGAAGCATGTATGCAATCAGATAAGCAAATACATTAAGAAGAGAGGGCAAGGGTCATACCCAGCGAAGAGCTGGCACATGGAGGAATGAGAGATGCCACTAGAAGGCTGTGTTGGTGCCAAACCGAGGCTTTAGAAACCACGCTAGAAAGTAATGGAGAACTGTGGAAGAACATTTGTGGGGAAATAATAAAATCAGTGCTGCAGTTTACAAATACGAGTCAGCTGGTGGCATGCAGGCTGGCGTGCAGAGGGAAACCTTGAACACGTGTGATGAGATAGCAGGCTTTGCCAGTCATGCATGCTACAGATATAAAGGCCTGCACTCAGGAGTGAACACACAAATGAAAATCAGAGAGAAAGGCCCAAGGTACAAAATGTGGGCTGAAAGAGAAAGAGGAGTAGTCACTAAAGGACTCAGAGGTTTCTGCCTAACACTGAGGAATGTTTCCTGATTATAAACTTACCATCTCACATGAGTCACCTTGCTTTGTGACTCAAAAAATCACGGACTCATAGTACTTTGTGGCTGGAAGGGATCTCACAGATCTCGGAAAGAAGCCATTGAGAATCAGCCAACTTAAATATCATTTCAAAGACAAGACATCAGGCTGATTAGTAGCAGGACCGGGCGAGGAAGCCCAGGCCTCTGCAATTCCCATCAAACTGACTGCGGGTTCCCTTGTAACTATCACAAAGCTCTTTTGGGGCAGTTTGCAAAAAGTAAATAGCATAATTCATGACCGGGCAAAGGCAAGCATGAGCGATTGCCTGACATGAGTGAACTGGAACAATGTCTCCTTTCTGCAAAAGGAGACTGCAAGAGGTTAGTGCACAACCCAGGTAAATTATGTACATAGATAAATATATGCTAGAATTACCTCCAGAATTTCAACATAACCGTTGGTTTTCTATTCAGAGCTTTCCAGTAGTTTGAATTCAAAGGTTCAAACTCTCTTTCAATGTTGGTTCTTCATTTGAGAGGGGGAAGAAAGCACTGCCAAAAGCCACTTAGATATTTCCAAAGTAAAATGCTTCCTGTTTAACTTAATCATAGTAGAATGCAGCAAGTCTCTGGCCATTTCTTCTATCCAGTTTGAGTGTTTGCCAGTCATGCCAAACAGTTGCTGAAAACTGGATTCTGGAAGCTATTGTTTCTGTGTCTGTCTGGTATACTTGTGCATTTCCATTTTTCTGATAAAAGCACCTCTTTTCCTTGTGGGAACCCCAACCCAAATGTTGGAATGTGTGGTTGTTTCTTGTGGACTTCATTAAACTCCAATAAAGGGAGCTTAGCCTATGTGCACGCAGAAATGTAACAACATATATCTTTGTTAAAAGAGGCCCTCACTTATGCTAAGTGAAATAGAGACAGACAAATACTATATGATCTCACTTATACATGGAATATAAAAAAGCTGAGCTCATTGAAATAGAGACTAGAATGGTAGTTGCCATGGGCTGGGGGGTCGGAGAAATGGGAAGATATTGATCTAAGGGTACAAACTTCCAGTTACAAGATGAGTAAATTCTGGGGATCTAAAGCAAAACGTGGTGACTATAGCTAACAATACTGCATTATAAATAAGAAAGTTGCTAGGAGATTTGAAATGTTCTCACACATCATATATATATCCATATATACAGAGGATGTCAAAAAATGTATACACATTTTAAGAACGGAAAATTGTATTAAAATTGTAATACTCAATATATACCAATAACAAAAGATGAATAAAAGTCACGTTTGACTTCTGCAATTACAAGAGGTGCTCAAAGTGGTCACCATCAGCGTCCAGACACTTCTTATTATGGCGAACTATGGCTTGAGCAACATTGACCAAAGTGTCCACTTGTAAACATTTGTTTGGCACCCCCAGTATGTGGTAATTATGTGAGATGATGGAGGTGTTAACTAACTTTGTGGTAATCATTTTGCAATATATATGTGTATCAAATCATCATGTTGTACACCTTAAACTTTACAATGTTATGCCAGTTATATCTCAAAAAGCTGGAGATGAGAGAGAGAGAGAGAGAGAGAGAGAGAGAGAGAGAGAGAGAGAGACCCTCACCACCTGGCAATCCATAATCCAAAATGGCTGACAGTCAGGTACTATGTCTTGCCTGATTGAAAAGCCAAGTCCTCCAACCTTACCGAAGTTGGTGTGAGTAGAGATAAAAATATGAGAGATAAGGTTAGGGGATCAGCAGATGAATGAAGGAAGCCTAATTCCCCACTGGAATTCTCCTGGAAGCAGGGTTATATCAGCTCTTCCTCACCACCCCAGCCTATTGTTTTATGCTGCTACAAAGTAAGGGACAGGCTGTAAGGGGTTAAACTGATACTGTGGGCTAAAGGCAGAATTCCTCAGGCTGTTGCTAGGACTCATAAACCACAAGGGAAAGGTCATAAACTAGCTACAAACTAATGGAATTTCTGGGAATCAAATCCACTGGCTGCCTGCCTGATGGTTTAAAGAAATGTACTGCCAGGGAAATCCCAGCCTGGCAAACAAGGAGCCGTCATTGCTCAGTCCCTCAGGCAACTCTCCTCCTCACCCACCCCTGCCTGGATAACTGCGTGTAGGAAGCAGAAGGTTTAAACTGTACAGGACTCAGTAGAGCTCCTCCCCATTGCATCTGTTAGGTACACCTTTGAGGAAATGAACACGGGTACTCTCCCATCAGGAGACTCAGGGAAAGACTGAGGCAGCCCAACTGACTGATCCAGTGATGCATTCTGCTGCCAGGGATGGGGATACTTGCTTTTTCCGTCCAGCAGGATGTGGTCATTGTTATGGGCCCCTTGACCACTGCACAGTACTTTATCTTTTCCTGCTTTCTAAATGAAAGTACATATTGTTTTTCCTTTCATATTATATACTGTGGCTTGAGAATGGTTGAATTTGCCATTTAGTCATGGATTGCTAAACAGACCATAAGAAGCACATCTGGATTTGATCAAGAGGAATGGGCCATGCCCAGGAATCTTGGAGCTGGATGCAGTAACAGACCTACCTTTGAGTTACCTTCCACTAGGGTTCCACTTTCCATTGCATGGAGGATAATTTCACTTTCTTAATGGAGGGTGTCTTTCTTGATAGCATATGAGTATGTGTATGTGTGTGAAAATACTAAGCAATCAAATGGTTGAAAGCAGTGGACTGTTGAGGCTCTTTGTTTTAGTCTGCCAACATATTTTTTGTGCCTCTTTTCCTGACAGGGATCATGTCCCCATCTCGGTGAAACCCTGGTGGGGTTGTCACTACACAAATCTGCCCCCCAACTAGTCATAAGAGTAAGCCCAAGACCAAGGTAGGCCAACACCATAGTATACCATCTATTAACAGTGATTCATCCAACACATAACCTAAGAGAAAAGACTTTCCCTGAACTGAAAAACTTTCTGTTCCCACCGAGGTTGCTAAGCTGGGGCAGCTGGGGCCCAACCCTCCCCACCACACAACTTCTGGTCAAAGAAAATGAGGCCAGCTCACACCAGAAACAGCAGAGACAAGAGGCAGCAAGAAAGGGAGAGTCCCACTCATGGGGATGCAGCTGTTGTTCAGATTCCATAGCTCCCACGCCCCACCCTTTGCAGCTATGGCTTTTTGCTTAAACTAATATGAGATAGGTTCCTGTTACCTGTGACAATGTCAAAAGAAGTCTCATTAACATACACTTGATGCTACAGATTGGACACAGAACTAAGGACAGCATTCTTAAGCAGAAAATGATTTTACCTTTCACCTGAGCCCAAACTGCACAGGAGCATCTTCTCACCTATAAAACAAAACACAGCAATACATTTAACTCAGTGGCACCTGAGGTCAGTTTAAATAGTACAGTTTAGCCCTCCAAGATTCAGGGTTTTAGCTGTTAGTTTAGACTACAAGATCTTTGCAGTCTCATCTAGCTCTAACATATTACAACTTAGCCCTATGAGCACCAGGTGTTCAAGGGACTGCCTTGGGTAGCAGGCACACAAATGATCCCAGGAATCACTTCTATAGCTTTCTATAGATCTCAGAAAGCACACACTGTGGGTAAACCACAGGAATGGCAATAAGTTTCATTCCTCTTGCCAGCTCTGAGCAACTGGCATTGACTGCCTGCAGGACGATGTTGAAAAAGATTCTGAGGTCACATCCAGGTTCAGCAAGAAGTCATGGTGCATGTGATAGGCAAGGCTATGAGAAGTCCTGGTAAAAATATTTCACCTATCTGGATGACACTTACCTAGCAACCTCAGTTACCCAAAATGTACCCAAGCACCAGGAAGAAAGCAAGAAGAACATGTTATGAAAATTCATCTGTGGTAGAAGAGACCCACAAACTCATTGGAATGAAATACTTTCTCTTCTTCTCTCCCACTATTATTTTATGCATATTTGCCCAGTAAGAATGCTGGGATTACTGTCTATGATAAACTCAGCAAAATATTCCCCAGAGGAAACGGAATAGTAGTGGTTAGAGAAAGATCCCTCCAACTGCAATGGAGATTCTCTTTCAAGTGACAGCCTTGGCCATTCTGGTTTTCATTTTATTCAAAATTAAAAAAGAAATATCTATACTGGAAAACTCTGGGAAAAGCTTAAAATGGGCATAAGGCTTTGAATGTGACTAAATTTTGCCTGATGCTCAGGCATCAAGTCCATCTAATGAAAGATAATATGCAAGACTAACCAGTAAAGGAATGGCAATACATTCCTGTATGTATTTCAAGACATTGGGGAAGAAAAACAACTCCAATAGCAAGGCAGTAACTAAGGAACTGAGTGTACTAAAGGAAAGAAATTGGCAGGGCCGGGTGAAGAAGGGAACTCATTAAAATGAAGTGCCTTGATGAGATTTGTATTTTATAAAACTTATTGTGGGAGCAGTATGAAAAAAGGAGACAGGCAGAAAAACAGACAGGAAAGATGAGTTAGAAAATTCATGTTCGTGTTGCCAGAGGGTAAGGTGGGTGGGGGGTGGGGGGTGGGAGATGAGGGTAAGGGGGATCAAATATATGGTGATGGAAGGAGAACTGACTTTGGTTGATGAACACACAATGGGATTTATAGATGATGTAATACAGAATTGTACACCTGAAATCTATGTAATTTTACTAACAATTGTCACCCCAATAAATTTAATAAAATAAAATTTAAAAAAAAAATTCATGTTCACTGACTCTGGGTGGTGGATACACAATGTGATTTATAGATGATGCAACACAGAATTGCACACCTGAAATCTATGTAACTTTACCAACAATTGTCACCCCAATAAACTTTAATTTAAAAAAAAAAAAAAATCTTTCCCCTAGAACCAGAAGGAAAAAAAAAGAAAAAAATTCATGTTCAGACAAGAGATGTCAAAGGCCAAACAGTGTTAATGAAGAAGGAAAGGAAAGGATGATTTTAAACAGCATTAAGATGATAGAATTGACACAATTTGATGAAATTTGATGATGGGCCGGACAAGAGATAAGAAAAAGGGAGGAGACAAGAATTATTCCTAGGGGCTGGCCCGGTGGCTCAGGCAGTTGGAGCTCTGTGCTCCTAACTCCGAAGGCTGCAGGTTCGATTCCCACATGAGCCAGTGGGCTCTCCACCACAAGGTTGCCGGTTCAACTCCTCGAATCCCGCAAGGCATGGTGGGCAGCGCCCCCTGCAACTAAGATTGAACATGGCACCTTGAGCTGAGCTGCCTCCCAGATGGCTTAGTTGGTTGGAGCGCATCCTCTCAACCACAAGGTTGCCGGTTGGACTCCCACAAGGCATGGCCCCCTGCAACTAGCAACGGCAACTGGACCTGGAGCTGAGCTGCGCCCTCCACGGCTGAGACTGAAGGGACAACAATATGAAGCTGAACGGCACCCTCCACAACTGGGATTGAAGGGACAACCACTTGACTTGGAGAAAGAGTCCTGGAAGTACACACTGTACCCCAATAAAGTCCTGTTCCCCTTCCCCAATTAAAAAAATCTTAAAAAAAAAAAAAGAATTATTCCTAAATTTCTGTCTTAGCAACTGGGAGTATGGTGATGCTATTTATTGGGACAGATACACAGAGGAACAACAAAATGGGGGAATTGGAAAACTCACACTGCCTGATTTCAAGTTTTACTTACAAAGCTACACTAATCAAAACGGTTTGATACTGACATAAAGACAGACATTCAGACCTATGGAACAGAATACAGAGCCCAGAAATAAACCTTTCCATATATGGTTTTCATTTTATTCAAAATTAAAAAAGAAAAAAACCCTTCCATATATGGTCAAATGATTTTTGACAAGGATGCCAAACCCATTCAATGGGAAAAGAAAATCTTTGTAACAAATGGTGATGGGAAAACTGGATATCCACATGCAAAAGAATGAAGTGGGACTCCTACCTAACAACAAATATTAAAATTACATCAAAATGGATCAAACCTAAATATTTGACCTAAAATTCTCAGAAGAAAACAGAGGAAAAGCTTCATGAAATTGGATTTGGCAGTGATTTCTTGGATATGACACCAAATGCACAGGCAACAAAAGAAAAAAATAGACAAATTGGACTTCACCAAAATTAAGAACTTCTGTGCATCAGAGGACACTATCAAAAGAGTAAAAAGCCAGCCTACAGAGTGGAAGAAAAATATTTGCAAATTGTATATCTTATAGGGGATTAATATCTAAACTATATAGAGAACTCCTAAAACTCAACAACAAAGAAATAAATAACAACTTAAAAATGGGCAAAGAACTTGAATAACCCTTTCTCAAAAGATATACAAATTGTCAAAAACACCCACATATGAAAAAATGTTCAACATCACTAATCATTAGGGAAATGCAAACCAAAACCACAATGAGATACCACTTCTCATCCCTTAGAATGACCATTGTCAAAACAGAAAACAGCAAGTGCTGGAGAGAATGTGGAGAAAATCAAAGCCTTGTGCACTATTGGTGGGAATGTAAAATGGTGCAGCTGCTATGGAAAATAGTATGGCAGTTGTTTAAAAAAATTAAAAATGGAATTACCATATGACTAACAATTTCACTTCTGGGTATACCCCCCAAAATTTGAAAGCAGGGACTCAAAGATATATTTGTACACCCATGTTCATAACAGCAGTATTTGCAATAGCCAAAAGATGGAAGTAACCCAAGTATCTGTCTACAGATGAATGGATAAACAAAATGTGGTAGATACATACAATGGAATACTAGTCAGTCTAAAAAAGGAAGGAAATTCTAACATATGCCACAACATGGATAAACCTTGAGGACATTATGCTAAGTGAAATAATCCAATCACAAAAAGATAAATACTGTATGATTCTACTTACATGAGGTACCTAGAGTAGTCAAATTCATAGACAGAAAATAGAAGGGTAACTGCCAGGAGTTGAGGGAGAGACGGGGAATTGTTGTTTAATGACTATAGAGTTTCAGTTTTGTGAGTTGAAGAGAGTTCTGGAGATTGGCTGCATAACAATGTAATGTATTAGTACTACTAAACTGTATGCTTAAAAATTATTAATATGGCAAATTTTATGTTATATGTATTTTACTGCAATTAAAAATAAATGTTAAAAATAAATCACTGCTATAACGTTCTGGAATTAGATGGTGGTAATGGTTGTACAACCTTTTTAAAATTAAATTTTTTATTATTAGTTTCAGGTGTACAAAACAATGTAATAGTTTTGTGTAAAATGACATTTATACCCCTCACAAAGTGATAACCCCCTCCCCCAATCTACTACCCCTCTGACATTGTATATAGCTGTTACAATTCCATTTACTCTATTCCCTATGCTGTACTCCACATCCTGTGACTATATATATATATATATATATATAATTAAATTATAGTCGACGTTCATTATTATTCAGCTTCAGCTTCAGGTGTACACTGCAGTGGTCAGGCACCTACACCGTCCATAAAGTGGTCTCCCTAATAAGACAAGTGTCCATTGGATACCCTACAATATCTTTACATTATTGATTATAGTCCCCAAACTGTCTTTTGTATCCCTGTGGCAATCTTGTGGTTACTGATTGTGCTTTCTAATCCCCCCACCTTCTCCCTCATCCCCACTGCCCTCCCATCTAGCAACCCTGTTTTTCCTCTGTATCTCTGAGACTGTTTCTGATTAGTTTATTTATTCTATTCTTTAGCTTCCACATATAAGTGAGATCATATGGTATTTGTCTTTCTCTGTCTAACTTATTTCACTTAACATAATGTTCTCTAGGTCCATCCATATCGTTGCAAATGGTAAGATTTCATTCTTCTTTATAGCCGAGTAATACTCCATTGTATAAATGTACCACAGTTTCTTAATCTAGTCGTCTACCAATGGGCATTTCGATTGTTTCCATGTCCTGGCTATTGTGAATAGCACTGCAATAAACATAGAGATGCACAAATTTTTCCGAATTAATGCTTTGGATTTCTCTGGATAGATACCTAAGAGTGGAATTGCTGGGTCATAAGGTAGTTCCATTTTTTGAGATACCTCCATACTGATTTCCATAGCGGCTGCACCAATCTGCAATCCCATCAGCAGTGCACAAGGGATCCCTCTTCTCCACATCCTCACCAGCAATTGTTTGTTGATTTAGTGATGATAGCCATTCTGACTGGAGTGAGGTTGTATCTCATTGTGGTTTTTATTTGCATTTCTCTAATGATTAGTAAGGTTGAACATTTTTTCATCTGTCTGTTTGCCATCTGTATGTCCTCTTTAGAAAAATGTCTCTTCATGTCCTCTGCCCATTTTTTAATTGGGTTGATTGTTTTTTTGGTGTTGAGTTGAACGAGTTTTTTTTTATAAATTTTGGATATTAACCCCTTATCAGATGTATCATTGACAAATATCTTCTCCCATTCAATAGGATGCCTTTTTGTTTTATTGATGGTTTCCTTTGCTGTGAAAAACCTTTTCAGTGTGATATAATCCCATATGTTTATTTTCTCTCTTACTTTCCTTGCCTGAGGGGAAATATCAGTAAAAATATTACTAAGGGTAATGTCTGCAAATTTACTTCGTATATTTTCTTCTAGGAGCTTTATGGTTTCAGATCTTACATTGAAGTCTTTAATCCATTTTGAATTTATTCTTGTATATGGTGTAAGGAGGTGCTCCAGCTTTATTTTTTTGCATGTGTCTGTCCAGTTTTCCCAGCACCATTTATTAAATAGACTCTTTACCCCAGTGTAAATTCTTGCTTCCCTTGTCATAGATTAAATGACCATATAGGTATGGATGTATTGCTGGACTCTCTGTTCTGTTCCATTGATCTATGTGTCTTTTTTTATGCCAATACCATGCTGTTTTGATTACTATAGCCTTGTAGTATGATTTGATGTCATGTATCGTGATACCTCCCACTTTGTTCTTATTTCTCAAGACTATCGTGGCTATTCAGGGTCTTTTATGGTTCCATATACATTTTAGGATTATATGCTCTATTTCTGTGAAAAATGTCCTTGGTAGTTTGATAGGAATTGCATTAAATCTATATATTGCCTTAGGCAATATGGACATTTTAACTATATTAATCCTTCCTATCCATGAGCATAGTATGTGTTTCCATTTATTTGTAGCTTCTTTAATTTCTCTTTTCAGTGTCTTATAATTTTCTGAGTACAGGTCTTTTACTTTGGTTAAATTTATTCCTAAGTATTTTATAGTTTTTGAAGCAATTATAAATGGGACTGTTTTCTTAATTTTGCCTTCTGATAGTTTATTATTGGTGTATACAAATACAACTGATTTCTGAATATTAATTTTGTACAACCTTTTGAATATACTAAAAACCATAGAATTGCATACTTGAAATGGGTAAATTATATGGTACATAAATTGTATCTCAGTAAAGCTGTTTAGAAAGCTAAATGAATAAACAAACAAATAAATCACTACTGATTTTAATATGACGGTAACACTAATATATTTGAAACCCACAGGGGGAACTGCAATTCAAATATGCAAGTCCAAATATAAATTTTTTCAAAGCCCCTTCATCCCCTTTAGCAGCTAGAGAACAACACATGTTCTGTTCAGCCATATGAACAGATAACAATGACATCACAGGAAAGTTTCCTATAAACTCGAATTCTTATCCTAACCTCCCACTTTATTCCCTGTTATGGACTGAATGCTTATGTTCCCCCCAAATTCATATGTTGAAGCTCTGACCACCAGTGTAATGGTATTTGGTGGTAGGGCCTTTGGGAAGCGATCAGGGTTAGATGAGGTCATGAGAGTGGGGCTCCCATGATGAGATTAGCATCCACATAAGATGAGGAAGATTGAGCTCACTCACTCTCCACCGTGTGAGGAGACAGCAAGAAGGCAGCTGTCTGCAAGCCAGAAAGAGGGCCCTCATTGGGGAACCAAATTGGCCTGCACCTAAATCCTGGAATTCCTAGTCTCCAGAGCTGTGAGAAATAAATGTCTGTTGTTTAAACCACCCAGACTATGGTATTTTGTAATGGCAGCCCAATCTGACTAATACACTCTTCCAGACCAAAATCTCAATCTGGGATAGCAGCTCTCTGACCAATCTTTAAATTATACTCATTTTGTACTGCCCGTGCTGTGTCCATGACTAGACATGCCAAACCAGGGTTTCCAGGTAATTTTCCAGCAAGAAGGCCTTGTCTAAATCATAAAAACCTTTTGAACAAGTTCAGGGCAGGCAACATATTCTTGGTTTTAACCTTCCAGTCCTTAATTCCTACATTATTGTCACAAAACACTACCAGGCCTCTTTGCTGGAGTTCTTAAAAGAACTTTGCACAAGTTCTTAAAAGTACCTATTGGTTTTATATCAAGCATAATAGCACATTACACTTGTGTCTTATATAGAATTTACTAGTGCCTCAGTTTTAAATATGTGATGACCTTCCACTCTAAATGGCTCAAAGTCATCAGTCAAGAGATGTTTCTATTACTAGTAATTAATTTTTCCAGTTTCAATGACCAACCCTTATGAATTTATACCAACCTTACAGAGTTCTCCTGGGCAACCATCACAGTGGTTCCTCCAGAACATCTTCCATCCCTGACTGCCTGATCCAGCTGTTGCTATTCTGTTTGTCCAGCTCATTATATTTATTTATTATGTGATGAATATTTGGGTCTATGCCTCACGAAAGAGCCACTACTGGAAGAACACAGCTAAGGACAGAGGGGAGGAGAGGAGAACCTATGCAATAGCCAAGGAAGCAGAAATGCAAGCAGAAAATAATGCAAGCAGAAAATAATGCAATGCTGAGCTTAATCTGCCCCTCCCTCCCCTGCTTCCGGGAGAATGAGAGGAGGCAGCAGCCTGGCAGGAGTACGACATGGAAGTGACAGAGAGATCCAGATATTACTCTCCAACTCAGGCTTCAGCAGTGCTGGAGAATGAGAACATTTGTGAAGCTAAAGAGGAAGAATCAAAACCAGGTCAGTCCTAACGCAGTTCCAACCAGGTTCTCCAGGAAGTAGACTATCAATGTCCATAATGGTTTCACCTGCCTGTCCTTTAGAAAGGCAAAGTATTCAATACATTCTTATGGTTATTACATGCAGTGTCCATCTGGAAAACAAATATTCAAACATTCAAATTTCATGTGAAGAAGAAAATAGAGAGTTCATAAGAGCTTTTAAAGAAATATACCTTATTCCATTCACTTGTGATTCGTAATATGATGCAATAATCATTTCCTGTTTTCAAGGGTGCATTATAGTATTTCCCATAATACAGCCTGTCTCCAACAGCTATCTCCATGACTTCATTGGGGACATCTTTGGCCAGTAGTTCTGCAGCCACATATCCATCAGCATCAGAAGTGTTGCTAAAGAATGAGGTAGCCCCTTCAGAATCACAAGAAAACGTGCTTTGGAGGGCCAGGGGAACCACTAACACCTGATACGAACTGGAAGGAAAGAGAAAATGTCTATCAGACTCTCATTTGGGAGATTCATTCATTCATTTACTCATATTTATTGCATGCTCGCTATGAGATAAGCACTTTTCTAAGCACTGGAGATACAACACTGGACAAGAAAAAGTCGTTGCCCACATGGGATTTCGTCTGACAGCTCCAACAGTCAAGCAACCGGTTTTAACCCACAGTTAATGCCAGATGACACTGGGTGAGGAATCTCTTCACGTTCTGGCTGCCAATGGATGCCAAGGACAGCCTCCCTGTCTGGGAGAAGTTGCTGCACTGCCTTGGGCACACATGTCATAAAGTTGATCTAATCAGTGATTTTCACATGGGCAAATAAAGCCCAGCTGTGGAAAGGGTTTAGCAGTCAGTCACATGGAGACTGACTGCCTATAAGAGTTAATATATAATACTAACTCTGCAAAAAGACTCCAGGAAATCACATGGTAACCTAACATAGAACTCATGTGATTTACACTCCCTGCAGTTCATGGACTGATACCAAAGTTCCTATGAAATCAATGAGAAGCAAGGAGTGCAAAGTCACCATGAGTTCATCTAGTCTGGCAGTACCCTGATCCAGCCAGAAAGGCAAAATGTCACATGTACATTGTAAAACTGTTCCTTAAGTGTAGACATAGAAACAGGTTAGCAATCAGGTGTCATTTGTCATGTGTTTTGTTATTTTTTATCCCTCAAATAGAAAAGCTGTCTAAGAATAAAATTTCACTGAGAATGAATTATGCCTTTCTTTTTATTACCACCTACTCAGTGCATATTTCCTGCTACTTGTATAGTAAGTGTTTGAACGTCTGCTTTCTCTATCAGGCTTGATTGCAGGGATTTGAATGATTTACTCTTGTATCTCTGCAAATCCTTACACAGCTCTTTGGCTGTGATTGACTCCCCACTAATGTTTCTTGAGGTAAAATTTCAGTAAAGAGAAAAAACATGTATCATTACCTAATGTGATCAGGGTAATTTCCAAAATTCATTATCATGAGGCCACATAATTCCACTTTACCAGTAAATATACACTTCCTGTTCCACATTCCTGATGCCCCATGTCTTGCTTCCCATGAGTCACTAGGTTAAGAAAAGGTAGCCCTCCCCATAGAGTAGGTGTTCGATTTGGAAAGTCTTGGTTCCAAACATCTTAGGTGTCCTCGGGCTCTGATTTCTACAAACTCTGGGTTCACTTTCACCAGGTCAGTCCTAATGCAGTTAGGGATTTCTTTGAAGGGAATGAAGTAAAGCCTGCAGGGCAATGAGTTGTCACTGCTACCGCCAATAAACATTGACTCAGCCCCCACTGCCTACAAGGGAACACCTGTAACAACAAACTTTCCTGAGGACTTAAGATATCCCTATAAATGATGGCCACAGGTAAGAAAGTAAATGTTGCAGCAGCTCCATCCTGTCCATAAGCACACCTTCAAATCCTTCTCATTTTTCCAAGTAGGTGGTGGTGTTCAAGTTCACGGTTCCCCTGAACTACTTGGCTCTGTACAATTGCCCACTAGAGGCCCCATTCCCATGACAGAAAACGGTCTCCCCATTTAGCATGATCACAATCACCTGAGTTGCTTGATAATCATACAAAGTTCTAGTCCTTATCCCCAGACATACTGAATTCAATTTTCCAGGAGCTGAGTCTGAGAATTTAGCTTGCTGATAAAGCAGCCCAGGTGATTCCTCTAGTCTGGCAAGGGTGGGAGACACCGCCATTGAGAGGCCCAAGAATCGGCTACATTATCCACCCAAGATCCACAAGCTAAGGAAGAAAGTCTTGGTCCCAGAGCCCCGGCTCCACCATGGGCCCCAAACCACTGCCGCACAACAATGCACAAAGCAGGCTCAAGTCTGTTAACACTGGCAAAGCTGCTACCCCCAGCTCAAACCAGGTCTAGTTGTCAGGCCGAGGAAATTGCCCCACTTGCCTGCTGGTAATTGGCCCTGATGACGTGAGGGAAGCAGTTGTGGCTGTTTGGAACATGACTGTTCTGGAAGGACTCCTCACCTCTTTCCCACCACCCCCCTCCCTGAATGACTCACAGATCTCCACTTCCTGTTTTGGAGGCACTGACCTGCACAAGCCACAAGAGTAGACTGTCATTTGCCTCTTCTTTTTGCCTTACGTATAATAATTGTTTGACCCAAATATCACATTTGCTCTTGCAAATTCTTTCAGGCAGTGATATCACAACTTATGTTCTCTTTTAGCAACAGAATTATAATGTCTTCCAGTCACTTGTCAGGCATCAAGAAACAGAACAATTTAGGCAATACCCAGTCCTTGTAAGACCTTTGAGCATTTTACTGAACTTAAACTAATGGAAAGAGAGAAAAAGCCTAAGTTTCATTATAAATAGACACACAGGTAATATCTTTAGATGTTCTTTTTTATAATACCTCACATTTATTTTTACCTTGATTGTACTGGAGGGTCATTAGACTGATAGGTCAAGAGAGACGCAAGGCAATGTAGGTTGTGTCAAGGATGGCAAAGTAGTGTTATCTCCTTGACTTATTCCTGTGAGCAAGTTGCTCATCTCTCCAGGACAACCTCTATCTTCCTCTCTAAAAAGGAATGATTCTGCTTTCCTAATTCTACCACGACATTTGTCAATAAAATGCTTAACTGAACACAATGTAGTCCTCCAACTGAGGTAAATTAATTCTATCCTACTATCATTTGGAGTCCCAGAAGCAGTCATTAACTACACAATGTCTGCCCAGAACTCAATACATGAATGAATTAAAAGAATTATTCAAATGACCCTTTCAGAAGCCACTATACATACCTGAAGATCCACCTTAAATCAAGAAAAATATATTCTGTCTGGTAAATGGCATGATGCTGCTGATGCACTGTCACTAACAGATATGTGAGTGTAAAGGATAACGCCTGACATGTCACAGACACCCAGCCAATGCTTGTCCAATGACTAAAGGAACAGATTTTATTTCTTGAGCTAAGCTACTTGTCTCTGGTCCTTTAAAAGTCTATTTGTTGGGAAGGGTGCTGGTTGGAATTAAAGGCCCAGTCTTTAATTTAAAGTGGCCAAAAGAATTTAAAGTGGCCAAAGAACGAAAAAAAAGAGGCCCTGACTGCATTGCCCCAACTGTTCAAGTGCAGCCACCCAAAGTTTCCAAAAACATTTCATGAGGTTTACTGGGCAACCCTGGAAAAGGGGCCACTACTGACCTGATCGGTCCATTTTTCTCCTTGGCTTTCCTCAGTTTTAGACGTGGTAGAGGCCCTCCATGTACTGAGAGAAAGTCTACTTCCGGAAGGGGAGGCTCTGAAAACATGTTGAAAAATAGGGCATGATCAGAATAAGTAAGAGCATGAAGAAAGTGGTCCTAGCGGGGCCATCAAGAGGAAAATTTTAATGTAAGAAGTGAGGAGTATGTTCTGATGCATGCTACAACATGGATGAATCTTGAAAACACTATGCAAAGTGAAATAAGCCAGACACACACAAAAAAAACAAATATTGTATGATTCCACTTGTACGAAATATCTAGGATAGGCAGATTCATAGACACAGGAAGCAGATTACAGGTTGCCAAGGATTGAGGCGATGGGTAGGGAATGGGAGTTATTGCTTAACAGAAATAAAGTTTCTGTTTGGGGTGAGAAAAATGTTTTAGACATATTGGTGATGGTTTACACATTGTGAATGTACTTCATGTCAATAAACTGTGGAAAACAGTTAACATGGTACATTTTATGTTATATATGTTTTACTATAAAAAATTTTTTTTAGAGAGAAGTAATGCCCCGGCACTGACAGAGGGTGGATGCTGTGGGCATTAATATTTACTTGGTGGATAAGTCCCTATTTGGTGGGGAAGACCAGCACATTAGACTTCTAGATCCTTTATTTTACTCTCCCAGCAACCAGATTTCCCAAGCAGATTTTCCACTGGGCGAAGAGTATACTAATTGTCTGACACTGGTGGTCCACCATCTAACCGGAAGTTACATTTATGTACCAGTTGTCATTCTGCCTTGCGAGAAACACAGCTTAGATGTATTGGGCACTAACCAAATATACTAAATGTGTCTTCTATATGCCTCATCTCATTTAATCTTCTCAACAATGCTATCAAGTAGATGAGATTTACAGGCGGGAAAGAGGAAGAGAGAACGGGAAGGAATAAAATACGACTCCTCTCCTACCTTCCCCCCCACCCCCCGCCAGCCCTGAACCCTGCCACAGTAAAATCAAGGACTAGGAAGCCAAAATAGATACTCAAGACTCTATTTATCCAATTAGAAAATAGCTTTAGGGTATAAATTCTCAATCCAAATTATAATAAATAAAAACTTAGACCTTCCTCAATAGTTTTTAAAGCTCTATTGAACGTTATTCATACACTGTCATTCAACACATTTATCACCCACCTCTATGCACCAGGCACCATATAAGGCTGGGAAGCCATAGAAATAATAGTTTCTATTTTCCCAGAGCTCAGAGTCTAATAGTGGAGATAATATTGTAAACACATGGTGCTTAGAGCTATGAGAAATTTATACAAAGTTGTGGGAATGCCAAGGAAGAACAGCTGGATCAAAGGGCAAGAGGGTGAGCCTATCAAAGACAGGAACAGATAAATGCAGGGGCAAGAGGAATAAGAGGGAGCCAGCACAGACAGAACTACAAGTAATTCAGTATGGTTGAAATGTGGAGTCCCAGCAGGGTAGAGGCAGGCACTCAAGTGAGAGGTGTGGGTAGAGGTCAGATGTGAAGTCCTGGACATAAGGAAAAGTCATTTAAAGACTCTTAGCAGATGTGTCTTTTAGAAATACAGTTTAGACAGCTCATTGGAGGATGAATTAGAAAAGAGCAGAAGCACAGGTCATCCAAAACAAACTCATAGACACAAACAGTTTAGTGGTTATCAGAAGGGAAAGGTGGAGGGGAGAGGTAGAAGAGGGTAAATGGGGTCAAATATATGGTGATGGAAGGAGATTTGACTTTGGGTGGTGAACACACAATGCAATGTATAGATGGTGTATTATAGAATTGTACACTTGAAACCTATATAATTTTATTACTAATGTCACCCCAAAAATTTTAATTTAAATTAAAAAAAAAAAATCTAGGTACAAAGTGCCTGAGATCTGAAGCAAGCGATGGCACTGAGAATGGAGATGGAAGAGCCACTCAGAGTAGAGACGGAACAAAATGTGGTGGAAGATGAGGAAGGAGAAGGAATCTGGGCTTGGGTTTTGGCAACTACGCGTATGTCAGTGGTGACATCCTTCATCAAGGTCTGGGGAACAGTTCAGAAGCAGCTCCCTTCTAGACCTGTGAAGTTTGAAGTGCTTGTGGAAATGTCCAGCAGGCAGTCAGAAATACAGGTCCAGAGATGGGAAGCAAACGGTGCTGGTGATACGGAGTCAGTCATCAGCAGGACAGGCCATGGTGACTCCGGGACAGTGTAAGTGCATCTGAGAAAAGACAAGCAGACCACCAGGAAATCCAGGCCCTAAGACCAGGTGGAAGAGTGAGCGTCCCCTATAGCTTTTGTTAAACGGTGATATATCTAGAATTTCTTCCAAAGTCACACAGATATGGTCGCATAGATTACCCATTAAACCTGTGGGACTGCCAGGGACCCTAGCAGATGACCTGGAACAGCCCCTGCTGACAGTCAAGGCCTCACACAGAGGGGTAGAAGGTCTACACTGCTTCCATGAGGTGCCCAGAAACAGATTCCATAACTGACACGCCTGAGGAGGACCGCAGCTGGTTCTTGCAGTAGGGATGGGGAGAGGAGAATGTATGAAAGTCCCCTACCTGTGCTCCAGCGGAATGTGCCTCTCCCAAATAGAAAACTTCTGCCCTCAGGCTGTCACTGAAATGCCCTTTCATTTGTGGTGTTTTGTCATCACAGTAAAATAAGTGGTTTTATCATATGGTTCCTGTTTTCAGCCTAGAGAGAGACTAACTGCTCACTCTTTTCTATATGAGAACCTTCTCAGGCTCTTTTATTCTCCATTTTTTCTTCTCTAAGACTAATAATTCTAGTTCCTCTAATCTCTTGGCTAAGCTTTCAAAACCACTCAGTTTCTCACCACCCTCAGTAAGAGCAGAACAACGTGTTCTCAGCTCGGAAAGGCGGGCCCACATAATGAACAGGAAGGCCACCCCCTGCTTGTTCCATGCCACACTGCCCTGTCTCTTGTATGTAGTTCTAAATGCAGCAGTACCATCCAGTTGATTCGATCAACATGTGACTTCTAGACTATCTTCTGCTCTTTCTGCTTAAGGCCTTCCCCACTTTATATTATAGACAGTCTACTTTTCTTCTCTAATGAAAAGGCCTAAACTTCATCAGGCTGGTTCGTAGCCACATTTCAAGGTTAAAGAACGCTAACTTCTAGTCATATTTTCCAAGGCACTGTTTCCTGTCCCCCAAACTGCTGTCCTTGGCAGATCTGCTCTCCTTTCCATTAGCCTCATGGCTGGTTTAAACCAAATCAGACCCAAGGCAAGAAATGGGTCATGTCTGGGCTGGAGGATGTAGTTCTTTTACCCTGGGTATGTGAGATGGGGGAAGACCCAGAAGGGAGAACCTCATTACTGTTCCTAGGTGTTGACAATATCCTTCATTACTAGAAGCAAATGACAAAGGAAAATATGGGGTTTGCATGATGAGAAAATTTTGAAGAGTATGGAGAAAAGCGATGAAGAAGAACCTGTCTTGCAAAATTGTATATTATAAAATTACAACAATTGAAATAGTAAGGTACAAGCATAGGACAGGGAAAGGTACAATAGAAGCTAGGACAGTCTAGAAAGAGAGCTAAATAAATCAATACAAATATAGTGTGGGATGTGAACAGTCTTTCCAAAGGTGACAGGAAATTGGCTCATCATTTGGGGGGAAAAAATAGTAGCATGTAGGGGCCGGCCCGGTGGTTCAGGTGGTTAGAGCTCCGTGCTCCTAACTCCGAAGGCTGCCGGTTCGATTCCCACATGGGCCAGTGGGCTCTCAACCACAAGGTTGCCAGTTCAATTCCTCAAGTCCCGCGAGGGATGGTGGGCTCTGCCCCCTGCAACTAAGATCGAACACGGCACCTTGAGCTGAGCTGCCACTGAGCTCCCGGATGGCTCAGTTGGAGTGCGTCCTCTCAACCACAAGGTTGCTGGCTGTGCCCCCTGCAACTAGCAACGGCAACTGGACCTGGAGCTGAGCTACGCCCTCCACAACTAAGATTGAAAGGACAACAACTTGACTTGGAAAAAAGAAGTCCTGGAAGTACACACTGTTCCCCAATAAAGTCCTGTTCCCTTCCCCAATAAAATCTTTAAAAAAAAAAAATAGTAGCATGTAAATTTAGCCTTATACCATATATCCAAACAAATTCCAAATGGATCTAAGTTTAAATATGAAAAGCAAAACTATTAAGAAGCATTAGAACGTTTCAGAGAATAAGAATTAATCTGATTTCGGGGTGGGGAAGGCTTTTCTTGCCATGACCAGAGGCAGAAGCTATATAACAATAGATTGATTACATGAAAATTTAAAATGTCTAAATGTCAAAAAGAATATTGTAAAGAAAGTTAAAGAGTAAATAACCTGGGGGGGTTGTGATAAGCATAACAAAAACTTAATATCATTAATGTAGGCAAGCTATGAAAATCAAGAAGATAAAGGAGGTAATGTAAGTGCAAATGTGTTACAATTCATTAAAACCCACAAAAATGGACAAAAAGAAAAATAGAAGGAAATTTTACTTGCACCAAAACTAAACAAAGGTCCCAACTTTATTCTGTAAACTTCAAGTAAATGTAGGAAATTAACACATACCCTATTTCCCCGAAAATAAGACCTACCTGGACAATCAGCACTAATGCATCTTTTGGAGCAAAAATTAATACAAGACTCAGTATTATATTGTATTATATTATATTATGTTATATTATATTACATCATAAAGACCGGGTCTTATAGTAAAATAAGACTGGGTTTTATATTAATTTTTGCTCCAAAAGACACGAGCTGATTGTCCAGGTAGGTCTTATTTTCGGGGAAACAGGGTATAAATAAAGACATATAAATAAAGACACTGTAATGGTTCTTTTCTAATCCTTGGCACTGCCCCAGATAGATCATGCCACTCACTCACTGCATGATAAATTGAAATTGGTGGCCATGGAAACACTGGTAGCTTACACCACAAGTCATTAGCTCTCGTGAGGCTAGCTACATCTCCCCTATCAATAAAGTTATGAGACTTGGCCTCCAAGGAAAAAGGGACAATCTGCTTTTCATCTTCCTATCCCTTCAGCACTTAGCACAGGTCTTTGTATATAATCAATCAATCAATATTTGCTGAATTAAATTGTTAAGTCGCAGCATGGCCCTCCACCATTACCACGACAAATGGAAACCCTGCTTCTGCATTCCTGTTCCCATCAGTAAGATTACTGTAAGTAAACTTACTGTAAACTTACAGTAAACTTATAGTAAACATACTGTAAGTCACACAAAAGGGAAATTCCATTCGTTCACTTTTCTTCTGGAAAATCAACTGCTACATTTTCTAGGCCCAAATCCGGTGCCTATTTCTAGGAAAATTCAAAAGTTCAGAGATTTTTCTGAATCAAAGTCGTATCTTAAACAACCAGGTGTACCTCTTCACATCCACATATATTCTTCTGATAGCACGAAATGTTCCTACTCCTGTTTTGTAAAAGCTAGTGTTAACACAAGAAAATAACACATGCAGCCCGTTTTCCTGCATGGTGTATCATCTTGTTTCAGTGGGGCCTAAACTAGGTTGGATGCTTTCAGTGAAAGGAGCTGGGAGACACCCATCCCCACAGAGCCATTTACCTAGAGAGTTGGGGTTCAACTGGAAGCTAGAAAGTACCTGGGAGATTTCTGGAGATGAGAGAAATACTTGGCCCATGGAGGTATGGAAGGGCATGTGTACGTCCTCTCTGGCCTGACCTAACATTCGGTCTCCCGATATCAAAAAAATCTGTGTCCACAAAAGACTTTGAGAGAGTCTGGACAAAGAGGGAAACAGTTGGGATGAATGTTAGTCCCTCTCCTGACCTCTGGTGCAGCTTCTGAGCCCGGAAGCCAGGGGGACCAGCAGGAATAAGTGTGGTACCCTGGAACCAGCCTGAGGACACAGGAGAGCTGCCCTTGGATGGTTTGTGGGTATGCCAACCATGGAAGAGAAGCTCACGGCAGAAGAACTCAAGAGACTTAGTCCTACATGGTCCTTCCTGAGGACATCCAGTAATAAGAGAGAAAGGGTCGGAGATGGAGACTGTGGTCCCTCGTCTTATAGGGAGAAACAAGAGCTATCCTGACTGCACCTCTGTCTTCAAGGGATAGTCTGAGAATGCTTGGGACACACCTGTGTTTTCAGTTGCTTTCCTGAACATCTGAAAAAGTACATTCTCTTTTTTCTTATTATGAATGCAGGTAGAGATGGGAAATTTCCTATATAAGTTACGAGCCTTGGTACTAAAGGTAGATGTGGGAAGGAATGATTTCCTTTACCTCTTTTCTTCCATTTTCTCCTCCAGCCTTCCTGGTTCCGTACTAAACATGCAACCTCATATGATCACCATGTTGTTTAGTACAAGTGGTTTATCTTTACATTTATGTATGCGTTTGCTTTCTCTCTTTCTCTCTCTCCCCATTTTTCCCTCTCTGGTTTTTTTCTCTCTCCCTATGAGAAGAAAATTTTGCCTACAAGTGTTTTCAACCTGGACTGAAAATAGCATAATCAACACAGGAAATTCTGATTCTTTGGGCCTACATCAAGGATGAAAGTTTGATCTTCACCCCAACCTGAAGGGAGAATAAATGGTGAGGCTTTTCTGAAGAACTCGGATCAGTGAGCTCCCTGCGGAAGCATGTCAGCCATGAGTCAGAAACACAGTGACAGCATTTCCAGCTCACCTACCCCTCTTACCAGCACCATCTTCCGTTTTCACTGCAACACTTGCCTCTGTCCTTCAACATTCCTAGAACTTTCGCTCTCCTCTGAGGTCAGCAATATACTTAAAGTGCTTGATTTCATCCTGTTCCTATCAGTAAGGTTTAGTTTAATGTAAGACACTCATAGGGGAAATTCATTCACTTTTCTTCTGAGAAGTCAGTTGCTGCATTTTTCCAGGACCAAATTCCTTGCCTAGCATTTCTGGTAAAATGCAAAAGTTCATGATTTTACTAAAACAAAGCTACATCTTAGGTAACCAGACGTACCTCCTCAGAACATATAAGGCTCTCTTTTTCCCCCTTTTATAAAAGGGACGGTTTTTTAGTGGTTTTTTGGTTTGTTTTTTACCCTTTCATAAGATCTTAACTTGAATTTTTCACCCTTTTTTAAAAAAATTGCAAATTCTTTAAAGAAGGATAGAGTTAGAAAATATGCAGTCATGATCTCAATGAACTTAAACAGCTCAACAGTGTCCCCTGGTGGCACAGACAAAGAATGCTTGAGCTACCGGGGCTATATTTTAGCCTACAAAACAAAGTAGAAATAAGTGTTTCTTCAAGATGAAACTCCCTTCCCCCAATTCAAAAGTATGAAATGCTCATTTGAATCAGCAATGCAAACCATCTAAACATGACAAGGACCAAAGAGTAGGAGACTGAATAACTATTCATTTTAATATTAACACGTTGTGTACGGATCACGAGAATCTTCGTTTTTTTCTGAGCCATGCGTTAAGGACGGATAACGAGAATTCTCGTTTTTACTGTTGACTCTTTTTACTTTGCATATTTTATTGAATTATTTGTGTTTCGTTAATATCTAACGGGCAAATGTCGTTAATGAATAAAGTCTGCATCATATGTACACTTTTTAGAATTCATATTATTTTTTTCTAAAAAAATAGTGATTTTGAATCGGATACATTTTTTCACCCATGAGTCATTTCACGTGTTACATTCACAACAGTGGATGTACGAATAAACAGAGTTTTCCAGAACTGTAGTGATTTGCTTATAACATTTGGAACCTTAGTATCCCTTAGGCGATTTTGAATTATGTTATTTTTGGAAAAACACCGAATTATTTTATTTAACTCTTCGGTGATACCTCATGAAATACATATTGTAACCTCGTCAATGCAAAGTTATAGGAAGTTGAAAGGAATTATTTTCATATTATTGGCCATAGTTACGCAACAATGCTACCATGCATTGCTGTGTTCAACATATCATGCATTGCTATGCAACAATGCTACCATTCGCGTTAGAATGGATTTTTTTCAAAGCCGCATTGTTCTCCATTGCACGATTCGAAATTTCAAAAGACTGGGCAGAGAGCAGTGAGAGGCCAAGACGGAGGTGAGACGAGTGGCGATAGGGAACCAGCTGTGAAAGTGCCTACGCAGCGGGCCCCCAAGGAAGACAATCCCGCCAGGCTCTCGGGAGATTTGGCCACACATCATCTGGAGCCCATAGTGGGAAGAGGAAAGAAAAAATATCACACACGGGTGTGTAAAGTGTGTGCATCAAAAAAAGTGAGAAGTGAAACTCGGTACATATACAATTTTTGCCATGTCCCACTGCACAAAGGAAGCTGCTTTCTGCAGTATCACACCAGGAGGGATTATTAACATCATAGGTGAGTAAATCCTAAAAAATTCCATAGAAAAATAATAAATGACATAGAAGCATTCACACTTTAAAGAGAAGAGTGCATTTTAAAGCAGTTTCTTCTAAAAACCTGCCGGAACAGAGGGGTATGAGGGATTTAAACCCCGCCGTACGCAACGTGTTAATAAGTCACAAAGAACGGAATGCCCAAATTGAACATTGCTTCTCTTTCCAGCCCAAAACATGGTAAATTCTTTTTGGTGTAAAGCCTTTCTTAACTAACCAGGCATCTCCTCAAGACCAATACCACCAGTGGCCATTTTGGGATTGGCCCTTGTATTCATTCATTACAAAAATATTTCTTTGTTGTGCTATGTGCTAGCACTGCCCTTAAGTGCTGGGTATTCAATGTAGAACACACAGACAAAATTTTCTGGCTTTAAAGAGCTCCTATTTCAGTTGGGGAGAAAGAAAATAAACAAGTAAATTTAAAATTACAATTTTTGAAAACACAGTTTCTGTGAACCAATTGAAGCAAGGTAAGTGGACAGAGTGATGGGGGAGGGGGTGGAGACGGGGAGGTTCTTTATGAAAGGATGAGCAGGGAGAGCCTCTCTAAGGTGATGGCATTTTAGCAGAGACCTGAGGGACTACAGAGTAAGGAAGCCATGTGGAGAGATTGTCCAGGAAGAATAAGCAGATTTGGATTCTATTCTAAACTAACAGAAACTCATTGGACAGCTTTGAGCTGGGGAACGACATGTACTCATATGCATTTTTAAAAAATGTCTTCAGCTACGGTGAAGTTTAAGACTTGGAGCGGGCGGGGCTTGATAGGCAATTGTGAAAGCAGAGACCAGTTAGAAATCTACTGCAGGAAGCCAAGCAAGAGCTTGGATTAGGATGCTAATGGCAAAGGTGAAAGTGGGGAGAAGTGGTAGGATTCAGCATATATTTTGGAAATAAGCCAAGGGGGCTTGTTGATGGATTAGGAATTGGTGGGAGGGGCAGAACCAATCATGACTCTTTTGGTCTGAGCAACTGGTGAGTAAGAGTGCCAATAACTGAGACAGAGAAACCTGGGTGGAAAATTGATCCAGGGGTGAGGGAAGAGGTGAGAAATCAAAAGTTCTGTTGGATATGGCTACCAGATGTTCAACAGGATATGTTTAGGAGAGGGGTGGAGGTACAAGAGTGGAACTCAGAGGAGACATAGGGACTAGGATACATATTTAAGAATCCTTAGCATATAGGTAATATTATAGCCACGAGACTGGTAGAGATCACTTCGGCAGAAAGGGTAGATAATGAAGAGAAAGGAAGGGAAGAGGCTGGGGGAATGTGGAGCAGTAGGTGGGCAGGGTGGGGGATGCACCAATAAAAGTCGATGGAACCAGTGAAGAAGACTGAGAAGGAGCAGCCAACAAGGCAGGATGAACCAAAGCCAAGAGGAAAAGTGTTCTAAGAAGGCGGGAATATCAAATGCTGTAGAGAAAACCAGATTAAGAACAAAACTGGCCAGTGGATTTTACAAAATGGGGACCCTTTTAGTAAATCAGTGGAGGCCGATGCTTCCAGATTGGAGCCATGTAAAGGGAGGACAGGAGGTCAGGATGTGCAGCCTGTACCACCGACACTTCTTTCATGGAGTTTTACAGTAAAGCGGGTCTGAGAGAAGACAAAGTAGCTGGAGAGAATACGGAAGCAAAGCAAGTGGTTTATTTTTTCTTTGTTTTTGTTGAAAAAAGAGATATTACCACAGGCTTGTGCAGTGTTGGGACTAATTGTACATTGGGGGCGGGGAGAGGAAGGGCGGGGCAGAGTGATGATTAGGCCAGAAGGGACAGGGTCCAATCACCAGTTTCAGGGTGGGCGGAAGCCTTAAGAGTGGGACAAGAGAGAAGACGATATATATGGTTCTGCATGCAGGTGGCAATGGGAGGTTTGGGACTGGCAAGCCCTCACCTGATTACTTCTGATTTCTCAGTGAAATAAGAAACAAGATCATGTTCTGAGCGTTAGCGCCGAGTGTGTGTAGAGAGGGGTATCACAGGTTTGAGGAGAGACAAGAAAATGAATTCGTGATGGACTACAGTGGGACTGCCAATCATTTTTCCCTGAGAGAAACCTATTCTTAAGCCACTTGCAACAGAATGACAACTAAATATGTTGCTGAGAAAAAAACAGTAATAGGAAAAATTCCTTTTAAGTATGAAATATTTCAAATCTCCAGACGGAATTTAACCAACAATCATGTACACACTACCCAGATTTAATCAGTGTTAACATTTTGTTTCGGATATCTTTGTTAAGAAATAAAACATTACAAAAAAAAAGAAGAAGATGAAGAAATAAAACATTACAGTCACAGTTGCAGGCCCCTTAGCACCCCTCTCCAATTCCATGTCCTTCTTTCTCTCTCTCTTACAGTTCATTATATAGTGATAAAAAGGAGTAGTGTTCCTCTTTATCCAGGCCTAACTACAGCTCCATGGTGACTCTGTTCATCCAAATGCTGTTATTCAAGATTTACCTGTTATCTGGGTTGTCAGGGAGATGACCACGGGAAGTACAGAAGACAAAGCCTGGACACTGACACTGTAGTTGGTACCCGGACGCAGGTCCAAGCACATCTCAGGAGCCTGGCTGCTGGTAGTGATGTTAAAGATCATTTCCTGGGCAAATTCCTTTTGATACCATCTCAGGCCCCGAATGTGCAACTAAAACACAGAAAAGTTCACCAAGTGAATCACTAGCATGAAAGGTTCTGAGTGCCTAAATCCTTCCCTTTCTCATGACCTCTCTTGCTCTCTACTCCAAAGTCCCTTGAAAAAGTGAAATACAACAGTAAGCAAATATTAGAGGTGTGTTAAGTGGGTGCAAAAATAATTGCGGTTTAAAAGGTTAAAAATAATTGCAAAAACCGCGATTACTTTTGCACCAACCTAATAATACCATAGTATTGTAGTTAGAATAGTATCAGTATAACAAATATACTTTAAATCAGAACGCAAAAAAATCTAAGGGCCCAACTTTCTCTTTCTGGCATCTTTCCTTGTTCTCATGCATACAATAGACACATAACTCTTCCTACTTAATTCCTTCTAATAACAGCTCATCTCACTGGTCCAGGACACTGGTGTGGAGAGACACACACATACAAAAGCCATTGGATTCCTCCATGGGTCCTGCCTGAACATCAACTCTGTACCAGGTTATGTGCACAAAAAAACCTCTCCTGGCTGTCTCACCAATCCCCAAGGTCTCTGTCTTCAAATATGCAGCGAAAGTGCCCATTTTCTTGTCTCTGATTGCAACTGTCACTATGAGTCTTCTATTTCTCATGGCAGCTATATAAGTACATGTTTAGGTTTGTTCATAGTTTTTAAACCTCCCACAAAAGACAAACACTCATAAACAGAGTAACTTTCAGTAACTTACTAAATACATCTCCTCTACACCAGCGGTCTTCATGCTTCTCCATCTTAAGCAGGTTTCATTAAATATTGAAATGTTACCAATAATCTGTTCTACTGTCGGAGAAAAAGAATGAGAAATCATTTGACACCCTATACAAAAATGCTACCTTTCAATTAACACATTTTCCAAGGATAAACATTTACATAGGAAGATGCAGCAGTATTTTTATTAGAAATCAGTGGCAGCAGTCCCACAAACACCACTTTTACGTCTATGTACTTAGTTTTGTTAAAAGATTTAAGATCACAAGATCCCCAGTCAGAGGGTCCCTCTTAAAAATTATTAAAATTTATTCACTGCAAACTCCCTTGGTTTACTGTTAAAACTGCAGCTCATTGTCCTGGCCTTGGGTAACCTCATTTATACAAATCAGGATCAGTTTTCAGTTCTGAGCTGAGAGCAACATTTCAGCACAGAATTGAGCATTGCTCCTTGAGGAACTGAAAAAGCCTATCTCAAGCAGTCTAGCTTTTCATGATGGAAAGTGGGGAGGGGGCCCTCTTGGTTTGGGCTTCCTTATTTCTTGTGATCAAAGCACTCGTTGGCCTCTGCTCAATTTCATGGTAATCAGTCCAAAAGTTAGTTCAGATCTCCTACAGCAGAATATAGAGGCACTGCCCCAAGCTTTTTAACAATAAAAACTACTTATTCAAAACTCTGCTGTCAGAGGTCATTGTCTTCAATAACCATCCGTCCCTAAACTAGAAATAATAGAACAGACTTGCTGATGAGTTTCATAGGAACACTGTGGTGATTAGTAAGTGATAGAGACAACTCCCAAAACACCTGAAGAAAAGAAAGTCTCCTAGGAGCCAAGCCTTTATTGTGTAAGGCCCTGACCTGACAGGTTCCTATGATGAAGTCCAGTTGGTGGATGTGAGTGCTCTTTATGGATTGGGAAGCTTTGCCCATAGAAAACCAGTTCCACAGGTCACACTCCATACTCCAAATGTCGTAAGACAGAGTAGGTCAGAAAGTATAGATGGTTCAGGATAATATGTATTTTCACTACTGGTTACAGAAGATGGTTTGGGAGATAAGTAGTAGTGGTCCAAGGCACCCCACCCTGATGAAACCTACAGAAATCAAATAACTTCAATATTATTTAAACAGCTCCAGACTATACAAAAGGTGAAAAGTTTCCTAGTTCATTCAATACGACAACATAATCCACATGCCCAAATGACACAAGGATGGCAAAACCCATCACTAAACACACTACGCTAAACTCATTGATCAAGATAAATACAAAAATACAAAATAAAACATTAGCAAATAGAAGTACATTAAACAGCAGTACATTAAAAGAATAACACACTATGACCAAGGGAGATTTAATCCAGGAACACCGAGGTGATCGTTATTGGAAAAGCTATTAATAGATTAAAAGAGAAAAACCATATTGTTACTTTTATTATCATAGTGATTAATACATTAATTATATATTCCTGACTAAAAATCTTAGCAAACTAGGATTTAACTTGACAGAAACTCCTTAGTTTAAAAGAGTAGTTATTAGAAACCACCATCCTTATAAAACATACCCCATAAAACAATGAAGCAATTTCTTGTAAAGCTAAGAACAATATAAGAATGCATGGTCTCATAGCTATTATTTAGCATTAGTCAGAAAATTCTAGACAATGCCAAAAGAAGCAAGAAAAAAATGAGCTATAAATACCAGTAAGAAAGGGAACAAATGATGCAACTGCCAGTAAACCTAAGGGAATCAACAGAAAAACAAATATGAAACTGCTTGAAACTAGAAAAACAAGTACAAATAATAGAAGTCTGGCAAAGCGCACCTCAACCCAAGGACACAGAAAAACTAATAATGTTCTATATATCTGCAAGAACAACTATCGTAGGCCCCCCAAAGATGTCCACATCCTAGATCCCAGAATCTATGACCATGAGACCTTACAGGGCAGAAGGACTTTCAAATGTGATTTAATAGGAAGATTATTCCGGGTTATCCAGATGGGCCCAATGTGATGGCAAGAGTTCTTATTAGAGGGAGATAAGAAGGTCAGGGTTAGAGAGAGAGTTAAGGATGAAAGCAGATGTTAAGCTGATGAGCTTCAAGGATGGGGGATGGGACCATGAGCCAAGAAATTTAGTCAGGCTCTAGAAACCGGAAAGGACAAAGAAACAGGTTCTGCCCTTGAGACCCCAGAATAAATACACCTTGCTGACACCTTGATTTTAACCCAGTGAAACTGATTTGGACTTCTGACCTCTAGTAAATTTGTGTTGTTTTAAGCCATTAATTTGCAGTAATTTGTCATTCCAGAAATTGGAAACTAAAACAATAAATGAAAGCCAACAGAAAAATTAAAAGATTCCTATTCACAAGAAAAGATACCACGAACAAACTTCAAATACCTAGAAATAAATGTAACTAGAAATGTCCAAGACTTACATGAAGATTTAAAAACATTTTTTTTCCTAAAGGACACAAAAGAAAACAATAAAGAGAGAAATGCCACATCCTTGAATGGTAAGACTAAAAAGTGAAAAAGATGTCAATTCTCCACCAATTAATCTATAAATGGAATATACTTCCAGTGGCGATTCCAATGGATCTTCTTGGAACATGGCAAATTTACACATTCATTCAATGAATATTTAGAAACTTCTTACCGTGTGTCAGGCATGTTTTAGGGCTGAGGATAAAGTGGTGGGCAAACAAAGTCCCTACACCTAATGAAATTCATTCTAATGAGAAAGGCAGAAAGTAAACAAAAACAAATAAATAAAAATATAATCTTGTGTACTGGTAAAGACTATGAAAAAAATCATCGTGCGAGGATCGAAAGGATGGTCAAGGAAGCCCTCTGTGGAGGTGACAGGTGAGCAGGGACCAGAAGGATGTGAGTGAGCCACAAAGAGTGGAAGAAGAGGGGTCAGACATAGAACTCCAAGGTCAATGTCCCAGATGCAGGAATCAGCTTGGCACCCTCAATCAACAGAAAGCAATTACTGCTAAATTCCTTTGGGAAAATTAATGAGAATGGCAAAGGAAAAAAAATGAAATAAAAATATTGAAAGAGGACATAACCAGGTACCAATACCTATTATAAAGCTGTGTTTCTCAACCTTTTTTCATTATAGCCCCACAAGGATTTTTTTTATTAGTTTCATGTGTACAAAACACTGTAATAGTTAGACATTTATCATTTATACCCCTTACAAAGTGATAACCCCCCGCTCCCAGGAGTCTTTTTAAAAAGCATATCTGTGGTATTAAAATTTTATAGAGGATGAGAGATTAGGGGGGGAAATGTTTTAAAATTGTGTTTCTATGTACTATATGTTTATCTATGCTTCATATATAAAAAGAATAATAGTTTTTGCTCCTCAAGAACTAATTTTTGCCCTGTAGTGGGTGATTTTTGCTCCACTGGGGGTGATATCACCCCCACTGAGAATGCTTAAGTAATTAAATAGTTTGTTACTAGTAAGTGGAACAGTGGAACAGAGTAGAACCCAGAAATCAAAAGATCGATGCGTGGGAATTTATATAAGAGTGGAATTTCAGATCAGTGGGAAATAAATTGAGTTGGGAAATAGTTATCCATAGAGAAAAACTCACATTAGATTCTCACCTTGACCTAACAGGCAAAAAGGATTCCAGCTGTATTAAATTTTTTAACTAAAAAAAAACACACTAGAAAAGAATATAGCTCTATCATCTTGGCTCAGAAAGAAATAATAAGAGAACTAGAAAATATTTTTTAATTTGACTAAAAAATCTTTCTTTATGGCAAAAGATATAATAACCCAAGTATGAAAGACAAACAACAAATTGAAAAAAATTGTAACATATTTGAAAAAGTTGATGGCCCTGATTTTTAAAGAGTACTTACCATGAAGAAAAATACCAACAACATACAAAAATGATCAATAAATAGAACAAATGATTCATAGAACTGTAATAGGCCATTAAATAATCAAAGAGATACAAATTAAAATATACTTTTCACTTGTTAGGCTGTAAACATTAAAAAATTATAATCCTCCGTGTTAGTGAAGGTGTTGGGAAAGAGGTGTGTGTGTAAATTGATACAGGCATACCTCGTTTTATTGCGCTTCACTTTATTGCACTTCATACATATTGATTTTTTTAAGAATTGAAGGTAAGATCCTGCACCAGCAAAATTATTACGAATCACTGAAGGCTCAGAAGATGATTAGCATTTTTCAGCAATAAAGTATATAATTAAGGTACGTACTTTGGGCTTTTAGACATACTGCTATTGCACACTTAGACCACACTATATAGCATAAACATGACTTTTAGACACCCTGGGCAACCAAAAAATTCGTGTGACTCGCTTTATTGCGATATTCAATTTATTGTGGTGGTCTGGAACCCACGATATCTCTGAGGTGTGCCTGTACAATCTTTGTGGAGAAGAATGTATGAGGCTCTTTATCTTAGCAATTCCATTCTTAAGACTCAATTCTACAGAAATATTCTCCCCAACTATGCAAACATGCAACATATTTCATCAAACCTAACATATCATTCTTGTAAGACACACCATTATTTTGTCTCATTAAGGAAAAAAAATCCTACCAAGTAAACTGTGTTGTGATTATTTTCTTATCTTTTTTATACTGGTTGAAAGAGCTTTTTCAGACCTATAGAGACATTAAAATTTTATCATATATCATAAAACATATAAGCAAAACTGATTGAGAAACTTCTAAAATTTCTTCATATTCAGTATATAACACTTCTCAATCACTTTTCAATTAAGAGTTATCAATAGCTGTATTTGCTATCCAGAGTTTTGGTGGGGCAGTATTTCTTAACTGTGCTCTATTTTCTCCAGAATTTTCTTACAAGCCATTGACACTTGCTTTTTTATTGCTGTTCTATGGTTTTCTACATATGTCATAGTGTAACCTTTCTGGAAAAGTTTTAATAGGCAATTAAACTCAAAAGGTTAACAGTACCAATAATGTCCATAACTGAATAAAAGTAGCAACACTATGAATAGCTATGACCAATTTGATGCAAACATAGGTAATGACAATTATGTTCATGGCAGCCACCTGACTGTATAACAATTGTAAGATATCATAGATATTAAAATGTGGAATAAAAGTGCATCTGAGAATCAACAAAACATAATATATACAAGTATATTAATAGTAGCATTGTTGTAATAACAAAAATTTGACAGGGGAAAAAACCCTAAAAATACTTCCATAGTGGATAAGTTATTAAATTAATGTACCTTCACACTGTAGAGTATTATGTTTCCTTTGAAGTGAATGAGATGACACTATATGAACTGGTATGGAAGTATGACCACAGAATATTGGAAAGCCAAAATTAAAAAATTAAAAAGCAAGATGAATGGTACGTATATAATGATTCTGTTGGTTTTTTGTTTTGTTTTTAACACACACACACGCATGCACACATGCACATACATACCTACATTATGTTACAGTAGTGGTAGGTCTGCAATTCTTTCTGCTTACAGGGAATGTCTCACTGGTTAAATTCAGTTCCATCTTGGTCAAACAGCAACTCTCACACTAGGTCCCCTTCTCTCCATTCAAGGGATTTATAGTTTGCACCACAGGCAGGGTGAGCCCATGATGAGTTCATTGGGGAGAAAAGGGTCCCAATAGAGGACAGCTGGTCCTGAGTCCCGTCCTACACTGCTACCTGATCCTTTGCTATGGAAAGCACATGCCCTGTCTATCATACAAATATTCTTTTTCTGGTTCATTTTTAGTGGTCACTCTGCCTTCTCAGTCTCTCCCTTCCCCACCCAGAAGGCCAAATGAATCTAAAACCCTAAAGTTGCAAATCCAGACCTGCAAGAATGCTTCAGAGAAGAGAAAACTTAGCTCTTCATTCATCAAATTCTTTGAAACTTTGTTTCTACTTCATTAATGTGGGTGAGCAACTCTGGGCAAAATCAATCATTACTTCCTCTGTGCTCCCAAAGTACCTTTCAAATACCACAATTACATGGTATATATTGTATTACTGTTGATCCTGGTCTATCACCCCATTGAATTGAGAGCTCCTTGAGGAGAGAAACTCCTAGTGTCCAGGACATTGGCAGGCACAGCGTTCCTGGTTGTTTAAATGTAAACAATCAGCAATAAGGGAAAAACTAAGTAACTGAGAGCATGTTAACCCAATGGAATACAGGTGCTCTGAATAAGATATGGTTTCTGCCCTTAACATGTATTTCATCTAGGAGTTACACCCTGTATCAGTATAACAAAAATACAAGGGAGTATATAATAAATGTCATAAGGTAAACTATGTAATAGCTAACATTTGATAGATGCTTATTGGGTCAGGTAGTGACTGTGCTGGTTCTCCATAACTCATTTAGTCTCACAACAAACCCATGATCATTTTTACCGTTAAATAACTTGCCCAAAGGCACAGAGAAAGTATGCAACAGATCTGAGATTTGAATTTAGATACCATGACTCCAGGATAACTGTGCCAAACTCTTACTTTTACTTCTTCCTGAAATAGAGTATGGCAATTCAGAAAGAAGGAAACTTGCTTTCAGCTAGGGAGATAGTGGAAGAAGGGAACAAAGGAAATACAGAAACTGAAGGAAAGGGAGGGGATTCCAGGTAGGAGAAATAGCATGAGCAAAGATATGGAGGTGGAAATGTTAGCACGTAAGAATTTATTATAGATTAGAGTTCCAATTTCTTCAAGGATAACAATGGTCCCGTAAATCCACATCTCTCCACACAATCTCTAAAATATTCTTCGACTCTATAAGAAGAACAAATAAAACCAATGCTGTCATCATAACTGAAAGGCAGAGAATACTACAAACTTTAAATTACTTTCTAATAGAAAAATAAAGATCAAATTCCAGCAAAACTATCTCTCATATCTCCCACAACTCATTGTATATAGTTAGAAGGTTCTAGAAGAGCCATGTGAAAGAGAAGAGGAAAACAAAGGGCCCTAGAGTGAGCTAGATTCACTCCCAGAAAAGAAAATTCCTCTTTATTTGGGTGAAAGCACTGAAAGAGAACTGATATATGAGTACTGATGGGCCAGCCCAGTGGCTCAAGCAGTTGGAGCTCTGTGCTCCTAACTCCGAAGGCTGCCGGTTCGATTCTCACATGGGCCAGTGGGCTCTCAACCACAAGGTTGCCGGTTCAATTCCTCGAGTCCCGCAAGGGATGGTGGGCTCCAACCCCTGCAACTAAGATTGAGCACGGCACCTTGAGCTGAGCTGCCTCCCAGATGGCTCAGTTGGTTGGAACGCTTCCTCTCAACCACAAGGTTGCTGGTTTGACTCCCACAAGGGATGATGGGCTGCGCCCCCTGCAACTAGCAACAGCAACTAGACCTGGAGCTGAGCTGCGCCCTCCACAACTAAGACTGAAAGGACAACTTGAAGCTGAATGGCACCCTCCACAACTAAGATTGAAAGGACAACAACTTGACTTGGAAAAGAGTCCTGGAAGTACACACTGTTCCCCAATAAAGTCCTGTTCTCCTTCCCCAATAAAATCTTAAAAAAAAAAAAAAAAAAAGAGAGAGTACCGACGACAAACAAAGGATGAAAAGTCGATGAGACTTGAAGTAGTGGTACGAGCAATTCACTGTTTCAGGGAAAGAAGAGGATTAAAAGGAAGGAATTTGTGTCCCTGGGAAACTAAGTGGTGATGGGGAAAAATGAAAAAAGGGGGAAATGAAGATCCTACAAGGCAAAAGAGAACCCCAAAACAGAAGAACACGCAATTCATCCCCACCTTCACCAAAAAACAACAAAAATATCCTTTAAAGAAACTGCACTTTATTCGATAACAGAAGAGGGTACTCTTAATCTAGAAATCTTATTAACCCTCCTAAACTACCAATTCTGTCTGTGAAATAAATAGACATTTTTTTTAAAAAAAAGAAAAGAAAGAGAAAATTATAATAAAAACATTTCAGATTGGGGAAAAACTCCATGTTTTTTAAAAAGCCCATAAACTAGAAAAAAATACATAACCCACTAAACTGAAATAAATATCCTCAAATAAGCACTGGGGGTATGAAGAAAACACCTTTAGTCAGAAATTCAAAAACTCAGAACAGAAATGGACAAAAAGCAGGGAGGAAAAGAAACAAAAGTGTCTGAATTCAGGAAAGAAACAAAAGAAGAAGACAAATCCATATCAGAAATAAAGTGAGAATATCATCATGCCCATAGAAGGACAGGCTAGAAAGAAAACTTAATAAAGGGATGAATACAGAAAAACAGCCAATAAGAATTAAAATGAGTTTAAAAAGAAGTAAAAAGAATTAAAAAATAAAGTGGTTGAAATGGAACAACATAAGTATAATTAAAGTCTCTAGAGAGGAATTGAAACAGAATTAACATTGAAAACTATAATCCAAGATAACTTCACAAAAATTAAAAATATAAATACTGAAAGGGCCCCCGAGATACCTGAGAAAACTCATCCAGAATAATCAACCCTGAGATTTATCCAAGTAAAACTACTAGACTTTAAAGATAAAGAAAAAAATCCTCAGTGCCTCCACCCAAAGAAATAAACAAATAAGATCCAACAGCAAAAGAATTTGTCTGCATCACATTTATCAAAAGCTAAATAAAAAGCAAGGCAACAAAAGGACTGAATTTTAATGAAACCCAAATCAAGAAAGTGTGAACCAAGATTTTTATATCCAGCCAAGTGATCTTTCAAGTATCGAGATCACAGAGAAGCTTTAAACATGAAAGATCTCAGGGTGCACTGTACTCTTGAGGAATCTACTAGAAGATGAGCTTTATCCAAGAGGTAACTAGGGAAATTTCAGCAAAAAAATTTATAGTGACCATCTGATATATTAAACTGTAGATCTAAGACAAAAATAAAGGTGGGGCAAGGTGGGAGAACAAAATATAAACGGTATATGTTCTGATAAAGTAAAACCACTGAAAAATTGTAAGGAGAAGAAATAGAGAAAAACGAAAGCAGAATAGATTAATTTGAATGTCATATAGTCAATAAAAGGAAGGTAAAATGGGACATTAAAAACTGACAAAATACATGGTGAAAAGTTATATAAGAAAGCAGGAAACAAAGGTACAAAGGCAACCATTAGAAAAAATAGATATAAACCTTCCTAAAAATAAATATATATAAATATACAAGTATGTAAAACATCACAGAAAACATATCACAGAGAAAAAAAATACAGGAAATACAACATAATATAGTGTAATAACGTAAAATAATAGGACAGAGTCCAACTATATCAGTCTTATCAACAACTGTAAATAGACTTAACTTACCTATTAAAAAAGATTTTTCAATTTGTCTTGCAATGCAAGATCCAACTATATGCTGCATGTTAGAGGGCCACCTAAAATAAAGTCATTCAGAACAGCCACAGACAAAGTGATGGACAATAGTAGAGCAGACAAATGAAAACTGTAAGAAAGTAGGTGTTGTAATCCTGACATAGGTAGAATTCAAGTCAAAAAAGCATTAAATATGGCAAAGAAGACACTTTTTAGTGCAAAAAGCCACCATTCACAATGCAGATAAAATGCAACCACCGTTATAAAACAAACAAAACCAAAAAAAAGCACAAGAAAGGAGACAATAAATATGCAAGCAGAAATTAATGATGCAGAGCAATATAAAATAATATTGAATATCAGCTGTAATTGTAATTCAAAAATTTAGCTCTTTGGTCTCAGCTGCAGAAGCATGACGACCAAGGGAACATCATTTGGAAAGCGGTACCATAAAAAATGCACACGTTATGCTGCCCCTGTGGCTCTAAGGCCTACCACCTTCAGAAGTCTACCTGTAGCAAATATGACTACCCTGCCAAGCAGAAGAGAAAATATAAATGGAATGCTATGGCTAAAAGACAAAATACCACCAGGATCAGTCAAATGAGGCACCTGAAAATTGTATACTGCAGATTCAGGCATGGATTCTGTGAAGGAACAGCACCTAAACCCAACAGGGCAGCTGTTGCAGCATCTAGTTCCTCTTAAGGATTTCCACGATTAGTCATGCAATAAATTTTCTGGTTTTAAAATGAAAAAAATTAAAAAGAGGGGGGAAAAGGTGAAGGGAAATAAGTGGTCCAAATGTCCAGGTATAAAACAAGTCATGGGGATGTAATGTATAGTATACAGAACATAGTCAATAATATTGTGCTAGCATGGCACGGTGTCAGATGGTTGCTGGACTTCTCATGGTGATCACTTCTGTAGGAGTACAAATGTTGAATAACTATGGTATACTTGAAACTAATATAACACTGTATGTTAGCTATATTTTAATAAAAATAATGATGCAGAGTAAGGGTCAGCTAATTTTTTTCTACAGAGGGTCATATAGTAAACATTTGAGGATTTCTGGGCCAGCCAGTGCTATCACAACTACTCAACTTGGCCTTTGTAGCACAAAAGCAGCCACAGATAATATGTAAATGAATGGCTTGGATGTGTTCCATGAAACTTTATTATAAAAATCGGCAACAGGCCAGATTTAGCCCACAGGACATAGTTTGCTAATTCCTGATATAGAGGAGGAAAAAGATAGATCTCATTAATAAAACAAAATCTTAGCTTTTTGAAAACACTAATAAAACACCCAAACAGCTAGCTAACTTAATCTAGAAAAAAGGAAGAAAATACAAATAAAGGGAGAAATAATCATTGGAACAAAAAAAAATTCAAAATTTAAATGAAACCACTTTGCAGACCACTATGCACATAATTTCAAAAACAGATAAATGGGTAATTCCTAATACAGTTTACCCAAATTGACCCCATTAGACACAAAAAGCTTAAACAGACCAATTTCCAAGAAAAAAAAATTGAGAAAGTTACCAATGAACTACCACAGAAAATTCCTAAGCCCAGACTGTTTCACAGGGGAAGTCTACCAAACTGTGTGAGGCCAGATAGTCCAAATACTACATGAACTGTAATAATGAAGGACAGCTTCCCAATTCTTTTTATGAAGAAAGGAAAATACTAACACCTAAACCTCATAAAAGTAGGACAAAGAAAGAGAGAAAACTATAAACGAATATCATTTATGAACATTGGTGCAAAAATACTAAAGAAAATATTAGGGGACAGAATCCAACAACATATAATAAGACAGCATGACCAAGTGGGGTTTATTTCAGGAAGAGAGAGGGATGGGCAGACAGTGCACAAGAAGAAGAGAACAAGAGACAGAGAGAAATCTGAAATGACATCAAATCAAAAAGTGACAAGGAAATAAAATAGAAAAAACAAATTTTGAAGTTAGTTTTCCTTTGCATTGTATTAATGGATAGTTTAGACTAAGAAGTAAGTGATCTTTCCTCTGATTCCAGCCTAGGAAATAACAGCAATCTTGGAACCTCTTTTTCTGTACACATGATTAGAATATGGCAGCCCCGAAAAGAATGAGATGAAACTATTGTCTCCAAGCCATTTATCACCCAGTTAGTGAAGGGCTTCAATTCTAAATAACTTATTCATCTTTATTTACCCCATGGGTTTGGTCCTACCTAGCTGGATCTACAATGTCTTATCTTATTATTATTATTATTTTTTTATTGGGGAAGGGGAACAGGCCTTTATTGGGGAACAGTGTGTACTTCCAGGACATATTTTCCAAGTCAAGTTGTTGTCCTTTCAATCTTAGTTGTGGAGGGTGCCATTCAGCTTCAAGTTGTTGTCCTTTCAGTCTTAGTTGTGGAGGGCACAGCTCAGCTCCAGGTCCAGTTGCTGTTGCTAGTTGCAGGGGGCACAGCCCACCATCCCTTGCGGGAGTCGAACTGGCAACCTTGTGGTTGAGAGGACGCGCTCCAACTAACTGAGCCATCTGGGAGGCAGCTCAGCTCGAGGTGCCATGTTCAATCTTAGTTGCAGAGGGCACTGCCCACCATCCTTTGCGGGACTCGAGGAATTGAACTGGCAACCTTGTGGTTGAGAGCCCACTGGCCCATGTGGGAATCGAACCGGCAGCCTTCGGAGTTAGGAGCATGGAGCTCTAACCACCTGGGCCACCGGGCCGGCCCTCTTATCTTATTTTTAAAAAGAATAACCACTTACTCTCCCTGTGTTTGGCATATTACAAATGACTAGATATTCCATGCAAAATATATAGTCAATTTCTGGCTTGACCAACTGCAAATATAAGTTTCTCAGGCTATTGGTTTATGAGAGAAGCAGGCTAAATTCAGACATAACTCTTCGACCACAGAATACTGTTATAATATTTATCATTTTGTGGGAAAATACCAGAAAAAATGTTATTGATGGTCTTTATTATCTTTTCTTCGGACTTTGCGTCTGTGAACACGAAGCAGTTATAGGGAAGTATTATATGGTCACCACAGATCTCAAATTATGCATGCTGTTAGAAAACCTGCAATATAAACCACCTTAACAGTTATGGTTTTCTACCAGGGAATAGAGGAGTGTTCTGTCTCCCCTTCTTTTGATTTTTTTTAACTTACCAACACTATTTTAGATGTAACTAAACGCATGCAATCCTCTGCTAAAGAGAACAAGAAAACAAGTATTCTCTTATTCATAAAATGACATGGTTTTATAACCTCCAATTAGGAACAGTCCAAATAGACAGTTGGCTTTGCAAAGTAAATATTATCAGGAAAAAAATGGCTACAAATCAACTATTTTGAAAGCAAAGTTACTATTTTTATAACTGCTCTATAAATAGCAGTATCATTATTATCCTTTCGTTGTCCTTGATGTACATTCTGTAAACAGTTTATCTTAGAGGAACAAGAATATATAACTGTTCAAAGTTGGGATTTTTACTGTTATTTTGTTTCTTAAAATAAATTTGGTATCTGGTTACAAGTACCCTGAGATTTTCAGGCTAAAAGTACGTGATCATATTATATGAAGAGAAATGTGGGAGGTTCAATCACTCATTCATCTATGCAAAGCAGATTCAAACAATGCCCTTAGGTCAGTTCCCTAGGCTCAGCCTCCTGGCAGAGGAGGACAGCCTTTAATTCAGACTCAGGTCCTTGTTATTCAACTGGCAACACAGAACAACCGCTTCCTGGGTACCGATGAAAGACAACAACAGCCTCAAAGTCAGCGACACCGAACATTTATCGAATGTTCTGAGTTGAGAGAAACAATAGTAAGGAAACTCTGCTTGAAAGACATGGATTCCAGTCATTCCTTTAAATAATCTAAAATGACCCAATCCTAGCCTTGAATCAAGCCAGATCAGCAGAACACAGCATTTTTCCTATTCCCAGGCATCTTTCCTTGTCCACTCCACACCGAACTGAGCTTTTCTATAATATAATGAACCACGTTATGGGGCAATCTAAGTAACAGCCTCATAAAATCCTCCTAAAACATTGCTCATATATTGCATTATTTATGAAACCCCATGGAATCAGAAATTTCTATCTGATCTTACTGTTAAAAAATTTGTACTTCTCCCCAAAAACATTGCTTTGTTGTAAGCACATGGATAATGTAATGGCCCCCTTTCTGACTGGATGGGTCGAAAACATAAACCTCAATTTGTGAGTCACTAATGAACAAGTAAATAGGTTACAAGGATACGAATTATTCTTAATCTTATTCCCGTATCTTTTTTTTTAATGTTCCTGACTCTGCTTTCATTTTTATTTACCTTACATATCTAACTTATTTTCTCTTATTTTATACACCCATGCAGGCCACCTGAAATAGTTTCTAGAAAAAAACAGATGGTATACAAATACGCATTATTTTGTTTTTTAATCTATATTTAATATTAATGTAATAAGTCACAAAGGAAAAGATCAATAGATTTGACTGCATATAAATCTAAAACTTTAATGTCAAAAACACCATAAACAAAATTAAAAGAAACTATAAAACAGGAGAAATGTTTGACACAAATAATAATAATTATACTCTTACCGTATGAAATAACTTGTATATGTCAATAAAAACCACAACATTGACTAGATAAATGAAATAATGATGTTAAATAAATCAGTCTGGGAATTTAAATGTTGAAATACCTAAATTTGAAGGAACTTAAAATTGATTTCCTAACAGACTCCTAGAACTAGAAGAAGCCTAACATTACAGAGGTCAACTACCTTGCTCCAGTGTGTTAAAGGTTGCTTTTTACCTGTCTTCCCATTTCCATAAAGGAAAGGACAATTTGGGCCTCTCTTCACCACTCCCTCCTCACTAATCCTCAAGGAAGGAGCAATAAATATGTAATTGGACTAGTAAGAGACTTCGTTCCTTATGTCACATTTCCTAGTGAGTGGAGTTCATATACTACAGGTCACTGCCCAAACAAGAAGCAGATTCTTGCTCTCTGGGACCTGCCTGTGTTCAGGTACCAGGGGCATGTATGTCCCAGTCTTGAGGAGGTAAATAACCAGTCTCTGCCCACTGCCCTTTCCTCAGCTTTTCAGCCCGAGACTGGGTAAGCCATGGGGGGTTCCCTTGTAGTTCCAATTGCCCATCCTTACAGTGGGGAAGGGAGTAGGAAGCCCCATTTGACCACATATCTAAGCCTCATTCTCCAATATAACTTATACTGGAAACTCTGTGTGTGGGGGGTAGGGGGTGGAGGGGGGGAGTAGTTCCTGGAAACTTGCCAGGGCAATAAAGTTGATACTTTACTTCTCATGTGTCAGTCTATGAAAATGAAGGGTAAGATTTAGTCTCTCCCTCCTGCAAAATGTGTGTACACTGACTGGGACCCTGAGTTTATAGAAAGATACAAGCTACCACAGAGGAGCAAAACACCACCGGGGCAGATGGAGGCGCTTCACTACGGTGTAAGGGGTTAGGCCAATGCTACTCAAAATGTGGACTGGCAGCGTCAACAAGGCCTGGGAACTTGCTAGAAATGAAATTTTGGGCTCCCCACTCCAGACTGAATCAGAACCTCTAGGACGCAGCCCGTGAATCTGTGTTATAATAAGCTCTCCAGGTGATTCTTATGTTTGCTAAAGTCTGAGAAACACAAAGAGGGCATCTGTGGAAGATATGGGGAGATTTTAGAGAGCATTTTGGGGAGCTGGACATTAGCAGACAACACTAGATTAGCTGCCCCAAATTCTGCTCCTCTGTGTTTGGAAGACAGAGGACTATGAAAAGACTGTATCTATGGTTTGTCTACAGGCTCAGGAGTCACCCCAACACCATAGGCTCTCAAATTGCTCTCAAAGTTGTTTTATAAAGAGAGCCAGCCTGGGGATTCTACAGCAGCGATTCTTCTTGGATTGAAGTACCGTGTTTCCCCGAAAATAAGACCTAGCCGGACCATCAGCTCTAATGCATCTTTTGGAGCAATTAATATAAGACCGGGTATAATATAATATGATATGATATAATATAATACCGGGTCTTATATTAATTTTTGCTCCAAAAAATAAGACCTAGCTGGTGGTCCAGCTAGGTCTTATTTTCAGGGAAACATGGTAGATAAAAATCCAGTGGAATTATTACAAACTCAAGTGCTAAGAAAGAATCATAAAAGGCATATGTCTAGAACCCTCTGTTTCTGGAAAGGAATAAAATTAGTTCACAAAACAGGTTTTGGTTTTGAAGACTGGACAAGATTAGGAGAGCATGCAATAAAGTGAAGGAAGTAACATCAAGAAGGAGAAGAAAATTTGAAATCATATTGGCCCATCAAGAAAAATACAACAAGGAAAAGGAGATAAAGCCAAACGCAACGGCTCTGAAGAGACTAGAAAAGATAGGAATATTTACTAGGTCAGGGACAGTGGCTCAAAATTATCAAAGAGAACAACAAAGAGACTGTTTTAAAGAACAGACTAGGGGTGGCTGGTTAGCTCAGTTGGTTAGAGCGTGGTGCTAATAACACCAAGGTTGCTGGTTCGATCCCCACATGGGCCACTGTGAGCTGTGCCCTCCTTGAAAAAAAAAAAAAAAGATGCAAGAACAGACTAAAATGACACACACATCCCCCTCCCCAAAAGGGTGCCCAGATTCAGTTATTAGTCTATCAAGAAGGGTCCTCTTAAAGTTTTAAACAGGGAACCCAGAGTAAGCATTAATGGGGAACTCCTCAATAACTGGAATTGTGATAGTATGTAGTTACAGGAAATGTGAACACATTTAAAAAGAGAAAGATCAGTGTAGCATTAGATTAGTTTTGAGGTGGCACTGTTCTTGCAGTTGGAACAGCAGGTATTGCGCAGGCTAGAAGGAAGCCTGCCTGGGAAACGCAGGGAGTTAGAACTTCAGGAGAAGGAATAGAAAAACAGAGCTATATTAAGGAAGATCCAGGGAAGATGACTATTGATCAAAACCACACCGGGTGAGAGGTTGAACTGTAGAAATAAATACCGCCTGATGAAAGTAATGGTGGGCAGGGTTCATTTGTGGCAGATGCAGACCTCCCTGATAGAATCCAAACTAATACGTTAGAACAAAAATTTAAGTGTGAAAACACAAAGCTAATACAGGGAAGGACAGTACTAAGACCAAGAAAAGGTATTAGCCAGACCTGGGAATAGAGAAGGAGCAGAAGCAACTGGGATGGAAGTTTACAAACAGAAAGCTCAGCTGCACCTGCCAGAACAGTAGGAGCACTCAGAGGGAAGTGGAACCCTGGAGCCTTCTCTCTCCGGTGCAGAAAAGGAAATGGTGGCAGATGGAATGCTTCTGTTCCCATCACAAGTCTTAGAAGTTTGGTTCTAAGGAAAGGTGGGACTTGGGTGAAAAACCACTAAGTTAGGGCACTTCCAAGACTTCATTAGACCAGTGAAAGCACAAGTTCCAGGAACTCAACAGCATCCCAATGACCAGCGGAGGGTAACTGTCCAGGGGAGACAAATGTGAAACCTCCTCATCAGGAAGCAGGACTCATAAGCAAGGCATTCAATAAGTGCAGCCCAAGGACCTCAGAGCTAAAATTATTCCTGGGGTCTTTGTGGGAATAGAGAAACTCAGAGGAAAGAGCAGGAAATTGGGACTGTGAAGGGGGCATGCAAGACAATCCATTTCACTTGAAGAGTTTCCTACTATATTGTGGGGCACCCTACCCACAAAGACAGGAGGCTCTTTCACTAAAGAGATAAAGATTTTTAGTAATGGTGGGTAGAAATAGGACTCCAAGGAGAACGGAAAATGAAAAGGTTCTAAATGGGGTGGGCACCAGGAAAGAAGACCTGGAGCCACAACTGCAAAGTTCTAAAATTTTCAAGGAAAGTGAATTTCCCTCCCTCCAAATATAGGGAAGCCTAGTGTTAGACTAAATCCAAGTAACCTCATGATAAGAGGTTATTTCCCCAATTAGGTTTAAATTCACAGATGGTGGGTTCCAGACTGCTTCGTGACCTATAGAAGCTGAACCATCACATGCTAGATTATACTTACTACTGGTAATTTGGGGTTCACATTGCAAAGGAGAAGGTAACAATGGGCTAAACTTTCTGAACTTGATCCATGGGCCCCTGATTATACTCAAGCTATAGTTCAGACCTCATCTCCTATCACTTTCTCCAATGCACTCTACTCCAGCCGTACTGTGGATGTTCTTAAAACATGCCAAGGACATGACATGTCTGTGTCAAGTCCTTGTTGCTTGGTGTCCCCCTGTGCATGGCTTACTCCTTCACTTCCTTCAGATCTATACCTAAATGTCCCTTTATAATGAAGGCCTTCCCTGATCATCAATTGTCACTCCGTTTGCCATGCTTTTCTTCGTCTTAACAGGAAGTCCCATCTAACACATGATGTATTTCCTTACTTGTTTATCTCTCTCATTCCCTACCCCTGGACTCCAACTCCACGGCAGCGGGAACTGTTGTATTGCTGCTACATTGTCAGCTAGGAGAACTGCCTGACACATAGTAGGCAAGAAATAAACACTTATTAAATGAATACATGTATACATCCATGGCATTTGAAGTTTTCGCTCATGGTTCAAGGTTGACAAAAGCAAGGTGGGTCTGGACTGACCATACACTAGGTTCCGGAAACGTAATTTCACTCTTTCTTTTTAATAACCAAATCTTTAGCGAGAAGAAGTAGAGGTACTGACTATCCGTGAGGGCCCTGGAGCCAGACTGACTGTGCTCAAATCCCGCGTGCACATCTCCTTAGGTGTGTCACCTGGAAAAGTTGTACAACTTCTCTGTGCCTCATGATCCTTATCTATAAAACGAGAATAACAGCAGTGCCTTCCTCAGAAGGTTTGGTAGGTTTGAGTGACCCAAGGATAGTACTTTGGACAGTGCCTGGCATATATTTAGTGCTCAAAAACATAGTTATTATTCTCATCATCGATTATTATGTACGAGGAACTGTTCTAAACATTTTACTTGTATTGTGTCACTGAATGATCCCTCAGAAGGTACCCAGGCCCAGGTGAAACAAGAACACATCTAATCCATTGACTGTTTTAAAAAATTGAGGTGAAAGTCACACAATATAAAATTAAGCACTTTAAAGTATGCAATTCAGTGACATTTATTTAGTACATTGGCAATGTTGAGCAACCACCACGTAATTTTGCTTTTCTTTTCTAAGAGCAGAGGTGAGTATAGGAGAGAGGCCTCAGGAAAGCAGGGGCAGGACCTAACCTATTCCACTGTTTTCCTTCAAAGGGGGCAGCCTCTCCACCTGGTTGCCCACCAATTTGCCTGTTTAACTCAAGGGATTCAAGAACAAAAGAAACTGTAGCGCCTTCTGCGTCCCTTCCCACTAGGGGGCGCTATGGATTTGCTAGAGCCCGCCCCTGTGGTGCTTCCTCACAAGGCTACCAGGCCTTTCTAAGGAACCTACGTCCGGCCACTGTTCTCTTTGTCCGGTTAATGTGCTCACACGTGGTCCAGTCAGGAGGCCTCTTTGTCCTGCCTGTGCTGACACAGTGTGGCTCATATTTCTGATCTCCTGGAAGCTGCTTCTAGTGACTCATTGGACTACTCTTAGGACTCAGCTGTCTTAAATTTGGGGTGAGGCCTTACAGTATTCTCAATCCATCACCACCAGGGAGCTCTGAGTAAAAACAGTCCATTCTTGGTCTGTACCCTCTATGAGCCAGAACCCCCATGGAGAAGGGGATAGGTGGTAAGATTCAGGCACGCTGAACCCCAAAGTTGGTAGTTTGTTAGAACTAGAACCCGTCTCTTCACTCCCAGACCAGCATTCGTTATGCTCCCCACATTGTACAACTTACATACTTCACTTGTCCTGAGATACAAAATAGAAGGACATGCACACCTACCTGCCAGTGCAGTTGTTATCATTATTTGCTCAGAGTGATGCTCAGGAGACCCCAGTCGGGTGATATTCACTGTGTAATCCGTTGCCGGGTACAGATCTAAACACACTACTGAAGTTTGTTCCCGCATCGTGAAGTTAAATGATGCTGCGTGATAAAAATCATTCAGATACCACCTTCGACCCAAAACTTTAACCTGTCGTGAGATTAAAAGAAAGTGTTGCATTAAACTGTCTGTTGCCTTGCAAATATCTAGACTATAAGCAAGAGAAAGACAGAGCAAGAAGGTTCCTTCTATTTGTCCTCATCCATCTAGAATTCTTTTTAACATAGTAGCAGGCTAAACCGTGAAAGGACTTTACAAAGTTCCCCTACCTATCCTATTCAACGTCCCCCTCACACAGCTACAGGATTAAACTTAAAATGCATAACTTCATCTCAGATAAACAAAATGTCAGGGTATTCTAAAGCAATTCCTTCATACACATCCAGTGAAGGAGATTGCACTGGAGCTACTGAGCAACATTCTGTTAATTTCTTTTCATTCCTAAGGAATCCATAGATGAGCCTCATGGAACAGAGGTTCTCAACTTTATGAGAACTACTCCAAATTATGCATTCAAAGCAACTGTGCAATGGTACTTCACTTGTTCCTTTCTAGTTGAGCCCTCGTAACAGAGCTTGTGGTCCATGGAGTCATCATACACATTGCTAACCCAGTTCATACTCTATCCATTTCCAACTCAAGTTGTAGATATAACTTAGGGACTAACTAATAAGGGGGAAAGTATGTGAAGATCCCAGAAGTAATATGATCAGCCCTGAACGATCAGGGTGCTTTAGCTGGACCTCCATTGGGTTTAGTGTTTCCTTTGATGCTCATGTCATTGGCTATCCCAACCCCCAACACAATGTAAAATTCACACAATATAAAACTAACTTTACACTTTAAAGCGTATCATTACTGTTTAGTGTTTCTTTTGATGTTCATGTCATTGGCTAGCCCAACCCCAACCCGACACAGGGTTCACTGGGAGATTCCTCTCTCTCCCAATTCCTAGCATTCTCTTGGGGAACTTAAAGTTTCTTGAACAGAAGCCATCAAAACCTGGCCTCACAGTTTCTTGAGCTCAATGCTATGAAGTTCTTCTACTCCACTTTAGTAACGCATATCCACAGCCACATCCTAGACTATGTCACCATTAGAGCTGCTCCACCAAATCCCCTAGTTTATACAAGAATCATGGTATCTCATGGTTTAATTTTTTATTTTTTTTTTTGCTTACTAGTGAGGCATAACATGTTCATGTATGTCTTAGCAATATGCACATTCTCTTTAGCAAACTGCCTTTGAATGTTCACTTTCTTCTGGATTTGTTAAGAGTGTTTCACATGTGACTTCAATTATTCTTTGTCTACCATATTAACAATAGCCTTTTTTTAAATTTAACTCTTTAATCATTTTAGTGTAGGAGTGAAAAATCATTTATTTTCTTAACCAAGTAACCAATTGTCTCAGAACCATTTATTTCAGTACTCATGTGAAAAATCGTTTTTCTTCAATTACTTGGGTACGTGAATATGTGTCTAGGCCAAGCATTCTTTCTAAGAGAAACATTTGAATTTTTCACTCACCTGCATAAAGTCTTTCAGTGCATCCACATAGACATCAAAATAAGATGAAAACTCAAAGGCACAGGATACAAGGCTTTTCATGATCTGGTCATTTTGCCACATCACTTCCTACTTCCCCTTAGTTTCTGTTCTCCAAGAGAGCAACGTTCCACATTCTCTAGTATCAGTTTGCTACTCTACTTGCCCACTGTGCCCTTCTTCAGCCTCACCCCACCTCTTTTATCTGGTTAATTCCTACTCATTCTCTATGACTCAGCACCATCTTTATTTCTTGTTAAAAAAAATTGTACCCGGACACACACACACACATACACAGACACACACAATATCCTATTCCATTTATTTACTTTTTATCAAAGCACTCATTATACCATATTGTAATTGTCTATTTACCAGTGTATTTATATTAGCTTGAATCAGAACTTCTAGGCCCTAATACATGATACATTTTTTGTAAATGATTAATGAATTTTAATTTAATACTCAATTTACTCTCTGCCAAATGATTTGCTAGGCATTGAAAATATGACACAAAAATAACAAATCTCAGTACCTGCCTGAATTTACTTAAAATTTTTCTTGAGATCTGTGATGTTTAAAAAGTCAGGTTAAATGAGGACCAACAGCCACACAACAAGTTTCTTAAAAACCCACATCCAATTGTGAATTAATAACAAAATAAGCTGCAATTATTAAATGCACTAAAATGAAATATAATACATGTGAAATACCAGGCAGGGAAAATTATAGTAAATCACGAAATATAGAGTTTCCCTTCAATTTAGTCCCTCGTTTGCATCCATCTCACATCACACATCCATCTCTAGAAACAAAAATCAAACTGTCTAGAAGTTCATTTCATTAGTGTTTTTAAATACTTTGAATCCTCACTTGGAGAGCACCCAAATTTTCAAGTGACACAATTCTTTAATAGATAATATAAGAGATATTCTTACTTGGTACATCTGTTCTGATCCAACTTTCCTAGAATGCCTGTTCAATTTCAAACAAGCTTCGTTAAATATTGAAATATTGAAAATTCCATCATCTTCTAAGAGATCATCTTCTAAAAGATAAGAGAGAACAGATGGAAAGGTTGTTGGGGCAGCCAGATAGCTCAGTTGGTTAGAGCGCGATTCTAGTAACACCAGGGTTGCCGGTTTGATCCCCAAATGGACCAGTGTGAGCTGCACCCTCCACTATTAGATTGAAACAACTACTTGACTTGGAGCTGATAGGTCCTGGAAAAACACACTTAAAAAAAACGAAAGTTAAAAAAAAAAAAAAAGGTCGCATCATCTTAGCAAAATTGAAGCGCTGACTTCTTAAGAAAGCCAATGGGGTGTTTTAACAACACGAACATTACTTTGGCTTCAAGTCCTGGTTCTACAACTTCTTAATTGCATGACCTTAGCTAACTCACTTAACCCTTCTGAACTTCAGTTTCCTAATTTGTAAAATCAAGTAATCCGGTTTGCTTTTCTCACATCATAGGCTGTGGAGAGAATCAAATGAAGTAATGCATGTTTAAAAATTGCTGTAAACTAATAAAGCTGTGATATTTTTAGAAAGTTAATCCTATCATTTGGGCAGTCCAAAAGTAAAATGCCATGAAGGTAAGCATATCAATAGCCAGAAAATCTGAGAATAAGGGAAAAAGGTGAATCAAGGTAAAGGTCACGGAACAGAACTCTCAGAGCAAGTGTTTCCAACCTAGGAGACGAGCAGGAAGTTGAACACGAGGCAGGATATTTGCTCTCACAGCACACAGCATTTCAAGAGCTGCTCAGATGAGTACTGAGGCAGTAAAAGAATCTGAAAAAGACTTATTTCAACCACTGTACAGGAAAAAGTACTGTCATGCCTTCTGTAGTCTAATTCATGCCTTCAATATCCTGTTTTCTTCATGCAAAAAAAAGAAGAGGTTTGTTAGTAATGTATGCAGAACTCAGAGAGAATCCAGGAGTACCACGGCTAATTTTCAAGGAAAAGCCAATTTCCTAACAAATAAGCCTGTGTGTTTTCTACAAATGAGAAAAAGTTTGAATGTCCATCAGAGAGAAGCTTTTTATAACTACCTTTTATATAAAATTCTCCCCCAGGAATCTCGGTTACCTAAGAAGTGATAATGATAACAAATTATGTTATTCAAAATCAGAATTGTCCACAGAATTTTAAATATCACTGACACATGCAGTACAAGGCAATTAGCTGGGAGAAGATATTCTTGGATATAACTAGAGAAGTAAAAACATGGTTACGAGAATTTGAAGACCTATCATATGTGCTCTCCTTTATCGTCACAACTTTTACTTTACAGATTTCATAAGGACGTCAGAAACCAAATAGTCACACATGTGCAAATGATTTTGAGGCACACCAAATAGATGTATTAAGAAATACCACACACAGTATATGTCTGTTACAAACAGAACTGTCTGCATCGTTCCCATCTCGATATGATTTTCCCATTTGTATCCATTTTAATCGGAATTCAGGGGAAGATGGCAACAGGAACAAAGGCATCTGGCTCCCATTTCCCATCCCCAATCCAAGAAGAAGTGACTGAGAATAGTAAAAATGGGTCAATGTTTGCATCTGGGTTGGAAAGAAGGCTCAGTTGCCACACACAAGGCAGAAACATGGAGACGTTTCTGCTTAGCACAGTATGAAGGCAGGAGGTGAAAGGAAGACATTGAAAGCTACTGCACACAACATGCCTCCCAAGCACAGGAGCAGATCTGAAGTAAACTTGGACGTCTATATTTCTCTTTTTTTTTAATTCACCAGGCAATCTAAGCAACCAGGGTAAAAAGTATACATACCACTATTACTATTGCTATTACTACTACTACTACTACTACTACTACTACTACTACTACTACTGCTGCTGCTGCTACTACTACTACACCTGCTAATAATCCCTCCATAGCACACTGGAGATCTTCTAAGGGGAAGCCTAGGGACCTGGAGGTTCCACCAGCCTGAGTTGTCAATAGGAGGGACTTGGTTCTCTTGCTTCCCTAGGCTACAACACCATAATGAAGCCAGGCAATGCTGAGCTGGCCAAAGAGCAAAAACTTCACCCATCAAGATAAGAAAGTGCTCAGAAATAAAGCTCAGGGCAGCGGGCTGCCTCACAGCTGCTCCCCCAAAGGACACTTGGATCTCCAAGCAGTAAATCCTTCATGGTGAGATCTAAGATAAGCATACTAATAATATCCAATAAAAAGTGATATCAAAGGGAATGCCATCCATTTTATTAGCAGAGAAATAGCACACCTAGATAAAGCTTTTATCTCCCAAGGATAAGTAATCTAGAAGGGGAGGTGGGGAGCCTATGAAATGATTCTACAAAGAAGAAGAGGGAGATTGTACTTAGGAGGCAAAGAATAAACATACTTTTGGGAAAAAAAGTCTTGAGCAAATAATGGCAAAATTAGGCAATCTCTGTTTTATACTTTCAGTAAAAAAATTTAGATTCATACAGATAAAAGATGAGATAACAAGAGACTGCAATAACAGAGAGGACACTGGTTGGTTGAGAGTCAGAAATAAAAAGGGAACTAGATGACACAAAGAAACAAAAGGAAACGAAAGTGGGACAACGGAATTTAAAGTGCATTAGAAATAATAAAGGTTGGAAATGTCAATGAATGTATGCATAAATGCATACAGAGAACAAACTTGCTACATACTCACAGAAGGCAGAGGAAAAAGACATGGATATAAAACAGGAGACAATGAAAGACCAATGCAGACAGACAAATTCCCCATAGGAGTAACTGAAGAGCCAAAAAAACATGAAAAAGGAAAAGCAATAATCAGAGATGTAATGAAAGAAAATGTTCCTAATGTGTAAATAGACCAAATTCTGAAGATCCAAAAACTCATAGGATACTAGGAAAATGTAGTAAAAACATTTAAATTTAAATACTGAACATTTATATCATCTATGACTGAAGTTTCATGAGAGAAGGGATTTCTATCTCATTCACTATTGAAATCCCAGTGCCTAAAACAAAGTGAAACACATAGTAGGTGGTCAATAAACATTTACCATGTGTCTGAATAAGTAATTAAATTCTTGAATTTCACACATGAAGAAAGCCTCTAGGCTATTCAGGCTGAAAAATCAGATAATCTACATAGGATTTTTTTTTTTTTTATCACACCTTCTTCAAACTTTTCTTTCAAAATTTTAAATTCTCAAAGCCAATGTGAAATGCCTCCAGAATTCTGACAACAAAACTTATGGCCCAAGAATTTTATCTTCAATCAAGCTCTCATTTACTTATGAAGTCAACAAAAAGACATTCTCAGATAATCATGGGCTCAGAAAGCATCCTACTCCTCAGGAGGAGAAGATAGAAATCATTGTGCAGAGATAAATAAAAATACAGAAAACAAATAGAGAAACTTCAGTATGAAAGGACTGGCAGTAAGCATTGAAACTTAAAATATATACCTGTTTAAATAATTGTTGTAAATACTGCTATAAATCAATATAAAAATGAATTCCTTAAAGATGCAATACATGTTAAAAGTAAGGTAAGCTGGCAATAAAATACCAGGTTAAAATAATAACATAAGAGAAGTGAGAGGGGAAGAAATAAAAGGAAATAGAGAATACTAACTTTCCCATCTTATCAAGGAGATGTTAACATTATTTCAGTTTTAACACTAGTAATCAGAGAAACACACATTCAAACAGGATTTTTTGTTGTTCTTGGTTTTTGGATTTTTTTTTTTTTCTTAGCAGAAAATTTATTTTCTCAAAATTCTAGCATCTAGAAATCCAAGATGATTTTTTTGTTGTTGTTTTTAAATATGTCTTGTAGAATAAAAGCAAAATCTATACTGTATGATTCATTGAAAAAGAAAATCAGTATAGCAAAAAGATAGAAAACAACGGACATGGCTAAGTAGCTAAAAAAGAGAAAAATAAAATGACAGAAGAAAGGAAAACTGTATTACAAACAACACTAATGTAAATTGCTAAACTTACATACTCAAAGATAAAACTTATCTCAAAAATGTTTCCCAATATACGTGGTCTCCTAAAGTACATCTATATTATCCAGATAGCTTTTAAGAAGAACAAAAGTGAGTGAAGGCATACCATGCAAATAGAAGCACAACGAAATCAAGAAAACCAATATTACTAATCAAAGTATAATTCAAGGCAAAAAATATTAAATAAAGTAAGCCACTTGTCACTAGGGAAAGCATCTACAATTAAGATATCAGTCATGAACATAAATATCATGACATCAATATGTGTGAAACAAAACAATTAGAATTTCTAAGAGAAATTGAGAAAAAATGGCAATCCAAACAAGTAAAACACAAAAATACAAACAAACAACTCACCTCCCAGAAATCCTTATTAATAGAGCTAATTTAAGACCAGATCTAACTCTACTTACAAGCAAACACTCTGTTTTTTTTTCAACTTTTAATTTTTCAATTACAGTTGACATACAATATTATATTGGTATCATATACACAACATAGTGATTACACATTTATATAACATATGAAGTAATCACCTTAATAAATCTAGTGCCCATCTAACACCATACATAGTTATTACAGTACTATTGACTATATTCCCTATGTTATACTTTACATCCCCATGACTATTTTGTAACTACGAATTTGTATTTCTTAATCCCTTCCCCTTTTTCACCCAGCCCCAAAAACCCTCTTCCATCTGACCACCATCAATTTTTTGTTGTTTGTTTGTTTATGTTTTTTAGTTTCCACATAAAAGTGAAATCATATGGTATTTATCTTTCTCTGTCTGGCTTACTTCACTTAGCACAATACCCTCTAGGTCCATCCATGTTTTTGCAGATGGCAAGATTTCATTCTTTTGTTATGGCTGAGTAATATCCCATTGTATATATGTATCACCTCTTCTTTATCCAGTCTTCTATTGATGGACACTTAGATTGCTTCCATATCTTGGCTATTCTCAATAATGCTGCAATAAATATGGATGCATATGTCTTTTCAAGTTAGTGTTTTAGGTTTCTTCAGATAAATACCCAGAAGTGGGATTACTGGGTCCTTCTTTATCTCTTGTTATAGCCTTTGTTTTAAAGTATATTTTGTCTGCTACTTCTCGAAGCTTCTTCCTGTTGACTTCTTTTCACCCAGCATTTACCCTCCTGCATCCTAGGACAGCCTTCCCCTATCCACTTGCCCACTGTCAACTTGATTACCCAGCCCCAATCAATTCTGGGGCCAGTTCCCATCCTAGATAGAAAGCTACTAGGTCAGCATCCCTGGCTCCTCCTCACTCATAGGCAAGAGTAGGAAATGACTGCATTTCCTACCAAAGATAAGCCATGTGGCAACACTCTATAGCCTTGGATAATTGCGTATTGACTGCATCATCACCTAATATGCTGCTCCTTTAAATGTCTTGTTGGTACCTTCCACTTCAACCAGAGGCCCCAGATGAGAAACAACACATCAGTGCCCATTCAGCCTGGCCCCAATAGGATGGGAATCTCTCCTACTAAACTGGTTCTGACCCCTGGAGCAATTATATTCTCCGGCTACAGATTTCAGAAAGCAACTATGAACTTTCCTGCCCAGTTTATTCTGAAGCACATTTCCCCCACAGCCTGTGCTTAGCATTTTCTAGGAGGAAATGAGACTTCACTTCCACCTACCAGCTGTTTGAAACCCAATGATGGCTGGCACAGAGCGTCCGGGAGGGGCGGTGGAAATGCTCACGGTGTAGTTGGTGCCTTGGTACAGATCGAGGCACACTTCTGGGGTCCTGTTGTCTGTGGTCAGGTTGACTGTCTCCTCATGAACTGATTCCATCTGGTCTACCCGGTGTCCCTTTATGTGTATCTTTGTGAGGAGAAAAGACAAGAGAACCCACCATGACTCCAGTTAAAACAACTGACAGAGACTTTGTGGTGCTAGATCCTACCCTCCTACTATTATTCCTTTTTCCACTGCACTGCTCATCTGGGGGAAATAAATAAGGTAAACCTCTGCTGTCTGGTATCTGACGATGAAGTCTGACCGGGCCAGTAATCAATAAACCCTAAGAAGTGATATACAATGAGAAGTGCCTCTAGGGAGTGCCTCCCTGCACACAAATGACCAGCGATCGATGGAGGCAGTCACAACCTGAGACCTACTGGCTGCGTCCTGTCACCACATCAGTGGATGCCTCCAGGCTTACTCTGGGGGAGTGAAATATAAGTGCTTAGAAACAAGCGATAATGATGATACCGAATATAAATACATCCCCACATACACCCTGTTAAATGACAAATCCATTAAACACAAATTATAAAATAAAATGATCCAGATATCTTAAAAATTCTGTTCACATTTTAAAAGGATGATGGGGTTGGAAAGCAATTAGATTGAGAATCTCTTCCGGAAGCAAGTCCCTTCGACTGATATTCCCATGGGTTAACATTTCTGCCCTAGCAGGAAAAAACAGCTCACTTACTTACCACATATATGACCTGGTTGTTTCTTCTTCCTGGGTTTATTTCCCACCTCACACAGGTGTTATTAAACACTGACACATCATTAATTTCTGTAATTATTTCTAAAATACAAAAAAAGAGAGTCCACTCACAAAATACATCAATGGGCTTTGGAAAAATCCTGACGATGACCACATTGGAGGGAGGGAAGGACTTGGTTTATCTGCCCAATTACTATCTCTGTTGATCACCATTCATACTCTGATTCAGAAAACAAATCAGGCAATTCAAGCTACCCCAGGCCAATCCCCCAATTTATCTTCATCACAAATGAGCCTGGCCCACTACCTGACTTAGAGGAAAAGCTGCCTGGGTGAGTATGGGTAAGTCCAAGCTGTGATTGGCCTGACAGGCCACTGGATGCCACTGGTGTTCTACTCATGTGGGATGGAAAGAGGCCCAGAGCTGTGCCCAGAATCTTCCTACAGCTGCACAGGTCAGATCTGCTTCCAGCTTCTTCGTCCCACCCAGCTGACGGAGCGCTCTTATTTTCAGGTCACTGCTGTTCCCAAGAGGGAAATGACAGGCTGATCACCACACAAAATCATTCCTTAGGAGCAGCTTGGGGTAAATTAAATAAATTCTCCACAAGTTCCCTGGATAAATACCTCTGGGACTCCTTGAACTGAAACCATTTAATCCTGACCTACCAGGAAGCCTCTGATTTCTTGGAGTTGTTCTGCTTCTTATACATATTCTGCATGTATTTCATGTAATGAATTTGGCAACGTGGGAAATGGTATTAGGGTCTTTGTTCCCTGAGGTAACACAGGTGCCAAAAGACCCACCTAACCACCTAGAAAGTTGTTCAGATGAGAAGAGGGCAAAGATCTAGCTTTTTACCTATTTAAAACCAAATTCCTACAGGTAAGTAAAACTATTTGCAGGTGACATAATCTTGTCTATAAAAAAAAAAAAAATACATATATATATATCGTGGGCCTGCCGGTGGCTCAAGTGGTTAGAGCTCCATGCTCCTAACTCTGAAGGCTGCCGGTTCAATTCCCACATGGGCCAGTGGGCTCTCAACCACAAGGTTGCCAGTTCAATTCCTCGAGTCCCGCAAGGGATGGTGGGCAGCGCCCCCTGCAAGTAAGATTGAACATGGCACCTTGAGCTGAACTGCCGCTGAGCTACCGAATGGCTCGGTTGGAGCGCATCCTCTTAACCACAGGTTGCCGGTTCAACTCCCACAAGGGATAGTGGGCTGTGCCCCCTGCAACTAGCAATGGCAACTGGACCTGGAGCTGAGCTGTGCCCTCCACAACTAAGACTGAAAGGACAACAACTTGAAGCTGAACAGCACCCTCCACAACTAAGATTGAAAGGACAACAACTTGACTTGGAAATAAAGTCCTGGAAGTACACACTGTTCCCCAATAAAAAGTCCTGTTCCACTTCCCCAATAAAATCTTAAAAAAATAAAAATCCTAAGAAATTCACACCCAAAAAAACCAGAGCTAAGAAAGTAGTTTGGCAAGGTTGCAGGATACAAGGTCAATGTACAAAAGTCAGTAGGATTTCCATACACTAGCAAGGAACAATCCACAAATGAAATCAAGAAAACAATTTTATTTACAACAGCATCAAAAAGAATAAAATTCCTTAACTCATTTCTCCTGTACTCAGAGCCAATGCCACCTTTAGATAAACTCTGGTCTACTGATCTCTTTGAAGACTTGACATCTTTACTACATCATCCCATCAGCAGCATTACAGAGATTCTATGTCCCACCTTACCTGGTCTCGGGTAAGCCAGGTCAGCTATCAGTAAGTGAGAATCAGTGGAGGCAGAGAGAAGAACACAGGTAAACTCGTGGAGAGACACGAAAGGATCACCTATGGCTGTCTAAAGCATTCCTGGGTCTCTACATCAATACTTCTCCCCAGAGCACAGAGAATTTGAAATCAAAGAAGTACTCCAGTTGTGGACATGGGTACCCCAAGAGATGCAAAGATTCTATCCGTTCACCCCCTTGGGTAACATAAAGACAATGTTGGCATCAGTCTTTTATCAGCTTGCACAAGCCCCAAATATTCCTGGCCCCTTCCCTCTCCACCAGCCTTCAAAGCCCTAAAGCTGTGGACCCCTCTGCTCACTCACGCATCCCTCTGACACTAACTCACCACCTGGTCTAGAAGGAAAAGGAAGCAACCACCCCTCACCTTCTCTGAGTTGCCAGTAAAGATTTCCTTCTCACTCGGGACCCCTTTGCCACCCAAGCAGAGATTAGAAAGAAGACACAAAAATTTCCTTTCTTGTCCTTCCTTTTTGCTCATTCACTATGACAACTGCAAAAGCCATCTCAAGAATGCCATCTGCCTTCAGCCTGTGCCACACTCTGTGCATAGAGGGGACCCAGATCTGATTATAAGGTATCAGATATTTCATCCCAAGGAGAAGTTAACAAAGTTTGGCTGCTTTTCCGTCCAGGTGTCTATAATCAGCTGGAAAGACTTCTTTACAAACATATCAGATATTAAACATCCACATTGATGCCTTTTTAAGAGATGGCTTGGGAGGCTATGCCCGAATTCCATCACCAATAAGCGACTGGAAGTTCTCTCTGGAACTGACTCCAGAGCTCTTTATTCACCATTAACTGAATGACTACTGGATGCCAAGCAACCTCCCACACCAGGCACTGGGATGTGATGACAGCAGAATATAAGTCCTTCTCTCAAGAACATGTTGTCTAATGGAGGGCACAGGGAAGCAGGTAAGTTACAACTCAGTATTAGAACAAAGCTGCACACAAGTACCACAGGGTATAGAGAAAGAAGTCACCACTGTCACTAAAGGACCTGGGGAAGCCAGCTTCACGGAGGGCATGACCTTAATGGATGAATGGCTGAAGAGCAGGGAAGACAGCTAAGCAGACAGACCAGCTGGTCTAATGCCTACAACTGTAAAAGGGTGTGTCATATTCAGCGTGCTAAGAGAGAAGTGTCACGTGACTGAGGAAGAGGAAAGATGGGAAGTGAGGCTGCCGGACCACAGGGTCACACTGGGAAAGACCTTGATGATAGGTCAATAGGTAAAGACTGATAAATAGGACTTTATAGGCTTGAGCTCATCTTCACAGCAGTCATAAGAAGCAATAATAAAATCAATAATAAATGAATATACCTTGTTTCCCTGAAAATAAGACCTACCCTGAAAATAAGCCCCAGTTAAGATCATCAGCCAGATGGACGCATTTAGTACATTATGACGATGTTCCAGAAGAAGATGACATGACTGAATTTGAATAAATGTAGATTGTTATACATGAAAAACTATGACATCACCTGAAAATATGCCCTAATGCGTCTTATTACTATAAGACCCCGTCTTATTTTCGGGGAAATATGGTATAAGACCCGGTCTTATTTTCGGGGAAACATGGTATATTGTTGTTACTATGAACCAGAAAGCATGTATAATACTTTAAATGTATCATTTATTTAATCTTCAAAATAACTCCATTAGCTTGATACACCCATGTCCATTTTATAGACCTAAGGCTAAGATTAGTTAAGTAAGCTGCCAAAAGTCATACAGCAGTCAAGTCAGGATTCAAATCTAGATTTGTCAGACTCCAAAGCCAAGAGCCTTTGCATTGAAGCAGCTATTCAGCAAAGAGGTGAAAAGATGAAATCAGGGCACTGTATTTAAAATCATGAGACAATTATGAAGGAGAAGCAACAGGTGAGAGAAACAAGGACTAGAGAAGAATCTAGGTCTACTGCCAGTCTTTGAACTTGAAAGTCTGAATGGACTGCCTTTGACTATTCTCATAATAAATACAGGAGGAAGCAGACTGGGTTTGTAAGAAAGAGACTCATGAGTTGTGTTTAGAACATGCTAAATATAAGTTATCTACAGAATATCCAGGTGAAAAAAATGCCCTGAAGGTCATCAATGTGTGGATGGCAGGTGAAGCCGTGGGTGCAGGTGAAACATCCAGGGAGGGCATAGAGTGGCTCAATGACAGCACACTGGGAAACACTGAAACCCAGGGGAAACTGGAGGAGAAAGAGCCATGCGGAAGAGACGTAGTAGGCTTGCTGAGAGAGTGTGATGCCTGGGAAGTCAAGGAAAGAAAAGATTGGAAGGAGTGTCTACTTCCTCCAAAGTCATCTTTCTTCCTTCCTCCCATAACCTCCTCACCTCCCACCACGAAGGGCCTGGAGCAGATCACCGGGGTACTGGGGGCAAGCCTCACCTCTCTCTCTCTTCTTTCATAGAGCTCTCCTTTGATGGAGTGCCCACAGTGTCACGATTAGATCTGAAGTTTGACTTTGGGGAGAGGCAGGGAGAGCAGGCCTTGGCTCATCCGTGTTGTAGGACACTCAGGCATCTCTGGCTTAAAATAAAAAGAGGCCCCACAGCGTCCAACTGAACTCTACACTGGACTTGGGAAACCAAACCCTCAGTGGGTAATAAAGTACCTTTGCTTTGATTTAGATTCTGTATGTGGTGTTATGTTGCGTGTACATAAATGTACATATGTATATAAAGTTACATATTTTAGTATTTCATTAGCATCAAGTATTTCTCTGGGTTACTTACCACATTTGTAACTAAATAATTTTGTCATTAGTTATTTAATGTCTATCTCTCCTGAATGTAAGCTCTATAATGGCAAAAACCAGGTTTCTCTCTATCCCCAGAACCTAATACAGTATTTTGGACATAGATATTTTTTAAATATTTATTATTTCGTTGATTGGTTGAATGGATGGATGAACACACATAGACAGGTGATCAGCAACGTTAAATGTTGTAGAAAGGTTAAGAGGAATGAGGGCTGAAACCAGAATGTGAATTGGGCGGTTGGGTGGTCATGAGTGACCTTGGTGAGAGAGCTATAGTGAAGTGGGGATGTTAGATGCCTGATTCTCCTTCAGGAGGCTGAGAAGGGAATTAGGATGGGAGGGAACAGAGACACTGAGCACAGACTACTCTTCCAAAAGTCCCATTGCAGGTAGGAACTGGTCTGGCGTACCCTCTTGGTTTCCAATTTTATATCCTTTTTCTTTATTTTTGGAAATAGTAAAAGTTCATACATACAGAATCAGTTTAGGTGACCCAAACAGACTCTCAAGCTCAATGTCATTTCTAGTCAGAAATCAGTATATAATTTCAAAAGTACTATGACTGATCTTTGAATATGACTCATAAACTATCTCCAAAGCCAATTCCCAAACAGGGATTATAAAACAGACAGATTTTCATAATGGAAGCATCACTGAAAAGAGGGTATGGCTTCCCAAAGTGATTACTTTGAATAAATGCATGTTTGAAAAAAGTCAAGAATAAGAGTTCTGCTGTTTCTTTTTCTTTAAAAAGTCTTTAGAGTCACATAAAATAGATAGAAGTAGCATGGCTTATTGTAGTGATATCCTAAAATGCATTATATACTTCAGGATGATTTTTGGTGGTACTTAAATAAATTTCTATGATTGTTTTATATTTATTTTTGTGTATATTAGAAAAAAAATACACCTAGTTCATCAATCTCATGATATCCCATGTATTACAAAGTGTTCTTGATCAATAAATTGAAATTACAAATTTAAGTTTTAAGTATAAATGTTTTAAGGAACTTATTAAATACATAATACTTTCGTTATCGCAAATGAAATATGGTTGGTATACCAATAAGTCAAGCTTAGAAAACACTGGCATGGGAGACAGATCTTGGGGGCTGACAGATCTGAATTCAAACCCTGTCTCTGCCATTTACTAAGTTACGGAACGACCCCGTGAAAACTGTTTGACTCTCATGATGACTCAGATGACTCATCTATGAAATGAAAATAACAATATTTAACTTCACAAGGTTTTTCTGAGGATAAAATAAAATCAAGCAGTAAGGCCCCTAGCTGAACTTTGGGTGTGTAAGTTGGTAGTGCAATCAATGGTCGTTACAATGCTTGACAGTCCAAACATTATGCACACATTCAAACAAACCCCAGCCGTGTGGTTATTTATATAAATGTGTCCATTTATCCCTGTTGGCCTTTCTTTTCCATCTGAAATATGCAGAGCTGCAACTGAGCTGCAGAGGAGGGTGGACCAAAAACCAGAAGAGGCAGAGGATATGGGGAGGCCTGGGGGCAGTCTGACTCTGTCTGCATCAGGTTAGGGGGCTCAGAAAGGTTCCCAGCTGATAAACAGTCTGTGTTCCAATAGACATGTTACCCTTCTCAGAGCACGGAAGGAGTGAGCATCAACCCTATAATTATTAACTCAGATTCTAAACATAATATGCCAAATGACCTGTGCAGAATGAAAGCCAAGGACAATCTTATCAAGAATGAATCAACCTCTTTGATCTTGAGGTAAACTAACTCACTAAATATCAAGCTTTCATCTGGGGTTTTTCCAGACACTAAAGTGGTTGCCTAATTCTCAGCTGTCTGGAGTTTCCAGTCCAAACTGGCCTTAAAAAAAAGAAGAAAGAAAAAAAAAAGGAGTCCCACCACCTTGCTGGAGATTACACTGCATTAAAAGCATATATGGGTTCATGCTACTACTAATCCAAAGAAACAGGGGTTCCAAAAATATTTTTAACTAAAAACAACCCAGGTAAAATGAGGATAAATTATTCCACCCAATGGAGAACTAAACATTCAAGTATAAAAAGATGGGTCAATGGAATGAAAACAGGGAACAGAGGTCGAAGGTATTCAGAGGTTTGGCAGAAAAAGTAGAAGATTGGGGAAAAACCCAAAAGTGAACACAGAGGAAGGTAAATACAAAATACAGAGAGGGAGTCGGGACAGAAGGGGCGGTGTGAATGGGTGAAAAACAGGAAAAGAAGGAAGAAGGGCAGGAGCCATGGTAATTAGTATCTCACTACATTTCCAGAAGCCTCTCCTACCTTCCTACCAGGGGATCATGTGCACTGCACCATGAATTAATCAGCATGTAAATCACCCCCTTTATCTGTGGAAATGGAATTTGGCTGCCAATCTTGATTGAGGGCAGAGAGGCCTCCTCACAGAAAGATAACAGCTCTCAGGGAGAATGCCTCTTCTCTCCTTAAATCAAAGCTTGCATAAACCTATGGAAACAGCTGCAGCAGGAGCCACAGACTCTGTGAAAGGTGGCAGGCTGAGGACGATAATTATAATTAGCAGTTACATAACATGTTTGTTCTTCAAAGTGCTCTACAAGTATCAGCTAATTAATAGCTTACTATGCCCCATGCAGATCCACTGGTTTTTCATGTAGTGACTAATCTTTGTACCCCCACTGAATTCTGAATGGTGGAGGCAGAACAGCTTGAGCAATGAAGCAAATAGCTGGGTCCAGAAGCTAGGTCCAGCTCTCTCACTCAGTGACTCCATAGATAGCTCTGGGCCAGGAACACACGCCCGAACGTTAAATTCTGCATCCTATGAGGCAGCTGCCTCACTTTCTCCAAATAACTCTTACAAGGCTGTTAGAGATGCAATAATAGGTTGAAATGGCCATCAGTCTGTTCCAATATGTCATTAGCTCTCCGCAATTATTAAGACTGGAACCCTGGAATTTAGGTGTTAGTTACAGGGTTGCCTTTGCTGCCCTGTGAAAGTTGGACAAGAGATCTTGCCCATGTTGGGTAGAGATCTCTGGATTATGTCTACCCTTTGTTTCTATGATCGCAGTATCTAGCCTACATCCTCTCGCATTTGTGGTAGAGATGACCAAATGTGGGAAATGCACGGCATACACAGAGCCTCAGCAGCAAAGCTGAGTTCTCCATCTGTTCCAGAATGCTTTACCCAAGCACTTCTAGAGGTCCACGAACACCTTGAATTTGTAAAACATTGTATGTATATGTGTATATGCATTTCTTTGGAGAAAAGTCCATTTACCTAATAGCCCTGTAAGTTACAAGAAGGCAGTTAGTGTCTAGCAAAGTACCTCATACATAGTGTATATTAAATAGACATCGACCAAATAAATTGATAAATTTCATCAAATTCATATCCCCAAAATGGTTATGAACCATTGCCCTATGGATAAATTACCACCAGCAGCCCACATGTTTTCCTTGCTCTGGCTAGAGATTCCTATGGAAAACTTCGATTGGCAAGACCCAAGACATTCTATCATAACTCTGCTGCAAGTCAAAGAACCCAGATCAAAGCTACCTTGAGATTTCACTCTTTAGAGATCTGTCTTCAGAGCCAACAAGTCAACATCTAGACATACATTTCCAGAGCCATTCAAGACTATGTGACAACCATTTGTCACACCGCCAGACCAACCATCACAAACAGTAAGAATCGTTGCCTTTTCTCACTTGGTTTCTTGGAGGCACCGGTGAAATAAAGCGTGTGGAAGTTCACACGTCTAACTCATGCGATCTTCTGTAAGCAAGGCTAATGCTTTTAGTAAAAGACCTAACATTGCTCTGGGCTTTCAACTTCTCAACACTGATTCCCTCTCAGTAACTCTTTGAAGTAGAGACAGCAGACTTTATTTTCCCACTTTTGTAGATGAGCAAACCGAAGCTTAGAGAGAATAACGCCTTACCTGATGACACACAGCTTAATACGTTAACACTGCTAGAAATTGAATTGAAGTCTCAAAACTCCTTTTCACCAGGAATTCCATTTTGGGATGTATATCCAAAAGAATTGAAAGCAGGGTTTCAAAGAGATATTTGTACACCCGTGGTCATTGCAGCATTATTCACAGTAGCAAAGAGGTGGAGGCAACCCAAGTATCCATCAACAGATGAATGGATAAACAAAATATAGCGTGTTCTGTTATATATATTAAATGTATATATAATATTATTCAGCCTTTAAAAAGAAGGCAATGCCACCATTTAAAACAACATGGATGGGGGCCGGCCCAGTGGCTCAGGCGGTTAGAGCTCCATGCTCCTAACTCCGAAGGCTGGCTCTCAACCACAAGGTTGCCAGTTCGATTCCTCGACTCCCACAAGGGATGGTGGGCGCAGCACCCCCTGCAACGCCCCCTGCAAGCGTAAGATTGAACACAGCACCTTGAGCTGAGCTGCTGCTGAGCTCCCAGATGGCTCAGTTGGTTGGAGCGCATCCTCTCAACCACAGGGTTGCTGGTTCGACTCCCGCAAGGGATGGTGGGCTGCGCCCCCTGCAACTAGCAACAGCAACTGGACCTGGAGCTGAGCTGCGCCCTCCACAACTAACACTGAAAGGACAACAATTTGAAGCTGAACAGCACCCTCCACAACTAAGATTGAAAGGACAACAACTTGACTTGGAAAAAAAAGTCCTGGAAGTACACACTGTTCCCCAATAAAGTCCTGTTCCCCTTCCCCAATATAATCTTAAAAAAAAAAAAAAAGCATGGATGAACCTGGAGCACATTATGCTAAGCGAAATAAGCCAGTCACAGAAGGACAAATATTACATGATTCCGTTTATACGGGGTAACCAAATTAGCCAAACTCACAGAAACAGAAAGTAGAAAGGTGGTGCCTGGGGCTGGGTGGAGGAGGAAATGGGGAGTTATTGTTTAATGGGTATGTAGTTTCAGTTTCAGAAGATAAAGAAGTTGTGGAGAATGGTTGCACAACAATATGAATATATGAAACACTTAAAAATGGTTAAGATGGTTTATTTTATATTGTATTTTTACCACAATTAAAAATAAATATTAAAAACCTCTTTTTCATTCCACCATCTTTTCTCTGAAAAGCTGTCAACATGTGCTAAGTTAGGACTTTTAAGTACAGCCCCTGAGAAAATGGTTTATGGAGAAAAATTCCTCAGCCAGCCAAGCATTGGAGACGGACGCACTGTGATTTAAGGTGAGTTTCAAAAGATGAATGCATAAAATTTTCTATCTGACTTATTTTCCCAGTCTACCCTCTCCATCTTCGGGATTTAGCTGACAAACTTAAAGCCAGGTGCCCAGCCAGGTAAATGGTACATCCAGGCACAGTCCACAGAGTATGGCAGCAATCGAACAGCTTTTAGATCCCATGCTCCAGGGAGGTGGCCAAACGCTTCCAGGAAACAGGAGCCCCACAGAATGGAGTCTATACCTGTGCATGTCAAAGTACTTTCTTTCCAGGTGCCTTTCTCTGTGCAAATGGAAGTGATCTTTCCTCCAGGGCTCTCAAAGCCCTCTTGACAGACATAGTGAGCCACACTGCCCAGGCGGGAGCTGTGATTCCCCACCAGGACTGCATGTTGCATTTCCGGAGGGCGGCCACAGTTGATCTCTGCAATGAGAAGTAGCACAGCACTAGTTATAACCCTCGCTTTCTACCCCTATAATTCATATTGTGGAAATAAACATTTCTAATGATAGTGTCCCCTCATACGGGAAAAGAGAAAACACGGACCCCATCAAATAATCCAATTGCAGGTATATGAAATAAGAATGTTCAGAAGTAGAGAAAATAAGTAGGTCTCACTTCAATGAAATTTACAAACATGCATACATAAAAATATTCCAATTATAAGACTATTTATATTATAAAGAAGTACTCAGGTCAATGAAACAATCCATCTCAGGGTTCTTTTTTATATTAAGATTTTTTTTTTCTGGTACCTTTTTACTACGTAGCTTCGGATCATTAACTCCTGAAGAGTTGATAATGCAATTATAGGAGTTTTGTTGCCAAATGAATATTAAATGAAATATATACAAAAATCTCTGAACTTTTAAAAACAAATTAATAGGGAAAGCATTTATAGTTTAAACGTTTAATTTACACTCACCTTTCAAAGAAAAAAATCAGTTGCATAGGGGAAGACAAACCCAGAACTATAAAATTGACATGAAATTTCTTCTCTGCAACTCTGACTATCGGAAGACAATTGAATATTTACAGAAAACTGTCTGAAGGGACAGAATTATGACATTACCATTTTGGAAACAGCCAATAGCTACCTCACATTAAAAGAAAGTCATTTTCTGATATCTTACAATTTAAAAAAATCCATGTGTATCTTTTCTGAAAAAAATTCACAGCTAACAATATAAAAATATTTATAATTTGAAAATAAAATTCCAAATTATTGCAACAAAATCTGAGCAGTGAGGTGAAGGGGAGAAATAAAACATGCTACATTTTTCATGTAGTAGTGGAGATCTCATAGATACAATTTTATTTAAGAAAGCATAATAAATATAAAATAAGGTAGTCACAATTATTGCAAATGTAACCAGTAGTCCCAGTTATACTTAAATACAGAAAGAAAAGAAAAAAAACAACACTTGACATGCATTCTGACTTTCAGTTTTCTCCCCCATCTGTAGAAAGCCAAGAAATTAAGCACTCCTGACATCTAGGTTTTTAAAACGTAAGTCCATTTATTGAGATAAAGCATTCAAAATAGAGAAAATGGTATGATCTGTTCCCAACTCTCCATCAACCATTCTTGGCCTTAGAAATAGGTGACTTCTCTTAAATAAGCCTCTGATACAGACTTGGTGGATTTAATGGCGTTGTACTCTTTTTTCTCTCCCAATGCGGATGTTTGGTCTGTTGCAGAACACCCGAGTTATTTCCCTGAGGGAGGGCTTCCAGAGCAGGGTTTCATCTGCTGTCACTGGAATTATCATAAGACCCTCGATACAATAGTTCAACCCACCTGACTAGTCACTTGGCTCTGAGATTTTTAAACAGAGTTAGTCTCTGGTCGGTGCAGATTCAAATCATCAGCAGTTATGGGACCAGAATGAAGTGGTCATTTCATAAATCTTCCAACCCTGTTTACCTCTCAAGTCCCATGTTTGCTCACAGAGATTTGTTCCCTTTTCATACGTGTTTACCAGACACAAGGCCACTTGGCCTTCATCCTGTTTTCCCAGGATCAAACCTTTAGACACTGGTCCAAACATTCCAAGACAGGAGTATATTTGTGTGTAAATGAGCAACCTACCGTACAGGTGGTTAATGTTTCATAAGACTGCGCAGTCACTATTGACATCTAAAATATCTTCTAGTTTAAGCCAGGGTTCAGTTACAGCAGGAAATAAAGGGAGCGTCGGTGAAGAGACTGACAGTATAGGTTTAAATAGGTTTACGGACCTTGAAGCTGGAATTCTAAACAGCACATTGGAGTGGTTTGGGAGGAAACCCAGTGATAAGAGAGTTGGATTAAGGAAGAAGCACGGATCCTAAAGGGATAAGAGTACAGAAGATAACTAAATTGGCTTCTATCTTGGACATGTCCAAGAATAATGGAAAGCATGGTGGCTTTGTGGGACTACAAGATTTTTTAAATTAACACCAAAAATATTAACTTGGGGGTTAATGAGAAAGCAATAGCCTACTCTCTAGGGACTCAGGTAGATGCCCAGTGGCAGAAGACCTGTGACTCTGAGTTCCCATTGCGGAGCTTTTCAAATTGGACAGTTCCTTGGCAAGAGATATTTAGAGAGGATTCCAGCATGGTTTCGACTAAACACATGGCTCTAAACAATCACCTGAGGAGCTTTTGAAAAGCACACATGCTAGAGTCTCACACCCTCTACACATACCGAGAGATAACTCTTTTGAATCAGTAGTGCTGAGTTAGGTTCTTGGCATCTACATTTCCACAAAGCTCCAAATTTGAGAATCTAAATTAAATGCTGGTGTGAATGACTACGATTTATCATCACATGTATCCCAATAGGGCCCTAAGTATAAATCATTACTTCTCACAGTAACCCTCCATGCTAGGGATGATTGTCCTCATTTTACAGGTGAAATGGATCAACATGGTTAAGGAAAACATCCATCGTCACATAGGTAGTTATGGGACGGCCAGGAGTTGAATCCATGTCTGTCAGATTCCTTCTATACTCACTGCCTCTCAAAAGCTGCTCCATCTCTGAAATCCTACAGTATCTGCCTGTCTCACTCTTTCTCCTCCAAGTATATTCTTTCTCCCTCATATCTAGCAAAATCCCTCCCAATGACTAGTCCGCTTCATGACTAACAAAGGGATCCCTTTTTCCTCCAAACTGTTGTGGTCCATATTCATTTGTTCATTTACTAATACATTTATTGAGAATCTAGTACATGCCAGACACTACACTAGTTATTACTGCAGTGAACAAAATGGACATGATTACTGCCTTCATACAACTTAGGGAGAGAATAAATAGACAAAAATAAAACCAACAAGATAATTACAGATCATGGAAAATATTATGTAAAAGGTAAGATCACAAGATAGGATGGGAATGACTTTTTTAAATAGAGTGGTCAGGAATGGTTTGATCTCTTTGAGGAGATAACATCTGAGCTAAGGACCTGAAGGATGAGGCTGAGCCACTCACGTTTAGGAGCAGAGGAAGAACACTTCAATCAAATGAAATGGCCAATGCAAAGACCCTGATGTAAGAAAGCTCTTGGTGTGTTCCAGAAAGGAAAGACAACCTGTTGGCTAGAGCACAGTTAGCAAGAGGGAGAGTGGCCTGAGATGAAGGTGGAGAGAAAAGCAGGGCCACATCACACAGAGCCTTGTAAGCCTTAGGAAAGAGCTTGGATTTTATTTAAAAGTAGTCGAATGGCATTGGAGGGTCTTAAGCAAGGGAATGAAATAATTTGATTCAGGTTTTTAAAAGACCATTTTGACTGTTGGGTGGAGAATGGATGGCAGAAGAACAGGAGTAAAAGGAGAGAGACCAGTTAGGGTCTATAGCAGTAGCCCAACAGCAAGACGATGAGGTTTGGATGTACTTGAGAGGTGATGGCGGAGATGGAGAGAGGGTGGATTTGAGATGTATTCTGGAAGCAGAACAGCGTTCTTGGTGATGGACTGGATGTGAGGATGAGAGAGGAGGTAGAATCAAGAATAATTATCTATCCTATTCATTAGGCCTTTATTTCCTGCTTGAGGACTTCGTTTCTTTTTATAAATATATTGTCTTCCCAAATTAATGGAGAGTTCATGAAGGACAGACTATTTATCATATAATCTCTTTCACTCCATAATGCCTACTTAAAATAGTATGTTTTACATAGTAAATACTAAATAAATAGTTGTTTATTGACAGCTTGCTACTACCTTATCATTGTTCAAGATGCAACAAACGATACTTTGATATAACAGCCCTGAGAAAGGAAAAAGACATCAGTAAATTATAAATATAATAAGAGCGGAATACATTATCTCTATGTTTGTTATCCAACAGAGGTAACTCACACCTACTAAACACCAAGTAGATGAAAGCTAAGAAAAAGACCCACAAAAACTAATATCAGTCTTGTACCAAGGAATTCTGGGAAAGTTCAAACCTCAATAATTTTAACCATAATAGCATTCATTGAAATCCTACTAACCGCAGGTACTCTTTTAGAAATACACTTATTTATTCCTCGCAGGAAACCCTGCAAGGTACATGGTTTTTCTTCATGTAGTTTACATATATGAAAATGGAGGTCCTAAGAGCTTAAGTCACATTCAAACGTCATGCCACTTATAAAAGAGCCAGTATCCAAACCACGGTTTGTGTATCCCCGAAGTCCAGATCCATTAAGTCTAGGCAGCCTGGGACTTGACCTTACAGGTTAGCTAATACCTCAGGAGAAAAGGTTGCATGAAGGAACATTCACATTACTCTGGAAGGGTTCTGTAACAATTCCCTTTGCCTAATCTTGCCTCTAAGAACTTCCCCAGAGCAAGAGAGCTGCTGGGAATAGACTTCCCCTGCAGCTGTCCCTGCAGCTGTCCCTGAAGCTTTCTTCATACAGATGTTGAACTCCATGATGGGGGTGGGGGTGGGGGTCTGGCCTGGAACATAACCCAGTAACAGATATTCCCACCATGCTTAGGAGAGATGGCAGCCATTGCCACTTGTACGCAGACCAAATGATACCCAAGAAAGCAGGTGGCTTCTATGAAGAAATACTCAAAAATCAATCCAACAGAGGCTGTAATAGGTCATAAAAATATAGTTCTACATGAAAACCCCAAAGCTCACACTATCACAAGGAAATAAACCATGTTAAAACAGTTTATATCCAAAGGACAGAAAAAAATAAGCAGCACAAATTTTGCACTGCATATGCATAGGGGTGTTCATCAAAGCACACGATTCTCTGGCTAATTACATTATTAAGCAACAACGCTGGGACCTACATCAGTAATACAGTCTTCTAATTATGACCACGGCTGAGAATTTTTCCTCACTATCCTATTAGCTGTGATTTTTATTCAAATAATCAAGTGCAGAAACAGGTCTCCTGTTTCCCTGGGGGGAAATGTGCTGTGCCGGTTTCAAGGACCACATTTTACTGTAACTTTACTTCATATCTTGAAGGTAAAAATGTTTCTCAGTACTGCTAGCTTTAATAGTCTACCCCATATTCCAGAAGGAAATCTGCGTGATGAAAGGTATAGGCAATGTGTGGCATCTAATCAACACTGACTATATCATCACTGTCATCTGCATTGGCGGCTGTTTATTACCAACATCAGCACAATCCTGTGACTGATGACAGAAATAACATAGTAATATAAGGCTTTATCTCAGACTGTTTTAGAGACCAATAAATACCAAGCTGAGAAAGCAAAAAAAAAAAAAAGACTAATAATGTCAATAAATTGAGGCAGGCATTTTGCCAGTCGGAGGAATGAATGATAGACCTAGTCCACATATTGATATTGACCCAAAAAAAAAAAAAAAAACTTCCCAGAAAAATTAACTACTGGATGGAAAACTCTGGCAAAAGAGCAGAAACAAGTATGAAAACTGAAGTCAGTCACATTAAAGTCAGTTTTCATGATTATGCAACAATAATAGAAGTCTCTAACCTTCTCAAATCAGAAGGTGTACGAATCACCTGGGAATGAGTATAACGTGGAAAGTTGCAAGAGTCCAGTTTTAGGCAGATTAACACCAGGATCTACACTATATTCGTCACTTATATCTATACTTCCTTCATTTGTTCATTTGTAAAAATGTCCTCTCTGCCCCTTAACGGGAAGCTCTTTGTGGGCTGTGTCAATATATGATATTTTTTAAATATCCCTTGTAGTCATGTGAGTAATATTATTATGAACATTAATCTTTGTGATGTTTATATGTAAGAAATAAGCCTAAGGAACAGGGAGAAAGTGTAACTTGATGAAAAAGTTTCATCATTTTAAGGTATGTTCCAAATTTGGCCAAATATAGTTTGACCCTCATTCCAGGATCACGTGGGCACTAACTTACATGTCATTGATGTTTGGGGTTGGAATCTAACATCTCAATCTGTGGTAACTTGAATTTCAAAAACGTTGTCATCACCATCAAAGAAAAATGGGAGGGTTATAGTGTGCCATGAAGCATATTCTCAAGAATAGCTTATTAACTGCTGAAACTAAGCTAATGAGCTCATTAGTACCAAAAATTCCACTTGCCTTAAGGCTGTAGAAAGAAAACAATTACTTTTTGATGTACTTTGTTTTCTAAAGTCTTCCATGAGCTTTAGCCTCAATAACACATTTCCCTCAGCTATTATAGTGGTCATCGAGAAAGCTCATTTGGAGAAATAAAGAAAAATTTCCATTCCACGTAACATTTATTGTCAACGAATAGTATCTAGTATGGAAACAGCTAGAATCTAAACACTTCAGAAACTTCAGAGGTGATGGGGTAGGTGAAAGAAGAAAAAAAAACGTTTATCAGCATATCTCTTATAAGGATCTTGCATTTGGAGAGGTGATAATGGTTTTTGATACTTTGAGCGGCATAGAGTATGAATCTTCCTTTAAAAAACAACAACACTAAAATTCTTCATTTCAAGGTCCTAGTTGTAATTAGAATATTTGAATCAAAAATCAATGACTAAGGAAAAGTGAAAAATGAAAAATTTTAGACCTTCCCACTTGATGGTAGGAAGTTTCAGAAAGATCTGGAATTTTTGATAGAAACATCCCCTGCCACTGCCCCACCAGCTTAGGACTGTCACTGAGATGGCTACCGCTAATTGAGCAGCCACTGTGAGGCCCAGCGCCACAAGCTTTTTACCAGGATCCCCTTGAACCTTCATAAAAACTCCATGAGATGAAAACAATTTTATCCCCTTCTACAGAAGGAAAATGGACATTAGAGAAGTTTAAAGGTGGTTACATAAACTAGTCAGCGGTGCAGCCAAAATTCACACAAGTCTTTCTCATCCTGGAGTGCATACATCACCACCCTGAGTCTTATAACCGACATCAGCATTCATTTTGCACACTCAAAGGACTCCAACCATTTGTAAATGACATATTTTAACGGCATTTACTTGGCAAAAGGGTAACACAAGAGATATGCTGCATGCAGCGAGTAAGTCAATACAGGTTTTTAATGTTTTAAAAGATTGGTAAAACTAAGGTGCCAGAAAATCTATTTCAAATGAGCAAAACCTCCCATCACTTGGAACACAGATGATAAACACAAGATAATGCGCGGCCACTCCATCCCACCTCACCCACGGTGGACCTCATGTGTCATCACAGCAGTCTTCTCTGCTAAGTCCAGAGATGGTCTAAGAATCCTCTCCACACCACTACGAAAAATTCAGAGGCAGCAGTGCAATCCCTCACTTGAATGCCTTAATTTGTGTTCCAACTTATATCAAAACCTTTTCAAACTCTTCCTGTAGAGACAAGATTGGGTTCCACTAAGAAAATGTCAGAAGATGAAGAGGTGACTCGGCAACAACAAATATCCTTCTGGGTGGGTCCTAGACCACACTGTGCAGGAAGCCATGTTTGCCCAGCATCCCGCTCCTTCCAGGGTTCTCCAGCTTTTCATCATTGCCTTCCATCTCCGGGACTCATCACGGCTGTTTCTACATGGAACCTTGCTCCTGGCTTGGTTGAATTTTTAAAAACATACCCACCCACATGCGTGGGTGTGGGGGGAAAACCAGAAGTCTGCCCCAAGGCCTTGTTCCTGGTTTGTCAAAGCACAGAGATGCCATAGCAAGTGAGAAGCCAGTGTGAAGGTCCAGAAGACAAGGTAAGAAGGCGTGGAATCCAGAAAATACATGAAACTTGAGGAGTGAAATAAAAGAGAAGGCCAGGGTTTCAGCAAGGCTCAGCCAGAGGATAAGCTGGGCTGGCAATTCAGGAGCCAATCGCACAATGCCGGCCTTCTCTGCGCCACATTTTGAGGGCAATTCAGGTGCATCCACGGGCCTTAGGTATGCCAGGCACTGTGTCAGGTGCTAGACGGATCACGCTGAAGAAGACCACGTGGTTGCTGAGCTCACAGATTTACAGTCCAGTAGGGGAGACTGACATAAATCAGAAAAGTAATTATAAATAACATACTTACATGTTGGGTACTAAGAAAGAGAATAATGTCAGAGGTGACACATAAGCTGAAAATTGAAAGATGAGAAGGATGCAAGGAGCAGGGAGACTCCATCAACAGATGAATGAATAAACAAAATGCAGTCTATACATACAATTGAATATTATTCAGCCTAAAAAGGGAATGAAGTTCTGATATATGCTACAACATATATGCACCCTAAAAACATTATGCTAAGTCAAATAAGCCTGACATAAAAAGACAAACACTGGGGGAGCATCTGAGATCTTGCTCCCCGGCATATGTTGTCAATTTTGGCTCAGATAAACTCTTATAAAAATTTTTTTTTAAATGACAAACACTGTATGAATCCACATATATGAGGTACCTGGGATACAAATTCAGAGAGACAGGAAGTAAAATAGAGGTTACCGGGGGCTCAAGAGAGGCAGAAATGGGGAGTTTAATGATTATAGAGTCTATGTTTGGGATGATGAAAATTTTCTGAAAATGGATACTGGTGATGGTTGTACAACATTGTGAATGTACTTAAAGCCACTGAATTGTACACTTATAGATGGTTAAAATTTTATATTATGTGTATGTTACCAGGACAAAAAACCCTTTTTTAAGCAAGTTGGTAAGTATTTCAAGTAGAGGGAAAAGTATGTGCAAAAGCCCAGAAGCCAGTAAGAGCTAGACATGTTGGTTGGGAGAGAATGATGGCAGATGTCACCTGTAGAGAAGCCAAAAAGGCCAAACCCCTGTTGGCTTCAGGGCCCACGTTGGAAGCTTGGATTTTATTCTAAATGCTATTTCAATGTTTTCAGAAGAGTTGTAAGCAAGGAGAGAGGATAATCCAAGTCATGCTTCAAGAAGTGCATTCCTGCTGCTGTGTGGGGACTGGGCTGGAGGAGGCAAGCGCTGAAGTACATTCTTAAAGGGAGCGTTCAGCTACCAGACACTGCCAGGTGAGAATTCTCAGCTTGAAAGGAAGATAAGGCCCCATACAGTAGGGAGCCTAGAAGTTCCCAGAATCCTCCCATCAGCTGATGCCCACACTGCAAACCACTCCTCGCTGAACTCTTACCCAGGAGGCAAACTCCTCAAAGAAAAGAGCACAAGTGCCCCCTCCTTCATGTAACTACCTTATTTTCCCATCGGAACTCTCTTAGTCTTCACCCATTCTTCTCATATAAACGTAGGGGCTCACCCTCATATAACAGTGATGTACCTGTCTTTTCTCTCCTTCCAGACATTCTTAGTTACAGGATCGACCTGGATTCTGGATTTGCTGATGATAACACAGTTAAAGTGATTCCCTCACCTTGCTCCTGGTTTGGTTAAATTTTTAAAAACGTAAGTTCTTTAAGCTGCCACTTATAACTTGCAGCTTTCTGAAAATTGAAACTGCAATAATAATAACAATAGGAAGCACAAGGTAGAGATTCTGCCTTTTTCAGAGAGTTGGCGGAAATGTATAACTAACATTTCTATGAATTCCCTCCCATATCGGAAGAGGGACCACAGGGACATTTCACCCTCACTTCCAACTCCCACCTGTGAGGATCCCCATGTCACAGGCCCTCCTGCCAAGACAGCAGAGTTGCAGGGGATACAGTAACTGGGAGAACTCAAACCACAGGCTCCACCAACTGTACCTTCTCTGTCAGGGAAGTCCGTTATCCGGCACAAAAGCTGCAGTCTGTAACACACAGCTGCTCCCTTCACAAGGACGGGCTCCTCCACAACATCCAAGTTCACAGTTGGCTTGTGTTCTTAGTGGAATTCCCAATTCCTGTGCCTTTATAACTCTGAGCTAAAAATACAGTGCCGTGCCGCCTGGCACATGGCCCAGATTCTGGAGCCCCAAAGAAGACTGAAGGATAAATAAGGAGCGTGCTTAGAGGGAGCAGACGAGAGCCTTGAAAAGCTGGTGGCCATGTGGTGATACGGGGGAGGCAGAGGAGGGTGTCAGCAGGCAGAGAGAGCAGTTATTAGAGGAGGGAAAAAAAGAAGTGAAGATCTTCTAAATAATAGTTCTTTGGGGAATATAACAAGCACGCTCTAACTTTCTCCATTCTCAGTCCAATAATCCAGAAAATGCAATTTTCAAAGTAAAACAAATTGTTTTATATGGGGTTTCCTATATAAATCCTTAGGGAGTTCTTTGATATTCATTATGGTACATTTTAATCTAAGTTCTGCATTTTAATTTATCTATTGAACGATAATGCTAGAAATAAAGTATACTTTTAGAATTTCTTAACCCCCAGGATGATAATTAACTAGTAAAATATGTTTTAGAGCCTGAAATCGCAAATCAAAATAGCCAAAGGATTAACTTCACCAAGCATATCACTGAGGTTTCTTAGCTAGGCAATAAATTCAGTAAAAACTGGTGTTTTTTTTTTTCCTTTCATCCAAAATGGAAACAGCTTTGTTACTTTGTCTCATATGCTAAAAATTCCTTGAATACAGAAAGTATGTAACATGTAAAAATCATCCAGGACTCCCCCAACTGTGGAAATTACCACTGTTAACATTTTGATATGTAGCCTTCTAAACTTTTTCATAAGCATATATGCATATATGAACTATTTCAAAAATAAGATGATGTTATTCATATAGTTTACAACTTAGTAATATACTGTTAATTCTTACCTATGTCGATAAATATACTTTTCCAAAGTAATTTTTATTGGCTACATAATATTCCATTATATATATATACCATTATTTATTCAACCAATCTCCTATTAATAGACATTTTGGATTGTTTCTAATTTTTCACTATTTTAAACAATTATAAACAAATATAACTATAGTGTGAGTGCTTTACACTTCTCTCTACAAATAAATTTGAAAATATGACGAAATAGATGATTTTCTAGGAATATGTAAATTATCAAAATAGATACCAAAAAGGATAAAAAACTTTAACAGATCATTAAGTATAGAATTTTTTTTGAAAAATTTTTGGCTACCTCTCCAAAAGTACCACATCCAGATGGTTTTCCAGGTGAAATCTCCCAAATATTTTAAAATTCCATTTATAGTATGCCAGAGAAAAGACATAAACACTTTCACATTCTTCTTTTAAAATTCAGAATAACATTGATATCAAACAAAAAGATACCATACGAAAAAAATAGAACAAGAGCGTTTATGAATATCAATGCAAGAATCCTAAAATTTAGCACAAATAATCTAGATTAAAAAATAAAACACCAAAAATCCAGAAGTTTCCATTCCAGCAATTAATCATTATCAAGAAATCTAATTTAAAAAAAAGAAAAAAAGAAATCTAATAATATAACCTACCATATGACTAGTAAATGGAGAAAAAACTATATGATCACTTTAATACACACCTAAAAGACATGTAAAAAATAACTCATGTCTGTTTTTTAAAAATCCTAGTAAAATGAGAACAAATGGATGCTTCCTTAAGATTATGTATATAGAGCCATAATCTATTAAAATGGTAATAGATGGAGAGATAGCTAAAAGTGGAAAACAAACCAAAAGTAACATCATCATAAAAACAGAAGTAATATAAATGATAAACGTCTAAGTTTTGCTTTGTCTTGTGCACCTGAAACTAATAAAATAAAATAAAATAAAATAAAATAAAATAAAATAAAATAAAATAAAATAAAATAAAAACAGAAGTAGTATACCAGCATGATTAAGAACACAACTTCTGAAACTAGAATTCCTGGATTCAAATTTCACTTCCACCACTATTTGTATGACCTTGAACAACTTAACTTCTCCATGTCTCAGTTTTCTCATCTGTAAAATGTGATAATAGTACATACTCATGGGGATACTGTAAGGATTAAATGAGCCTATGTGTGTGTGTGTGTGTGTGTGTGTGTATTGGGAGTGTCAAAAAATGAATACACATTTTAAGAGATGTTATCTATTCAAGCAATAGTTCGCTGTAATCAGAAAATCAGAAATGTCCGGATGCTGGTGTAACCACTTTGGGCACCTCCTGTAATTGCAGAAGTCAAATGTGACTGTATTCATCTTTTGTTATCGGTATATATTGAGTATTACAATTAATACAGTTTTTTCCTTTCTTAGAATGTATATACATTTATATATGTATATACATATATAGTGCTTAGAATAGCACTGGGAACATAGTGCTTGCTATCTGAGTGTACATAAGAATATAAGTAGATACACACAACATCAAAAAGCCAAGATCATGCATGAATAACGAAACACTAAAACCACTGCCTTGAAAATTAGGAATAAAAAAAGAATATTCAAAATCAACATTATTATTTAAATTTTTGTTCTGAAAACATTAGTCAAGTGATCAAACAAAAGAAAAACATAACTTTTAGAAATATAGACAAATAAAAACTGGAATTATCATTATTTGCAAATGATAAGATATTATTCCTGAAAATACCAAGAGAATCAACGGAAAACCTCTTAAAAACAAAAGGAGTTTACTAGACTTATTTAATTAACTCACTACCCCAAAAAGAAATATTTAAGAGAGAAATATGAAAATAATCTCAACATATCATAAGCTGTGAAACTGAACCTTTGGAAAACTCACCTTGGCAGCTTAATTTTGGAGATTCCCATGTGCCCATGGCTGTGCACCTTGAAACTGTATCTTCCGGGTCACTGAAAAATCCTTCTTTGCAAGCATAACGAACCTGGCTGCCAAGCCTAGAGGTATAATTGCCTATGATATAGCCATCTGGGACCTCAGGAGGGGTACCACAGTCTATTTCTGAAAACAAATTAATGTCAAATGCATTACTATGTAAAGGTGAATTTTTAAAATTCATAATCTCTACCCCTATCCCATTTCCCTTCCACCCCACCTCCTACCCCACCACACATACGCCAGCCATATTTTAAATAGGCTAGTTCATTTCCACATGACTTCTGGGCACATTTCCAATGCTTATCTCTATTCAATCTTCTGACCTCCCACAGGTAAGAGCACAAAGCTGAAAGAATTTGGCAATCAACCCTCACTAACTCATACTACCAAAAGAGAAGCCTAGCCCAATAAAGTGAAAAATTGTAATTGCAAAATACTTTAAAATATATATGCTTTTATAATGTTCAGGGTCACCTTTGAGATGCTGGTCCTTACCAGATCAGCTGTGTTTACTAGCTAACATAATAGTTAATATCAGGATATTTATGAACTGCTAAAAATCCCTGAAGCTTACCAATTTTAGCTTTTTAATGTAGCCCCTTCTATCTTAGTTATGCTGTTTACTTTATTTCATAGGTTGTATAAATGTGCAAAGGAACAGATACCGGTAGATAATCTCCACTCACATCCCCAACACAGACCCACAGACACAAGCTCAGAGCAGGAGAAAGTCACCACCAACAGAAACTCACCTTCCCAGGTTGCCTTCCTTGGCAGAAACCCACCTGTGCATGATGTGGCGTCTCTGGTTGGGTGGAAAGGCTCAGGCCCACTCTTTGGCAAGTATCCATCCATACAGTAGCATTCAAAGCTTCCATGAGTGTTCACACACCGCCCTCCTTGCCTGCACAGGCCGGAAACCTCACACTCATCTATGTCTTGAGACCCATCCCAAATACAAGAGGAAGAGAAAAACAGAAAAAAGAAAAGTGTGTGGGGGTGACATTGTGACAGCCATTTCTCACATTCTCAATCTACACTTACAAATGGATGCATTTGTTTGTAACTGTATCATGTATTTTATTTTCCTCCTTAAGGGTTCTTCTCATACGTCCTTCACATCATAGGCACTAAAAGGTGCTCAATAAATACGACTCATGAAAACCAACAACCATCACCAACTCTGACACCAAACAAAACAAACCCCAAAAAGTATGTTAAAAAATTCAATTACTGTAAAATAAGGATGGCCTCAACCTCATAAAAAAATATCTGAAGAAGAACTCCAAATACAAAACCATTTAGACCAGAGTGAAAAATGCTCTCAAAAATGAGCAGAGAGAGGGGTGTAAATGTCTATTACATTGCTTTGTACACCTGAAACTAATAATAATAATAAAAGAGCATAGATTAGTAAGACACGTAGTAAGGGGATAATTCAGAAGGGTCTCACTAATTTTACCAAGATTACAAGGGCTAATAAAACAGGCTTCAAGAAAGACAAGACATGCTTCTTGGCAGACTTTTCCTTGACTGAGGATTATGAGACGTAGCAGGTACAGGGGTAAACAAAACACACAGTAATTTAGAGGCTGGAGAAGGAAGCTCTCGGCCAGTTAACTGTGCTCTGCCCCCCACTCCACCCCCATCAACCTGGCTTAATGAACACAACTAAAAACTTCAGGAATTCCATCAGAGCCACACACACACCAATTTCACTTGGAGAAAAAAGTACCTTAAGCGAAATAGGACTTTTACCAGGACTTGTGCAAGAACCATCAGGGGGGCAGCGGAAAGGAAGCAGATTAACTAAGTAAATCTGGTTGTGCCCAGACTCTGGGATTTCAAAAACCAGTAATTTTGGAAGTTGGCCAATATTCTATTTTACCAGGTAAATACTTTTTTCCCCCAAGAAACTACGAATACCATAATTTCATAAAAGAAGGAAGACAATCTCAGAATGCTTTTAAATGTGTTTAATATAATTTTATGGAAATTCACTATACTCTTTTTGTTTGTTTTTTTGGTCTTGGACACAGTGGTTTGGGAATCAGTAATTCATTCAATTGCTGAAGGAGCCCACACAGGCTACCAATTCTGATCAACCTACACCTTCAGCGCAGCAAACTTTGGGGAACTCTTAGGGGAGACTGTCGTCAAAGATGGCTAGCAACAATTCTTCCTCTCCCTTTCTTGCATGCCACTCCTCTCATCAACAGTGGAATCCACTTCCCCTCCTCTGGGGCAGGCCTTGGGACTTGCTTTGGCCAATAGAATGGGGCAGAAGTAACACTGTGCCTGCTCTGGGCCTAACCTTGAAGACACCTGGCTGCTTCCTCCTTCCCTCTCTTGGAATCCAGTGGCCATGCTATGAGAATATCCAGGCTATTGTACTTGGGAGAGAGGCCCTAAAAGATGAGACACCATGTGAAGAGAGAGGCCACATGGAGAACTAAGATGCCCTAGCTGACAGTCAGCATCAGGCCCTAGACCTGTGAGAGAGAGAGAGAGCCCTTCTTTTACCTACCAGCCCAGACCAGCCCAACACAGCCACCAGCTTAATGTGTCCACACAGTGACTAAACCACCTAGTCATGAAATTGTGAGAAACAATGAATTGTTTTTAATTAACAAGGCCTCATTGTTTTCTCAGAAAGTCCCCTCTTTTTTTTTTTTTTTAAATACAGAATCTTGTTAATCTCCTTTGGACGTCTGCATCTCTTTATATGTCAAGAGTGTCTTGATTATCTATCACTATATAACTTTACTCCCCCTACCCCCAAGTTAGTGGCTTAAAAACAAAATATGAATGCCAAAAATAAAAACTCAAAAGTCACTGAATAATAGGTCAATCAACAGTGAAAAATAAACTTGCAAATTCCAACTTGAGGAATTCTCCAAACACACATAGAAACAGTAATTATGTGAGACAGGATGAATATAGAACAAAAAAGTGATAAGAGAACCGATCCAAAATATTTAATATCCATTTACTTTTTTTTACATTATACTTTTTATACTATTCTGTATTCCTTTTTTCCTTTTCACCCATCCCCCAGCCCCATCCCCTTGGTAACCATCATTATTCATTTAAAAGGAACTGTTTATGAGAAGGGAGTAAATGTGTAAGAAGTAATATCAAAAGAAAAAAAAATGTCTCAGCTTATGTATTCAAATCCAAATAGCCTTTACAACAGACAGGCACGAATGTTGAAAACTGAAAGTCAATCTGAGTTTCATGGAATAGGGAAAAATTATAAACCTCCTGAGAGAAGGTAATGGTACTCTATGAGAAAAAGAGAACCCATCTGACCTAGGACTTCTTGTCTGAAACACTAAATACTAGATAGCAGTGAGTGTTATTTACAGCATTCTAAGGATAAGACAGTAAAACATTGTGCTATATTTAAACAAAGAAATGACCTTTTAGAACAGAAATGATCTCAGGAATTATACCACTGACATTTCTTTTCTGAAAAAGATTTTGAGAATATACTGAAGCCAGTGACAAACATGAAAATGAATAATGTCAAGAAAGGGGAAGAAGATGTAATAAAACACAACAAAAAGTGTTGATAAATGAAACCAGTAAAATTTAAGAGTTAAACAATTATTGAAAAACAGAATCATGGCTTTTGACAATTGTTAAGAAAGGATTCTTAAAATAACTTCAATCTCAATCTAGTACAAACTTTGGAGATGATGTCAACACTGCAGAATACAACATATGTTTGATTCATCATTTTAGTTTATCAAGATTTTTTATTCCATTGAGGAGTTTGTAAAATGTGTATGTATAGCTTTCACAGATAAATCATTTTTCAGCCTGTCTACCATATACACCAAACTCCTCAAAAGATAATAAATGGGAATCAGTCATTTTTTTCAGTAGAGTTCTAAAAAGAAGCAATACAGGGGCCAGCCCGGTGGCTCAGGCGGTTAGAGCTCCATGCTCCTAACTCCGAAGGCTCCCGGTTCGATTCCCACATGGGCCAGTGGACTCTCAACCACAAGGTTGCCAGTTCAATTCCTTGAGTCCCGCGAGGGATGGTGGGCTGTGCCCCTGCAACTAGCAATGGCAGCTGGACCTGGAGCTGAGCTGCGCCCTCCACAACTAAGACTGAAAGGACAACAACTTGAAGCTGAATGGCACCCTCCACAACTAAGATTGAAAGGACAACAACTTGAAGCTGAATGGCACCTTCCACAACTAAGATTGAAAGGACAACAACTTGAAGCTGAATGGCATCCTCCACAACTAAGATTGAAAGGACAACAACTTGACTTGGAAAAAAGTCCTGGAAGTACACACTGTTCCCCAATAAAGTCCTGTTCTCCTTCCCCAATAAAATCTTTAAAAATAATAATAATAAAAATAAAATAAAATAAAAAGAAGCAATACAAATAACTATAAGGCAAAAATGTGGTGTAGAAAAGAGTTGGAGTTTCTAGATAACAATCAGCTCTATATGAGTCACTATAGTCATTAATCTAGTCATATAATAGTCATATAATTTAGGTATAGTCATTCAACAACCTAATAATAATAATTGTTGTAATGATTGTTGATAATTCCTGCATGTCATCTTGCACGTGCCAGGCAATGTTCTAAACACTTCATTATTTATTACTGATTATTTCCATTTTATTTAATCCTCACAATAACCACGTGTGGCAGATGCTGTTATTATCCCCATTTTACAGATGCAGTAACTGAAGCACAAAGTGATTAACTGGACTGAAGTCAGGTAAGTAGTGAGAAGCCAGGATTGAAGCAGGTATCTGGCTCCAGAGACCATATTCTTAACCACTATGTCACACTGCCTCTCCCACTACAATCCCATCGTGCTAGCATCCAATCAATAATTCCCCATCCACAGAGATTGGCAAAGGTATCATCAACTGCCTTAATGAAGTCTAGATTATATCTACCATGTATCACTGAGATTAGTACAACATGATTTCGACTTTTAATCCCCTGCTACCTCTTATGCTCACAAACCATTGCTTTTCTAATCTATTCTAGAATCTTGGCTAGATAAGCATGTTAAGCAACTCAGAACAACTTCACATAGTAAATTCCATGGGGTCTACCAGGTTTAAAATGTTTGCCTGTGAAGGAAAAAATGTTCCAGGCAACCTTCTTAACAAATGTAACTAATCAAGGAGGAATATTCCTTGTGTTTTATTCTATGAGGTGTGCTCAAAAAATACAGTGAATATTTAAATTAAAAAAAAAATTATTACAGTAAAAGACACATTGCCATTAATTCCCCTCAAAATATTCCCCCTCACTTCAAACACACTTATTCCATCATTCCCGCCACTTTCTGAAGCAGTTCTGGAAGTCCTCTTTTGTGAGTGTTTTTAATTGCACTATCATAGTTGTCTCGATGTCCTGAATCGATTCAAAACATTTTCCTTTCATGGTCATTTTGACTTTGGGGAAGAGCCAGAAGTTGCATGGTGCCAGATCCGATGAATAAGGTGGGTGAGGACACACCATGATGTTTTCATTTGACAGAAATTGCCGTACCAGAAGTGATTTGTGACACGGAATGTTGTCACAATGGAGGATGAAGTAAAGACACTCACAAAAGAGGACTTCCAGAACTGCTTCAGAAAGTGGCAAGAATGATGGGATATGTGTGTTTGAAGCGAGGGGGAGTATTTTGAGAGGGATTAATGACAATGTGTCTTTTACTGTAATAATTTTTTTTAAATTTAACATTCACTGTATTTTTCGATCACACCTCGTATATAGGGGATTATTTGACTTCATCCACAGCCAGAACAATTTCTTGCTAGGAAGAAGCAAAACTGAGCAGGACACTCTGACCTGGTCTAGGGCCCTAATGTTCTATATTTAGCCATTTCAACTAATAGCATGAGTTTGAACATCAAAAAGACCCAGGTTTGAGAACTGAGTCTGCCTCTTACTAGAGGTACTAATGTCTGTTCCTTAACCTTTCTAAACCACGTCTACAACATGAAGCTAATTGCAGTAGGGTTTTTGTGGGGATTAAATAAAACATGTGGAAAGCACTTAGCACAGTGCCTGGCAGACTGTAGGTCCTCAAGACATGTTAGCCCAGAATTTATAACACGGAGATAATTATTTGTAAGGCTGTAAGTACAAGAATGTCCACTATAACATTTCTTATAATAGTGGGGTGGGGCGGGGGAGAAAGAAAAGAGAAACAATCACAATTGGGGGAAAAATCAGTTAAGTAACACAGTACATTCAAATAATGAATTTCTGTAGTTAACTTAAAAGGTATCGTATAACTACCTCTTTTATTTTTTAAGTGCATTGTAATTTACATAAAATAAAACGTACTGATTTTAAGTGTTCAGGTCCTGAGTTTTAAAAATCTCATACAACCATGTAGCCAACATTCTAATCAAGGCAGAATATTTCCATCACCCAGGAAGTTTCCTCATATCTCTGGTCAACCCCCATGCCATCAAGAAGCAACCACCTTTTTATTTCTAGCACTATTAATTAGTTTTGCATGTACTTCATAGAGATGGAATCTTTTATAATGCACATTTTTATGTTTGGCATCTTTTGCTCAACATAATGGTTTTGAGATTCCTCTGTATCAGTTGATCATTCCTCTTTATCACTGACTAATATAGGAATCTACCACCATTTGTTTATCCATCCTCCTGTTCATGGACATGCGTGCTATTTCCAGTTTGTGCTCAGGCACATGCATGGGCAAGTCTTTTGTGGACATAGATTTTCATTTCTCTTGGGTTATATATTTATGTTTGTCGAAATGAAAGATCACGTGTTGTGAGGGAAGTACATTTTGTCTTCTCTTACTTCATGGAGTTTGATATGGAGAAAATAATACCGTTTATAGAAGTGAAATACTGGACTGTGGAACACCATATACACGCTATTAATATAAAATTATGGCTACAGTACATATGCACAGAGGCGTCTTACAAGGGATTTACCAAAATATTAAGCATGGTTGCCTCTGGGTTCATATTAGGTGATGTTTTTTCTTTTTCCTTTATACTTTTCCATAATTGCTTAACTTTTCTACATGAGTATATGTTCTTTTTTATAGTAAGTGGAAAAAAACAAAGCTATTTTCCTTCTCATAGGGAAATATATTGCCTTATTGTTCTGTGTCCTTTTGGGAAGAACAATCATGGATCATTACATACCTCAAAACTACATGACCCATTCACCCCTACTCTATTTCCACAGCTCCATCCTAGGGTAACAACTCCCTCCTTTTTCACCCATAACTTTTGCTAAAGCAGTAGCTGAATAGATTGAGAACCATGTTCAAGTTCATGCTCGGAGATGAGCAAAGAGCCTGAACTCAAAAGAACTAATCATTTCCTTCACAATCTTGTAAATATTGATAGTTTGTTTAGGAAAGTCTACTTTATAGGTAGTTCAAAGATCAACTTAAGCTCAGCTCCTGTCTTTCTTACTCCTCCCAAAACTTTAAATTAGTAGAGTAAAAAAGAACTCTGTGTGCATAAGAGTATTTTGATACACTCAACAGGACCTTGGGAAGAAAGAACCTGGGATATCCATAAGCTGGGGCTTGAGCAAGTGAGAGGCAAGAGCAAAGTCTTGGGAGGTGTTAACCTGCAGGGGGATGTCAGGCGTGCCCCCTCACTCCCAAAGAGTGAGCAATGGTGCCTTCATCAAGGCCTGTGGCGGTTGGGGGGCAGAGCTGGCAGTTGGGGGGCAGAGCTCTGGTTTAACCATCTTTTAATTCAGAATCTTTAACCTCTCCTTTCTAAGAGCTGAGGCAGTACCAAGTTTCCCCGATAATAAGACTGGGTCTTATATTAAGGTTTGCTCCAAAAGACACATTAGGGCTTATGTTCAGGGGATGTCATCCTGAAAAATCATGCTAGGGCTTATTTTCCGGTTAGGTCTTATTTTCGGGGAAACAAGGTAGCAGGGTCCTGAATTCCTCACCCACCACAGCAGGAATCAGGGGGATTCCACAGGGAAAGGAGATAAGGAATCAATGGTTATGAGCGCTGCTCTGCGCAGCAGAGAGCAGTAACCCCCTCCACCAGGGTACTTTTCCTTGGCTTTGTCTTTCCTTGCTTATTCCTTCTTTCAAGAGTGCTAAAACATGACTCTGCAGGAATAAATCCAGCTAAAACAAAGGATTGGGGTTTGGGGAACAAAGTTCTGCTTGGAGAGAACACTGGGAGAAATGTTAGGACAGCTGCAGTCCTATTGAGCAATACCCCACGTACAGCACGCAGAATCTGGGTGGGGCCCTGCGTTTGCCAAGAGGCCACAGCAGGCAGCTGTAGGACCTGAAACAGCCGGGCAGCTGAGAAGCTTGTGGGCAACAGTTCACGTGGAGAATAAGGCTCCTGACTTAGGAGAGAAACCAACAGACTACACTGGTCTTGGAAGCGGCATGGATTTATGTCTAGAAACGAAGGTGTTTACCTCACCATAGATAGACCTGTGGGGTACAGGTTTGGGCAGGAGATTCCAGGAACTCCTGGATGAATGCCAAGCATTCACTCTCTTCTTTATTCCCCCTTTTTCCCCATTTCTCAGCCAAGGCTGAAATACCATTACATTTCTCTAGAAGAAATGGCACCAGGCCCTGATCCTGCAGGAAACAAGCTTATGAAAAAAAGATTGCTTCTGCCATCAGAGTCAAGATGGATTCCCAAGACTTGGAGAATTCAGAGTCATAAAAAAGGAATTCTGCAATTTGCAGCAGCTCTTACTAGAACCATGCCTATCTGGAGTCATGTTGGTTGGGAGATGACAACCCCAGGCCTTATTCCCACATCAGTCTCATTTCCCTCCACTTACTCTCGGCCCATCTAAGTCAAACCACTCTCTCACTGGAAGTGCCACAGAGACTCCAGCTCTGTACTGTGGCTCATGGCAACATTTCCAGGATCCCCAGGAGTCACTGAGGGGCAGCCCTGGGGGCCAGAACATCTGCAGGTTGTCCAGAGCTAGAACCCTTACACTTATGCCTCGACTATCCTTGGTGACATCCAAAGAGGCCAGCCCCTGAACTTTACTTGAACTCTGCAAAATACATGGTCCCAGAATCCCCTGGTTCAGGATTCCTCATAATTCAAGAACTATGATTCACATCCTGTGGTTCCAGGCAAACACTGGCTAACTTGCTAAGCCTCTGCCCCAGCTAAAGTCCACTGACGTTTCTGTGGCAACCATGATTCTGAAAGAAACTCAGTATTATCAAGAAAAGTCATCCATCAACTTTTATGGAATGATAACTGGAGACCCCAAAAGGAAAAGTCACAGGAATGACTGCCAATGGATACGGGGCTTCTTTGAGGGGAGGAATGTTATAAAATTAGGTAGTGGTGACTAATGCACAACTCCATGAATATACTAAAAAGCACGAAATGTACACTTTAAAAGGGTGAATTTTACGATATGTGAATTATCTCCTCTCTCTCTCTCTCTCTCTCTCTCTCTCTCTCTCTCTCTCTCTCTCTCTCTAAAGGAAAGGTCATCAAATACTTATAAGAAGTAGAATAAAAGCAGAGTCTAGGTCAGGATTTTGTTCCAGGAAGATGGGGTCTTATTAGGCTCACATCTACCTAACCCTTGCATAAAATATTTCTTTCTTCTTATTATTTGTCCTATCTTTTAAAAAGTAGCATGCATCCTTGGGAACTACAGTGATAGATAGTTATAAAAGTTTTTCCTGGCAAACCCCCACAGCCTTAAAAACATAATTTCAGGTATCAGGTCCTCAGGAAAGCTCCCCAACCCCTTGACCACTTCCAAAATAAGTACCCCTGTGGATTCTGAATTCTAGTAATACTGTGCCTTTTGCTTTCCCATCTCACTAACACTTTGTTCTGAAATTAGCTGTCTGAAGAGCATGAAAACTGTGTATTGAATGAACTGAACACCAGGTCATCATCTTCTAAGGTTTTTTCAAATTACTATCTTTTAAAAAAAAAATGCACCTCATTTAATTCTGCAACACTGCACTTCTGCAATCATGTAGCAAGTAACTTTGCTACGTAAAACAAGATATTATAAAATGTCTTCTCTAAGGGAATGTGTCCCTTTACACCAAGAATAAATCAAATATACCCTTTGAGGGATCTGTACAGGTCAAGAGACAGAATGAATCAGAACATCAGAATCTGTAGTTCTTGATAGATAAAAAGATAAACCATGTTCTCCTCTCTCTTTCTTTTCCCCGACAACCTTTAAATATCACAGAGCTTTTAAGCAGAGTCATGAAGCCTATGCAAAACCATCTTAGAGGCAGCAGTCTTTCCCTGCCTTTCCTCTTTATTACTGTTCAAAGATTTTCTTAGAAAATCAAAGAACTCGTATTATCAAGACATGCTGTAAGTAGAGTCCAGATAATACAGGGGCCGCTGAAAATTTGAAGGGTTTTGTGTTCAACCAACACATGGCCAGAAATTTGACCATTAAAGCTACTGAGGTCCGAAAAGTTGCACCTCACTCAGCATATTCCCGTGGGAGGTGAGCCCACGTCCCTAATAGGACCAGCACTCTGATGTCCCAGGAGCCCACATCATGGCGCACACCCCCTGGGCCCTTAGTGGGCAGTGTGCACAGAACCGGTATATACCAGAATCACCCCAAGAACCTACCCCTCAAGATTCAACAATTGTTCACATTTTGCCATTTAAAGTACCTTACAGAAAAAAAATAAAGTACCTTACAGATATAATGACACTAGATGGTTCCTGATGCTTCATAATAACATCCCTAGATACTTTAGCATGTATCTCCCAAAATAAGAATATTATCCCAAATACCACAATACTAGTATCTCATCAAACAAAATTAACAATAACTCCCTAATATTAACTCATACTCAGTCCATGTCCAAATCTCCCTCATAGATATTCTTACGGGAAGAGTCCCTCCCTTGCACCACACCCTGCCCCAGCCCTGCCCTCTCCGTCTTCCACACCCCACATACCGTCCTGCCATCACCAAGCTGCCATCCCTGCAGCCCCCTTTGTGAGTACCTGTGCAAAAAGTGCCATCATTGGGAATGAATGTCTTGTTGTTGTTCGTGGCTCGATATCCTTCTAGGCAAATGCAATAAAAGCCTCCAGGCGTGTTGTGGCAAGATGTGTGGTTCCCACAGACCACGGTGGCCCCAAACTGGCACTCATTTTTATCTGTTGATACATTGAGACAACACAGAGGAAGGGCTATCAGTCCATTCCATGTTCAGCACCCCATGCTGTTCTCCTGTGCTATGGATTTGGGGATCGATATTCTGTGACAATGTTAATGTTTCCCTGGCCTCTTTTCCTGTTACTATGCTTCTCAGACTACAGGACATGGGCCCCTCGTCATCATGCACTAGGGGTGTATGAAACCACGACTGAAATCCGACATCTCGACCTGGCAATCTGTCTTACTGGAAGAATGGGAGAAGGGGATTCATTTTGAACTTTTCCATACTTAAAAAGGTCGTGTCATAGGCCTGGGGAAACAAATCTGGCAGCATCCCACTTTTCCAGCTCAGCCATTCTTCTTGCTTTTTCATGAAAGCCTGAGTAGGATGATTTTACATCAGTGATTAACTGGAAAATTTGTGACTTCTGAGTTACCAGGAAACACAATGGAATTAGTGCGTAAGCCTCATCCGGGAGCAGGGCTAATACTGTGGCAGGAACAGCTCCTGCTAATCATCAATGACCCATGTGAAGATATTAGTCACCGGGGAGGTGGAGCTGGAATATGGGGTGCTTGATGAGTCCACAAAAGCCTGCCCTAAGTATTTTTAATTCAATAGTTTGACAGAGATACAAAGTGAAAGTAAATCTCCCTCCCATCTCTGTCCTCTCGCTGAGGCGTCAGCAAACTTTTGCTGTAAAGGGCGAGTCATAAGTCCCTGGTTACAACTGCTCAGCCATGCTTTTGGAGCCTGAAAGCAGCCATAGACAACAGGTAAACAAATGAACAATGCTGTGTCCTAATAAAACTCTATTTACAAAACAGGGAGCAGCCAAATCTGGCCCTCAGGCCAAAGTGTGCCAACTCTGCCCTAGCCTCTACCATCAGAGGAAACGCCTGCAACCAATTTCTTATGCACCCTTTTAGAGGTGATCGTTCCAGCTATTTTGGGGGGGTAGGGGGATGGCAGGAGGGAGATCATCAACTTATGAACCGGACTTTTTCTGTTTGTTCGTTTTATTACAGCAGTGATTCCCTTGAAGCAATTCCATTGCCTCTCACAATTGCATTCAATTCCTGCTAACTCAAAAAAAAAAAAAATCTGGTGTTGTTTTTCCCCCCCCCATTTTTTTTGGCATTACCTGTGTTAAAATTTAATTGAACCTGGAGCACAATTCGTGGTGAAAACTGTCTGTGGTAAAATCTGCAGGAGCATTTAGAGAGACAGAAGGGGCCTTGGAGCCATGGCCAAGTGTCCAGTGCATGCAGGTTTCAGACACAGTCCAGTGGCCCATCACCTGGGATATCCCGTCCTTTGCCATCCCTGCCATTGTTTCTGAGGCATAGCTCCCCTGCAGACTTCACCAGAAGGGACATGTAGGAAACCGTGGAACTCTTAGGTCCCTTGGCTTAATACCATGTTCTCAACATCTGGCACAGGCATAACCTCACCTGTAACGTGTGGTACAGTTTCAGTGGACCAAGTACCGGCATATGCAGTGTCTAGTGTTTGGGGGCAAAAACCACATAAATTAATAAAGCCCTCTACTTCCATTAGGAGAAGTTTCTGTTGTTCAGAAGTCACAGAGCAATCAAGAGGGCAGGAAGCTTTCCTGGGAGGAGGCCCTCATTAGGGCAGGGAGCAGAAAAGGATAATCCATGCTCCTCAACTCTAACTTTGTTTCCAAGGCCCTGCTAGAAGTGGTGGGGGAGGACGGGGGAGGAGAAATTCCCTTAGGAACCTCAGGCTGCAGGACGGCTACAACCACAATTCTCATGGGCAAAATCCTAGAGAGAGGGGAGTCAAAGAAGGCACAACTCCCGCCTGCAGGAATTGCCAGTGGTGTGTGAAAGCTTATGTCTGTGAAGTAGAATGTGACGTTTTGAATTCAAAACTGAGTTGTTGGGGTTTTTTAAGGGAGGAAAACACAAACAAACAAAGATATCACAACAAAGTTGTATACACTGTCAATCCACAATCTCAAGGCGAAACTGTCAATATTTTTACTGCAGGTAAGAAAGCTGCTGGGAGGAAACTGGTTACATTACATTACTCATGAAGTTGCTGTGAAACTCTCCCTCTCTCTGAATTGGGCCTGAAACTGGATTGTGTCATGGTGGATGCCATGAGGCAAAAAATAATCTGATGTTTCTAACCTGAAGGTCTTTTGGTTTTTTTTAAGTCATCCAAAAGCTCTTAACTACAAAAAAAATGGAGGATGGATTCTAGTAGACATAAGACTCAAAGCAACAGTATTTCATCAAGTAGCCTAAAAGTCTAACAAGCACTTGTGTTTTGTTTTTTCTCATGGTACGAATATAAATAGTTTTATACCAAAAGAACCAGAGAAATTAATGAAGGCAATATTCACTGGTGTTGTTAAGTTAAACTCAAGATTTGAAACAGATTTCAAATTTGTTCGGTCAGAGAGTTTCCAGAGATTCAAGTTCAATGACCTCTAACATGAGGGATATTTCCTTGGAAACGCTAGAGAAAGGATATGTCCAAACACTAAAACAAAGACTTATTATAATTGACGAAAGTTCTTGTAATAAAAACTTGTGAACAAAATAACAATGTTCCCCACCCAAGGACATTCAACTCCTTAACACTAGAGAATCTTATTTCTTGGTTCAAGTTTTCAATTAACTTACCGACACATTTAATCCTCCCGTTGCCCACAAATCCATACTTGCAAATACACATCTTCTTCCCGTCTCTTTGTTTGCAGGTAGCGTGTTCATGACAAGTGGCACAGATGTCTAAACCTGAATCATAAATTGTATATTTCAGGAAAAGAAAAATTCAATCTCCTACTTTAGACAAATCATATTTTGGGTAGTAAACATTTACAATGGAGAACCAAAATTTGAATATCAAAATTAAAAAGGATCTGATCTTTGAAAAGCAAAAAATAAATTAAAGAAAAAGAAAGAAAAAAGGATCTGATCCCATCATTAAAAACTTACAATGAGTACTCACTGCCCACAGAGTAGAGTGCAAATTCCTCTATCTGGCAATTAATGCTCTTAACTGTATAACCCTAGGCTAACTCCTCCAACTGGACTGTTCCCAAACCCAAACCACACACCAGCAGTCCCTGGGCAGGAGGCAACTACTTTTTCCCATACGTGCTCTCCACTGTCACACTTTATGCCATAGGCATGATGTCCCCTTCAACTAGCATGCCTATCCCTCCTTCCTACTATTCCTACTTCAAGACCCAACTTAAATGTCACATTCTCCCTGAGGTCTTCCCCATTCCTCCATTATTGAAGAAAATTAAATGCATCTTCCTCTGTGCTTCCCCTAACACTTGTACATTGCCATACCAGCCATGTTAGTCTCTGATCATATGCTATGCCAGCTCTGTCTTCCCAGCTTGGTATTATGAATGAGATTCTCAAGGACAGGAATTATGTTATTTGTCCACAGGCTATTATTTGTACAGTATAAACATTTGATTTATTTTTATTAACCAATTGGATAAAGGAACCTGCAATCCTACTTGCTACAATTCAAAAAGCCAATGGAGGGGAGAACTTGTCTATTACCCCCCCACCCATTTTCCTTTTAGGGAAACAGTGAAGGTGTTTAAAATGCCAGTGAGATAACAGCCAGGTCCCAGCTAGATGACCAGATCCCAGTTATTTAGATAAGCAGCAAAAATGTTTGGGGCTAAAATTCCTGAAACTCCCAAATCTACCAGATGGTGATATATGGCCCAAGATCAAACAAGAATTCCTACCAGAGGCTGGTAGGATATTGTGTTGCATTCTCAGTGTCTGTAATTTCAGGAGTGGCCCAGTAAGGAGAACCTTTCAGCATGGAATTTCATCTCAGTCTTGGCCCCAGGTAATAAAGACTTAGCCCTCAGGCTGCTCCAGGCAAGAAACCAACCGAGAGGAGAGATTTCTAAATACTCTTAACCAAGCTTGCTTTTTTTTTTTTTTTTTTGTAAAACAAAAGATAACACAGAAATAAGACAAACCACTACTTGTCACTAAGTAATATCAAATTAACCATGGAATATTTACAAAATGGATCATACCCAGACCATAAAGAAAACTACAACAAATTTCAAAAAAGTAGAACTTGTAGAAGTCATACTGACTACCATGTAATAATGTAATAAAACTACAAAATAAAACATAAAACTAGTATCCCCAAAAGAAAACCTACTTGGAAACTACAGAACACTCTCCTAAATAATTCTTGGGACAGAGAGGATTTCAAAATTGAAATGTTTAATACCAGATATTTTTTAAAAAATTATCTACTCCAGAAAATTTGAGTTTTATATGTTTTTATATTTTAAAAGAGAGAAAGAAAACCAGGCAGCCAGAGAGAAAAAAAATCTAGAATTTCAATGCAGGAAGCTTTAAAAAGATGAAAAACAAAAAAATAGAGGTTTATGGGGGATTAGGAATTAGTAAAGATATATATATATATATATATATATATATATATATATATATATATATATTTATATTTATATTTATATTTATATTTATATTTATTTATATATTATGCATATATGTTAAGATTTAGAAAGTATATTCAAATTCATTTTAAAAAAGAAAAGAAAAGAAAACTGCCCCAGTCAGTTCATCATAAAGACCAGTAGTCAAAACTCAAGACTGGTGACAGAACTCAGAAAGAGCATGTACCAACACACAAAGTAAGGAATAAGAAACAGCTTGTAACAAAAAGTACATAAAAGATGTTTTAAATTACAAATGAAAGACTTCCAGTTAAACAGCACAGATTTAATATACTCTCAACCTCCCTCACCCCCCAAATAATGACATCAAGGACCAGGAAGGTATAAACCTTGGGAGAGACGATAGCAGGTGAAGGACGTCAACAGTATTTCAGAAGATGGAAGAGGTGGACATATGGAAATTGAGAGAGAGGAAGAACTAAAAGCCAACCCCAAAAGAGTCAGGAATTGGGGGTCACCGAGTACTAAGGAAGGCAAGCCTAAGGGATAGGCCTGAAAGTTCTTGAAACTATGGATAAGGAGTAGTTAAATGCTCAGATTCCCCTCACTAACTCGGCAGAAGATAGAGTTTTACAACCTGGAGAAAATGGACCAGAGAAGCTCCTGATGACAGGGGCAACAGAAAAAGCTGAAGTGAGAATGAGTCCCCGACCAAAATGTCCATCAATATGGGTTAAATATATGTAACCACTTTGACATTTTAACACACATTTAAAAACTGTTCCATAGGGACACTGTCAAATCATCATCACATGCAACCAAAATCCTGGAAGTACTTTCTTTTTAATTTTTATTAAAATATAGCTAACATATAATATATTCATTTCAGGTGTACACCATAGGTATTCAACATTTATATACCTAAAGAAGTGATCGCCATGATAAGCCCAGTAACCATTTGACACCACAGATCCTTTTTAAATAATGGATCCTGGGTCAAGTCTACAAGCCCAGCTGTGATCAACCACATAATGATGAACATTCTGCACAGCGTGTGTGTCTAGTGAAATAACAGATATAAACACCATACTAATGAACTCAACAAAAAAATGAGAAAATGTTTGGCCTTTTTCTTTTATGGAATACTTGTCTTTATAAAGATGGCCATATTTAGATACATCCAATTCCAGAAGCTTACATCAGGTGGAAAATAATTACTTCATATAACTGTTGAGTAAATCTAATAACCAAAAAAAAAAAAAAAAGAAAGAAAGAAACAAAGTAATGCCATCCACTCATAAATTAAAGGAAGTCCCGTCTAAACTAATGAAGAGCAGAAGTTCAAGTTTTTGTTTTTAATACATTGAATTAAGTTCAACTTCATTCAAAAGATAGAACCAAACAAAATATGGCCTCATGGGAAGGCAGCCCAGTTCAGAGGGAAAGCACTTGAGTTAGAAGTGGATCCTAAATCTGAGTCGAATTCATTGCGTGACTTTTAGTAAATCACTTAACCCGCCGGGGTCTCAGTTTTTTCATCTGTAAAACAAGGGCTTTGGGCATCTCAAATTTTACAATGCATTCAAATTACCTGAGGATCTTGTTAACTGCAGGTTCTGATTCAGTTGTCCGGGGTAGGGCCCTATATATCGCATTTCTAACAAGCACCCAGATGCACCGCATTTGAGTAGCAGGGTTTAACTGGTCCTTTCCCGCTAATGTTCTGACACTTCATCCTCAGGATACCTGTTTTAATGACCCATGAAGAATAATTTAGCCTAAGTGTAACCCCAAGGGTAGTACCTGGTATGTTTGGTTCAATAATAAATGTTTGTTCCCCATACCAGCAAAAAAGGCAAGATGTGCGCCAGGCAACCAAAGACTTCTCAGACCACCTGCAGAAGAGAAAGTGGTTTCCAGAGGAAGATGGGCATCAGCGGAAGCTACTTATTCAGCCATGATTAGCCTGGTCGTCAGGGCCTTATAGGGCAGCCCTCTGAGTTTTAATGCTTGAGGGACCAAGTAGCCTCATGGGGAGGGGAAAAAAAAAAAAAAAACTTCTCCTAAACAAAGGGGCAGGGAGAGCCCCAGACAGATGGGGGAAGGGGTTTCTGACCACACACAGTGGTCATTGCTCAACAGTCCCCGGGTCAGTTAAGAATCACCTGCAGATAGCGTGACCAATCCGTCCTGTGTCCCGGGAAACCCCTCAATTCAGTGCAAATAGAGACAGCTAGTCACTCTACCTGGAGAGCTTGTTAAAACAGAATGCCCAGAGATTCTGATTCAGTAGGTGTGGATGGGGTCTGAGAATCGGCATGTCTAAAAGCTCCCAGCTGGACCACACTATACATCGCGTTGCACATCTACCTAAACCTCCAGGACGTGGGTCAGAACCCCGAGGAAGGTAAAAGCAATACTGAAGAAGTCTTTCACCAAGTCTAGAATGATGCATACATAGCACAGCACTGGGACCAACGAGACAGAGAGAACCCCAGGGAGAGGAACTGTCCGGGCCAATACAAAGATCACAGGCCTTGGCTATATAACCTGAGGAGGAAGTGTGTCAGGGACAGGCTCGCATCCACATCAAGGATGACTCTGGTTTTGTCATCAGAATACTCTGTTCAGGAGAGCAGAGAGGTGGCTGAGGAAACTGTTGCAGAGGTGAGGGTGGGCACCCCTGCCGGTCCCAGGGAGGCCTAGAATTACTGGCAGAAAACAAGAGGAGGAAAGGCCTGGCGAGTACTTATTATTATTACTGTATCCCCGGTTCAGGCTCCCACCCTAGATTCATTTCCCTTCTACACTGTGCAGGGACTAAGCCAGCTTTAGTCACATTCAACAATGAGAGAAGGAGACCTAAGCTGGCGTCTTCTCTCTCGCTCCCTGGTTCTGTGACCTTAGGCAAGTTAAACTGTCAGTCTTCCAGTTTTAGTCTGTGAGATGGAGATCGTGTTGGAAGCATTAAATGAGAAACAGAAATGCTGTATGAGCTCTAAAGCACTTGACAAAGATAATTTACATGAATATTTATGTCTCTTTCCGTATTGTTATTGTTAGAAACAAGTCAATCAAGTTGCAGTGCCTGGTATTTGTCATAGTGGTTAAGAGCAGGGTTAAGAGAGAGAGTACAGTCCTGGACTGCCCCTTGCTAACTGCAATCCTTGATAAGCCCTGTGCCTCAGTTTCCTGTAAATCTGTAATATGGGTATAATAATAAAACCTACTTCATATGGTGGTTGTGAGAATTAGTGTAAATGAGCTAATACATGTAAAGCAAATGTATTTTTGTGATGTTATTCTTTGCAACAAAAAAATGTGTTACACATTTTATAACAACCACTCAACAAGTCTTGGTTAATGAAGAAATGAAGGTACCAACAGCTAGTGAACTCCCAAGTATACTAACGAAGAGAGTGATGTGATGCAAAAACTCAAAACCCAAAGCAACATTTTTGTGTGGACAGATGCCAACCTGTTCATGGGCTGATATTCTAGGAACCATAGCATCTTATTTTGCATAATCACTCCCTTCCTTCCCCACACCCTCCCAGCCTCCGGAGCGATACCTGACTCAGAAGTTGGAAGTTCAGCTTCCTCAGATTTTCAGTTCTCACCCATCCCTCCTCTCCACCACACACCAAGTAAACCCACACCTCAGATGGCATGGCGGCTGCCAGCCTAAGCAAACTCCTCCTGCTCCTTATTTCAACACGCAAGCCACAACTTAAAGGCACTTCTGAATTAACAGCAGATGGACTTGGACAATACAATGAAAGGATTTTGTCCACTGCCAAGGGAAGAAGTTAGTTTAAAAGCACAAATGGAGTGCTCAAATGTGAATCTTAATCGAATCCCCAGCCATTTACAGTTAGACCAATAAATCCATGGCACAACCTTCACGAGATCCTATCTCTCAAACTTGTGGAGACATGTGCAAACAGATCAAATGACCCGAGAAAATAAGCAAAGGGGGCCCCAAACTCAGGAAGAGAAAGCACTCTCCAGTCTTCTGCAACACTACGTAAAATTGCATTGCTCTTAAGAGACTGAATCAAATTCCAGAGAAGGAACCTTAGAAACCTCGTATACTCTCCTCTCCAGCATCCCTGACAGAAACAAGCAAAAACACAGCCTCTGCTTTACAATCCAGCAAGACAGAGAGCACTCTACTCTTTCAAGCAATTTAATCCATGGAGGGCAATGTGAACCATCTTATATTTCCCTTCCCCCCCCAACCCAGGACTGACATTCCCCAAGAACCTATGACCTTTCCTCCTGCAAATTGGTTATAGGGCCCTCAGCTTCCTTTTGCCTTTTTGCCATCTTCTGTCAACTTTCCTGTTTGATCAAGACCAACTTGCAGGGGGGGCCCTCACCCCTGGCCTCCAGACCAGGAACCGACGCGCAGAGTGCCCCTACTCTGACACTTCTGAGTTTTGAGTTAAGTAGCCCTTCATTTAGGCCACATCCTAAGTTCATGCCCGGCATGTCACCCACTAACAGACAGTCTCACACTCTGGAGCAGGCTGTACACTTTTTTCTAATCTGGCCATTCATTCACCCTGCCTCCTCTGCAGAGTTGAGGCCAATAGGCCACTTACTACCTGGGGCAGCAATGACCTTAGGAGCCCATTTTAGGATTTGACTGGAAGGCTGAGAATGTGCCCAGGGCCGAGTCCCTGGGGGTGGAAGACAGGCCACAGTGGGGACCTTCCTTGGCTCTAACACACTCCCTTACTTTGAGCAACTGTAAGTCATTCCAAAAGAATTCCCTCCCTCCACTTTTCCTTTTTCCTCCCCTTCCCTGCTCTGACGAGGGAACATGCTGCTGTGACTCACGGTGAGAGTGAAGGCCAAGCCCATGAAATGCATGATTAGTGAAGTCAGGTCCACTTTATACAGAACACCTTCCCCAACCCTCTCCACTAGGGCTCCCCCAAGAGTCTCCAGGCCCCTTGCCCATCCTCCTCTGGCCTCCAAACCCCAGCCAGGCCTGAGCCAACAAGTCCCCCAGCCACTCCCTGACTCACTGCAATGCCAGAGAAAGGTTAGGAAACAGGACTGACTGGTTCTTCCCCTCCTCCCTATTCCTAACCTCTCTGTTCCCCTCAGGCTTGGCACCCCACCCACCCACCCACCAACCAACACCCTTCTGCTGGACCAACTATGTGTCTCACACTTTCCTCACACTCAGGCCATCTGACTTCGGCTCCCCACTCTTCTCTCTGAACCATCGTGATAATAATTAAATGTAATTCAGCACATGTTACCACTGAGAGACTGAATATACAAATGGACAATGGCCAAACCATATATAAAAATAGAAGTCTGACCCACAACCTACAGCAATCAGTCCAGGAAGTCAAACCACAATCTCTGCAACAATCGGTCCCAAATGGTCAGGACTTAACAGCCAGCTTCCCTAATTATTGCTCCCCCCACCCTGCAGCCTTCCAACTTAGGACTGATCAGAGAAAGCGAAACACACTCCTCTAACCAATCACACAGGATGCCTGCTGTTAGTAAGCCTCCTCCATGCCAATATCCTCCAACCAGGGCACACGTGAAGCCTTCCCCTTTGTTTCACTATAAAGCTTTTATACTCCCCTGCCTGCCTTTGAGTCTCTGACAAACATTAAGTGATGGTGGCTGACTCTCTTGCTTCCCCCTTATCATCTACATTCAGTCCTCTTCTGCTGTCATACTGTGGAGCCAGTCCCCAGAACCTCTAAGCCAGCTATTGTAACAACTTCCTCAATGGCTCTGTCACGTGGGGTGTCACGTGGGGTCTCCGGTCCCGCTCCCCACACAAGAACGCAGGCTACGGGAAGGCCAAAAAGGAACACCCACGGAGCCACAGATAGGGGAGTCACACCACCACTCTCTCTGGTGGCTGTGTTGGAGACACAGGAAGCAGGAGTCACACTATCCGCAACCTGTCGTCCACTTCTCTCTGCCAACCAACCTCACTTGCTAACTGCAATCCGCTCTTGCTAGCTCAGCCACCATCTTCTTGCTAGCCCCCCATTTTTCTGCTAGCGTAGCCACAGCAGTTATATTAGTGGCCAATGGCTCACTGGTTATAGCTGACGGCCAACTAGCCACAGCTGATGACCATCCAATCACAGTTGATAGACATTTACTACCTGAGCCAGCACCTTTCCATGTGAGGGCGAAACTGCACTCCTGGCTCTGACCCCACAGGCTCTAAGCCTCCAGTCATTCCCCACATTGTCCACTGTAAGGAAACCTGCCCTTAATAACCAGATTCTCCAACGCTGTAAATGAAAGGAGAATGCCTACACAGGAAGAGGTTTTATCAGGCAACCCTGACTTCCATTTCCCCCAATTCATCCCCACAGCCTTTAATTAGTTGCAGATGAATGACCTGAGAGAGTTACTTTGTTCAGTTATCTTAGCCCAGCATTTCAACAGCACCACACTGTACAGTTTCTCAGGCTAGTCTTAACACAAAGATTCTGAAATAGGCTCCAAGCATTGACAAGCGTTTATACACACTGCCATGAGAGACCAACTTAGGGAAGGAAGCTAGAAAGCCTATCAGAGCATCTGATGTACAAAAATGGCCACTTCAGAAGGTTGAGCCATCAAGAGAAACACCCACCAGTATGGTAAAAGCTCCAACATGAAAAGAATTTGGGGGGACAGGAGTGTGAGCTCATATCCCTCACATCTCCTTACATGAAGTTCCCTTTCACTTCAGGATCAGTGTTTGATTTTTATTAAGGAAGCTATATCAACTTTTTTTTGGGGGGGTGGGGGAGGGAACAGGACTTTATTGGGGAACAGTGTGTACTTCCAGGACTTTTTTTTCCAAGTCAAGTTGTTGTCCCTTCAATCTTAGTTGAGGAGGGTGCCGTTCCGCTTCAAGTTGTTGTCCTTTCAGTCTTAGTTGTGGAGGGCACAGCTCAGCTCCAGGTCCAGTTGCCGTTTTCTAGTTGCAGGGGGCGCTGCCCACCATCCCTTGCGGGACTCGAGGAATTGAACTGGCAACCTTGTGGTTGAGAGCCCACTGTCCCATGTGGGAATCGAACCGGCAGCCTTTGGAGTTAGGAGCATGGAGCTCTAACCGCCTGAGCCACCGGGCCGGCCCAACCTTTTTTTTTTTTTACAGTGAAAAAATTTTGTATTTAGAATTGGCCAGCTGGACTCAGTTTAGATGATCCCAATTTTGTTGGCAACATCCAAAGCATCAGAGTGAGAAGCCAATTGAACATATGCCTTCTTGTCTCCATCGGGCCTGATCAGGGTGTTGACCTTGGCCATGTCAATGTCCTAGAGCTTCTTCCCAGCCTGTCTGATCTGGTGCTTGTTGGCTTTGACAGCCACAATGAACACCAGCGTATTGTTGTCTTCTATCTTCTTCATGGCTGACTCAGTAGTTAGGGAGAATGCGATGATGGCATAGTGGTCAAGCTTATTTCTCCAGGGGGCGCTCTTCCCAGGGTATTTAGGCGGCCTTCAGAGCTGCAGTCTCTTGGGCCTTCAGAAGGTGGATGACGTCCAGATGTTCCTTTTTTTTGTGGCTGTGGAGGCCTTTCAGGACTGCTTTCTTTGCTTTCAAAACCTTTGCTTTGGCTTCAACTTTGGGAAGAGCAGGGACTTCCTTCTTCGCTTTCGGCGCCATCTTCGTGAAAAGCTCAACTTTTTGTATCACTCCCTGTACAAAAACCTGCAATGGCTTCCCACTGTCCAGGAACAGCTAAGTCTAAATGCCTTGGTCTGCCTGCCAGTCAAAGCACTCCATCTTCTAGTTAAATCCAGTCTGCTTTTCCACCCCCATTTCCCACCCATCTACTTATCAGCCAATCTGAACTACAGGCCCCATGCTTTTGTGCCTCCGTGTGCCTCCCAACTGCCCCTCCATCTGGAATTCATTCATTCTACACATATTTGTGGAGCGCTGACTGTGCCCTCTGCTGTGAGCTGGGATGCCTTTTCCTCATCTTCCCATATCCAAACATTCCTCATATTCCATATCTCTTACCAATCCTTAATTGTCTAAAGGGTCACCTCATCCATAAGGCCACCAAATTCCCCTAGCTACCCTGTTTCCCCGAAAATTAAGACCTAGCCGGATAATCAGCTCTAATGCGTCTTTTGCAGCAAAAAATTAATATAAGACCCAGTCTTATTTTACTGTACTATGAGACCGGGTCTTATATTAATTTTTGCTCCAAAAGACGCATTAGAACTGATTATCTGGCTAGGCCTTATTTTCCGGGAAACACGGCAGACATAATCTCGTTCCCTCCTTTGACCACCCACACCTTCTCAGAGCACTTATGGTGTACTGCCTTCTATTTGGGTAAATGCCACCTCCCCTACATGTCTGAATACTGCGTGCAACTCCTATCACACTCCACACTGCGTTTTACAGAGGGGAAAAACCCCAAAAAAACAAAAACAAAACTACTCCAATTGCCTGGAAATGGATTATTTGCTTGTATGGCTCCTCCAGAATAAGACCTCAATGAGGGCCAGCCCCAAGACTTCACATCCTGCACAGGGAAACAAGAACCATCTGTTGAATGAATGGATTAATGAATGCTTTATTCCTGTAAACTTCCTTACGCTTTTTTCTCACCATATTAGCATCTAGTTCTTCATCAAGATGCAAAAAAAATCAAAAGGCAGAAAGAAACTTGCTGCGGGTCTACAATTTGTTGTGCAAAAGCCACAGCAGAGCCGGAAGCGTGACGGTGCAGCCGGAACGCCCTGCCACCACCCGCAGCGCGGCTCTTCCCCCTGGGCGCCCCTTGCGCCCAGCCCCCACCTCGCCTCAGGTTCCCGGGGGCGCTGGCAAGGCCACCTCGAAACTGGTCTCCCCCGCGGCCCTGGGGCGGGGACGGGAAAGCCCGGGCGCAGAGCCCCTCCTGCTTCTTTGAGCCCCGCCTTCCTGATCCCCAACGGCCGGAACGACCGCACCTGCGCTCTTCGCCCGGGCTCCGCGCCTGCCCGGCCCAGGGGCGGGGAAGCGTCCCGGGCGCGCCCAGCGTCGTCGAGGCTCAGCGGGGACTGGCGGGGTCCCCGCGCCGCGCCCGCTCCTACCCGCACTCACCGTCCGTCCCCGGCGCTCCAGTCGCGCAGCGGGCCAGGCCGAGCAGCAGCAGGAGCGGCAGCAGGCGGCGAGGCGGGCGGCCCGCGCCCCGGGGCCCCCGGCCCATGCCGCCGCTGCCGCGTCCCTCCCGGCGCGCCCGCGACTCCTCCTGCGGCCCCAAGGCGCCGAGATAAGGCGGCGGGCGCAGCGGGGAGGGGGCCGGCCAGGCCGCTTCCGGCGCCAGGCGGGGAAGCGGCGGACACCGCGGGGGTCCCCGGGAGGCGGCGGGGCCGGGCCTGTACTCCAGGCAGATGCTCATTCATTCACAAGCTCTTTCACTCATTTGTGCACCTGCCAGGCGCGCGGTGGGCACTGGGGACGCACAGCGGGCAGACAGGGTCCGGCCCTCTCGGTGCATGCGTTCCGAAAGGGGTCAGTCGCCCGGCAGATAATGACACAAATGAACAGAGGGTCCTGGGCTGTGCTAGAAAGAAACGTCCATCGTGCCCTAAGCGTGTGGAACCAATGCGGGATCCAAGCCTGTCGGGGGCTCAGGGAGGCACCCCTGGGGTAGCAAAGGAAGAGGTGAAAAAGCTGGGGTGAGGTTGCTGGAGGTCCCAGGGCAAGGTGAGAGGGCGAGAAGCCGCCAGTCCAGGCCACCCATGGGGCAACCGACTTGACCAGGTGACAAAACCAGCTTAAAGGGCGACTGAGTTGTGGTGGGGGAGGGGCTGGCAGGAGTTTCTGCTCCTTGGAGGAAGTAAATAAACAGCCCCTGTGGATGAAAATGACGTGGGAGAGGAATCTAAGCAGGTGAGAAAGGCATCTGCAAAGAGACAGTGACAAGAGTGTATTCTAGAAATGGGGGGAGGACCTCCTTGGAGTGGGAACACATGGTTTGGAGAGAGGCAGTAAGATGGAGAGATAAATAAGACCTCATAAACCGAGTAAAGGTGGGTAGCTGAGAAGCTGTAACGGGGTTTTAAGCAGAGTGACTTCAGCAGGAAAGTCTCCCAGTCTCCTCTGTGGGATTGGGGCTAAGAAGGCAGGAAGACCAGCCTGGAGCTGCTGCGGGAATCCAGGAAGGAGAGGACATGTCGAGGAGCAGGGCGTTGGCGAGGAGTATGGGGAGAAGCGGCAGATGAGAGTGGTATTGGGTGGAATCCACTGGATTTTATGACCAGTAGAATGGAGGAGGAGGGAAGAGAAAAAACATGTCACCTAAATTTCTGGTTTCGGCAACAGCGTTGATGGTGGTGGGAGTCACTGAGATAGAGACCCAAAGGGAGCTGTTACAAGTTGGGGCAGGGAGAGGCTACAGGGGGAGAAGAAATAAGTTCCAGTTTGAAGGCTTTGAGCTTGTGATGTCTGTGGGTCTCTCCAAGAACCGGGCCCTGCACTGCTTCACCCATATTCTCACTTGCTTTCTCTCTCTACCATGAGCCTGATCTAAATAGAACCACCCATGAACACACCCATATAAGGACTAAACTGGTGCAGCCTTAAAAAGTAGTTAAAAATAAACTTCCCAGCCTCTTCTGCAGCAGGCTTTTTTGCTAATTATTATTATTATTTTTTTCAGTTCAAAGATAAGAGACTGCTTTGAGGAGTAGAAGATGGACATCGTGTCTATTGTAGCATATCTCCTGTTATTTAGACAATTTTTTTGTTAAACAGCTCTCCATGAACTTTGAAATCGTAATTATTTCAACAAAAATACGTTCATTTAAGACATTTTAAAACCAACCTATACCTCTCTTTTTCTGCCATGCCTCCCTGCAGAATAAATAAACATATACTTGTGTGTGTGTGTATTTTTTTAATTGGTGATGTTAGGAAAAAGTCCAAAACTTGGAAATAGGCAAAAGAGATTATTGAGTGTCTTTTTCAGTGGGACTCTGGGTGTTGCCTAGTAGCCCTTTTAGAGATTATCTGATTCCACAGGATGGACACCTTTGGCTGGACTTTCTATTGACTAGGCTATTTTCAACTCTGTAGGGGTAGACGTTAACTTGCAGAAAACTGATGATAATCAAAAGATTCTTGTCCATAGCAATGCAATTAATTTTTCCAGTATTAATATAAGTGATTTCTACTAGGTGAAAATAAGATAAGCCTAATAATTGAATGTTGTCCTGTATGATACTAGTTAGCCAATTTTGCATCTATTAGCAAATTCATTTTATCATTCCTGACTGTGCATGTGTATATATATTATTTTTTTCAAATTTTCTTTTGAAACAGTATCTTACTAGTTCTCTGAAGTAAACATCTTACTGAGTCCCTCATGAATTAGTTGAATAAAATCTTAGCTAGGTTTTCATTTTATATTTGCATTAAGTGTATTTTTAGTATTTTGAAAAGTTTATGTTAGCACAACCTATGTTACTCTTATATTCCACATTAGACTGTGTGTCTCTCATTAATTTTATTGGCTCACTTTTTGCTTTCAAATAAATATTTTTGTAAAAAAATTACTTCTTACCCAATGGTGAGTTCATGAAATAACGGAACGGAAAAATGTCTCCTCATCAGTATTTGTCACTAGACTTAAAAGAGAATATTGAACCAGTGTTAAAATTGGGAGCAATAGGATTATTGCTGAGAAAATATTTAGCTTAAGAAAAATGTTCTTTTAAGAGAGCATGGCCGATACACCAACATCTTCTGAAAGGATTTAGAGAGAGCTCTTTTTCCCCATGACATCTAGAAGATTTTAATGACTTCAAAGAAAATTTTAACTTTTGGTTTCAAGATGGCATTGTAAGCCCTGAAAGTTCTCTCTCCCCTCCTGCCCAAACCCCAGTAAAATGGCCAAAGATACACACACACACACACACACACACACACACACACACACACCACAAACAATAAATATGCAGCAGTGCTTGCAAACAGGAAAGAATGACATCATCGAACCAGATAGCTTTGAGCAATGCGTTGGACATGTCTTCCACAAAAATATCCACCAAAAGATATGGAAGGTAGGGAGAAAAATAAAAAATGTAATTAAAATTTTTTAAAAATTATATGTACACTTCAAGTTATTATTTGTACATGTTAATATAATGTGAAGATTTTATAGTATTTTAAAACTCTGTAGGAATTGTTGAAAAAATACAAAGTACACTTCTTACCAATTGAAAGCGTTTAATTTTGCTCATCTGTGTACATAGTGTTCTCTACAATCAGCAACTTCTTCAGGCTTCAAGACACCCAAATACGAGTTTCCTGGCCCTCCAGAAAAACTGTCATTTCCACACTTTTAAGAAATCATTTTTAACTTCATTTAAAAAAATCTTTTACAATAATTTAGTTATCAGAGGGCGTTTATGTGGTTAGACAAAATATTTAAATCCCACCTAAAATATTGAGATTACTGACCAGTATCGGAAGTGATCTTAAAGGATCTCAAGTAAGTATATATACTCAAGAGAGATTCCCAATTTGTTCCTTTCTCCAGCCATCAAAGGTTAATAAATGTTGAAGTCTTAACGCATCTTACTGCATCTTGCTATACAATCAAAACCCTCAATGACAACAAAGAAATATTTGTACACCCCTGTTCACAGCAGCATTATTCACAATAGCCAAAAGGTCAAAACAACCTAAGTGCCCATCCAAGGATGAATGGATAAACAAAAGGTGGTCTATCCATACAATGGGATATTATTCAGTCTTAAAAATGAAGTAAATTCTGACACATGCTACAACATGGATGAACTTTGAGGACGTTAAGGAGGGTTAAGTGAAATAAGCTAGTTAAAAAAGGGCAAATACTGTATGATTCCACTCATATGAGGCATTTAGTCAAATTCATAAACAGAAAGTAGAGGGGTGGTTGCCAGGAGCTGAAGGGAGAGGGGGAATGGGGAGTCAGTGTTTAATGAGTAGAGAGTTTCAGTTTCACAAGATAAAAAAAATTCTGTGGATGGATGATGTTGACGGCTGCAAAACAATGTGAATTACTTAATGCCACTGAACTGTACACTTAAAATATTTAAATGGTAAAAAAGAAAGGAAGGAAGGAAGGAAGAAAGAAAGAAAGGGAAAAAATCAGCGACAAAAAAAATTTAGGTGCCAATTTTTATTTTTATTTTACTTGACTGGCACTAACATATAGGACTTTCCAAGTCAATTTGGATCCTGGTGAATCAGAATTACAGGAAAGTTCCCATGGAAAGCCCCATCCCCCAACTCCTGAGACATAATCTCTCTCTCTTTCTCTCTCTGTCTCCTTCTCTCTGTCTCTCTCTGTCTCTGTCTCTCTTACACACACACACACACACACACACACACACACACACTGTCACCTGCCTCATTTGAGGAGGCCTCGGCTGTTTGTTCTATAAACCATGAAAGGAAGCCTTGCTGACAGCCCATTTCCGGACCCAAGATCAGCTAGGGGAGCCTTGCAGCCACCCACAGCCCTGAGGAGAAGTGGGGCATATCCAGCAATGACTGACACAATTGCTGAGGAAACCCACAACAGCTGTGAAGGCTGATTGAGATAGACTTCCCTTGGTAAATAGCAGCTGACAGTGAAGACGCATATCACCGACCTTAGCAAATAATGCAGTCTTCGAAATATACTTTATGCAATTATTTTGAACTTGAGGTTATACTGGAGTTCTAATTATAAAGTACACCTTTTTGAGAAGCCTCTCTTTCTGCTTTCATGGGGTTGTAGGTGCATTGGCTCTTTCATGTTTTTGTTAATCTGATGATCTCTGCTTTTTATCTTCCACAAATCATCTCTATTTTGGTGCTCTGCTAATATACCCTGTCTGGATTTCCAGTACTGCTTTCAAGTGATTCTTTTTTCCTCTCCATTTAAAAAAAAATGAAAAAAAATCAAGGCACAATTTACATACAGTGAAATACATAAATATTAAGTGTACATTTCTACTTCCAAAGGTCCCTATGAGCCCCTTTTTTGTCCATTGGACTCTAAATTGCTCCAAGTCTCTGTGAGTGCCATATTAACCAGCGATCCCTGTATCTGGCAAAACGACTGGTACCTAGTAAGTGTTCTGCATATCCGGGGAAGGAAGAAAGGAGTGGAGTCCATTACTGTCAGTCCTGGGTTGCCAGTGGGTGTTAATATTCAACTCAGCAGCACATCCGTGGAGCAAGCTGGTATAGAAAAGCTTCAGATTACTCATCTGCCTACATGCCTCATTTCCTGTTCATTCAAGGGCTTGGTGGTTCCTAGATGATATATGTCCCCAGGTGACTGTCTCCCACACTGACTTGTCTCCGGGACTCGGATGATGCCCCACATTGTACGGACTTGCTCACACAGTTGTTTTAAAATGGATATGAGTGAGGAACTTTGACTCTGTGCCAAAGTGGGTAATGAAAAAGGAAGCACGTATTAACCAGTTCAAAAGATTTCTTGTGCTTTGATTTCCTCTGGCAGGTTTGTAAAATAAACCCTAAGCACCCATGGGTAATTTTTTAATCAAATTATTCTTTTGCATCAGGGTCGCTACTTCTTGAAGACAATTTGCCAATGTCAGCTACGATATTGGGCTGACAGGCCACAAACCTTAAATGCTCATAAAACATAGGTTGTCACACATCGTCTAAATGAAGCTGCCTGCCCCTGCCTAAACAGGCTAGCTCTCCGTATTGCCAACTCACCAGCTGCTGTCAAAACTCCCCTCCTTCATACCCCATCCTGTGTACTACTTAGGAGACTTTTGGTCCAAGTGACTTAAAATGATCCAAAATATTGAAAGCAAAACTGGAATGTATTGGCTACCATAACCTAAAAGTTTCCCTGACAGAGCTGACATAAGGTGTGACGTGACCAAACACTGAGAGTGCCTCTGGAACCCTGTTCCTTCCTCTCCATTCTCAGGTTTCCCCCTCATTGTTGTAAGATGACTGCTATAGTAGTAGCAGTTCTCTATCCAGTGGACAGAGAAAGCAGAGGCCTTGAGCCTATTTATCCCTGGGAACACGTGTCCTTAGCCAAACCACTCACACCATTGTACTGGATAATAGGATCAATAAATAGCCTAGAGCCACCAGGGCTCACCCTCTGTGTGGGGTCAGCCTCACCCAAACCCCAAGGACTGAGCTGGGGAGGGATGGTTCCCAATGGAAATACAGCGTAGTGTTTTATCAGCAGGTGCTAGGCAGCAAAACCAGCATGTGGGACTATAGTTTGTGAGCATGCTGCCTCTTTGGAATCGCTCCCTTCTCAATTTAACTAACATGCATGTTCACAAATCCTAACTTATTTGAGCTGGACGCCCTCTTCGGACATTCTAGGACGTGGCTTTGAGACGCTCATCATTCTGGGTAACTCCTTTCTGTGGTGTTGTTGTTGTTTTCAACTTCTTTTTTCTAAAGAGTTTACTTGTACCCGAAACTGAACACAACACTTGGAAATAGTCTGGCCAGTGTGGATCTTTTCCTGCAGGTCCTGATAGTAAACCCTTGTAATACACTCAAATTTTGGATAACTCAAGTGTAGGACCTTAAATGCATACCCGCTACATTTTACATTGTTAGACGCAGTCCATTGCATGTACCCTCTGGTCTTTTAGAACATGGTGACTGCAGAATGCACTATAAACTGCTTTCTGGAGATAAACTCTCTCTCTCACCCTGGAATAATGAGCCTGAAGTCCCCTCAGGCTAGCTCCCAGGACCTGGGGGGGGGGGGGGGGGGGCAGAGCAGGGCCTAAAGCGGAAGTATGGGGCAAGGAGACTCCATGGCTTCCATAAACCACACATTACATTTGTAGCCTCTGCAAAGATTTAGGAAGGACTATGGCCTCTAGATCACTGTGTTTTTTTTTAAACATCTCCATTCATGCACCTTACATTTTATTTATTTATTTATTTAAGATTTTATTGGGGAAGGGGAACGGGACTTTATTGGGGAACAGTGTGTACTTCCAGGACTTTTTTCCAAGTCAAGTTGTTGTCCTTTCAGTCTTAGTTGTGGAGGACGCAGCTCAGCTCCAGGTCCCGTTGCCGTTGCTAGTTACAGGGGGCGCAGCTCACCATCCCTTGCAGGACTCGAGGAGTTGTACCAGCAACCTTGTGGTTGAGAGCCCCCTGGCCCATGTGGGAATCGAACCGGCAGCCTTCAGAGTTAGGAGCACGGAGCTCCAACAGCCTGAGCCACCGGGTTGGCCCCAGATCACTTTTTAAGAAGCTTTTCCATCTGGCTTAAACAAAGGCCTATGGGGCCTCAGAAAAGGAGCCTTCCATCTGCTAAGATCAGGAAAGATATCATTAAGGAGGAGAACTTCAAGGTAGACCCTAAAAGATGGGTAGCTTTACAATAGGTGAAAATGGGGACCCAAAAGGCAACACAAGATCGACAGAAAAGGTCGTCTCTCTGAAAAAAACAAAATGCACGTAAAGAAATTTGCTAGGGGATGGAGGGGTCTGATTTGCTGTGGACACTCAGAGAAGACAGAATGAAAAGGAAGCTCAAAGGAAAATCCTGCTTGTGCCCAGCCTGAGCCCTCATGCTCTCAAAGAAATTCCCCAGGAAATGTCTCTAAGCCAGGATGCTCTTTAATTATAGCAAGAGGAGCCCTCACCCCGACCCCTGCTTTTCAGAGGGCCCTGCACGTTACAAACATATTTTTAAAAATTAAATTTATTAATGCACAAAGTAGCACTTTCTGGTTCATCATATAATTATAAAATTGACTGAATTATGGACTTTGTTTTTTGGAGGAATAAATAGTCTTTATTAGGCTCAGACCAGGAGTCCGAGGGTCTTAAGGACCTCTCCATGTGTCAGTTTTCTTCTCCAGGTCCTTTTCAGCCTGTTTCCATAGCCTTGTGAGCTACTGTGTTTCCCCCAAAATAAGACCTAGCTGGACTATCAACTCTAATGCATCTTTTGGAGCAAAAATTAATATAAGACCCAGTCTTATTTTCCTCAAGATCTGGTCTTATATAGTATAACATAACATAACATAACATAACATAACATAACATAACATAACATAACAAGACCGGGTCTTGCATTAATTTTTGCTCCAAAAGACGCATTAGAACTGATTGTCCGGCTAGATCTTATTTTGGGGGAAACATGGTATTCTTTCTTTGGTAATTGATCTTGGCCTCCTCCTTCCTCTTCTCCAGGGTAACATGGAGAAGTGGTTCTTCCAGGCAAGGTCGTGAGCCAGGCACCCTTGGTACTTGTCATAGGGCGGTAAGGTCCCATCAAACACCTTGAAGCTTTCAGGGCAGCCTGGCCTCGCTTGGTCTTGGGGACAGCCTGCTGTGCACCATCCAAAAGATGAGGCTGGATGCTTGGAAGTGGAATGCGTTGGCATCCATCTGCTTACAGCGGAAGGCCACGTACTTTCACTTGTTTCTGTAGAAACTGCCTGAAATGTTGACACCCTCACAGCACACAACCACCAAGCAGTATTTGCTTGGCCACAATGGGCCTCCAGGGGCCCAGGGAGATGGCCTGGGCAGGTGAGCACCAGGATTTGCCCCTCTGCCATCCTCCTCAGCTGCCTGGGAAAGCGGACCATTTTAATACAGAACAATTATGAAGAAGAAAAGAAGACTGGCCATAAACACGATTGTTTAATTATAAACATCACACAAGTGCCCCATCACTCAGAGTCCTACTGTTACCATCAGCGTAAGCAACCTGCCACTCTTAACATCCACTTCCATGAGCAACCCCATCTGGACTCAGCAGAGTCTTATCCTACATTCTTGAAACAAGTGGTGGCAGCTCCACATGCCCGGGAAGTTTCTCAAGGTATCACTGCTGACAGCAGAGGTAAGATGCTTCAAAATGTAGGGAGGGTTGAGAAGTGAAAGCACATTAAAAAGAGAGAAGACAGAATCGACTGACTTATTACATCCCTTCTCTGTGAGAGTATGAATGTAAAAGATTCTTGCATGATGAAGAATCATTTCCCAGTCGTGCTGTGTGTTCATTTTCTGGTTTTCTTCATGTTCTATCTAAATCAGGGCTCTCAAGGTACTCACAAGTGCCCACAGGTTTTGCAACAATTGCTCATGACAGCTAAGCATTTGTAACATTAGGAATTCCTATGACTTTTAAATGTGTGAAGATATAGATCTAGAGCTAAGGTATAGGAAGCCTGATGCCAGTTCTTTATGTCGGCAACTAAATGAACATTAAAGGCTAGAATTGTGAATAGGTTTATTTGTATAAAACTATGTAATAAGATTTAGTCAGATCTTTACAAAATTAATAGTCAGCTTTATTGAAATGATTTTGACTTAAAATGTTGCTATTAACTAACCTAATTTGTATTCTACTCTTAATTTGAACATAGGATTTGGAATATTTTCGAGGACAACTTATTGAAAATGTATTTAAATAATTAACAATTTTTATTTACTGTTTTTGAAAAAAATATAGTCAAATTTTGTCCCCTGTTACACAATTATATTTTATTTTTAACCCTGTGGGGTTAAATCTGGCACACCACCTGTTTTTGTTTTGTAGATAAAGTTTTATTGGAACACAGCTTTACTGCTCAACGCTTACATATTCTCTATGGCTGTTTTCATGTTTCATGTGGCAGAGTGGTTTTCACAGAAACCACATGGTCCACAAAACCTAAACATTTTACTCTCTGGTCCTTCATAGAAAAAGTTTGCCTACCACTGCTTTGGATGACAACTGCCAAAAGAGAACAGATTATGTGAAAATCTTGAGCGTCAATATAATTTTTCTGTAATAAATACAAAACCCCCAATTTTATGGAATGCATCTATAAATCTGATAAATTATGTATGTCTTTATGACTCATCCAAACATCACTGGCTTCCCAACAGAACACCCAGGCATGTGCAATAATAATTAAATTCAATCATCTTTAATAGCCTGTCAACTTTCAGCCATATAAAAGTCAGAGCCTTGCCCATGTTTTTCAATTTTGCACTTAGGAAAGTGTGTTTTTCGATGTGAGGCATGTTTTCTCTTGCCCCAGGCTCTGCAAATCTAGGGGCAGGTCTGCCAGAGTGTGCCTGAAATGTTCCCATGTTCTGCCACATTGAGGCCTGAGTTTGGGAGACTGTCCCTGTGCCTCTGATGGTAGATTGTACAGAGGGCACCGTCCCAGAACAGTAACACACGTCCCCCCCTGTGCCCCTGATTCAGGCTGGGTGGCCACCAGGACATCTGGACACAGTGCCCGGAAGGATTCCTCTTCCCTTCTGCAGCTGACCAGGTGGGACCAGCTTTGACGCTAGAAGCCCATGTGAACTTCCAGACCACGTGTGTGGGAGGCTCTGGCCTTGGGGAGAGCTCATGAAGGCCTGTCAGTGCAGAGACAGATCTCCTGCTCACACCAGCAGCCCTGCATTTCCTCTAGCAGCTGCAGTCTTTTGGCCACTGCCTGGGCTCTGCTCTGCCTGCCCCGCCAGACCTACATGCCAGCAAGAGCTAGTGCTGTCTGTGGTGGCTGTGCAGCTCAGAATGTCAGGCTGATGCTCAGGGCCCATCCGTCTCTGCTGCTGGGGGAGACAACCATTCACAAAATGCCAGCTAACCTTAACCGTTGCCAAATTCAGGGGGGGAAAAAAAAAAAAAAATATATATATATATATATATATATATATATATATATATATATATATATATTGCCCAGTAAAAATTGGAATCTCAGATAAACAGCAAATGCTGTTTCAGTATACGTATGTCCCATGCAATCATATTGAATAATATAAGTGTGTCCCATGTGTCACTTCTCAGACAAGGCATTTAATAACTGGGACATTTAATAATCATTGCTCTTTCCTTGCTGAGGAGACTTTAGAGGCCATCCGTTTTAGATGATATAGCTACGAGATGGAGAATAGTCTCCCAGCCCATAGAAAGGAACTTTTATGCATTGTTGGAAGCTGTGAATTTTTAGGGCTTATCTGTTACCACAGCATCACCCAGACTCCCCTATTACATCATCCAAGCCCCGACTCAGACTTCACTCTTGCTCCTTCTCCTCCACTGTGCTCCTTGGGTGTTTTATAAACCCCTCTCTTACAACGCTTTGTGAATGTTTGCTCAGTTATCGCTCTCCCTCCAACAAGGGCTCAGGGGCCTGGTCTCATTTGACTTAGCGACCACAGGACATGGTATCATAAGCTCTTTAGTGTGTGCTGAATGAATGAATGAATGAATGGCCAATAATTTCCCGAGTTTAGAGCCAGGAATTAGCTTCAGAATCACCTTGGTCTCACCAAGGACGTCACCTCTCCAGGTTTTATCTCCATTATTCCTTAAGTAAAGGATAACCTCCCTTTACATAGGTCCAGGCATCTTGGGAAATGCAATTACATAAAGCTGTGTTATTTATATAGTGGCTGGTAAACAGAGGAGCGAGAGATTGTGGGCGATGACATTCATTCTTAGTCACAAATTAAAAGCGAAACATGACAATGACATTTCCACTGTGAGAGAAAAGGTCACCTGGCATTCACAGGCCTTACTTGCAAGGCTGTGTTTGTGTTCTAATGGTCCGTACTTCCTGGGATGTCTTACACCTGATGGAGAAAGTCGAAGTCCACCGTCTACTGAGAAGAAGAAATGATAATTTCTCTAAATGTTTACCCTCGCTAGATCAGTAATTGTCAACCAAGGAATGGAAAGGGGGCATATCGGAATCTCAGAGTGGGGGAGAACAAAGAAACTATACTTATTTTATTTTAAAAATTCATTATCCTAATAAAAACTACAGAGATTCAAGTGTGACATTGTGGGCTGATAGGCATGTGGAGAATATGGAATGAAAAAGCATTCAGACCAAACTGTAGCACAAGGTGGGGCTCAGCAGACGTTGGCCAAAGGCTGTTATTTGTATTCCATGTCTGGTACCATCTGTGCTACAGTTCCTACTGCAAACACACAGTGAGTGTTCTCTATTTTAAGGGAAGTGTAGGTTTTTATTTTAAAGCAAGTTCTGATTTTGAGTCCTTACGATGTGGCAGGAATGAGGTGGTTTTGATGAGTGTAGAAAGATGAAGCAGCCGCAGAGACAGTTCTGCTTGGAAGTTTGGCGGTGAAGGGGAAGATAAGAAAGGCAAAGAAACACTGGGGGTTTTATTCCTTGTTTTCAGATTGGAGAGACTTGAGAATGTTTAAAAGGCAGGTAGGAAGACCCAGTAGAGCCCACGAGGCAGAAGGAGCAGGAGAGACTGGACAATGGATAGAGAGAAAGGTTCGTGGATAGAGTGAGATCTCTGAGGAAATAGGTGGGGATGAGATCCTGAACACACAGGAGGGAAAGAGTCAAACAGGACAGAGAACTGGGGTGGCCGCAGGAAGTTTTAGAGTCCCTGGTAGTTTGCTGAGGACTGCAGGCCATCAAGGCAGTTAGGGGGTGAGTAGAAAACAAGTAAATGAATTTGCCTATTTTTGTGAATATCTGAATGCCGATGCCAAATTTATACAAATTTCTTCAGTTCCATATGGAAGTTTGTGGGTGGTCAAAGTAATAATCAGTTGGCTAACTTTATAAACTATTACCCTGCATGGGGGAGAGGTTAACTTTTTCAAATTTTTCAAAGAACGCTAACTTGCAGTTGAGCTTGTTTTGTTTGAAATACAGAATTGAAGCCCTGAAGACATTGAATCTGAAATATAAAGGCTCAAATACCAATCTTGTTTGTTCTTTTAAGCATTTATCACAAAAATCCATTTCTAAATTCTTCAAGTTGATATTAAAATGGCCTTTCCTTTTCTCATCTTGATGATGCTCTAAAGGACAGAGTTTTGAGATTGGTTTCCAAGAAAAACAACCTTCCCCTCATCTAGCCCAGCTGCAGGATGGATTCAGGCTAACTTTTCCTTGGGTCGGGGGGAGACCCAAATTTCCTCTGTGAAACACTGGGGGTAACTTCTTCCTTCCTGATGTTCAGTCTTTGCCAGAAAAAGACTGAGGAAGGGTTTAAGCGACACAGCTGTGAGTCAGTTGCATACCATTTAGAAGAGCACGTTAGAGAATTTAGGGATGAAGTGGTTCCGTTTATCCCAGAAAACTGATGTTGTATGCCATTAAATCATTCCCATCAATGTACATTTGCTAACCTGATTTGTCGGCACCTCTGGTTCTGTAAACCAAGCAGCATTTGAAAATGCTGTGACTTTCACACTGTACGAGGCTTATGATGGCAAGCTGGTTGGTACATTCAGGGATCACATTGACACCCCCTTAGTACGGTTAAAAAACATGGACTTTTTTAAAGACCAAAATACATTTGTTTTCAAAAATCGCCATTGCTTTATTTTAGGCATGATGTTTACATGGGATGGGCATGAAATTTTAAAGATTATCAAAGGCGAATAAAGAAGAGTTGAGAAAAACTGCTCTAAAATGGAAAAAAAAAATAGTGCTGCGAATGACGATGCTGGTAGAGGAATAAGGAGTAGCTGTCTGCAGAGGTCCCACCATGTTGCCAGTACCCGACTTAATTCAAATTCGTGGCTTAGTTGGAGGTATAACTTGGTTCTCTGTATTTGGAGATACGAACTTTAAAGAGATAATTAAGGTAAAATGAAGTCAGATGGGTGGGCCCCAATCCAATATGACTGATGTCCTTATAAAAATAGATCACGACGCAGATACACAGAAGACTATGTGAGGACACAGTTAGACGCAGCTGTCTACAAGTCAAGGGGAGAGGAAACGAAACCTGCCGACACCTTGATCTTGAATATCTAACTTCCAGAACTTGGAGGGAATAAATTTGTGGTTTAAGCCACCCAGTTTGTGGTAGTTTGTTATGGTAGCTCTAGCAAACTAATAGTGTGCAAGGGAATATTTTGGCTTCTTTGGGATTGACCGTATTTGGGGAATCTATGCTTTTGGGGGGCATCATGGAAAAAGTTATGGCCACCCCCAAAATGTATAGGTTAGAGGCGATACTGTGTTTCCCTGAAAATAAGACCGGGTCTTATATTAAATTTTGCTCCAAAAGACACATTAGGGCTTATGTTCAGGGGCTGTCATCCTGAAAAATCTTGCTAGGGCTTATTTTCCAGTTAGGTCTTATTTTCGGGGAAACGCGGTAGTGTCAGTAAGGGTAGGGATCTCGAATACATATACTTTAACATAGTTGTGTCGTTGTAGTTTCACCAAAAGTGGAGTGGAAAGTAGGTGTTTTTGTAGATTGGGACAGACCTGTAATTATTTCTGTGAGTACTCACTCAGCTTTCTGTGTATTTCACTAATCAGCTGGCAGCTTGGTCTAAGTGAGGTGTTGGTCTCTAACAACCAGTTTTTACTCACAATGTCACCAGAAGCCCCAGGGTTATATTTATAATGGTCTCAGTAGTTTTACTTCAGGAGTGGAGGATGGGAACTGTCAGGAAAAAAACTGGCCCTGGGTTCCACCAGAAGCTCCCACCAGCTACAAGGAAATGGTAAATCTTGATTTATCCAACAGATAACGTATTGTGTGCTGGTCTCTGCAATGAGTGCTTTATTTCTTAAGGAAAGACTCTGCTACTTAGTGAACAGGGGTTTTCATTAGAATCCTGTAATCTCTAATTTTTATGCCTTTATTTGTGAGAATTGAGAGAAGTTTAAGTGTCATTCGCCGAGCACATAGCTAACAGATAATTCCGTAGCTCTGAAAGCTGTATTTTTTGAAAAAAGAAAAAAAACAAACAAAAAAAAACCATAGAAGCATGATCTGAAAATACGAAGATACTATGCCTGTTCTAGAAAGTCTCAGAGGCTTTGTTCTTGGACCACATGGAGAGATGTTTAAAAACACTAGGTGTCAACGAATCAGGTAATTCTTTAGAATGTTTGTAAGCTAGAACCATGCCGCAAGAAAAAACATACCAGCACTTTACATCTTTATTATGTTCCTTGATGGCATTGTTAGAATTACTTTTACAACTTTGGGCCCTCCAGCAAACATGTTTGTCCATCAAACCAGCCTCCACTAAGTACAATAAAAGGTATGGGGGTGAGAGAATCATTGGGACAATCCTAAACCTTGTTTAAGTTTTCATTCCTGCCTAGTTTTATTTCACTCTCAAGCCTGTATTTATTGTTTTTGTCATAAGGGACAGATATGCAGTGGAAATCTTTAGGTTAAACAAGGCAATCAAAGCAGATAGCTATGATTAACATACCCTTTTACAAAAGAACCACAAAATAAAATCAAAGATAATATGAAACATAAAACATTAATGAGCTACAAAGCTAATTTATTTGGGGGATCAAAACAAACGAAAAGAAAGATTTTTGAAAGTACTTCTGGCAAGACAGCTGAAGAGAAAAAGAGAAAAGGCACAACTGAAAAAAGTAGCCAATTACAAATGACTGTAAGTACCAGTAAGGCAGAGATTTAAAAATATTATAAACAACTTTTTACCGATCAATTTGAAAACTATTATATAAAATAAATTATCTTAATTCATTAATAATCTTCTAAGTAGAAGGAGACAATGAGTAGGGTTATGGAAGATTAAACACAATGTGAACGTGAAGTTTCATTATGCTTGTCTACTTTAACAAACGTTTGAGATTTTCCATAAAAACACAGGCTTAAAATAAAACTAAGGTAAACAAATTTTTGGAGGATGAAGAGAACAAAATAACTATTTTGAAAACAGAGAAATAAAGGGAAAGATTGAAGCATTTCTCTTGTCTTTCCTAGAGACTATACCTCAAAGTAACCACATAGTTGATATGGGGATGTTTCTATTATATAAAAGTAATCCAAATAATACATGCACAAGAAATGATAGCACCTTGCCATTTTGCAATCCCCAAAAGTAATGGATCTAAATGAGCATCAATAGCTACTACCAGTACAAGACACATTATGTAAGTACCCAATGCCGTCTATAAAGTATTTTTGCCAAAAAGAAGAAGAAAAAAAAAAAGAGCAGGGAAGCAGGAAGGAGGTAAGGAAGGAAGCAGCTCCCAATTTACAGAAAATGTGAAGTGGGGAGACATATTAAAGAAATCACTTCATGGGGCATAATCAGTGAAATCCAGACTGTTGGAATTTTTACAGAGTAAATAGCTGTTTCTTCAACAAATAAGTTGCAAGGGGAAAAAGCAATGGAAAGGAAAGCTATATATGAAGAGCCTTTACCAACAATTGCATTGTATGGACTTGAACATACTGAAATGTTTGTAGATGAAATTATATGAGTGGGATTTTTTCCCCCAAACAGTCCAGGGAGTGGGATGAAGAAACAAGATTTGGCCGCTAGTGGCAGTTGGGCATTGGGTACATGGGGGTTCATCACAGTATACTAATTAGTATGTATTTAAGAAACTTAATGACAAGACGTTTTGCTAAACCTTTGTATAATGTCTCCTTTTAAAATGCTAGAGAACTAGGTAGGTCTTTCTGGCTTTTCTTGATGAAAATACGTAAGGGGTCAGACATCAAATAGCCCACCGGATGAGGCTTACAGCTGCAAAAACAAAACTAGTATGTACAGTTGACCTTTCAACAGTGCAGGGACGGGTTAGGGGCATCACCCCCCATGCAGTAAAAAAAGCAGAGTATAGCTTTTGATTCCCCCAAAACTTTAGTCACCCCTCGGTATCCATGCGGATTGGTTCCAGGACCTCTCACGGATACCAAAATCCGGGATGCTCAAGTCCCTCATATATAAATCTGCATAGATGGTGTAGAACAACGCATAGTCAGCCCTCTGCATCCAGGGATTCCCAACCACATTGAAAAACTGCTTGCAATCCGCAGTTGGTTGAGTCCACAAATCCACGAGTGGACCCACGCAGTTCCAACCTGTGTTGTTCTAGGGTCAACTGTACTAACAGAATCTTTTTTGAATTTAGTTGGCTATGAAACTGTTCAAACATGTACACAGTTTATATTTTTTGTTTTGTCAGGGCAACATTTTTCCTGTAGGTATACGATGGTGAGAGAAATGCAACACGTACATTTGTGGGAGGGTTTCAAGGTGAAACTCAGTCCATGGCGTCTTGAGTACTTGTAACAAGGACTTCTTTACTAGGGAGAATAATCAGCTGACTTAAGCAGCAAGAATGGATTACAGCACCTTGCTCAATTACACAGTTTTCAAAATCCTTTTAAATGAACTATAATGCACAGAGAAATGTACAAGCTCAATGAATTATCAGAAAGTAAACACTCCTGGGTAACTGGTACAAAGGTTAAGAAATGAAACATTAACCATGCATTAGAAACCTCTCTTCATTCCCTCAATTATCTCCTTCCCAAAGGTAAGCACTATCCTGTTTTTGAACTTGATGTAAATAGAATTATACATTGTGTATTCTTGTGTAGGAAGCTTCCTTTGCTCAACGTCACTTCTGTTGATTCTTCCAGGTAGATTTTACATAGCTTTATTGTGTTCATTTGTATAACTATAAAGTATTCCATTATACATCAATATGATATATTGACGTCTAATAGTGCCTATTGCCCAAAAGTGAACTTTGTCTAACAGTAATATAACTCATACCAGCTTTCTTTGGTTAAAGACACTCTCTTGATCAAAGATTCAGCAGATAATTCCATAACTTTAGGTGTGTTTTACTTAATCTGAGGGCAATTTATTCCAAGAGAACCACTGAGTTTTTCCCGTTACCCTGTCTATAACCTTAGAACATAGGAATAAAAGAAATATACAAATCTTCATGAAACATTAGTATCAACTTTTCCTGGTTAATTATACTTTCTTCATACTAGCAAAAGTGGGGAGCTCTACATCCAAACCCCTTAGTTTATCAATGCAGTAACTCCAACAAAACTGTTATTAAATGTTTTATCAGTTCAGCATAAATTGTTTTGGTAGAAACACAGTGACGAATTTCCATGAGAAGTTGAAATAGGACAACAGAAACAATTGGTGATGTAGGAACAACCACACAAATTATAAACTGAGTGGATTTAACACTTCTATCCCTAACCCAGCACTCCAGGTCAAGTATTGATAAATGTTGTACATTAAAAATTGGGTACAGCTTGCTTGATGGTGTCCTCTTACTTGGTTATTCCTGTAATTGTTCAACTAATGGCATATGTCTCAAACAATCATCGCTCTAAAATGGCTTATTTCTAAAAGTAAGGAGTAGATACTTATTGAAGGGTGTGTGTCCCTACATATTCATAACGAGCTGTAGGACAGCTTTAGCCTATGTATTCTGACTAGAATTGCCTGGAGACTTCCTATCAAAGGCATTTTGGGGGCTCCCTATCAAAGGCAAGAGTTAAAGACTATTTGATTTATGGATTTAGGCTGACATTTCCACTATATTACACATTTCTAAAGTAAGTCAACATGTTCTTAACTCTATCATTCCCAGCACCTAGCTCAATTGATGGTACAATCAGCACTAGGTGAGCTGAATGAATCAATTTTTTAATTAAACAGTGTCATGGGCTGAATTGTGTTCCCTCAAAATTCTTACGTTGAAGTCCTAAACCCCAGAATGTGACTGCACTTTGGGGCTAGGACCTTTAAAGAGGTAATTAAGGTAAAATGAGGTCAGTTGGATATGATACAATATGCCTGGTGTCCTTATAAAAAGAGATCAGGACCCAGACACACATAGAGCAAAGACCGTGTGAAGGCACAGGGAGAAGTGGTCATCTATAAGCCAAGGAAAAGAGGCCTCAGAAGAAAACAATTCTGCTGATACCTTGATCTTGGACTTCTAGTCTCTAAAACTCTAAGAAAACAAGTTTGTTATTTAAACTGCCTAGTCTGGACTACTTTGTCAGCCTTAGCAAACTAATACTAGTAACTACATTTTTTAAGTTTTCTCAAATTTACAACTTGAAACTACATCTTTAGTTTACAATCTTCAGAAGTAGGTAGGCATTTTTACCCTTCAGCAGAAACACCCCCACTACTTATGCAATGTCTCTAAACTGGTGTGGGTAAGTATAAACGCCCCGATTCCTGGTACAGACCTTCAAGATTATAACCCTCACAGCACTCAGCGGGACAAAAGCACACCCCTGGGTGCAATGGAGAGTGCTGGGTAATGTCAAGGAGACCTAGTTTCTAGTCCCGACTCTGCACTTAACTGGCATGTGGTCTTGGGCAACTCACCTCCTTCTGTGTCGCTTAACTTTAAAAAGTGGAAATTGAACTAGGTGGTCTCATTTATGCTCAAAACTACAACTCTCAATGATGGCTGAGCCCTTTGCTGTGTAAATAAGCATTTCATGGTGAAGTAAATTCATAAAAACCTCATTTGGTCATAGGGTTCTTTTATCTTTTCCTGACAAAAATGCCTCTTATGCTTAAAAGAAACAAATTCATCTAGTTGCATTTCTGGAGAGAACAGATTTTACAGGTTGGACAGCAAAGAGCAGTAGTGTTTACCTAATTTTCTATTCCATTAAAAATCGTCTTCCAAAAGATCCCAGAATTAAAAAATTAAAATAAATGACTACTTAGGCTCCTACAATGCAGTAACTCTTTAAAGAACCCAGAAATAAAACACTGTACAAGGAAAAGCAATATATAGGCAGCCGGTAACTGTATTTATTCTTTAATAAAAATGGACACAAACTTGGTTTGAGATCACATCTCCTGTCTCAAAATTTATGGATACTAATCCCATAGGAAAGCCAAAAACTGAACTAAACTGGAAAAAGTGTTCCAACTCCTGCTTGGCATTGCACATGTATCGTGTGAGTGCGTGTGTTGAGAGAAAGAGAGAGAAACTCACGCCAAGTGTGCCAACGTGTACTTGTACTAAAGGAGTACTACAGAAGAAGTTACATTATAGGACTATAAGAAAGGCAGTTTGTGCCTCAAAATGAAAATTTTTCCTTAATTTAAAAAGAGGTGGTTTGGGGGTGGCCGGTTAGTTCAGTTGGTAAGAGCGTGCTGCTCTTAACAAGGTTGCTGGTTCGATCCCCACATGGGCCACTGTGAGCTGCGTCCTCCACAACTAGTTTGAGACAACTACTTGACTTAAAGCTGATAGGTCCTGGAAAAACACACGTAAAATATAAAAAATTTTAAAAAAAAAAGAGGTGGTTTATTCGATGGACACTTGTCTTACTAGGGAGACCACTTCAGGGATGGTGTAGATGCCTGACCACTGTGCCGTACACCTAAAGCTGAAGAACAATGAATGTCAACTATAATTTAATATAGATATAGTCACAGGATGTGGAGTACAGCGTGGGGAATAGATGGTCAATGAACTGTAACAGCTATATACAATGTCAGAGGGGTAGTAGATTGGGGGAGGGGGTTATCACTTTGTGAGGGGTATAAATGTCTATTACATTGTTTTGTACACCTGAAACTAACAAAAAAAAAAGGTGGTTAGTAGACTAGAGTTTTTTTCAGTTTTTAAAGTTGTATAAATATATGGTTGTTATTCTTTAACTACAACAAGTTTAGATGGATGGCTATGGAAACATAAAAGAAAATATGACATCATTAGAATTACAGGAAAGACAAGGGGAAACCCAAAGTACAGACAAGAACACAGAAAAATTTTAAGAGAGTACAGATGTCATGACATTTATTAAAAGGCATGCTACAATGCTGTATTTGTTAGGAAAAGAGATTAGCGATATCAAGTAATAGACAGCAAATATACAAACTGAACGAAAATGGAATATACTGTAGTATACAGAAGTTTGAAGTAACCATGCACTACGCATTTAGAAAAGGTTTTTTAATATTTTATCTTCTCTTTGCATTTATAACATAATTCACTTCAACAATCACAGAAGCCTTTTTTTCCAATGCCACAAACTGTGTTACAAATGAAAGCTGGTACTGTTGCTTATCAAAATATACAAGACAATTGATGTTTTATATAAAACCACTTTATATGTTAACTTGTTCCCCAAAACCTTTCTTTTTTTTTTCCTTTTTTGGCCTGGTTAAAAAAAATGTTACAAATATTTACAGCATCTTCTTCTGTTAGATGAACATTCTTATAAACTGAAAAAGGGAATTTAATGAACAGACCATGTAAAGCATGAGACAATGTCAGAGGCTCCTAGCTGTGCTATTTTTTTTTTTCTTAAATACAGTACTGAAAATGCCCATCAAACCCTTGTCATTCTAATCCATTCTGTTCACAGTTAAACTCCCATTTTCTCTTAAGTAGTCTATTCACCAATAGGAAATAGAAAGTAAAGGCCGCTTTGCAGTGGGTCTTCTTTCAGAAAGGAGCTTGAGAAAAAAATGCTTAATAGAGGAGTTAAAACCAGGTGTCAGTCTTTGGTCAGAGCAATGAGGTGACATTTTGATGCAAAACTTTGCTTGGTCAGCAATCTTTATAATTAGTACTTTCTGGATGTGGGATGAATTTTTAAAATATCTGGGTTAATAATGGTAAGGGGGGGGGAAAGGCCAGAGTATGACATCAAAAATAGCTATTTAAATATTTGTTATTACAACTACTACATAGATTCAAGAATTGAAAATAACACAAGAACAAAAATCTGTTTACAGTGCTGAATTAAGCTTGCCATAAGCAGCTTTCAATCATGACTATGATCACCAAGGTCACTGGACCAGACAAATATCCCTGTTCTCTGGAACATATGCCTCAGGTTACAAAAACTAAGGTGACTACCAGAGATCCAGAAGGGCTCTGTTCTCGCACCTGCACAATGCTATAGCGTGTATCATGTGATACAGGCAAAGGCGTAACTGAGACTTCATTTACACAGTTACCATTCTTTGCTCGTATGAATAGTCTGTGGGATAACATTCTTTTAAAACTATATAGTACGTATTTCCTGAAAACCAGAATACTGATTCTACCTTAGTCTCGAACAGGAAGAAAAGGTCAATTACGACTAATGAAGAAGGCACATAAACTTTGGTCCCGTTTTGTTTTCCTCCCTCTATAAAACCCCAAAAACTAATATTTTAGTAATTTTCTATTTTTTAAACCATTAACAATAAGCTGTTAGAGTTTTCTCTGAAAAAAGACTGCAAGTAGTCTTGTAAATAACAACACAGCTCTTTTAAAAGACATCTGGGTTATATTTTCTCTAAAAGAAAAGTTTTGTGCAATCTAAATTGTTTTTCTTTTAGCACAACAGTAGAATATTTTAAGTCTGGCAGTTTTATTCTTGTTAACAACAGATCAAGACAAAGGAAAGGCTAAGAAAAATGCTTTTACGCATAGTCATGCTGTCTTTCGGGTTTAAAAATAGCAGTACACATTAGGTTTTTCTAGGAGATAGGCTAGTAGTTTGGCAAACTTAGGGTTTTTTAAGTGACGCATTGGGGGGAACGCAAATTTTTGAGCTTGTCATCTTTTGTCCAAAAATATTCAGTGGGAACAGAAGAGAAATTACATGACAATATATATACTCAATGTATATAGGAACTTTGCCGCCTAATGACACGGAAGCTTTGGAAAGTCAATATGAAACAACAGAGATATTTATGAGTGTTACTTCTAATCAACTGCAGCAGAACCTGTGATCACCATCCGAGGTGGAGCCAAAGAAGGCACTGCTCCACTCCCATAGGAATTAGGCAGGTAGAAATATGTCTCTAAAACACTGTGAGCTCTGCAACTTTGAACAACAAAGTCAGAAACAAACAAATGATTGCAATATTTAGTCTTAAAGGATTTATGGCATTCTGTAGGTGCTATTGGGTAATTCTGATACTCTCCAATAAGTCATCAATTAAAGATACTGGGTCATTTTTCTATTTGTATCTCACACAAAACACATCTTACGGCTCTGCAAGTTATTTAAATCTCAAAGTAAAACTTTTTGGCATAAATTGCTACTGTTAAACATGTACTGCTATTTTTTTAAAGTCCTGAATATATATACTCTGTGTAAATGTCAAGACACCTCCAAAAGTGATGAGACAATACTCCTTAAAATAAAGTAAATAAACAAAAATAGAATAGCATGACAGCTCAACAGCAATAACATTGCTTAGAAGTTACGTCTAATAAACACAATGCAGAACAAAAATACAAAGATCTAGTTTTTCAACTGCCCTGGTATTTTAAACTCTTTTTACAGAAACTATGCCAACACAAATACTGTAGACCTCTAGAATTCAAACAGCAAATAGCCCAGTATGGACAACATCCATATGCTACAGCTAATTTTAGACACAAATTGATGGTATGAAGCACACTATTTTAAATAAGAATAGCTCACTTTTCCAAATCTTAATTTGATTTTGTCAATAAATTAAAATGTATGTAATGTGCATATGTATGTACAACATTAGAAGAGTGTATGTATATATATACACACTTATCTATACACACACATACACAAATCCCTGAAAAGGATTCAAATGTTCTTTCTCAGATTTAAAGGCCATGCTCTACTTTAAAATTACATTCAACACCATCATGATCTCCTTCCTGCTACACTTACACTGAATGTTGTGAGAATCATGACTTAAAATTACACAGTGATTCTTAACTCAAAGTAAAATGAAATAATCCAATTTAACATGCCACTGAAAATTGTAATAGTGCCTTTATGGAAGGAAAACAGAAGCAAATTTTGGAAAGTTTCTCAAAGAAAAAATTTTTCCTCCTCCTTACTCCGTGTTTTGCTAAGTGAAAAAACAACTTGATAAATGATTATTCCTATCAATTCAGCCAATGCTAACTTGGAAGGTCTCACTGTTGTGTCCTTCTTTCTATCTATTCCACCACTAACTGTTGGGCAGTATTGAGTGAATTCTGCTTTTTAACAACCTATCATATCTTTTATAGTCTCTGATTTCTAGTAGAATTTCTTTTGTAGAAACCTTCCCGTGTTCAAATTAATGGCTGAAATATATGTAGCAAAGAGATTGAGATATTCTTTTAAAAGGTGAATGAGCCACTCTGCGAATCTGAGAAGTGTAAAAGGGGTGGACAAAAATGTTCCTTTTGACAAACTCTTCTTTTAAAAAAATGTGATCAAGCATTAAGGGAATAATTAACAAAAGCACAGTTTCTCATTAAAAAGAAACAATTTTACATTATACAATCACTGAAGCAACATTAACATGTACTCTTACATTCAACCAAAATGAGAGTGACAGAGTATGAGAAGCCCACCTTCTCATATTCCATATATGTGGGCGCTAAGTAATGAAGTTACATTAATAGGATAGCAAGTTCTCAAAAAACACAAGTAATCCTGAGACAAATTCTAATGGATGATAAAGATTACACAAGATCCAGAAACTAAGATTGCATTTCATAGCCCCAAATTGGTTGCTATACCTGGCAATGACCGCTGTTGGTCACAATGTAAAGAGGCCTACAGGTGTGCACTGAGTTATTCCCCAAACCATTTACCTTTCCCCACCCAATCTCTGCACCAAAGCACCATAAATTTGAATAAAAACTATTACTTATTGAAAACCACTTAAAATTGCAATGAAAAAAACTTTAAAATCCTTACCAAAACAGGGCAAGAAAAAACAAATCCTCACCAAGCCCACAATATATCTTTCCAAGATACTTAGATAAAACTCTAACCTATCATATCATAAGCACATAATAAGGCACATAATAAGAAATTAAGTAAATACACAGTAATTCTGAATAAGTATTACAGATTATAGTGGTACAAAAAACCCTTGAGATTAATTTTTTTCTAAAAGAAGACCATACCAAAAATAACTTTAAAAAATCTGTCAAACCATGATAGACCTGAATATTTTCCTTAAGACTGTAAACTTTTTTCTGAAAACAATTGTAAAAAATTAGTTTATAAGTACAATTATTTTTTTAATTTTCCAAGATTATTTTACTCAGCAAATAATTGTCATTTTGAAATTTAAAACATGATCTTTCCTAATAAAATTATTAATTATTCTGACACCTTAATAGATCCCGGTTGTATTCCACTTAATTTCCTTGGGGTCAGTTGAGACACTTAATTTCTCCAAATAGTCTTAAAAAGTTAAAGATATGCAATATTCAAAGGAGTGTCTTACAGTGAAGAAAAAGAAACCATTGAAAGAAAATATGCAGGTTTATAAATCTGCTTCTAATATAACCCAATTTGTTTATGTAAAATAGCTATCAATATATGCCAAATAATTGATATAATTTATAAGTGAACATAATTTCCTATGGGGGGGGTCGAATCAAAGTTTTGAATCATAAAGTTAAAAACTTAGTTGTAAGGAATTTAAATTACTTACATCAAGTAATTTAAAAAGTCTGTATGTTTAAATTTTTTAAAGTACAAAGGAGTTTAGAAATGTATAAGGCTGATCTGTACCCAAACTAAAAGTCTGTACTCTTGAAATCCAATTCAATATGGCGAATTAAATTAATGAAAACAATTTTTCCTGATTTTTTTTTCCTGAAGATTATTTTCATAGAAACTATGGTAAAAAGAAAAAACAAACCTTTGATCACATATTGGCGGGGTGGGGGTGGGTGGGGGGGAGAGAACATCTCTTAATTTTTTTGAATATTCTTGAATATCAAACTCAGAAAGAATTATTTTTGTAAGAGGCAGAATTGGTCTTGAGCTGCTTCAGTCTATGTCTGAACATTTTACTGAAATTATGGTCCAGTCTCAGCAGAAAAATTCACAGAAAGCTCAGATTGTAGATTTTGAGAAGGAAACTCTGAGGTGGTGATTTTCTCCAAGGTCATGGTTATGAAGCTCAATGAGGGCCTGGATTGCTTCTTCCACAGATCCCAACTGAATAAGGGCCATTTTGCGATCTTTCCTGAAAATGGTATAAGAAATATAAAAAGTGTACAGAATTAATTGTGCCTATAAACCTCCTCCCCAACCCTAGAAGACTTCATCGAACTATCTTAAAAATTTGCACACCATATTAAATAAAGCTAATGTATTTCTTGAAAGCAGGGACTTACTGAAAGAATTTAAAAGCCTTCACTGAACATCCAGCTTCTGTGAAAAGGTTCTTCAGATCATCCATTGTAACAGAAGGGCTGTGAAAACATCACAGAGAGAGTCAACCAACAACCCTAATGAAGCAAGGATGACCTTGCAATCATCAAATCTCTAGAGTATCTGACATTTCAAAGAAAATAAAGCCATGCATGAACACATGATTTGGAACTGCCCTGGAAGAGGTTCGAGGCTGACACACACATGTCCTCAAACAATGGAATTTTATCTCAAATCTTTTGCAAAAGATGTGGGCAGGTATATAAAGAGCAGGAAAATGTAGGTAAAGAAGGTAACGACAGGAGCCTGCCTCAGTTATGCAGCAGTAGCTAATATAGTGGTCTATCACACGAGAGTCAACTGACTAAAAGTAGATTCTTTCTTATCTCACAACTGCCAGCAAGGACGGTACAGAAGAACATTAATTAGCTCTGCAGGGAGACAGCTCAGCATTCATTCTATTTTTCATTCATTTGGTATGAAAGTTTAAGTAAGTTACTTAACCTGAGCCTCTCAGTTTCATTGATAAAATGAAACTCATGACCTTACTTCAAACGTTATTATGAATACACTGACAGGCACAAAAAGCAGAATACAGTAGTCCCCCCTTATCCGCAGGTTCGCTTTCTGAGACTTCAGCTATAGGTGGTTTGAAAATATTGAATGGAAAATTCCAGAAATAAACAATTTGTAAGTTTTAAATTGAACGCCCTTCTAAGTAGTGTGATAAAATTTCCTGCCATCCTGCTCCATCGCTCCTGGAACATGGATCACCCCTTTACCCAGAGTATCCACACTGTATACGCTACCAGCCTATTGCCATTAGTAACCTTTCTCAGCGTTCAGATCACTGCCACAGTATCGCAGTGCTTGCGCTCAAGTCTCCCTTATCTTACTGAATAAGGGCCCCAAAGTACAAGAGGAATGATGCTGGCAATTTAGATATGCCAAAGAGAAGCCGTCAAGTGCTTCTTTTAAGTGAAAAGGTAAAAATTCTTGACTTAAGAGAGACCACATTCACATAACTTTTATTACAGTGTATCATTATAATTATACTATTTTTATTGTTATTGTTGTTAATCTCTTACTGTGCCAATTTTTAAATTAAACTTTATCAAGGTATTATGTATGCATAGGAAAAACATACGATACATAGAGTTCGGTATTATCCATGGTTTCAGGCATTCACTGGGGGCCTTAAAACATATCCCCCGTGGATAAAGGGGGACTATTGTAGAGGTTATCAGGGACTGGTGGTTGGAGGGAAATGGGGTTATTGTTTAATGGGTACAGAGTTCCGGTTTGGGATGATGACAAAGATCTACAGATGGATAAAGGTGATGGCTGCATAATATGGATGTACTTAACGTGCATGTACACTGAACTGCACACTCAAAAATGGCTACGATGATAAATTTTATGCTGTGTATATTTTATCACAATTTAAAAAAAAGATTAATAGGGAGATTTAATGAGGTAATACATGTAAAACACCATCACAGTGCCAGAACTCCGTAGATGGCTCAAAAAATATTAATGCCCCTTTCTCTTCTACCTGCATGTCCTGTGTATGCTGCAACTGAGACCAGCTCCTGGATAATGTATTGTATTTAAGAAGGTAACAATGACAGGAGCCTGCCTCAGTTACCTAAATATGTTGCCCCTCTACCTGACTCTGTAGTGATGAGCTGCTAAATTTCTAGATCCACATAATCTAGATTTTTCTTAAGTGGCTTTTCTAGTTTCCTGGCTGGCATGAGGTTTGAGCCACTGTCCAATTCAGATTTAAGGTTTCTCCATGTAGCCTAACTGGGGACTAGCTGGGACCGAGTATTCAACACTGTTTTGAGGAATTATTTTCTATACCTATTCATCTCCATCTCTCATTCTCAATAGTGTTCCAGCACTTTACCATTCTCCATTCCCTCAGTCTTTAAATTTCCACACACATGTGCACGTACAACCATACCCCACAGCTTTTACCTCTCCCTTCCCAAAGCTTATCCTGCTTCATGTATTAGATTAAGTTATACAAAATTGCCATCTTTGTAGGTCAAGGATTTCAAGAATTAGAACAGGGATTGCCAGATGTTATCTATCAAGGTCCACACAGTAAATATTTTAGGTTTGAAGACCATACAGTTTCTGTTGCAACTCTTCAGCTTTACTGTTTTAGCCATAGATAATAATACATAAATGAATGAGTATAGTTATACTCCATGAAATTTTATTTATGGGTTGTGAAATTTGAAATTTAGTATAATTTTCTCAAACCAAAAAAAATTTTTCTTTTGCTTTTCCCCCAACTATTTGAAAATATGAAAATCAATCTTAGTTCATAGGCCATACAAAAACAAATGGTTTTGGCCCATGGGCTGTAGTCTGTTGATCCCGGAGTGTGAAGATGGCTAAAGAACAAGTCTGTTACAACAATGGTTAATACACAGTGGCTACAAAAAAAAACAAAACTCATTTTTAACTATTAAATAAATAACTTATATAGGGCTTTGAAGCTTATAGATAAAAAATAAAGAATTCTTTTTTTATCAAATTCTTAGATACATAAATTATTTGATTTTGCTATGTTGGTTACTTATCTTTACTTCTATACAAAGGGATGAACAAGTATGTGCCAATGGAATATTTCTGCATAAATTTATTTTTATGCCCTTTTATAACTGAACACTAGCTGCTAATTCTCTATTTGGAAAATTTTTTTTAAAAAACTGTTATCTTTTACTTTTGCAGTGTATGACTGGAGATATAACCTTAAGACATAATGGCAAATGAATCATCTCACAAGAAATTAGTTAATAATAAGACAACTGCTTTAGAATAATTTCAGAGTTTTTGCCTCTCCTAAAACATATACTGTAGGTTATTAATTATCTAAATTAATAATATCTAATGAATAATATCTAATTAGGTACATACGGGATGTTGGAAAGATGCAGAGTGGCTGACGGCGGAAAAATATTCTGGAAGTTTTTAGAGCCAGGCTTTTTAAAGCGATGCAAAGGACTGTTACTAAAATCCTTAGTCAGACCTTGGTCTTCTTGTCCCTCTCGAGGAAGCTGAACTGTCTGATGTTTGGACAGTGTAGCACGAAGCACTTTTCCATAAAGTCTCTGACCGCTCAGATGGTTCATTGCTGGTGCATAGGAAGAAAACGAGAAGTTTGGGAATTAAGACAGAGTCTCTCTAAAATGTGTCTAAATTATAAATTCTTTTATTTAGTCATTTAAAATTATATTGTCAGTTTGAGGGTTCAAATGGTTTTAAATTAAAAAACTCTTATATGTAGAAATGTATTAAATGATTTATTTTACCATAATGAAAGAAAAATAATCAAACAAAAAATAACTGTCTTCCTAGCATAGTGCCAGGAAGTTCCAGAGTCCCTGGAACATAAGTGCTCAGAAAATGATTACTGAATAAATTAGTTTAATCTCAGGCAAAGTATTTTTTATAAAGTATCTCAGTAGAAGTATTTTAATAGCCACTATAACAATGAACAGTGTGGTCATGGAATGACACTTTGGACCGTCATTATGAAGTTTGCCTAAACTTTTATGCCATGCAATGGTTCTAGAAAACTTAATTTGGAAGGAAAACAAACAAGTAAACAAACAAACAAGGTAAAAGAGAGTAAGTGATGTTTATTAGTTTAAACTTAAAAAAAAAACCATACAGTCAAAGCTCTAAATATCAATATGTTCAAGTAGATAATGAACTTCAGACTTCAAAGAGTAATAAATATGTTTAATCTTAAAATACAAGAGGTCCAAATAATAAAGATGTTAGCATAAAGAGGCACTCTTCAGTAAAAGTATATTCCTACTAGTTGTAAGTTTGTTTACTTTATAGGAAGATTCCTGTATAAAAGGGAGAGGTTATCATTATTAGTCATTAGTACCTAGCTGAGCTTGATTTGCATCTGCCATCTGAACCAAAGCATTCTCTTTCTTATTAAACATAATCTTCACTCGATGTACATCACCATATACTCCTAATTAAAAAGACAAAACAAAACAATTTTTAATGTCCAACTATGTAATATTTAATTAATTTTACTAATACACTTAAAGGCTTCTTTTCTCAGATTACATATATTCCCTGGGCATTTCATACATATGCTCCCAAATATGTAACTCTTCTATGTTCCAAATCTTTTCCCCTTCCCACTTACAGTGACCACAGACTACTGATAAGTGTTACTATCATACATACTCCAGACACCTGGATTCATGTTTGGACTTCCTTTCCTTAAACTCATATATCCAATCAATCACTGGCACCCATTGATTCTATGGCCTAAGTATCTCTCACATTTGTCCACTTCTTCCCATCCTCATTACTATCAAAGCTATCAACATCGTTTAACATCTATCTGGACTATTGTAACAGCCTCCTGCTGAGCTCATTACATTCAATTTTTCTCCACTAGTGTTCCTCACAGTGGGCACCACATCCCAAAGGAGAGGCAAAATGGTTCACTGGAGTATGGGAGAAAAAGAATCAAACTCTTCTTTACACTGATTTGTTTATATAAAACCAGTATGAAAAACTACATTTTACTAATTTTTAATACATAGATAAAATTATAGGCAGAAGTGTCTATAATATAAAGAGCATCCTGATTTTTTTCATCCAGTGTATTAAAATATATTGCAGTTTATATGCTACAGGGTATCACCAATATTACAAAAATAAGACCCTTATAAGTAGTAGCATCATTACCATATTTTGTAATGCAATGAGAGAATGACTATGAAAATCTTCAAGGCACACAAAGGAGTGCTGGTTATCTTGTGGGCAAGCACAGAAGAGCAACTGAATGCAGAGATGAATGGTACTTTTAGAATTTAAAACAACAAGACAAGTATTCCAAATTTGCTGTCCTTTTCAGAAGTGACAAGTGGCTGAAATAACGTATTATTTTTATAAGAACACAATTTGGCCTTCAAGCTGAACGTGGTATTTTTTTTAAATGAATGAGAAATTAATTACTTTTAGAAAGACATGTGGTTTTGCTATTAAAGAGACATATGAAAATGTATCATTAATACATGATTTTGTTACCGAAAATTACAGAAATGTGCCATGAATAAAAACTTTTATGGTTATTGCAAATGAGCATAAAGGATCTCTGTGGGGTGATGGAAATGTTCTAAAATTGGACTTGGGTAATAATGGCTGCACAACTCCATAAATTTACTAACCATCCTGGAGTTGTGTACTTCAAGCAGGTAAATCGTGTGGCTATAAATTATACCTCAAAAATGCCTATTACCCATTCAAAAAATCTGAAACAATTTTCTGTTGTATTAAAAATTCTTCCAAATGAAAATGAGCTTTAACCCCATTTGTTAAAAATATTCTAATGCAACAATTTTCAAGACCAACTAATGTAATGAGGAAAAAGGGAACTTTTCGAAGTAAAGCACAACAAAAATTAGTGGTTTAGATGGAAACATCAGTATTGTAATTAGGTACAACAACAATGAAACACTTCTATTTATGTTACACATTTTTATGAGGTATCTTTTTCAATTATGACAACCATTAAGATCAAGTACTAAAGTGAATTTAGAATCAGACCTTGGAATACTGAATCAAAACAAAAGGATTTCTGAAAATAATGACACAGATTAAACCATATTTCTCACTCAATGTTAATAGTTTTTATACAAAGTTTCACTAATAAAAATCTTTAAAATATCAAATATTGCTTATTTCATTGCCCATATATTTGTACATATTACACTACACATAATGAATATAGTAAAAGATGGATGAAGTTTATTAATAATTAATCATATATAAATTAGGAGTACATGCTTTTTTTTTTTTTAAACTGAGAGAGGAACACTATTAGAAAGTTTGGAGATTTATTTGTAAAACCTGTATCTCATTTTGCCTCTCTCCTGCTGAAAACTATTCAATGGTTTCCCACTGTTCATAGGTTAAAACCAAGCTCTGTAATTTAGCTTACAAAGCTATTCATGATGTTGTTCCTATCCACCTGTCTCTCTCTCTCTCTCCTACGTAGTACCTGTGAAAGGACATTTGCCCTCCCTTTTCTGTGTGGCTAACGGTTTCTCATTTTTCGTAAGTCAACTTAACTGTCATTTCTCTTGGTACATCATCGGTGATTCTCTCAGTAAGGTTAGTTCTCCCACCTATATACTTCCATTACAATAACTATTTCCCTTTTTATAAAATTTTATTGTAATTGTAATTACTTTGCGACTCTATCCTCAGTGTCGAACACACTACATGGCACATAAAGATAGTCAATAAATATTACTGAATGATGAAAGGTGTTCAATCCACATCACAGATAATATTAAAAACAGCAAAAAACAACTTACCAAATAGGATAAAAAGCCCATGTGGTGTGATAAACTGAAAAGAATAATACAAAGTATAAGTATCTGACTAAGTAAAAATTTTAAATAAATTTACTAGTAATGACAGTTGACTTTGTTTAAAGTATTTATTTTATATGCTCATCTATATATACTAGTGATGAATTTTAATAAAAATGCTTACAACAAACTTGAATGTTTTTATTGGAATACAACACTAGATCAGAAGCTACTATAGACCTCTTCCTGAAAGACTTTATAATACTCTTCAACTCACATCAGGATTGAGATTGGTGACAAGCAGAACAGAATTTCCTGGTATACCACCAGCCCCAGGAATGGCCATCCTTCCAGTGACAGCAGAGGAGGTGAGTGTGAGCGGACCAAGAGCTCCAGGAACAGCTGGGACTGATATACCTTTTAAAAATACCAAAAGCATTTCATATTCTAGTTATCTGGAGAATTACCGTACAACACTTATATAATGTAAGTAGATAAATGAAGAAAAAAGCAAAAATATAGAAGAAAATGTGTCAAAATTACCATAAGGTTATCAAAGACCTATTTTTTTTGCCCTACAGAGTCTATCTGGAAGTCAAGTTCCTTATTTTTTGACATCATTCTCAGTATTCTATTATTTATATAGTACTTTGTGGAGCAACTGAATTCACTGGTCTTAAAAGCCATTAGGCTTCTCAGAGGGTCTATCAACTACAAGCACTCCCTTGTTTCTTGAAATAGATATACTGTAGCACATTTCTACAAAGTAGATGTAATTTTCAGATTGACTTCTCCCATAAAACCCGATATATATTTTTAAAAAGTCCTTGAACAGAAGTCACAAATATACATGTAAAGTGGTTGTGGAGCATGTTCTAAACTGGACTGTGGTAAATGGCTGCACAACTCTATAAATTCACTAAAAAATCAGAGTTGTATACCTAAAACAGGTGATTGTATACATGCAGAACGCAGGACATTCTGTATTTGAAAAGCATTTTGTAACTTTGTAAAGAGCTATATAATAAGTATTACCATCAGACACAGATTTTATAGAATTATTTGTAAATAAAGGAAGCTGTGTATCATATAATCAAACCACTTTTATGGTTGACACACATAATACTTTTGTTGTAAATCCTTCCAATATGGTAATATTTTTCATCTTTATAAGTTCCTAGAAAATATAGAACATCACAAAAATCATTTTAAATTCAACTTTAAAGGAGTCACCTGTACCTTGAAATCCAATGCCTGGAGCAAATCCAGCAGCCCCTGCATACGGTGAGGAAATTATACCTGGTGCACCTAATGGGGGAAAGAGAAGCTAAAATAAATATACTACCATCTATAAATATGGTCATCAAAACAAATAAAATGGCTATATGAGGGTGTAATATTGATAAAGAGATTCTGTTATGAAGTAAAAATTTGTTCACCTTACATATTGTGATCCTTAATACGTAAGAGCCTCTTGGCATTTCCAGAGGCTAATCCCTTTCAATTGGGTTCAAGGTTCAAGAGTACAGTTAGCTGTTATTCAGTTTTGAGTTATTAGTTATTTAGTTTTGTTCTTTAGGTTAAGATTCTTATTTAGAGCATTGTTTCTAGGGCATTGTTAATGCCCTTATTTAGAGCATTGTTTCTATGTGAAAATCATCAAATACTTATTAAATTGTACTGTACCTATGGGGTATGGTGCTCATAAAAAGGAAATATGAAATTAAAATTCTTGCCTTCGAGAGGTTTACAAACTAAAAGTATGAATTACAGGAGACTTGTATGCTGAGGATCTAGTGATTTAAACACAAATGTACTGCACGTAGTCTAAGAAGAAGGGACCCCAGAAGATTCACTGTGATTATTCGAAGAAAGTTTCTCAGGGGGTAAAACTTGAGCTAGACAATACGTAATTAAAAATCACAGTGTTTAGTATATACTAGATGCTGAACAAATGCTGGCATTTTCCCCTTTCCTTTTAGAAGCCTGGTGACTATCAACAAAAACAGGAGTTAGTTCAAATGGAGGAGTCAGTACTAGCAGGAAAACAATTTGGTTTTGGACATGTCAAGGGGGAGGTAATGGTAAAACATTCACATGGAAATGCCTACAAAGGGGCAAACTCAGAATAACTATTATAAGACACAAATTTATATTTATTTCTACATAAAAGCCATATGAATGAGAGCTTCACTAAAAAGGGCACAAGACAAGAAATGAGGAGAGTGAAAAATAGAGCCTGGGTGTATTAATACACTTAAAGGGTAGATGAAGGAAGAACATTCTAAGGAAAAGTGAAAACAGAATAGCCTTGGAAATAGAAATAAAAAGTGAATTCTAATCGTTCAGGAGCTAGAGGAACAGAGTTTTTTTTTGGGGGGGAGGGGTTAATAGAGGTCAAAGAGAATGAGAAACGTAAAAGGTAAAGAATAGTTTTAGGGTAATAGCAAGAAGTCAGATTGTAAGAGTCAAAGGGACAAAGGATTTTTTTTTTAGTGATAGAGTGATGAGTGTATTTATAGGAAGAAGTATGTAGGCTGTATTTTCTGGAGGAGTCAAAAGCTCATTAGTTTATTCTCTTCATTAAAGAGAACTATGTAACAGAGTTTGTTAAATATACAGCTGCAATTTATTTAAATAATTCAAGAAAATATAGTCATTAAGAGACTTCAGGGATAAAGTTAGCAAGAGAATTGAAGATACAAAAGAATAACTGACAGAATAACTGATGAAATAAAGGAAACAAATAGTTACTGAAAGCATACTATGAGCCAGTCATTCTTTTAGTGCTAAGGAAGCACTGAACAAAGCAGACAAGAATCTGTCTTAACTTAACTTACATTCAAGTAGTCTGGAGAATATGGGTACAATGATTTATTTTTATACTTAAGGCACAAGGGAAGACATAACAAATCTTCAATATGCAAATGAGTAATTATAAAAAATTTACGGTGGGAAGTTAATCATAGGAAGAGATATGGTTGATTGTATTATTTCCAGGACTTTTTTTTTTCCCAAGTCAAGTTGTTGTCCTTTCAATCTTAGTTGTGGAGGGTGCCGTTCAGCTTCAAGTTGTTGTCCTTTCAGTCTTAGTTGTGGAGGGTGCAGCTCAGCTCCAGGTCCAGTTGCCGTTGCTAGTTGCAGGGGGCGCAGCCCCCCATCCCTTGCGGGAGTCGAACAGGCAACCTTGTGGTTGAGAGCCCATGCTCCAACCAACTGGGCCATCTGGAAGGCAGCTCAGCTCGAGGTGGCGTGTTCAATCTTAGTTGCAGGGGGCACTGCCCACCATCCTTTGCGGGACTTGAGGAATCGAACCGGCAACCTTGTGGTTGAGAGGCCACTGGCCCACGTGGGAATCGAACCGACAGCCTTCGGAGTTAGGAGCATGGAGCTCTAACCTCCTGAGTCACCGGGCCGGCCCTGGTTGATTGTATTATTGTTGACAAGTATTCACTTGCCCTTTCCATATATCTCTGGCCAGTCAGGTGACTTGCAGTGCCTCCTATGGGAGGAACATACATTTCTATGCAATTCTCACTGCATTTAATGATGTCACAGGAATACACACACAGACATGCAGCATCTATACAGAAGCCTTAAGAGGCATTGTTGGTTTACAGCAGATCTCTCATTTTTTACTTTCTGCCATAAGAATGCCATGTCTCAAGTGCAGTGACATCTTCAGCCCTGGCCAAAGACATATGAATTAACGGCAAAAGCAGATTCACAGCTGCCTAAGCAGTCAGTGCTGTGAGAGAAATAAATGTTAATTGCTGGAAACCACTGAGATTTGGGGAGAGGGCAAGGGAGGTACTTTTTAAACACAACAAAGAGACTAATACAGATCGCTATGAGGAAGGAGGCAGACTAGCAGCAGGTTTTATGGAAATAATGAAAAATTTTGAGATAACTGTCACAGAACATGAAATAGTGATAAATAGAAGAACTGGCAAGCGATTACCAGACCCAAATTTTAAATAACTGCTTCCAAATATAATATGATGATTAACAAGAACATTTGTTAAAATTTGACAAAAGAATCATTTATAAAGTTTCCATAAATCTACACTCACATAAGCAGAAACAAACATTTTAGCAAAGTAACCTGTTAGACAATGGGTTAGTATCTTTTGAAAAAAGATTATATAAACCTTTAAGAAAAAAGGTTTAAGACCTGAATGACTAAGAATAGATATTTTACATTTGGAAAATATACCACCACAACAGCAATTAAAGCAATGCAAATTAATAGATAACATTTTAACCTATGAAATCAGTTTATCAGTGTTATTTATCATAGCAAAACCCCAAAGAAACAAGCTTAATGTCCAAATTGGAGAGTAAATAAATTACAGAGTCACTAGACAAAATGCAGAACCATTTAAAATATTATAAAGAATGTATACTATAAAAAATATAGCACAATTATGTTTTTTTTAAATGTGGGTATAGCAGCAGACTAAATAATATACACCAACCTTACAGCAGAAAATGCCTAATGAAAGAGTAAAAAGACCTTCAAAAAAAAAAAAATCTAACAGTTGACAAGATGATAAGAAATAACCAGGCCAAAAAACTAACTCTGTGAAGCTGAGCTGTGGTTTAGTCAGCCCCATGGGGTAGTGGACAAGATACACATTCCAGGGTTAACCCAAGGAAGAAGTTAATAGGAGAATTTCACAATATTCATCCAGAGTGTAAGCCTGAAATAACCTATCCCATTTACCTTCTCTTCCTACCCTCAGAAGACTTCAAGGAAAGTTACCTACATATCTAGCAGAGAAGGAATAAAAACCTTCCTGGAAAGTTCTAACCAAAAGCAAGCTCTCATGCAAATTTGCAGCCCAAATTCATTATTTCTTAAGGTCCAGAGGAAAATTAATGAGCTGTAGATTTAGATAGAAATGGCCCCAAACATAGTGCTTTAATATTGCAGAGAAGCAAATTCTCTCTGGAGAAACATACCACCCCAAAAATTCACAAATTAATTCTCCAAGCAAACTAAGTAACTCATTAAAAAAAAAAGCAAAGAAAAATCTTACTGCAGAAACACAACTGCAAAGATTTCAGATACTGGAATTATTAGATGAAGATTTAAACAGTATATCTAAAGAAATAAAAAACATGCTGAAAAATATCTGTAGGGGAGGAGACACTTTTAAAACAAGGACCAAATAGAGGCGGCTGGATGGCTCAGTTGGTTAGAGCGCAAGCTCTGAACAACAGCATTTCTGGTTCGATTACCACATGGGCCAGTGAGCTGTGCCCTCCACAACTAGATTGAAGACAATGAGCAGCTGCTGAGCGGCCAGATGACTCAGTTGGTTAGAGTGAGAGCTCTCAACAACAAGGTTGCCCATTCAATTCCTGTCCATGGGATGGTGGGCTGTGCCCCCTGCAACAAAGACTGAAAACGACGGCTGAACTTGGAGCTGAGCTGTACCCTCCACAACTGCATTGAAGGACAATAACTTGGAACTGATGGGCCCTGGAGAAACACACTGTTCCCCAAAATAAATTAGAAAAAAAATAAAACAAGGACCAAATAAAATTTATAGAAATATAATTAAAATCTAAAATTACCAGAAAAGTTTAACAACAGATTAGACAAAAGCAAAGATACTGTTAATGAAATAAAAGTTAGGCTCTAAGAAATTACTCAGAACGCAACTGAGATAAAGATATAGAAACTATGATAGTTTGAGACACTCAGAATACAGTAAGAGGGTGTAACAGGTCTAATCAAAGTTCCAGAAGGTAAAAAAAGAACTAGTGGGAAGAATAAATATATGAAAAGCTAATTTTTAGAACCAAAAAAAGGGACAATCCCAATAAGCTCCAATCAGAAGCCCAATAAGCTCCAATCAGAACAAATCATACCGAAACTACAAAACATCAAAGATGAAGAAAATAAAGAACAGCCAGTAAGAAAAGAGCAATAGTCAGGTTGACAGCTGGCTTTCTAAGAGCAACAATGAAAACCAGAATATTGTGGAATGATTTAACATATTGAACGAAAAATAGCTATCAACCTGGAATTCCATGTTCAACAAAAATATCTTTTAAAATCGACAATACTTTTTCTTTCCAATAAATTTCATTGGGGAATATTGGGGAACAGTGTGTTTCTCCAGGGCCCATCAGCTCCAAGTCGTTGCCGTTCAATCTAGTTGTGGAGGGCGCAGCTCAGCTCCAAGTCCAGTTGCAGTTTTCAATCTTTAGTTACAGGGGGCACAACCCAGCATCCCAGGTGGGAATTGAACCGGCAACCTTGTTGTTGAGAGCTCACGCTCTAACCAACTGAGCCACCCAGCTGCCCAATACAGGCTGTTTTTGACAAATAACTTCAAATATGTTACCACAAATTTCCCTCAGTGAATACTAAAAGATGTTCTTCAGGCAGAACGTAAGTGATCCTAGGTGGAAAGAAGGAATGAAATGCCTATGGAGTTATATATGGTTTAATCTAAATGAATACTGATTGTATAAAGCAGTACTAATAAATTGCCAAGTTAAAATAAAATAAATATTAAAACATAACAATATCACGAATTTGGAGTAGATTTAAAAAGATGGTAAAGGAGTTAAAGTGTCCTGAAGTTCTTGTGTTATGTAAGGAAAGGATATGCTATCAATTAACTTTAGATTTTGGTTAAAATAAGTATGAAAGTTAAAAATCCTATATGAAAATACAAAACAGAGTTAAACTTCAAAAACAGCAGTGGGAAAATCAGAATAATAAACATTAATTCAACAAATATTTTTTGAGTGCCTATTTTATGTCAGGCACAAATATCAGTAACCTTAAAAACCTACCCTGGTAAACCTTAATTCTAGTGATGAAAACAGAATAAACAATAAACACAGTAAATGAGTTAACTGCATAAATAAGAAGGTGAAAATACTATATATATGTATACACACACACACACATACACACACACATAGATATACGTGTGTGTGTGTGTGTATATATATATATGCATATGTATATATATCAGGAGAATCAGAATACTGAGGGAGGGCTGGTCAGCATAGGTCAAAGAAGACAGCATGAACAAAATCTAAAATCTGAGGGTATATGGAAAAAGCACTCCAGGAAGAGGGAATAACTGGTGCTACAATCTGGATGGAGATGGGTACATACCTAACATGTTCTAGAAACAGGAGGGAAGTCAGTTTGGTATGCAGAGGGAGCATCAAAGGAGATATGTCAAAAAGTAAAATTGGAGTGGATAAGGCCCTGGTAATCCAATATAGACAGATGTGGGCATTTACTCTGAAAGGAATGGGAACCTTTGGAGGGTTGTCAGCATTAGACTGAAAAGACATGACTTATTTTTCTTTGCCAGTATACACACAATAAACTATACATATATAAAAGATACTGAAGAGTTCTGATGTATATCTAAAACATGCGAAACTATTACAATCAAGATAACAAATATTTCCATCACCTCAAAAATTTCCTTTTGTCCCTTTTGCAATCCATCTCTCTCCAAACCCTGTCCTCAAGCAACCTGCTCTCTGTCCCCATTGACCTGCTTTCTATCACTATAGATTAGTTTGAATTTAACAGAATTACATATAAACAGATCATACATTTTTTTGGTCTGGCTTTTCATTCAGGATTATCCTGTGGTTCTTATCAATTTATTCCTTTCTATTGCTGAATGGTATTTCATCATCACATAGATGAACTTTTTGTTTATCCATCGACCTATAATAGAGTATGTCTAGATTTTGGTCATCACAAATAAAATTACTATGAACATTTGTGCACACATGTTTGTGTGAACATAACTTTCATTTATTTTGGATAAATGACTGGATGGAATGACCAAGCCATATTGTAGGTACACGTTTAACTTTTTAAGAAACTGCCAAGCTCTTTTCCAAACTGGTTATACCTAAATTTTACATTGTCACCAACACAATATGCTAGTGAAAGATGGCCTACATCCTTGTAAAGGAAGCCTTTTTAATTTTAGTCATTCTGATGAGCATGTAGTAACACTGTGATTTTCATTTCCATCTCCCTGGTGACTAGAGATGTTGAGCATATTTTCATGTGCTTTGTAAAGTAATGCTTCAAATATTCTGCCCATTTTTTATTGGTTTCTTGTTTTATTATTGAGCTATAAGAGTGTAATGTGATATGATGAATTTGTCTAATATATGTGTTGCAAATATTTTCCTTCAAGTCTGTAGCTTGCCTTTTGGTTTTCTTGATAGTATATTTGAAGGAGTAAAACTTAAATTTTGATGTACAATATATAAATTATTTCCTTTTACAGTTGTGCCTTTTGTGTTCTATCTAAGAAACCTTTGCATATCATATCCTCAGGTTGCAAAGATTTTCTCCCATGTTTTCTTCTCCAAGTTTTAGTTTTACACAGAGGTCTAAGATCCATTTCAAGTCCATCTGTTAATATGGTGTGAGATAAAGATCAATGTTTTTTTTTTTTTTTCTAATATGGATATCCACCTCTCCAAAACCTACTTGTTGAAAGAGTTCCCTTTTCCTACTAAATTTTACATTGGCAATTTTGTTGAAAATCATCTGACTACATATGTGTAGATCTAATTCTAGATTCCATACCTATCCTTTTTACATTACCAAACTGGCTTGATTACTGCAGCTTTATATTAAGTTTTGGAATTTAAAAAAATGTAATTCCTTTTAACACTCTACTTTCTTTTTCCATTTCTATATAAATTTTAGAAGTGCATCTTACCAAAGAAAAAGAAATTAACAGTTTAGAAAAGAAATGAATATAAAATTAGTTTATCAAGGATGCTGAAAATGAAATCAAGAAACACTACATTTCTATATTTGCAACAGTTAAAAAACAAAACAACAATGACATTATAAGCTAACACTTACATTGCACTCTGCCATGCACCATTCTAAACTCTATGTACATCAGCACATTTAATGTTCATCACAACTCTGCCAGTTAAACACTACTATTATGCTCATTCCACATATGAAGAAATAAAAGTGCAGAGCAGTTAAGCAATTTGCCCAAGGTTACACAGATCAGTAACAATAGTTCTAGAATTAGAATCTTAAAAGTATGGTTCTTAGTAATAAATCTAACAAAACATGCAAACCTTTATGGAGAAAAGTCACCAAATGTTACTGAAAGACATTAAGGAATATCCAAGTGAATGGAGAGATGTACAACGTTCAAAGACTGGAAGACTCCATTGGAGATGTCAATTATCTTCTAAGTGATTTATAAAGTCAATGTAATCCAATCAAAACCCCATAAGCTTTTTTTTTTTAGAGGACTTGTCAAGCTGATCCTAAAGTTCATGTGTAAAATGGTCAAAACTGTCAAGATACTTTTGAAGAATAAGGTAAAAAGATTTACTCTATCAGATATTGAGATGAGGTAATGAGAAAGGAAAGACACACCAATGGAACAATGCATAGAAAACAACTTAAGCAAATATTAACTGAAGTTCTAATGGTATGTGTTAAGAAATCTGAAACTACTTTTTAAGTTATTATAGGATTGAGCAAGTAAGTAAATGTGTTGAGGCTAATGGAAACTAGAGTTTTCATTCTTGAAGAAAAAAGTTACCAATATGAAAAAGGGTGCTGGATTGGAATTGGAGGTATCGGTTAAAATTTGTGGTTTTTAAACAAACATACAAAGAAAAATATATTTATGAAGCATATATCCTCCTAGTGTGTACAAACAATGACATCCTATTAGCAATGACCACATCTAATGCCTACATATTGATTTCCAAATACCATTTTCCACTAAAAGGAATCAGGGCTCATTTTGCAGTGTTAAGTCAGGGAGGGTAAAAATCTGAAATATCTTCTGCCAGAAAATAAGGACGAGTTCAAACAATGATGGGGACACTTCAAATTCCATAGAAGCCAGTGTGAAAGAGCTTCCACTGCCCAAATCTGGGACAGTTAGAGCATAAGTTGAAAAATAACAGCACAAAATTTTGACTTATAAAGTAGGAATCCATACTGACATAAATAAATACAATGAGTAGTAAGTCATTGAGATCTAATACACATTATAGTGAATATAGACAACAATATTATGCTATAATTATGTAATGTGATTAAATATGGCTATATCTGCAATCATATAATATATAGATGTAGGTTGTATACCTTAAATTCACACAATGTTATATGTTACATTTATACAAAATGAATGAATGAATGGAATGGTGTTAAGAAAAAAGTCCTGTATAATAAAATCTCAACTAATAAATGTAGAAAGAAATTATTGCAATCCACCAATATGGCAACCATCAGAATAACAAGTAATTTCAGCAATGAATGCTAAAACTAAAAGGTGAAAAGTGATAAGGAAAAGGATATTTATATAGTCTCAACGCATCTGCCTAAAAATTAATTAGAAAAACAATAACTTTACTTGAAGAAACTTGGCAGAAACCACTTTAATAAGTGACTGTAGGGGTTCAGAATGAGTCACCCCAAGATGTACCTCTCTGGTATGCACACTATTTTGAGCTAAAGGCAACGAGATCCTATGGGCGCAAGAGAAACTTCTGCCCCCGTTTAACTACCTAGAAGAATTTAAATTAGAGGCCTTGCCCATGATAAGAGTTATCACCAGAAATAAGTTTTTATGACCCATCTATAGGGCAGGGCAAACTACTAATTACTAAACATCTACTATTCTTATCACCCTGCAATGACCTTCATCCCCTCTGAAGTACCAAGGCACCATACCTCACCCTTAGCTCAAAATGTCACACATACCTCATTTGCCCTTTGTCTTTGAACCTCCATATATGTGGGGTCTCTGACTCTCTCATGTATGTGGGGTTCCCATGTGTATGTATGTAATTAAATTTGGTTATTTTCTCTTGTTAATCCGTCTCATGCATACTTAATTAATAGACCAGCCAAAAGAATCCTGAGGGTAAAGTGTCTTCCTCCCCCATATGATCAAAGTTACTATCACCAGGAATAGGATAAACTGCCATTATGTGTCTCCTGATGTAATAAACTGAGAAAGACACAACATCATTTCAGCCAAAAAACTCGTATTGAGAAACATTCTATATAATACTCAACCTGAACTCTTAAAAAATGCAACATCATGAAAGACAAAGAATGAAGAAATGTTCTAAATTAAAGGGCTCTAAAGAGACATGACAAACTAGCCTGATACTGGTTTGGATCTTTACCAGAAAAAGAAAATTCTCTTATAAAGAACATTATTTTCACAACTGGCAAAAATTAAAAAGGTCTATGGATTAGATAACATTATTGTATGAGTGTTAATTTCCTGATTTGATAACTGAACTATATTTAGGTTAGAATGTCCTTGTTCTTAGAAAACACACAATGAACATTTAGAAGTAAAGGGGCATCATGCCTGCAACTTAGTCTCCAGTGATTGGGAGTGGGGGAACTACCTACACACACACACACACACACACACACACACACACACACACACACACACGATAAAGTAAATGTGGCATGATGTTAATTGGGGAATATGAATGAAGGATATAAGGGAATTCTTTATATCCTTCATTCACATTGCAACTTAAATTATTTTAAAACAAAGTTACTAAAATACTATAAACTTTAGAATATAAGTAGTATCTTTATAATGCCAGGGTAAAGGATTTCTTAAACAAGACACAAAAAACACAAAGGAAACAAATGCCAAATAAATTTGACTACATAAAAATACCATGAAGCCAAGACTGGGAGAAACACATATAACCAACAAAGGACTAGTGTCTGGGATAAAGAATTCCTAGAAATAAACAAGAAAATGCAAGAAACCAAACACAAAAATAGGCAAAAGAGTTGAACAGAAAATTCATAAGGAAGAACGGACAATAAATAAAAATGTGTTCAACCACATTGGTAATCAGGAAAATTTCATAGCAGCATTTTTCATAATGGCCTCAAATTAAAATAACCCAAATGTATCAACAGTAGAATAGATAAACAAACTGTGGTATATTCACACAATGGGAATCTATACACTTGACAGTACTGAGAATGAACACAGAACAGCCACATATATGAATATGAATGAATCACAAGTCACAAAAGAAAATAAATAGCATGATTCTAATTTACATAAAGTTCTAAATATAGGAGAAAATTTTTTAAAATTACACTTAGGGCCCCATAATGAGTGGTTAAAAAAAAACAGAAAGAAAAAGCTGAAAAGCAAAAGAATGATTATCATAAAATTTGAGACTGGTTATCACTGGGAGAGTGGGAGCACAATCAATGAGAAGGGTACAAAGAATGCTTCTTCAGTATGTGTAAATATTTTATTTCTTAACCTGGGTGGTAATTACATGGGTATTAAAAATACATTTACATGTTATACAAGCTTATCTATAGGTATAACATGTATCACTAAAAATAGGGACAGAGTGCTTGTTTGTTTACAACTTAACTCTAGGAACTTTAAATGGAAACCTTTAAAAGAGAGAAAGAACAGCCAATGAGGTGGGAAAAAAGTGAGGAAAGTGTGGTGTTCCAGAAGCCAAGAGAAAAAAAGGAGGGAATAGCAAACTGTGTCAAATATTAATGAGAGGCAGAGTAAAGTTTCATACAATACACAAAAACCATTTTGTTCTCTGATGAATCACTTATCTTAGGATGTAGACAAAACTTTGCAATGACTAAGGATTTATTAATACAATAAAAAAGGATGTTAACACTCTGATATATTCAGAAACCAAAATTCTTAATTGTATTTTTTAAATGTCCTCCTCCCACAATGCAGAACACATTAATTACATCAACAGTATATATTCAATTACTGGAGTAACTACAGTTCTGCATTTGTTAGTCAAGTTTTGGCAACCCTGAATAATAGACTCGATTTCTATCATGTGTTATCGAAATGTATTTACAAAGACCTTTGGCTCTGCAAAATCAGACATGTAAGTAAGGGCTGATAACAAATATAAAACACAAAAATTTGGTCAGACCAAAACAGAAACTTTAACCATTTTAGGAAAGTGAACTGAATAGTTCACTTAATTTTTTCAGTTATAAACAGCAATAAACTTTTACTTTAAAGTTACAAACTATCTTCCAGAAAATTTTGGACAACCATTTGGCTAAGGATACTTTTTTCTCACCTATAAAATGAAGATTGACTAAATACTACTTAAAGTATTTTTATTGGTGTCATTTGGGAAAGACGAGTCAATCACAAAGGGTAGAAAAATTTAATATTTTATCTAAACATAAAACCACACTTTTGAGAACTGCAAAACCAAAAAGTACTATACATTTACTTATTGATATATCCACTGGGCCATCCACTGCTTTTTCCTTTCTATAAAGGTTTATTTAAAAAGTATAAAAATATTGAGAACTAGTTTTAAATAAAAGAATAAAATGTCACTTGAAGTGACATTTGCAGAGAGAATTCAGAAGACTAGTTTTATTAATGCAAAATTGCAACTTCACATAAACTAAAGGTAAAGATGGAAGTTCTGATATTTAAAAAACAAAATAATAAATGAATAAATGAAAATATGCCATTAATTTAGGCCCTTGTTTTAAAATATCACTACTTAAAAAGGAAAAAGTATTTCTCTCAAGAGCACTTATGCCAATATTCTGTTGGCTATAAGCCAACATATTTAAACCAGTATTAATATGTAAAAGACTACTGATTTGAAGCAAATGGTTGCACGGTTTATAAAGAATGAGTAATATTCATGTTAGAAAATAAATTTGTAACTTTTAATTTCAGGTATTCACTTGTTTTGCCAACTAATAGAATCTACTAATATTAAGAATTAATGGACACATTTTGTTCTATGAGTCTTGCCTTTCTTTAGAGAATCCTGAGAGAATCCAAGAAGAAAAAGGCTAACTGACATAACATGGATTAATGAATGAAACTTTTAACTTCAGAAAACTTGCTTTGTGACCCAAAACAGAACTACTCACCAAAAGCAGCAGCCATAGGGGGTTCAAGGGATGGATGGCCATCACCAGTAGGAAGGTCTAAGCGAGTGAAGTCTCTGCTTTTGTCATTATTATATTTCACATTAAGGCTGGTGAGCTTGGAGAAGTCAATACGCAGAGTGCAGCATGCATTATAGATATTCTGGCCATCCAGAGCCTAAAGCATGTAAGAAAGGGACTGATGTTTTGCAAGACAACAACACTGATACATCAAGTAGCCTCTACTTTGAAACAGGTATAAAGCAGAGAGCACTGGACTAAAAGCCAAAGACCTTTATTTACTTTTACCTTTGTCACTAACTATGTACGCCTAAGAGAGAAAAAGAAAATCTCTAACACTCGGTTTTTCCATCTGAAAATAAGGATAACAATCCCTATCTTGTCTCTGGTAAGATCAAAGGAAAGAGAAGAAATGTAAAAGCTTAGAAAACTATTATGCATTATTGTACATTGTACTAGTTATTATGATTATTTTGTCCACAGAAAATGTTAAAGATATTTTAATTTTACATTTCATCTTAATTCTTTTTAGTATAGTTTATATAGGTTAATATGAAATAAAGACTTTGTAAATGGTACTCGTCAGAACATATGAGTATTATCTACCACTTCTTTTTCTGTTGTAAATTTATGTTTTTAATGCTTTGAATAATAACCTGAGGGAAATTTGGAGTCAGTTCTGATATAAGACCAATAATCAGTAATCCCTTCCTTCACAATAATAAAAATTTACCAAAGGGATATTTGCAGCCACTTACGACTGCCACAAATGCTCAAATTCATAAAAATAGATGAGACACATAAAAATAAAACAAAAAATACACAAATACACTAAAAACCCTAATTAATAATGGTTATTGATCACTAGGCCATCATAAAGGTACAAAATAATACATGCAGGTAGAGGGTACAGCATATATAAAGGCTAATATTCCTAAACAAGAGCCAGACACTGCGTGGTCCACAAAAGTACTGCAAACCTTAGTCCCTATCTTTGAAAACAAATTATAAATAATTCAGATACCAATACAAGGCAGAATTTGGGTTAGGATAGATCTCAATAGGAGATGAGTGAATGTGAAGTTTTATATCTTGTCAGAAATCAAACACTCATGTACTAAAAATCAACAACAAACAAACAAAACTATAAACTGACAGTAGCATATTTCCTAAGATTTAATGTCTTCACCAATTCAGAGCTCAATAAGATACAACAGTGAGTATGATTGCAAAAATAGTGAAATCAATCTTTGGCTAATTTAATAGAAGTAAATTAAAGCATAGGGCAAAGATAATTCTTCTTTATTAGTCAGATTATATCAGGAGCACTGCCCTCAATTCTAGACTTTAAATATGACAGACAGAAATGAGTCCCAGAGATCTGAGAAATAATAGGTGATTTGAAACCATTTCATATGAAGGAAGAAGTAATTTTTACCTTACTATATAAAAGAGCATATGAAACAGTATATTTTAAAATGGTAAATTTTATATGATGTATATTTTACTTCAATTAAAAGAACACATGGTAAACTGGAACAAGGGAGACACGATGGTTTCCTTTGGTATCAATGAAGTGACTGATTAACAATTAAAAAATGAAAAAAGGTAATTACCATTTTGGCATATTGTGCATTCAATGGGTCAGCATACTGAAGCAAGGCTTGAAACTGATTATTCTTTGTAAAGGTGATAATTTTCAAGACTGTGCCAAATTTAGAAAATATCTGAAAAAAAATTTACATTAGGTTAAATCTAGGGGAAAAATTAGGCTAACATATCTTTATACACACAACTTGATTCATGAATACCATATTTAAATGAAACTAATTTCCTCTATTGAAACTGCTGGTACCAAAATGACTTAAATCAAGCCTAAAATGTTAAAGTTTCAACACTCATGCATGTCTTAAAAAAGTGCCTAGCCCAATAGGCATGCAAATATTTAATCTATTTTATAACATGTCACAAATAGCACAATACTAAAACAGGAGGCTACAACAGGAATTAATTAACATTGTAAGATAGTGGGGTTATAATGTATATGAACGGAAGTGGAAGAGTTATATGGATCAAATATTTCATCCTGAAAATCAGCATCTGTTTCTTGAGATTGTATAGACACAGAAACTACAAAATGTTCAATAGAAACTGCTCTATTAATTCATCAAATATTCACAGAGCACTGTGGTAAGGACTGGGAAGTCAGCAGTGAACAAAACAGTGACAAGAGCCTCTGCCCTTATGAGGAAAGACAGACGATAAATAAGCAAATAAATAACAGTGTCTGATTGCAAAAGTATTATGAATATAAAAAAAGAAAAAGGGATAAGAAAAAGGAAACCGGAACGCAAGTTGGGAAGGTACAAGAGTTGTCAAGAAAGACCTCCTGAAGCGCCTTTCCAGAAGAGGAATAAACAGAGTACAGTACGGAATGGCAATTCCGTTACCAATGTTCGGTTACCAATGTTCTTACAGTATTTGTTCTACTTCACCACCACAAATGTTCATGGCTGGGGTTACTGTAATGCATTTTATTTTCCTCTGATATCCCATTTTAAATTTGCATCTTGAGCCAGAAAGTTGTCCTTCTGCTTCTAAGAATCAAAAGGTAAGTATTCCTTATGGTGGTAAGAATTTGCCATTATGGAATACTATGTCTGAGTGTCCTTACTTTTTAATTATCAGAAAGAATGATGAAGAAAAACTATCCTAAAGTAAGTACAGGAAACAAAGAAAAAAAAATTCGACGATATCAAAATTAAGAACTTTTGTGTATCAAAGAACACTTATCAACAGAGTGAAAACGCAATCCATAAAATGAGAGACAATATTTGCAAATTACGTATTTGATAAGGGGTTAATATCCAGAACATACAAAGAACAACTACAACTCAATAACAAAAACCCAATTTAAAAATGAGCAAAAAAGTTGAATAGACATTTCCCCCCAAAAGATAACTGAACAGCCAGCCAATAAGAACATGAAAAGATACTCAACATCACTAATCATTAAGGAAATCCAAAAAAAATATGAGATACCACTTCAAACCCATTAGAGTGGCTAGTATAAAAACAAACAAACAAAACCCAGAAAATATCAAGTGTTGGGGGTGATGTGGAGAAAAAAAGCACTGTTGGTGGGAAAGCAAAATGGTACAGCTGTATGGAAAATATTATGGCAGTTCTTCAAAAAAAACTTAGAATTACCATATAATCCAATATTTCCACTTCTGGGTATATGCCCAAAAGAATTGAAAGCAGGGACTCAATGAGGTATTTGCACCCCATGTTCATGACAACATTGGTTGCAATAGTATAGTCAAAACATGGAAGCAGTCCAAGTGTCCAACCAAAGAAGACATGGACAAAATATGGTATATACATACAAAAGGAAGGAAATTCTGACACACGTTGTAACATGGATGTACCTTGAAGAGATTATGTTAAATGAAATAAGCCAATCACAGAAGGACAAATGGTACATAATTCCACTTGCATGAGGAACGTAGAGTACTAGTCAAATTCGAGACAGAAAGTAGAATGGTGGTTGCTAAGGGCTGAGAGAAGAGGAGAATGGGAAGTTGTTTAACAGGTACAGGAGTTGCAGTTTGGGAAGACGAAAGAAAATGTCTGGAGATACACAGTGTTTGTTGATGGTTGCAAAATAATGTGAATGTACTTAATTCCACTGAACTGTATACTTAAAATGGTAAAATTTATGTATATTTTACCGCCACCTAAAAACTAAAGTATCCTAACGTCCAAATACTCATTTTGGACATGACATTCTTTAACACAGAATTAGCTTAGAGTCAAACACATCTTATAGGAAATAACATCATTCTGTAAGATTTGTGGAACCAATTTGTCTTGGAAGGGCTTACTAGAAAATGCCCTTCCTTAAAATTAGACAGTCTGAGAGTTCTTTATTGAAATTAGAAACTTAAAAAAACCCTGTAATTTCATTATGGTCACATTTCAGGATTTAGAACTTTGGGAATTTAATCCTCATTTAACTGTGTTTTGAACAATAAGAAATTTTTTGTTTTATTTCTTTTAATGAAAATTTTTGTCCTGTCACAGGTATTTTCTCAGTACACCCTGGTGTTCTAGATAATATTCTTTAAAAAAATACCAAATTTACCTTCTTCTCAGCTGACTGTCAAATAATTTGAATTTTATGTTGTATCTTACTTTAAGATATACTGTAGGTATAAACATTCTTCGGAAAAGGTCTTATATTTTCTTAATTTTCATCCTTGGCAATACTGTGGTGTTGCACGTGCCTGCGCACACACACTAATCTATATATTATAAGTGCACCAACTAGGTGTTTTTTCCTACCTGATAAATGAGTAGCAAAGACTTTTAATATGTGTGTGTGTGTGTGTATACACACATATATACATATGAAAAGACATATAATAACTGCCTAACCTCCCTCCTTCATACTGCAGTTAAAGGTAGTGAGTGTCCTGAAGAATAAGTCAGATTATATTTTTCACTGCTTAAAATTCCTCACTACCTCCCGATTACCTGCTTGGAAAAATCCAAGCTCTATGGTATACCACACACAATCTTGCCCTGGTATATCTCTCCAACCTCATCTCCTGACACTTTTTCTATCACATTATCTACATAAACAATATGCAGTTGTCTATAGTTCTCCAAATACACCAAGAGGTTTCATACTTCTATGCAATATGTGTGGCTTTTTCCTTTACCTGGAACTCTGTGCCTAATACCTAGTAAATTTTCATTTGTCTTTTTCAAAACTCAGTTCAGAGAAGGAAGTTAACGCCACCAGAAAATTCTCATCCTCCCCCAAATCTCAATAGCTAGTTCTCTTTCCCAAATATTATCCCCTTCTTGGCCTCATATAAATATTTACCTTGTTTTACTTATCCTGCACAATACATGTTTACATATCTGTGTCCTTTAATTAAAAAGCTCCTTGAAGTATATGTCTTGCCTTAATCATTTCTATTTCCTTATTTTTTGTTTTTTTTATTGGGGAATATTAGGGATCAGTGTGTTTTTCCAGGGCCCATCAGCTCCAAGTTGTTATCTTTCAATCTAGATGTGGAGGGCGCAGCTCAGCTCCAAGTCCAGTCACCGTTTTCAATCTTAGTTGCAGGGGCGCAGCCCACCATCCCATGCGGGAATTAAACTGGCAACTCTGTCATTCAGAGCTCGTGCTCTAACCAACTGAGCCATCAGGCCGCCCTAATCATTTCTATTTCTTGAGTACAATTCCAGACACCTAAGAGGTACAGGGTAAATGCTTTTTACTAATTGATAAAGAATTATACTCTGAGACCTAATTGGAGAGTCACGGTAATATGCAATTTTTAAAAATGATAAATATTCTTGATGTACAATATCTCACTAATAAAGTAATAAGAACATATAATTTGCTCTAAAATTTAGGATAATTTTATATCAAATTCTGCTACAGAACCTAATTTCCACTTAACCTTCATATTTTTTAGTATTTAGATTCTCTCATTTAACTTGAACAGTAACCCGATGGACATCCTTACTAACAGCTGTGTTTGGCCGTGTGCTTTTTATCTGAAAGTGCTAAGAAAACATAAACTGACTGAACTGGCTAACCATGGATAGCTCTCTAGAGCCCCCTGGATTGTATTTACTGAGAGAGTAGCTACAATAATCAACCTGATACTTCTGAATAAAGTAAGCAAGCATCAACATAAGGAGTCTAGAAAAGCCTAAAGTGTGATTTTTAACATTTTTTTCATAATTATCAAAATACTAAATTTTACACAGATTTGGCCTCAAAAGATTAACATTCAGGAAAGTTTAACATATATAGATTTATTTTTATTGATTATAAGGTCTTTGACTCTATTTCCCTCATATATTTATTTTGCTGTCATAAACATAGACACATAGATTCAACTCTTGTATTTCCTGTGCATTGCATCTTTTCAGACTTTAATTTTACCAGATCAAATTCTGGTAAAATTAATCTTCAGGGTGATTTTTATAACAGAAGAACTTGCCAGAAACTAAAACTGTTCACTAGCATTCACTTATAAAAAGCACATTCATATTAGAACTTTTAAAACTATCAAGCATACTGGCCACAACTTGTTTATAATAGTTTCTGTAGCCAACAAAACAGTATGACTTAAAAACCAGAATTTCATATTACTAGTATTGATTCTTTATTTAACACCATAATAATTGATTTTTGCAAGTCATTTATCTTTAGTCTGCAATTCAAAAATATCAGTCCTTTGTCCTAAGAGATTTGTCTATTGGACATTCATAAAATACCCCCATGTATAACATAACAATACTTGGAAGTAATGAATTACACGAGAATACTGTTTTGAATTACTCCTTCAGTGTACAAAAAAATTTTTTAGTATGCAGGGTTGAGGTTACATAATGATCAATGAGTGCCTTCTTTATCTGCAAATACTCTCCAGGTGACGCCATCCAATCCAATGGCTTTAAACCACCACCCACAAGCTGATGATCACCAAATCTCTAGTCTAGAATTCTTCTACCTAATCCAGACTTATTTCCTAACTGTCTATTCAACATCTCCTACTGGGATGTCTAATAGGTATATCAAACCTAACATGTCGAAAACACTCTGTTGATTCCTGCCCTATTTCCCACCCCTGCCCCCAAATCTTTTTTTCTCCTCTGTCTTTACTATTTTAATGTAAGATAGCTCTATTTTACCAGAGGCTCACAGCCAAAATCTGAAATACATTCTTGGTTACTCTTTCTCCTCATAACCCACATCTACTCAACCCACCAGCAAATCCTTCCAAATATGTCCATAATCACCACTTCCAGTGCCCATGTCCTCACCTGAGTCACCACCATCTCTCATATGGACTATGACAAGAGCCTCTACTTGTGCCTACAGTTTATTTTTAACAGTACCAAGAACGATTCTGTTAAAACATAAATCTATCATCTCACCCTTCTTCTGAAAATCCTCCAATGGCTTCCCATCCTACTCAGTGTAAAGATTATAAAGGCTTTGTACCATCTGGCTCCTGACCCCTTCTCTGACTGTATCACTCATAGCTTTCCTACTTTTTACACTCCAATGACTAGCCTTATTTCTGATATTTGAACACATTAAGCACACCTCCATTTTAAGGACTTTGCACTTGTTCTTTCTGACTGGATTATTATTCTATCACATACACACAATACTTAACCTTAACATCCTTCAAGCCCCTGCTAAAATGTCATTTTATTGGAAACACCTCCCCTACCTTTCCTCATCTGAAATAGCACCACTTCCACCTCAGTCACTCTCAATCCCTTACCAGGAGCTAAAGGAAAAACACTAGCTCCTCCCGATGTTAGAGAGCAGTTTAGCTAATGTCAATTCTTCAGCTAAGAATATAAAATAATCCTCTAATTAATTATAACAGTTGCAAGTAACTCCACACTTCCTTGCATTTCCTCATCTCAATATTCATTGCATTTTATGCTATTAACTTATGAAATTGTATCTTACCTACAAGACTACAAAAGCAAAGATCAGTTTCTTACAGTGCAATTTACTAGCATCTGATGATTACTAAAATTTCCTGAGCATTTAATATGTAGCAGGCACTGTTCTAAGTGCTTTAAATGCATTAACTCGTGTAATCCTTACAATGAAGGTATAAAATAGAGACCATCTTCATTTATCCCCATTATATAAATACGTGAAAGACAGAGATGAGGTAAGTTACTTGCCCAAGGCTATAGAGGTAGTAAGAGGTAAAACCAGGATTCAAAGCAGCTCCAGACTCTGTATCCTTAATCATTACGCTATAGGATACTTTAGTTGGCTGATGGGATAGCGTGCCAGGGGGAGAGGACTTAGTTAACATAATTAGAGAAAGATTCTCTGAGGAGGTGAATAATAAGCTGAAAACCTAATGACGTAGAATTCAGCTAAGTGACTACCTCAGCGAAGTGTGTTCTAAGCCTACAAAATAGGAGATACGCAGAAACAGAATAAGCTGGAGAGAAGGGGAGAGAGGGTCAAAGCCACGAAAGAGTGCTAAATAAGCAGAGGAAGTGTTAGGAAATGAGGTTAAAGAAATGGGGAGCGGTCTGGATATGGGGGCCTTAAGAGCCTCGGTAAGGAGTTTGGATTGATTCCAACAGCAATGGGAAGGAGCCTTAAGCAAGGGAGCGCTACACCTGAAAGGCTGAGTCCTAGCCTGATGGTTATTATTGAGTCTCAGAATTACTCTTTGGCTGAAGGACCCCATAATCTCTTGGGAGAGAGACAAGTTTGTTACTGTTCTTAGGGAGACAAATGGAATGATAGGACAGGACCACATGATACTGGCTAAACTCACTGCCACTGAGGGCATGTCGAGACATAGGAGCAAGAATATCTTTTGTAAAACTGTAAGTTAATAGCTACAGTGTTACAGTAGCAAAAACAAACAAACATACAAACAAACACTGCGGATGGATCACGGAGGGCTCAATGCCACTTTGTGGAATAAACAGAAGAGAAGAAAATCTACCAGACAAAGAATCCAATCGCTCAAACAATTCCTGAACCCTTTTAGGGAACAACAGTAGCTATAGATACTACTGTTACAGCCCTCCCTAGAAAATGCCTCACTAATGCATATTTAGAAAATGGTACTCAGAAAACGATCATAGGGAATACAGTGGGCCTAATAAATGGTATATTTTGATATTTACACGCATGGCAAAGAACGTGTATTGGGAAATGTATCCCAGCTCTATTACCAGTTGGTACAATGACTGTGGAAATGTAACTTAACTTCCAAGAGCCCCAGTTCCCTCATTTGTAAAATGTGATAATAGGATAAGACGCATTTCAATTCTTAAATACACATGCACACACACACCCTTATAACTCTCCACTTAGTAGAACAAACACAAAGGTTAGGAAAACAGTTAAATAATTTTGGACTGGCTGGTATTATGCTGGCAATATATATGGATATAAATATGAAAATAAGCAAGTAATATCTTAGTGTTTTGATATTGTAATGTATGTATTGACAAGTATAATGAAACAGAATCAATATATAGCTAAACGGGACAAACACTAACTGAAGTTTTTAGGCTAGATGCCAAATATTCTATGTTACAGATAACCAAATAACTGCATGTTACATTTTGAGGGTATGTATGTATGGAGTGTTAGTTAAAAATGTAACACGCATACAAAACACTGGATTTCACATTAGAAGCCTTGAGTTTTAGTTGACTCTTCAATTACGCTCTAATATTCAATGCATCAATTATCTGAGTTGCAGTTTTATTCACTGTAAAATTACAAAAACTAGGTGACCTTCCAGTCCTTAGATTCTATATATTCATAGTAGGCCATGATTTGGTAGACTGCCTTTTATCAAGACACTTTAGACATATTAATGGGTAGTCTATGAAAGCTACATTGGGTATCGGTCACTAACACGATACATCCATGTTACATATAAGGAGTTATTATATACCTTCCTTTCAGAGTTTTTAAAATAAAAATACTCAAATGTAAGAAGGAGTCAATAGGAATAAATTAGTTGTTTTCTATATTGATGTTACTTTCTCAGGAATAACTACTACCAATGCTTTTAATAGGAGTCTATGCTTTATTCATTTTCATGCTTAGGTATATACATATAAAAAAAGAATGTCTGACACACTGTTTAAAATCAGGTCTTTAAATTAGTAAAAGGGGGCTGTCAAAAATGATCTCTGATTGATACTACTTCTTGCATGAAACAGGATGCTGAAGAATTTTTATTATTTAAACAAATACATCAACCAAAATCGACCAGCTAAAAAACTAAAGATATAAAACATCTAAATTTACAGAGGTCCCATTTGACTCTGCTTTCCTAAGACTGCTCCTCCTTACCTGATGAAGAACTTCCAGAGTAACGGGGTAAAAGAGGTTTTCAATAATTATTCGGAGCACAGGGCTCTGCCCAGGTAGGATTGTGCCTTCATTGGTAGGAGCTCCAGGAAGGGCCAGACTTCCCGACTGGACAGCACTGACAGCTTGCAGTGCAGCTTGGGCTCTCTATAGAACAATCCAAAATAAGAACTTTTGGTTACACAGAAGAATTTTATATGAATCCTAAAAATCAGGTATGTAAAATAATAGGAAGTACTATAAATAAAAACATACATATCTACTCTTTCTGAATGCACATATCCTAAATTAATAAGGTTGGTGCAAAAGTAATTGCGGTGTTTGCAATTGTTTTTAACCTTTTAAATCGCAATTACTTTTGCACCAACCTAATATAATCAAGAGTCAAAAGACTTGCTTTCTTATCACACCGACACAATATTTAAGATAGTTGCTTAAATTTACTCCAAGAAATGAAAAAATACATGGCAAAAAAAGACAATTTGGATATTTTTATTCTTAATTTTAAATGACAATAGGAAAAAAGACAACGTGTAGGTAACATTAAAGACCACTTAAAAAGCTATTAAAGTCCCTCTTGTCTCCCCCCCCCCCCCCCCCCCCGCCCTGAACAACTGAGTTCTAAAGCCTTTAGGTGGCATGTGAGAGAGTAAATATGGAGGAGGAGAGGAGCTGTGGTGGTTCAGAGTGGAATAAGGGCATCTCTATAGGAAGACATCCTAGCATGGAGAACCAGAGCCTGAGCAACATGAGGAGAGCAACCACGTGGCAGGGCTGTCTGGCAAGAGGAACCTTAGCCCAAACAAAGTAAGGAAAAGTATAAGTGGGGGTTGCTCACTGCTGGATATCAGAACCTGAGGAGCAAGAGAGGGTAAGAAAGGCATCCAGAGTATAACCTGGCCAGGAGAGTCAGAGGTCAGAGCCCAAGGAGAGTCAGGAACGGGTCCACATGGGGTAGAGAGCCAATGTGGTGAAGATTGCTTGGTGAAGTCTGAGTATAGAGAACAAGAGGTTTATGAGGGCCTGAAGGGGGCAAGGAGGTAATTAATTCAAAGGAGGGACATCCTGGCATGGGATGGCAGACGAGTTTCTAAATATCATGTTCTACTGAAAGAAACCAGGGTGCTAAAAATGTCTAGTTCCAGATCTGGAGCAAGGAAAGCACAAGATGAGGGTATAACTTCTTGTTTTTATGAGTTTTTGTTGTTATTTTACCAGAATGCAAAGAAGTGTTCAAAGAACGATAGAAAGATGCCAAAGGGACATAGAAAACAAACTGAAGGGGCTCCCACTGGCCAAATATAAGACAACTTGAAAATCAAAAAGTAATAATTGTAACAAATAATAACTTATCATTTAAAATAGATCTTTACTCCATATTGATATAAACTGACAGTTAACAAGGAAACAGTATATTTACATTGTCTTAAAGTATTTTCCCCCAAATATTCTTCTTTCCCTTAAGTCCTAACTTTATAGTGGAGAAGCCAGACAAACACCAGCCTAATCAAGTGATCAAAGAGTGTATCAGCAGTAATGCAACAAATTGAAATTACGTCCCACTTGACAGGATGCAATCAGAAAAAAAAGAACATAACTTCTGTAATATTCCTGTCAAAGATATATACACTGAATCTAATCACAAGGAAACATCAGACAAACTCAAACGGAGGGAAATCCTAGAAGATAAAATGCCTGTAATTTTCAAGTGTCAAGGTCATGACAGTCCAAAAAAAACTGAGCAACTGTTTCGATTAAAGAAAATTAAGAAGACGTGACTTCTAAACAGAACATGTGATTTGGAATAATGTTTGGTTTGCTTTAACAAATGTTATTGGGACAAGTGGTAAACTTGAATGGGGACTGAGGATTGAAGGGAAGTAATGTATCAATGTTAATTTCCTGATTTTGAGCACTGTATTCTGGTTGTATAGGAGAATGTCCCTGTTTATAGGAAATACATGCTGAAAGTATTACACAATGCAGACTAGATTAGCAATTTATTCCAAAAATGCCTGAAGAAACCAAAAGTTGTTTGTAGTTTATCTGCAACCCTTTTCTAATTTTAAAATAATTACTTATAAGATCAAGTAGGTGAAGGAGGGAAAATAGAAGGGAAAAAAAGCATGGTTAATGATTACTGAAATTAAATTCAAGTTTTCATCAATATTTTGTACTATACTTATTGCTTAAGAATGGTGATAATTAGTAAAATATTTGTGCCACAAAATAAAAAACTTCAAAGTAGCTACTCCCATTTTCACATATTGTGTTCATTTGCAATTTTAAAGGTCACAGTACTTTGTGTGTTGTTTTAAATGAACATTTCTTTTGTTTTCATGATTTTAATTTTTTACTTTGTGATATCATCACTCTAACATGAGATAAGTGTTAGACTCTAACATTTTGCTATGATAAATAACATTAAAATAAGTATCTTTCTGAAAATTGGCATCTTTTATTTTCTATATGCTTAATAGCTGAACAACTCCCACTTTTATGCTTATGTACAGTCATGCACTGCATAGCAACATTTGGGCCTACAAAGGATTCCATAAATGATGGTGGTCACACAAGATTACAATGGAGCTGAAAAATTCCTATCACCTAGTGACATCTAAAACATCATAATGTCCTAGCACCACGTGTTACTCACGTCTGTGGTGATGCTGGTGTAAACAAACCTATTGGGCTGCCATAATATAAAAGTATGCACATGCAATTATGTATAGTACATAATACTTGGTAATGATAATAAACGACTATGTTACTGGTTTATTTATTTACTATACTATGCTTTTTATTGATTTTAGTGTACTCTTGGCTACTTATTAAAAGAAAGTTTGCTGTAAAACAGTATGGCGTATAACGCTGCCAGTATAGCCTCATTCACCTTGTTTACCGCGTCCCTTAATTGCATCATTTTCTCTTGTGCTTGATTTACCCTCGTGTGATTTTATAAAGTCAGTACAGCCTAAGTGCACAGTGTTTATAAAGCCCACAGCGGTGCACAGTCATGTCCTCCACAGCCACTCACTTCTCACTCACGCACTGGCTCACCCAGACCACCTTCCGGTCCTGGGAACTTCATTCCTAAATGCCCTAGACAGGTGCACATTTTTAAAAAATCTTTCATACAGTATTTTTACTGTACCTATTCTGTGTTTAGATATGTTTAGATGCACAAATACTTACCACCGTGTCACAATTGCCTGCAGTATTCAGTACAGAAACATGCTTACAGGCTTGAAGCGTAGGAGCAATCGGTTCTACCACAGAGCCTAAGTGTGGTAAGCTATACTGGGCAGGTGTGTGGAAGTATACACTATGATATACTATACACAATAACAAAACCGCCTAACGACATATTTCTCAGAACATATCCAAGTCGTTAAGTGGCACATGATGTATGACCTTTTTTTCTTCCAGAGCAGTTTTCTGATTTTTACATTTCTTTACAGATAGTTGGTATACAATATTATATTAGTTATAATAGTCTCATGTGTACAATATAGTGATTTGACATTTTTATACCCTACAATGTGATCACCCCACTAATTCTAGTATTCATCTGTTACTGTAAAAACTTATCTGAACACTTGAAATGTGTCTTGTGCAACTGAGGAACTAAATTTTTTTATTTACTTAAATTTAGCCACATGTAGGTAGCAATGACCATACTGGACATCACACTCTAAAATGACGAGGAAAAGACACTATCACAGTGAGAGTCTAAATGGAACAATGGTTCCTTTTCCTCTCAGATTAGGATGATTAAATCTTATCAAATTAAGCCTGTACAACTGAGAGTAAACGTAACCTCACTGACTTTACTTCATTATCCCTCTAATAATTCTATCAATCCTTTATATTATAGATATGCTTGCTGCTGCTAGTATTACTGTTGTTGTTCCTCTTCACTCCTTTCTCTTTGGCATATCCACAGTGGAGAATATGAGAAGCCATGGTATATATTGTCCTAATCATTCTAGAGTTTTCAATGTACTCTGTATTAGTATTTCATAGAGCACTGAGTACAACAGTCTCTCAGTAGCAAGCATGCAAGCAACACTTCTGACAAGAAAATTCTGAGAAAATAATGCCTCAAAAAGTAAGACAGCTTTACTTTATAAGTAACTCTAGAGTTTCAGTTTTTAATTAGGCAAAAACATTTAAGTAAAAAAAATGAAATTGAGGTCTACTCTCCATGGAGAACAGAAAAGTCAGAAAAGAAAACTGAGAAAGGTCTTAATATGAAGAGATATTTTAAATACACAGAAGACATGTCCTGTGAGTTGGATGCTAAAAATTATGACACAGAATTCCTATTATGGGAGATAATTTTTCAATGTTTCACTAATAAACTCTCTGGAATGGTTACACTAACTATTAATGAAAGAAATAGCAGAAAGATGATTAAAAAAAACAACAAATATTTTCTTAAGGTGGGGGAGGAAAATACACTTTATGTAAAATTTAAACATGCCTGATTAATGTGAAGAAGACATTTCTAAGATTGAAATGAAAATGAATATACAATAAAATGCACAGATCTTAAGGGTTTAGTTTGATGACTTTTTAGGAAAAGTATTTTAGAAAAAAATCCTTCTATAGTCATCTTTTTGCATATTTATAAACTTCTACCCACAAGGTAAAAAAAAAACTGTCTATACAATAATGACTGCTACTAACACAACCATTTCTCAAATGCTGTACCTCAAAATATGATCTAAAATTTTAACTATAATTTTAGTTTAAGTAAAGGGACAAAAATACTTGATATTCACCTAACCCTTTGGCAAATATGTCCATAAGCTAGAAAAGAAGTTATGTCCATGTTTTAGGATATCTTGCTATTCAGAGAACAAAAGAGAAATGAAACAGTAATTTATCAGCTTCCCAGAACTGTCAGAATAAAAGACACCCTGTACATTTTATATATGCAATCAGGTACCTTCAATTTTGAATTCAGCTTTGGTGTAGAACTTTGAAAAAAAGAAAAATTATATTTTATGAAACATCAATGCATAGAAACTGCACAAAAATAACAAAATAGAAAGGGTACTGGGAAGAAATCAAGGCTATCGAAGAATAAACTAGGTCATTTGGGCTGGCTTTGGTTGCCAAGCAACTGGGATTTCTCACTGTTCCTCTTTAGAATAATCCAGTCTTTAAGAGTTTTATTAAATTGTTTATTTCTTCTTCAAGACTTATACAAACACAGGAATCACACTAATGAGAAAACTGCATAACTTACATAAAGGAAAATGAAAAGCTTTACAGAATGATAGGAAACAAAACATAACTTCCTAGTCAAAAGGACCAGAGAGCAACATAAATGTTAATTATCATTAAATTAATCTATAAAATCAAACCAATCTCAATTGTGCTTTTTGGGGATAGAAGTTATCAAAAGAATTATAATATATCTGGAGAAATAAACAAAATATATTAAGCAGTTAATTTCAGAAAAGACAGAGTAAAGAACGAGGCTTTGCAGTATATTAAGCCACAGGGACATTGAAACAGGAATGGAACAGGACAGAATCCAAAAGGTAGTTCAAATTAGACAATTAGACACAGAGAACATACCATGTGAGCAGCTCACACATGAGGGTAGATCAGGGCCATGCAAGCAAAATGTGTATGCCTGCTAACAGGTGTAAATAGGCATGTTGTAAGGTAGGGATAGCATGTGTATGGAAAACTAGAACATGATAAAGGACATGTTTCCTATGAGTGGATAATGGATTACAAAAAAATAACAAAGCAGAAACTGGTCACCGGGAGTAAAAAAAGGCCAAAGCCCCATCACCAAGATATTCCTAATAAAACAAAGATGTACACATTAAAATAAGAACTAAAACATAAAAAGTAGAAGATAGGTAAAAAAAAAAAAAAAAAAAAAAAAAACATTAAAAAAAAAAATCGTACTATGTTAGGTTTATGAGTATGGTACCAAAACCAGAAACTGTAATACAGTCTTGAGAGAGCTGAATGTTATATAGAAAGTCAAATGGCAGCTTCTAGGGGTTGGGGGCAGAGGGAAGTAGGGAGTTAAGTGTTTAATGGGTACAGAATTTCAGTTTGGGAAGATAAAAAATTTTGGAGATGGATGGTGGTGATGGGTTGCGCAATGTGGATATACTTAATGCCACTGAAATGTACACTTAAAAATGGTTAAAATGGTAAGTTTTGTTATATATTTCACCACAATTGGAAAAAATGGGGAAAAACCCGCATTAACAGAAATCACTATAAATACTTTACAAGTTATTGAATGTTACGTAAGATGAACAATAAGATATAACTTCTTACCTATCGTATTAACAAAGACCGAAAAACTGTTTGCTCATACATTATCAATGGCACCCTAAGTGGGCACATAATCTTTACAGAAAGCAATCATGCAACATGTATCAAAATATAAAATATGCATATGCTTAGTCCCAGCAATATCACTGCCAGAAATGTAAACTAATAAGATAATGTTGCAAGTATGCAGTACTATTTGTAAAAACATAAAATTGGAAACAATCTCAATGTCTATTATCAAGAAACTGGGTAATTACAGCTGTCCTATAGAAGGGAGTATTGGGTAGTCATTTAGAAATGATAACATAATTCTGTATTTGTTCTCATGAAACAATGTTTATGATATCTTACAGTGAAAAATAATAGCTTTCAAAACATTATAGAGTTCCATTGGTGTAAACTTATATACATAGACAATAATACACCTGAACAGAGAAGGGGCACACACCAAAATGTTAGTTATCTTTGCTTTTTGTTTTGTTACTTGGAATGCTTTTTGTTGTTACTTTTCTAGATTGTTTGAATGTTTTACCATGAGCATATATCCTATTTGTAATTTACAAGGCAAATTTTCATTTAAAAAAGTCTACACTATTTAAAAATATTAATATTTCATTTATTCTTAAGTTTATATAGTTTATTATATGACATTAATATCTCTTAGAACAAGTTAAGGATTATACACAGGAAATGTCACTGTTTTTAGAAATGTGGAAAACTATAATTTAAATTCAGCAGCTTGCATTATAAATAACTTTCAACATAGAATCAAAGAGCTGGAGTTCTTTTGCCTAGAGCAAGAGTAGAGGGGACAACATTTTCTTAACATAAAAAAAAACACCTCTTTCTTAAAATGTACTTGTTTTATGGATAACATTTTCCTACCCTTAAGTAACTTCAATTACTATTTTAACTACTTAAAAATCAACCTGGAGAGGCACAAAAGATTAACATGAACTTTATCAAAATAAAAACTAGAAAATGAGGTAAGAAATGTTGATATTCTACATTCCACATTTATCTTGAAGTCATAAATAAATCATTTAATGAACATGTCTATACAAATTCTTATTAACATCTCAAGTTCAATTACTTAACAGCACAACAGAAGCATCACTCAACTTCTTAATGCCTTTATTATTACATATTCTGTAAAAAGAAAGAATTGACTTCTAAAGTTCCTTTTACACTTGTGATTTTAAGATATATAACAATGTTATTGTTTTCTCATGAAAACAGTTTCAAGGGAAAACTATGTATCTACCGTTTTTAACACTGTAACTTCAAACTTCAAACATGTTTCTAAATGGCTCTACTTTCTTATATTTAGGCCTCAGGTAAGAATTTACACATACAATCTTTACTAATAAAGCATTCTAAGATGAAGAAAAACACATGACTTTTTTCCCTCTGAAAAACACAAAGTTAATTTTAAGTTATTACATCATGTGTTCTTATAACTATTTTTATAAATGCCTTTAATACTTACAGCTTGATTAGGTAGATTGTCAGTCTTAAGCTCTCTGTGATTGGAATACTGAATAAAAATAGGCTGGCTTCGAAGGTGAGGAGTAACAGGAGTGTAATAATTCACCATAGTAACAGCAGCTTCCTCAGAAGCCATTTCTAAGAAAGCCTGTAATAAACACAAGAAGGTAAAGTGAAAGCTCCTATTTTTGAAAGGCAGCTAAGAACTACTTTGTCATTCTAGCTTGCTCTAAACTCATGCATTCTCAATAGAAATAATATTGCCCTCAAGGGGATGAAAAGATTTTTGCTTCAATGTATATCACTGATACTAATTGGAAACATATTTGAACAGTTGGGTTCAGTAAAGATTTGGGGTTGGGAAATTGCCAGGTGATGAAATGATTTTATGTGGTTTCTGTTTTTCCTTTTATTTATGTTTGTCCTACATCTAGAAATAATTAAAAAGGCAAAAATAAATGTGTGCATCGCTACTATAAATCGATGCTTTCAGGTATTGGGATCTAACAGTTCTTTCCTAAAAAATTCTCAAACAGAGATTGGGCAAAATGATTTGTTCTTCTTTAGCTTGTTATAAAATAACTTTATGAATACAATGAAATAGAGCATTCAAGTCCAGGGGCTCAACTGTTCAAAGTAGGGAAATGGGAGAGAATCCTGTATTAATATACATTTTTTACTACAAGAGCATTTAATTAGCAAGCACACAGTAACCAATTCAAATTATATATAAAACATTTACAATTTATTTATAAAATATGTATTTAACAACAACATTTATGGAACACAGGAAATGGCAAGTATCTATAAATCAAACTCTTTCTTAAGTTTATAGTTATCCTTACTTGGCAAGTGTTTCCACTTGGCAAATATTACAGGCAAATGAATATTATTAACTTGACAAATGTTAAATATAATGTTTAACTGAATCAATTAAATGAACTAATAATATCCTATGAAGTAGTAAGTACTGTTAGCCAGATGAGTTGATCAAATACCACTAATTAATTAACTGATCCAAAATAAACAAATAAAGTTTCACTATCTTCAAGGAGTAAAATAGACTTCGAGTCATTTATGCTATCTAAAAGGTATAAACGTCCATGTCGTACTTTAAATCCACTATTTAATTGTACTAGGAATATACTTTTTCTAATTTTTCTAAGAAAGGGTAAAAATGATCAAGGTAAAAATGGCTATAGGAATAGTTCCTATCTTGTTTTTAATCATCTTTTCAACAAAAGATTTGTAAAATGTGTTCTAATAATCATTACATGGGGAGAGCGTATCTTTCTGCAAACTCCTTACTACATGTTAAAAACTAACTTAGTGTTTAACATCAGACACACAAAGAAAAAGCTAAACAATGTTTTTGAAATACTACATGATTCTTGTCATGGAAAGTGTTTCCTGAAAGTATATACAACCCAAAAATTCAAATCTAAAAATAACTATTCCATATGTTGTCTGGTAAAAGACTCATGTTTTTCTAAACTATCTAGTCAAAAGGATCAATTTTCATAATGTGAGTGGAAAGAAAATCAAAGGTCACCAGCCACAGAAAGACTCTTTAAAATAATCCTCACTGTGCCCTCAACACTCCACCTCCAAGTACCTCCTGAAAGTAATTCTAGTGACTCATGGCAGAACCTCTTGCTGAAGTATATATTACTAACAAGATATTTTTCAAACAGAATTTATGATCAAAAGACAAGCAATTAACATATGGTTAATTAGCACTATTGATAAATATAAACCCAGAACCAACAGTAGAGACAAAGGAAACTGTGACGCTGCATATACTACTGACACATGATAATATAGATGATACATGGCTGCTAGATATCTCACAACCATTAGAGACGGCCATGTTGATTCTTTTCAAACCACACAAACCATACTATTCTCAATAGTGAAAACTGCATTAAAATAAAGATCTAAGTACATGCACAATTTCCAAAAGATGTTAAGATAAATGTGTAAACACAACAAGGGCTGAATACTAAGAGTTGTTATTTAACTTCTATAGCTCTTATTAATCTCATTTGAATTAAACAGGGATGTTAGTTTAGTAATGATAGGGGCCTGAAACAGACATCATCATCCAATCTCTAGCAAGTCTAATGCTAATTAACTTATTTATAAATATATTTATAATGTGTTTCTTAAGTTTATTATTTATGAAAAGTGTAAGAAACATAGGGATTTATCATAATGTAGTATACAATATCTAGGGCCCAGATTTGTTATTTTCTTTTCAGCAATGCTCAGTGTAAAAGATTTTTCAGGACAACCAAAAACTAGGAAAGAACTAAAAAATGCATCCCAGTGGGGTCTGAATTGGAACAAGAAAGGATGTGATTATTCAAATCAACATGACAAGTATTATATTTTTGTCATGATCACCAAAGCAAGTTTCCTTATTCATCTTAAAAACTGATTAACTTCTGAAATGAGGAACCTCTTATAGTCTCTTTCAAATTATTAAAGAAGCTACCGTGTTTCCCCAAAAATAAGACCTAGCCGGACCATCACCTCTAATGCGTCTTTTGGAGCAAAAATTAATATAAGACCTTATTTTAATATAAGACTCGATATAACATAACATAACAAACATAACATAACATAACATAACATAACATAACATAACATAACATAATAATATAATACCAGGTCTTATATTAATTTTTGCTCCAAAAGACGCATTAGAGGTGATGGTCCGGCTAGGTCTTATTTTCGGGGAAACACAGGACGTATTAATTCTACAACTAAAATATATTAAACATTTCTATATGATTTTGGAAAACTTAAATGTCCTTTAATTTGCCAAATGAGGTATAATTTATATCCTCTCTGTTAGGGTCTTGATATAGATATCACAAGATATTTTCATAAACCATTTTGTAATTAAGAATATAAAATGTATTTTTTTAAGAGGAAAAAGACAAGTCACTGAATAAGAAATAATCCTGTTTGCTGTGCTAATATTTTTGTTTGTTGCTTCCTGTCATACAAAAAAATTCTAATTTAAAAATTACTTCATGTAAATAGAATGAAATTTAGAAAGTACAGAAAAGTTCAAGAAAATAAAAATCATCTTTAACACTAATACCCAGAGATAATCACTATGGGTGAATTTTTAAATATTACATACCTGGCTTTTTCCTTTCAACATCAAAAGATTAGTTACTTTGCCAAATGGTAGACCTAATGATATGACCTCTGCTTCGGTGACATCACTTGGAATTTTGCGAAGATGGAGAACACGGGAAGGTGAACAGGGAGGTCTATCTCCTTTAAATTTCTTGTTGTCATTCCCATTAGCTAAAAAATATAAAATTTTAAAAAAATTACTGAAACTAATTTGGGTTGACATACTACATTAACCATATTGTCACATTTGATCCTCCAAGAGTTAGAGGTTTTGAAAATTAGGGAATTATGGGGTTGATGCGGGGAGAGGAGATAAGGACACTGGAAAACAAAACTATCCATTTTTCAATAAATGGGTTTTGGGATTTTTCACTGCAAGTTATTAAATTTTTTTAAAATTTTAAGTCTGATGTTTAACTTCAAGGAAAGTACTGGGTTGATTAATTACATATTTACAGGTAACAAATACCTCTAAACAGTCAACTATTTGTTGCAAATAGAGAACATTTATGTTTTTAATGCATTTTTAAATATATTTTTCTAATTTGTTCTATTGCTAAATAAATAAGAACAGTAACTTTTAGGGAAGACTATAACAGAAACTTTGTAATTTAAACCTCCTAAAGGGATTTGGAGTTGATCTATATGTTTATGTAAATTAAGTTTATTTCTTGGGGGTTATATATTTTTTATTAATCTATTTTTTAAAGCTATTTTTTAGAAGCTAAATTGTGCTTTCCCAGAGTCACCTTATTCCTTATTATGTAACTGAAGTTCTTAACATAAGCATGATCACCTTGTTGGAAATGCAAATTTTCAGCCCTACCCCAGATCTACTGAATCAGAAACTAGGGTGGGACCCAGCAACCTGTGTTTTAACAAGTCCTCCAGATGATTCTGGTGCAACCTAAGGTTTGAGAACAGCTGTTGTAAAATAAAGAAAACCTTTACCCTAGTTCACAGCTAAATTATATTTAAATCCTATTGTTTGAACACTGACAATAACTAGAAATGAGAAGCCTGTAACAAATACTCAAATTTAGGTACATAAGATTCAGATATGTTTTTTCTCCCAGAAATAGCACCATGTAAAACTAAATGCCAGTTATCTGAAAGCCAAATGTTTCATTAGTGTTTTTTTTTTAAATAATAAATACCATACTTAGTACTATTAGGAGGCAAACATAATTTTTCCAAATGTCTAAAATTACCATTTTTCCAAACACTCATGTAACTGTACAATCAGATGTCTGTGATCCTAAATAAACAAATTTCATGATGGCCACATAAAAATTATATAGCAATATTTAATACTCATATCTGTGACATGGAAGGACTCAACTTGCTTACAAGTGAATAGGTTGACTAAATACTCAACCAGCACTTACCCCGAAATTTCTATGTTCCTGAACGCACGCAGCATCCTACCTGGATCCAAAAGACTATCAATTCCCAGAGGTCCTTACAACTCTGTGCCTGTATATAGCAAATGCTTAGGCCAGATTGTGGAAAATAATATGCAAATATCTCCTCCTCCTCATCAATCACCACGAAATATTGATTTTTTTCCATCTAAAATGACTGATTACATTTTCATCTCCAGTCCCAATGTCACCAACCTCACCTATTATCTTGTCCCCTTCCTTCCCTTCCTCTAGTCTCACATCCAACATTATCAATCTATCTAAAATAGTGTATCATGTCCTTTATCCTACTCTAAAAACCCTGACAGGCTTCCTACATAAAATGTCCATTAGTTCCTGGTTTTCATTTACACCGTCCCATATGAGTCGGCACATGAAAATATACTTATTAATCTTACTAATTTTAACAGATGAAAAGACAGAGGTTCAGAGATTAAACTATTTCTGTACACAGCTGGCAAGTGAAAAAAGCATTATTGAAACTGAAGTTTAAAGGCAATTTTTTTTACCACAAAAATCTCAGTGTCTTACCACTCCTAGAAAAAAGTAAGTAACTTGATACTGACATTATACATTATACATTTTCAAAGTATGTGCTGATTTATGTGGATTATAATATCATTGTCACTGGATTAGATTATCAAACATCACATCCTGGATAGGAGTGAAAGCCAAGTCTGGAGTGCCTTTTTGCACCCTCCCTGTAAGGTCTAGATGGCTAGACAAAAATACCACCACCTTATGCTTTCTTAACCAGAACAAGGTGTTAAAGACTGGATGAGGCTTTTATCTGTTTACTCAGACTATTCCAAATGAATGAAAGAACATTAACACGTTGTGTACGAGGGGGTTTAAATCCCTCGTGAAGATTCTCGCCTACGCAACATGTTAAGAAGGTTGTTTCCTTAACAGGAGTATTCATAATCTCTGTAAAACTATGTATGAGAAAAAACGAATACCTATACAAGCTATTTGAGCTTATGTTGCACTATTGAATAAAGATCTATGGTGACAATATGATCTCACTTATATGCAGAATCTGAAGAAAAGAATAAGTGAATGAACTAATCAGAGACAGTTTTGGAAACATGGAGGAAAAACAGAGGGTTGCTAGAGGGGCGGGGGTGGGGGGGGTGGGGATAAGGGGAAGGTGAGAGGTTTTGAAAAATAGTCGGTAACCACAAGATGGTCATGGGGGTTTGAAAATTAATTTGGGGAACGTACAGAGGGATAGTGGATGGGGGGAGGGGGGTTCACACAGTGTGAGGGATATAAATGATAAACGTCTAAGTTTTGCTTTGTCTTGTGCACCTGAAACTAATTAAAAATAAATAAATTAAAATGGAAAAAAAAAAGATCTATGATGACAAATTTTTATTAAAAAATATGCAATTATAAGTCACCATTTTAGGTTAATTGTTCTGCATTATAAGAGTGACTAAGCTATGTGCATGGGCTATGAAATCAGACATTGTGTTCTAACCAAGTTAAACTTGACATAAGCCTCAGAGTCCTTTGTAAAATGGGTATAAACAGGGCTATTCTGAAAACTAAATTAGATAACATATTTAAATGTTAGGTGCAATGTCTATCTAGTACATAGTGATCAATAATGTATGTCTAGGTTTTCTTAATTGTTTTACCTAAAAATACATTTTTTTCTACTTTTTCGTTGTTAAAATGATTGTAGGCAATATGACTTTTTTCTCTTGGTGTTCTTCCTTTGCAAAATTAATTGAAAATTTTATCATTTTATGAAATCTAAAAATCTAATAATTAAATTACTCATCTAGATGACCCCCAAAGAAGTTATAGCTAAAGATTTGATAAATAATCTGAAAGTAGAAAATACATACAAAGCAATCATATGGTCAAAATTTAATATAGTCAACAGGAAACAAATTCTAATGCAATGGTCACATAACTTTGAAAAATTCTCTATAAAAGGATACACAACAGACTTCAAAAATTTTGTTACGGAAATAAGCATTCAAAATACTTAGCTTGTATAAATCTTGTATTTTATTGAACTGAAAACTACCAAATGCCTACTACATATTAGTCATATGTTCCAAAGAGATAAGTGGAAGAGGCTTTATAAAAATTCATATATTCCCATGTCAAAACTGGAGGAATCTACCAGGAAAACTACCCTAGAAATACAGATCTTTTTAAAAATCCAACTTGATTAGGGTATATTTTAGATACAGTAAAATTCACCCATATTTTAAATGCAGAGTTAGACAACTTCTGACTAACTCTGTGGCCCTATGTAAATCCCCATAGGGCCACAAATATCAAGACAGGACAATTCCATCATCCCCACAAGTTCCCTAGTGCACCTTTGTAGTTAGTTGTCCTTTCAAGGCCCCAGCTCCTAATTAAGCCATCCAGTGCCATTACCACACTGTCTTGATTACTATGTCTTTAGAGCAATTCTGAAAATCAGGTACTTATCTGGGAAGAATTCACATTTTAGTAATTTTGAGTCATCCAAACTATACACATTGTGATTATCTCTATGCATTTATTTAGGCCTTCTTTAATTTCCCTCAGCAAATAATCCCCCCCAAATATTTGAGGATCATGTTTTTATGATTTCTAATATAATTCTAATGAAATGAGAACTCTGCATAATTTTAATGCATTTATATTTATTGAGACTTGTTTTAAGACCCAGTATATAGCCTTTCCTGGTGACTATTTCATGTGAACTTGAAAAGAATGTGAATTCTGATGGTGTTGGGGAGACTGTTCCATATGTCAATTAGGTCAAGCTGATTGATACTGTTGAAAACCTCCATATTAGGGTATCTGTAAACTTTTCCTTAAAGGGCCATATAAATATTTTAGACTCTAGACCATACAATTTCTGTCATAACTATTAATCTCTGCAGTTGTAGCATTAAAGCAGCTATAGGTAATGTGTAAATGAACGAGTGTGACTGTATTCAAATAAAATTTTATGTGTGGACACCAAAATTTGAATTTTAAAAGTTTCACATATCACAAAATACCATTCTTTGTTTTTGTTTTTTTTGATCATTTAAAAATGTAAAAATCAGTCTTAGTCTTGGCTCATGCGCAATACAAAAATGAGCAATGGGATGAATTTGGCCCACAGACAAGTTTGCCAACATCTGTTTTGTGTGTCCTTACTGAAATATCTATTTACTATGCTATCAATTAGTGAGAGAAGTGTTGAAATCTCCAGCTATAATTGTGGATTTATCTATTTCTCCGTTTAGTTCTATTAGTTTTTACATTATCTATTTTGAAACTCTGTAATTAGGTGAATATATATTTAAGATATATATATGTATATAAAATGCAAAATGATTAAATGGTAAATAAAATGGAATGCAAAACAATAACAAAAAAAAAATAGCCAGGAAACAAAGGAAAAAAGGAATAAACAATGACTGGGACAAATGGAAAACAAATAGCAAGATGACAGACTTAACCACGTCAATAATTATATTAAGTGGAAGTAGCATAAAGATTCCAATTAAAAAGCAGAGATTATCAATCTAGATAAAATCAAGACTCAATAATATGATGTGAATAAAAAACCTATTGTAAACACAGAATCTCAGGTTAAAAATAAAAGGATTGAAGAAAATAAATATGCCAACACTAATCATAAAAAACCTGGAGTTGCTTAGTAAACTAGCAGACAAAGTGGACTTCAGGAAAAGGGATAGAGACATTTCTTAATGATAAAGGTGTCAATTTATCAAGAAAACATGTTACCCACAAAAGGTGCATATAACATATATATAAAAGGCAGACCATCTCTGCTTTTAAATTGAAATCTTTATACTCTACTTTTTTGCTTAGTGTAAGTGACGGTTCTGGAGTTAAATCAACATGCATCTTACACTTACCACAAGCCTACCTTCAAATAATAACACCTACATATAATGTAAGAACTTTTCTATGTCCCTCATCATACCTTTTGTGCTACTGGCATATATTTTTCACATATACTATAACCCCCAAAATATATTAACATTATCTTGCTCTAAGTAGTCAATTATTTTCCTTTTCTTTTTTCATCTTGTTTTATTCATTTAATGGATCTTGCAGAGCTTTCCACAGAGAGCACTCCATATTTTTCCAATTTTATCTACTGTCGTAAAATATGTAACATAAAATTTGCTATTTTAACCATTTTTAAACGTAGAATTCAGTGGTGTTAAATGCATTCACAATGTTGTGCAACTTTCACCACCATCCACTTCCTAATTCTCTCCGTCTTGAAAAACTGAAACTATACCAATTAAACAGTAACTCCCTATTCCCCACTTCTTCCAGCCCCTGGCAACCACCATTCTACTCTGTCTCTATGATTCTGACTATTCTAAGTATCTTTTCTCATTTCCTTTTGTGCATATTCTATAGCTATTTTCTTTGTGGTTACCATGGGGATTACAGTTAATATCCTTAAAGTTATAACACTCTAATCTGAAATTACACCAGCTTAACTTCAATAACACACAAACTCCTGTACATCTCTGTCCCCACCCCATTCTGTTGTTGATGTCACAAAATTACATCTTTATGCATTGCGTGCCCAGAAACACAAACTAATAATTCTTTTAAATTCATTTGCCTCCTAAATAATGTTGAAAACAAAACGTGAAGTTACAAACCAAGTTACTTGGTAGCTTTTAGATTAATAATTTTTTTTAAAAAAAAGTATGTCTCTTAAATAATGCAGCAAACAAAAAGTGGGGTAACAAACCATTGTTAGAATATTATCTTTTATAATTGGCATGTATTTTATCTTCATTGAGATCTTTATTTCTATATGGCTTTGACTTACTGTCTAGTGTCCTTTAGGGCAAGTCTAGTTAAAAAACTCCTTCAGCTTTTATCTGGGAATGTCTTGATTTCTCCATCACTTTTTTCTTTGTAAATCAGTGACTTGACCTTAAAGTCAGATGTATTACACATAAAGCATCACCTTAGGTGATTTCTCATGGCCTCCAAAGTTCCTGATGAGAAATATACCTATATTCTTACTGAGGATGCCTTGTATGTGATGAGTCAATTCTCTCTTGCAGCTTTCAAGATTTTGTCTTAATGAACAAGCAAAACAGAGACAGAACCACACACACAGACAACAAACTGATGGTTATGAAGGGAAGGGATTTGGGTGGCTGGGTGACAAAGGGAAAGGGATTAAGAAGCACAAACTGGTAGTTACCGGAGAGTCATGGGGATGTACAGTACAGTATGGGGAATATAACAAACAGTTTTGCAAAAACTATGTATAGTGTTAGATGGGTACTTGACTTATTGAGGGGATCACTTCATAAATTATATAAATGTCTAACCACTACACTGTACACTTGAAAATAACATAAAATAATACTAAATGTCAACTATAATTAAAAAAAAATTAGTCACGGGGATGTGTGTTGTAGTATGGGGGAATGTAATCAATAATGTTCTAATAACTATGTATAGTGTCGGGTGGGTAGTAGACTTGCTGGGTTTATTATTTTGTGAGTTATGTAAATGTCTGATCACTACATTGTTCTGTATTCCTGAAACTAAAAAAAAAACCAGAATAAGAAAAGAAAATTTTTTTGTCTTTGTCTTTTGAAAGTTTGATTACAGTATGTCTCAGTGTGGGTCTCATTGAGTTCACCTTACTTGGAGTTCATTAAGCTTCTTGAATGTTTACATACATACGTGTGGTTTTTTTTTAATCAAATTTGGGAATGTGGTAACTGTGGAAGTCAGATTCTTCCCATTCTCCAGGATTTTCCGGGTTTTGTTATTTTCATTTATTGCCTCTTTTTTATTGTTATAGGCTGTCTCTGTGCCAAGGATGAGCCTGAGGTATAAACTTAAGAAGGTCTTCTCAGGTTTTTCCTAAGTCTTTTCATGGAACTGCATTACCACTTCCTAATCTTCCCTGTAGATGCAGTTGTTTTTTTAATGTCCTAGTCTTTAATGTCTCGTTTCCAAAAGGGAATAAACATAAAAAAATGAAGTGGGGGGAGGGTAAGAGCACTGGCCCGTTAAACCTCCAGGTAGTCACTTTGGGTGGGGGAAAATTGCTTCCAATAATAGGGGGAAGATGCAAGGACAATGGCTGCCTGCCTCTTTGTTTGCAACTGTACGATCAGAAAAAGCAATTACCTATCAGATCACAGATCCCCAAAAGTTAAAGGACAAGGTCCTTTTTGCTCACCCTGGCTCCCACAAGCTGTTTGTAAGCTGCTCCTGGAACATGTACACAGCTGCCTGCCATGTGACTGGGGTGGGGGATGGGTAGCTGCTACTGTGCTAAAAGCAGAAATTGACCAAAATTAACCACAATTTACCTTCCAAGTCTTCCGTGGAAACATGCAAGCCTTCAACAGACTCAAGAGTTCCAAATTAGTTACAGATTCTGCCAATGAAATTATTGTCTAGGTAAGAAGTCAGATTCCTGGTGCTTCTTATGCCACCATCTTCCCAGAATCCTCCCTCATTTATCTTTTAAATTAACGAGGAAAAAAGTGAGGGAGAAGAGTTAGGTATCCACATAATTACCACTTTGTGTAGACCCAAGTTTCCACCTGGTATCACTTTTCTGAAGTCTGAAGAATTTCCTTTATCATTTTGTAAAATGGAAGTCTGTTACTAACAAATGCTCTCAGCTCTACGTGCCTCAAAGGCTTTAAAACTTCATTTCTGAAAAATATTTTAAATGGACATAGAATTCCAGTTTGATTGTATTTATTTTCAACACTTTAAAGATACTGCTCCATTGTCTTCTGGCTTGCAGTTTTGGGCAAGAAATCTCTCATCATTCTACCTCTGAATAAAATGCGACTTTTTTCCTCTGGTTACTTTTAAGATTTGTTCTGCATTCTTGGTTTTCAGCAATTTGATTATGATGAAACTTGGTGTGGTTTTCATTGTGTTTATCCTGCTTGTGATTCACTGAACTTTTTGGTTATGTGGGTTTATAGTTTCCACCATATTGGGACCATTTTTAGTCATTATTTCTTCAGATAAACTTATGCTTCCCCTCCCCCATCTTTTTTTCTGGAACTTCAATTATACATTATGTGTAGACCACCTGATATTGTTCTACAGATTACTAAGGCTCTGTTCATTTCTTTTTCAGTCTTTGTTTTGGGGGGGTCTGTGTGCTTTAGTTTCTATTGCTGTTTTCAAATTCACTGATCACTTCTGCAGAATATAATGTGCTGTTAATGCCATGTCAGGTACTGTTTTCAGACATTAAGTTTTATCTCTAGAAGTTCCGTTTGATTTTATCTTTCATTTTTCTTCTTGTTATGCTGTTTTACTTTAAATCCTTGAACATACTTTTAATAACTGTTTCAAAGTCCAAAGCTGCTAATTTCATTTTCTCTGTCATTTTCTAGGTCTGTTTCTGTTGACTGATTTTTCTCCTGACTATGCATTACAATTTTGTGGTTTTCTAAACATGTTTGGCAATTTTCTATTGAATGCTCAACATTGTAAGCACTAGAATTTGTTTTATCCCTTTAAAGTGCCAGACTCTTTTCTGGAAACTAACTGTTAATTTCAGATCAGGTAATTGTTTTGGAACTTGTTTATAAGCTTTGTTAGTGTGTGTTTAGACTTTAAGATAGAGCATGTATGTGGACCCTAAGAAAGAAAGTACCTACTAAGAAGGGCTCCTGGTGGCTAACTGAGATCAAACTCAACAAGAGCCTAGCAGCCATTTCTAAACAGGGGCCTCTCACGCAAACCGCATTCTAGGGAGAAGCCTGTACCAACTGTCTGCACTGTGCTCCTGTCATCTGAGCTAGCCCTTATAAAGAAATTCTTGGAATAGTATTTCAACCAATAGGATGTCCAATTGGAGCTATACAGCTATATCCCCATCAGCATCTGCACTGACCAGTCAGAGCAGTTCCATTGTGACCAATCAGGACAGTGTCTTTTGGACCAATCAAACTGAGAGGATTTGGAGTCCTCATTTGCATAAGTATGGACCAATCAGGGACAATGGGTGGGAAGTTCTGTCTATGTAAGTCAGCTCCCATCTGGCTCAGAGAGTGCACTGTACCTTTCTACCAAAGACTATGTTTCCCTGTTAGAGCTGAAACACTGAAGATGAAACACCAAAGATGTTTCTCCAGATCAGAGTGGAGAAGAATAGGCAGAGAAGAGCAGGACAGGACAGGACAGGACAGACCAGACCAGAGCCGAGCAGAGCTGTCTAGATGAAGAGGGGCCTGGCCTCAGGGCCACCTTGCAGCCATGCTGCTCTGTAACCCAACTGTTCTCACAGCCATGCTGTACCACAGTTGAGCTGTTTGAAATGAATACCCCAAATTGGGGATTTCTATTGGTATTGAATTGACAAGCTGGTGTACCCCTACTGGTAACATGTGTGGCTTAATATTCAGCATTAGATTCAAAGGCAGATTCCTGGAGCCCTTTTCTCACAGAGCTCCCTTCTCTCCCATACTTTGTCTCCATATCTCCCAGCTGCCTCAGCCTTCCCAAACTCGCATCTCCAAGTCTTCGACTCAGCAATTCTTCCATGTTTGCTTAGGTTCCCCTCTCCTTACACACAGCTTAGGGAAAAAGCCAGGATGATTATAGGGCTCACCTCATTTGTTCACTTTTCTCTGAGCTCACAGTTCTGCATATAATACTAACATATTTGAAATAACCACTATTTAAGAAAAAAGGTTAATTTCTCATTCATGTAAAAAGTCTAAATGTAGAATTTCCAGGTCTGGAATGGTGACACAGAAAGTTTTCAGTGACTCAGGCTCCAGTTGTCTCTGTTAGGGTACAGCCCTCATCCTCATGATCTAAGATGGAAGTTGGAATTCCTGCAGGTAGCAGTATAATAGAGAAAAAATAGTGTACCCATGTAGAGAAACCCCAGAAGTAACATTTCCATTTATATCTCATTAGCCAGGACTTAATCACATGACCACACCTAAGCTATAAGGAAGACTGGAAAAATAGTCACTTAATCCTGGTGGCAATGTGCCCACATGAAAATTAGGGTTTTGTTAATAAAGCAAATGGAAAAGTATTGGGGTACACAATAAATAGTCTCTGCCCAAATTCCTAAGATTAAATGTAAGAGGAAATACGTATGATTTATAAAGAAAAGTGAAAAACATTTTCAAAATTATCAAAGAACACAAAATAAGACCTAAAAACATGGAATCACATGCCATGTTCCCAGATGGAAAGATAATACCACCAAAAGACCGACATTTCACATTAAGATATAAATTTAACATAATTCTAATCAAAATGTTTAAGATTTTTTCAGGAAATATTGTGGGATGAGGAATTATTTGTTTTAGAACTAGATGAAATAATTTAAAGTTCATATGGAAGAAGATATATCCGCAATAAGCTAATATATATTTCTGAAGAAATATTAATGACTAATATCTAAGTAGAATTACCATATGTCCCAGTTTACCTGGGACAGTCACAATTTGGCACCACTGTTTCAGAATCTTGTACAATTTAATATCCTCACTTTTGAAAATTAATAATGTGAAATAAGCCAGAATAAGCTTAGTAGAATACAATTTTTTTTAACTCCAATTTTTGCCAAGATCTCAGCTAATAATTTATGAACTACCACACATACAGTGGTTACATCTGAAAGTCAACCAGTGAGAAACTGCATCTTTTCACGACTTTTTCACAGACAACAATATCTCCTAACTTCTTCCATCATGTTTTTACCATGACATTGTGCTGTACCAAATTTTGTATTTGTATTATTACCTCCAAAAAATGTTTTATCTTTAATGTTGAATTTTTTACACTGAATCTTCATTAGTGTCAGATATTTCATTTCTGATAGAATGACTTACTGGGATTCTATTGAAAGGATTCAATATTAAACCATTACTGGACAATAACTGATTCTCTAGTGTTCGTAGATGATAAAACTTATATAATTTAACTGTTTGCAAAGTTCTATTAATGGAGTCAACATGTTAACACCTGTCACTTTACTGTTTACACATGGAGAGGAAACTTTGCAAGTTAAATTAATTCAGAATTATGGATTTGTGGATTTACTGCAAGATATAAAATGGAATGGTGATAAAAATTGTATCTTATATGTACCTGGCCAATAATTCCCACATTTTCCACTGACTGACAGCCAAATGAACAGCATAGGCAGCAAGCTTTTAGAGAACTGCAAATATTAGGTCAAATATTACAAAAAATTTTTTAATATATAAATGACCTCAAAAAAAAAAAAAAAAAAAGTGAAATTTCTAGGTGTCAATAGCTAAGCCCCTCAGCAGGATACTGCCCCTCAGTGAAAGGTAAATTAAAAATTTCCCATCTACTAGAGGTATGTAACAAGGTTCAGGGATCTTGATAGAGAAATGTGAATATCTGAATTTTCTCTTTCCTTTTGGTACAGAAATCCCCAAGGCAATAACTTAACACATGCATTAGAACATGTTAGGGGCTAGTGATACCATAAAAAGTCTAGCAGTTCAAACACAAAACTACCCTGGAGATTCTCACGGAAGAAAAAAACAATTCAGCTAAAGACTATCTCACAACCAAAAATTATGAATCTGCACAAGGAAACATAATATACCATAAGCAAATATTTAGCAGATACAAAAAAACAGGAATATTAAACTCCCAAGAACTCCATAATTGTAAAATGTGAAGCTTAGCCCTGAAAGCAAATACTCAATAGAAGAATTAAACAGCACATTAGATGAAGCTTAACAGATGAGTGAATCAAAAAGTGATTTTCGGAAATTATCCAAAATACAAGAGCTGAAGGAAGGAGAGATGACAATAAACATAAGAGGTTAAAACAAATGCAGGACTGAATGACGTGGTCCTATACATATCTAACTGGAGTTCCACAAGGAGGCAATTCTGTGGAGAGCTGGGCACTCCTAAGCAGGATAAACGAAGTCTCCAGCAATGGTCTCAACCCTGGCTGCACCACAGATGTATCACCTAAGAAGCTTTAAAAACAAATAAAAAAACTGCCTAGACTCCCTGCCCACAGAGATTTTGGAAGTGGTGTAGGGTAAGTCAAGGCATCTGTATTTTCTTCAGTGTTTCCCAAGTTATTATAGTGAGCATCCAGGATTGAGAATCTATGACCCATACCTAGACATAAGTAGCAAAATGACAACAAAAATATAGAAAAAATGTTAAGAATAACTACAGAGAATACAATTTACAAAAAACTTAAACTGACAAGACTTCTCAACAACAGAAGCCAAAAGAATCATAGAACAGTACAAAATGCTGAGAGAAAATAACTATCAACTTAGAATTCTAAATAGCTAACTATCATTCAATAGGAATAATGAAATAAACATTTTCAGTCAGTGGGAGAGTTTACCATTTATAGAGCTTTGCTGAAATAGCTACTAAAGAGGATGTGCTTCAGGAAGAAACCCTGAACCTAGAAAGGAAACGGCATACAAGAAGAAATTCAAAACATAAAAACAAAATACAACAAACTGCTGCTGCCTGCTAAACTCACATCTTGTATTTCTTTCTTTTCCTAAGTAATCAATCAACCAAGGTGTTAAGTCTTTCTGGTTATCCATCCCACTACTTCGTAAACATCACCTAAGAAGCCAACTGACCTCAGTTTTTAAAGAACACACAAGGGACCCACTCTAGATGTACTGTAATACTGGGGAATATGGGCAGGAATTTTTATAAAAGCCTACCAGATCAAAAGGATATCAAAAGGATAACCAGGTTTAGGAACTTCAGATTCTAGCATTTCCTTTGCCCAGTAGTTCTCAAAGTATAGGTCCCTCGAATAGCAGCATCTTCTTTACCTGGGATATAGTGCAAATGCAAATTCGCAGGGCCCACTTCTGATCTACTGAATTAGAAATTCTGGGGATGGACTCAGCAACTGTGCTTTAACAAGCCCTCCAGGTGATTCTGATGTCAGCTCAACTGTGAGAAAGCTACTTTGCTTTTGTTTCATGCGCATATTACTGTTTGTTGACATTTCTACATGAACAAATCCGCTGCTGCTGCCCTGCCAACAAAATCTTTCCATTTAGTTCTCTAGAGTGATGTACCATGGTTGACCAATTCCCATATATTCTTAATCTCTTCCCTGAATTTTCTTTCCACCTTTTGCCTTAATTGAACCTAGTCCAATTCTCTTATAGAGTCCTCACATAAAGACTGGTCACTCTCCCCAAACCCCATGTAGCTCAGGGTCTGGAAAGTCAGGTCCACTCATTCTCTAACTCTCTGTAACTCCAAAACCACCTGGGTAAAAATCTCATCTTTTCTGACACTTCACTTTCATTGCTTCAGCTGTCAACTGTGTATGATATTTCACTTCCAAATTTCTCTCGTGATGTTGAGATCAGAAGAACCCATTGTCTACCTGAGACTTCCATCTGGATGTTTCCTCAAACTCAATATATAAAATTCTGAACCTGCTGTGTTTTCCAACTCTGTTCTTCCTATATTTTCTAATATAAATGAGTGGCATCACCATCTCTCCAATTATCCGAGTCCAAAACCTGGAAATCATCAATGGAATCTCTTAATTACCAAACAGTAACTACCAATAATTATCAATTTCAACTTCTTAAGTTCTCTAATTCTCTCCATCACAACTGCTACTACTACAGTACAAATTCCCTTACAAGCATGGCCTACAGAGCAACAGCCTCTTAACTGCTCACTCTCCTTCCAGTATTACACTTCAACTCATTTTACAGTACCCACATTTTCAAAAATATTTTAAATCATATATCTTATGAGGTGTAAATTGTTTCAATTTTTAAAAATCACGTCATCTTAAAATTTTAATACTTCTAGTCTAAATCCATCATCATTCAGCACAAGAGTTTCTATCTAGCTCTTTTACACAATGGCTCAGAGTCACCAACTCAATGATAGTTTTCTCACAACTGTGTAACACACAGAACATCAATCAAACACAGAATTATTGAATTAGATCCAAATTAATCCTTAAAATTTAAGAGAGCTGTAACTCTTAATTTGAACTTTAATGCAATAAATTTTAGTTTCGTTATACATAAATAATGGCACTTCAACATGTTTATAAGAAGAGCAAAATAAGAACATTGTAAAAAAAATTTTTTGCAAGACCATGGAAAGAAAAAATTTCAGATTTTGAAAAAAAATGAAAACTCACCATACACACCTGTAGAAGAAGTAGAATTGTTCATGGTAAAAGGTCCGTTAATGATGCCAGAAGAAAGTAGCTCATCAGATCCCCGCTAAAAAGCAAGAACAACATTCTATTAATATAGCAAGTCTCGGATAATGATCCATATTCACTACTAAAAATATTAAAAGTTAACATTACTTCATCTGCATATCAGGGTATTTGAGGGGTAGTCCTTAAGAATCACAAACGCTAACAGTGGAAGTGAACTTTATAATAAAGAATAATTACTGCACATCTACATGATTGTTAGTTGTTAAAAAAACAGAACAGCCATCACATAATTGGGGGCATACTCCTGCACCCTTTTTTGATTAAACCCAATCCTCTGAAATGTTACATTTGAAGTACCAGAAACCACAGTTAGGGGTTGCATCCTGACATGTTTCTGTAGTATATTTTTAAGTACATTTAGTATATTAATTATGTTTTAAGTGTATTTAGTGTGTTAAGTATGTTAAGTTTTTGTAATATATTTTTAAATATTTGCACGCATTTTGTGCAGCACTCCCCCAAAATCCTAACTTTTGATACCTTCTTTTTCTATTTTTTTTAAGTTGAACACAAAGATGCAGTTTATTTCTATTGTGGCCAAGTCCTTTATATTCAGTGATTTCTCATTCATTAATCTTCCAAATTATCTTTAATATGTACTGTTTCTTAAACAACTACTATGTAAGTAATTTACTCTATTTTTTCAGGTAAGGGTTTTGACCAATTCCAAAACTGAATGGTCACTGCCAAAAGACGAGCCAGACAAGCCTTTTCATGTTAACTATAAGACCTATTACCAAGATTTAAAATTTAAAAAAAAAAAAAAGATTTAAAAGTTTACTTTTAGGAAGGACAATAAATACCGTGTACAAAGTTAAAACCTATTGAAAATGGTAGTTTGTTTAACTTGGTCAATCTTTAAGAAAAAATATTTTGAATTACTAGATGGTAAAACTTAATACCCAAACTATCCTAAAAACAGAGTAGCAATAGTGCTACAACAGATATTTAATGTTTAGGTTTAAGTACCAGTTCTGTAGGGAACAACTTCAGTCTTTGCTGAAGAAAGGCAAACTACCAAAGTGTTTGCATAACAGACGTACAATTATTTAAACAATTTCTGTATTACAAATCCAGAAATTATTCCCTTTGGTTCTTTCACTAGAAGTTTATAGAGACAGCCTGGGACAAGAGGAAGAAATTAAGTAAGCTTGTAAGATAAAATAAAATTGAAAATCTTAACTTCCAGAAAGACGAGAATTACAGCCTGAGTTAAAGCATAGGTCTTCCTGATAATATCTGAAATACAGACTTTAGAAGCCAAAGACAGACTTTGTTTACTGACTACCTGCAGATACGGAAAGGGGAATTTTTGCAATTTTAAGTGTAGTAAAAAACTTAAGCATGCCAAACATGTTTTTTAAAAAGAGGAATTCGGTAAAATATGTTGTTACTGATAGATATATTTTCTACATGTATGTGAGTTTAGTATCAATGTTTCTGTATGTAAATTGAATTAATTTGATCTTAGAAACCACTTAAGAGATCACTTTAGCTCTTTTTTAGACCTGAAGGAGTATGTTAAAATGTCAGCTAAAATTAATTCTAGGTGGTTTACAGATTGAAATGTAAAAAAACTATAGACTCTGGAAGATAACAGAAAAGAGTATCTTCATAATCTTAGAATACGGAAAGATTTACTAAACAAGAAACAAAAACAAAGGAAAATACTGGTATACTAGACAACACTGAAATTCAGAATTTGATTTACAATACATACAAATATTGAATCATTATGTTGTATACCTGAAACTAATATATGTGAATTACATCTCAATTAAAATATTTTACTTAACAAGACATCATTAGGAGGGTAAAAAGGAAAGTCGTAGAATCGGAGTAAATATCTGCAATACATGTAATCAACAAAAGTTGTATATCCATAACTAAGAAAAGAAAAGGAGGAGGAAAAAGAAAAACTCCACAAAGAATAAGAAAAAGTGAAGAACAGAAAACGACAAGACAGTTGAGCAGGCACCTCACAAATAAAGTGCCAAACTTTATTACTGTTCCAGATTATTTTGTGCCCTCTCCTTTTTCTGTGGAAGGACGATTCATCCCCATCCATGGCCATGTGACTTTTAATGCTTCCTGTGAGATAACAATACAATAGGTCCCTGGCCTGCTGACATTGAGCATGGTTTTATGATATGCACTGGCCTATAGAATATGAATGGACATGACCTACACGACATCTAAGCAGAAGCTTCAAAAGGTATTAGGAGTTTCTGCTAGTTTTTTCCTCTTTCCCTCTGAAACAAGAGCATATCCCAAATAACAGCTGCTCTTTCAGCCTGATTCCCAGAATAGAACACAAATAGCTCTGCAACAACCACTAACATTGTAAGTGAACAAGAAATGAATGCTTTTATCTCAGCCATATTGAAATGACTAATACCATATCAAATAAACATATATGAAAGGATGCTTAACCTCATTGGTCATCAGGGAAATGAAAGTTAAAACCACAATGAAATACTAGCATGTCAAAAAGGCTGAAATAGCAAGTGTTATAAGAACGTAAAGCAACAGAACTCTTGCATGTTGCTAAAGGGAGTGTAAATTGGGACAACTTTGGAAAACTGACCCAATATACTAAATTTGACTATATGAATATCTTAAGATCCCTATGTATTCTATTCCTATGGATACACTCAAGAGATTGCCTGCTTATGTGCACCTAAACATGTGAGAATGTTCTCAGCAGCATTATTTCTACTAGCCAAACTGGAAACAACCAAATGTCATCTATGAATAAATAAATTTGTATAAATGCATGATTTATAGCAATGAGAATGAACTACTGCTCTACACACTAATATAGATGACAAACATAAGAAGTCGGTCACAAAAGAATACATACTATGTCATTGCACTTACACAGAGTCAAAAATAATAGTCAAAACTAAATTATACATCTAAACTATGTACTCTAAATACAAAAGATGGGACCCCTTCCTCACACCATATACAAAAATTAACTCCAAAAAGGTCTGTATCTAAATGTAAAACTATAAAACTCTTAGAAGGAAACACAGGAGTAAATCTTCATGGCTTTGGGTTAAGAAATGGCTTTTTGACACCAAAAGCACAAGTGACAAAAGAAAAAAAACACACAGATAAATTGTACTTCATTAAAAATAAAATATTTTTGTAATTCAAAGGACACCATCAAGAAAATGAAGACAAGCCAGAGAATGAGAGGGAATATTTGCAAATCATGTATCTGACAAGAGACTGGCATCCAGAACATATAAACTCTTACAACTCAATAATAAAAAGACAAATAACCCAATTAAAAAATAGGCAAAAACTTCAACAGACATTTCTACGAAGACGATATACAAATGGCCAATAAGCATATGAAAAGATGCTATCATTAGTCATTAAGGATATGCAAATTAAAACCATAAAAAGATGACTTCAAATGAAAATTAAGACCATATCACACACCTATTGGAATAATTAAAATTAAAAATTACAATATCAAATGCAGGTGAGGATGTGGAAGAAACTGGATCTCTCATACATTGTTGATAGGAATGTAAAATGGTACAGCCACTCTGGAAATAGTTTGATGGTTTCTTAAAAAACTAAACATACACAGCAAGCTCAAAAGATTACATGCTCAAAATAAAAACTCACATGTTCTATGATTGCATTTACATAACATTCTCAGATTGACAAAATTATAGAGATGGAAAACAGACCAGTGGTTACCACCAGGCAGGAATGGTTGGAGATAGTAATAGTTATATCATTATAAAAGGGTACCAAAGGGAAATCTTTGTGGTGATGGATTAATTCTGTACCTTGATTATGGTGACAATTACATGACTCTACACATGTAATAAAATGAAACAATTATACAAAGGCATTGTATCAATGTCAATGCCCTTGTTTTGATAGTGGACTACAATTAAGATGTAACCATTGGGGGAAATTGAAGGGTACACAGGACCTCTCTACAGTATCTTTACAACTTGCTGTGAATCCCTAATGTTTTCAAAATAAAAATTTAAAAAAACAAAAAACAACCACACAAAAAACCAACTGTGACAAGAAATACACCATTCTGAGCCAGAGGACTCCTACTGACTTGAGAGACTTCTTGCTCGCCTAAACTAGTCATTGCCATCACCTGTGCTAAACCCTCAAGCGCAGATAATAAAATTGGTCAAGTTGTCAAATACCAAAGCTCATTCTCAGAGCTCATCCCTTCTATACAATGGTGGTCCAGAAAGACAAGAAACATTCAAAAACAACCACGTGAATGGTATTCCTTACGGGAATACATATGTAAGGAAAAGGAAGGAAAGACTCAAAAGGCAAACAAGATACACCAAAAAAATAATACAACTTTAAGTTATGCACAAACAGTTCTTCTTAAAATGAAAAAAAATTTTTTTTTTGTAGAAAATATAATAGCCTCTCCTAAATAAAATACAAAGGGATACAACAGCTCAATGGAGAAGCAAATGAGAATTCTACCAAAGGAGCTAAAAGACAGATTGATAAGAAACAAGAATAAAAGCAGCATCACCAAGTCAGACATTTAAAGAGAAGGATAAGAGAGCCCGAAGTGCAAAACCCCTTTCTACCATCCAAAGTTATCTGCTGTGAGGAACCAACTTTTACTTTATAATTTCAATATAAAAAAGCTAGAAAGAACAATTTTCAGGAAAGCACTCTGATGGAGACACATGAGGTTACTACCTAAAAGGCATCTAGAGCTGGTGTCAAACTGTTAATACAGACCCAGGCAAGGCTTGTCAGCTAAGAATCAGTCCAAAAGGTTGATTTTAGTCTTCTTAATGCACACATGCCGTTTCAGTTTGAGGAGAGAAGTGAGTTAGTCATGGTTCTTCCTATTTCTACCTTATTCAATGAACTCCACACCTAGTTTCCTAACAAATAAATCTCCAATCAACCATTAACATGAAATTATTTCTTGTTGCTTACTGAATCAAGTCTAAATGTACTGTGATGCCAATTAAAAGCTCTTTCTAATCTGGACCTCCTATTCACAGTAACACTCCTGTCTTGTAATTTCCCCCAAATACATCCTATTTATTCCTGCCTCTTTTTATGCTATATTCCTGCCTCAAACACTATCCCTTCATTACACATCCAATCCCACCTATTGGTCACAGATAAGTAATACCACAACCCTGACATTTTTTCTATCCTAAAAGTGAAGAGGTTGAGCTTAATTTTTATTGTCTTTCAACATTAAAATGTGTATGGTTCTAGGATTTTAGTACACTTCACATAATATATTCTTCATATGTATAACTGTCAGTATCACACATTTGGTCAAATATGTACACAAAGTTTTTTCTCAGCTACTTTGAGGTCCGATTATTGTGCCTTGTGCTTGATTGTATCCCCCCATTTCCCATAGCAGTGTCAAGTACGTGGCTTTCTACCTAGCTATGCATTAATCACCTGTCCAGTTTATTAATAAAGTAAATCCTACATACCAGGTCCTGCCCCAGAGATCTTTAACCAGAAGTGAAACAGACAATTCTTCCTTTTTGAGTGGAAGACAAAACTACAAGAAATCTCAAATTCCTACTTAACAATGTAGAGTAACTTCAAGTTACTAAGACACTACAGAGACTACTAAGAAGCATTTTTACTTCTACAGAAGTCTTTCAAAAATATCAGAATTAGCACATGACCAACTCCTTTTAATATTACCCACCCAAGAGATTGGCTCACAGTTTGCATAGTAAAGAACTTAACGTTGGCCAGAGAGGTCAGGTTTTTGCCCTCTCCTTTTGGGAGGTAATCTCTAAGCCCCTAGAAGGTCAGGCCTGAGAGAAGAGTCTTTTTTTAACCTGGGGGCTTTGAGTCACTTAGGGTGGGGGCTGGCTACACCTAAAACACCAACAATGTGATTTAGGGGAGGGGCTTTTGGGAATGCCTGGAGGAGCTGGAGACTGGAGCCTGAGATAAGCTTCAAGGGCAATCAATTGGGCCCACATAAAAGAGCCCCCTCAATAAGAAATATAACCACCAAAGCACAGGTGAGCTTCCCGGTGTGACATACTCCATGAATACTGTCACATATTGATGCTGGGAAAAGTAATGTCTTGACTCCACGGAAGCTCTGTGTTTGGTTACTTCCCCAAACTGTGCCCGATGTGTGTGTTTTTTCCTTCGGCTGATTTAAATTTATATCCTTTCCCTGTAATAACCACTAACCATAAGTATAACAGCTTCCAGTGAGTTCTGTAAGTCCTTCTAGCAAATTATGGGACCTGACAGTGGCTTTGGAAACCTCCCAGAAAGTATAATTGGTGTCAGAAGTGAGGGTAGTCTTTTGTGGACCGTGTTCCCTAAATTTGCAGAGAGCCTAATTCTTCTCATGGTTAAATGATAAATCAATTTTGAAAAATAAGAAAATTATTCACTTAGCAGATTTTTAAAAACTTTATTCTTAACCTTTGAATTACTATTTGGACTTGTAACTGTAAAAGAAAAATTTAATCTAAAAATGTAATTAGGGGCCGGCCCGGGGGCTCAGGCGGTTGGAGCTTCGTGCTCCTAACACCGAAGGCTGCCAGTTCGATTCCACACAGGCCAGTGGGCTCTCAACCACAAGGTTGTCAGTTCAATTGCTGGAGTCCTGCAAGGGATGGTGGGCTCCACCCCCTGCAACTAGAATTGAACGCGGTACCTTGAACTGAGCTGCCTCCCGCATGGCTCAGTTGGTTGGAGCGCCAGCTCTCAACCACAAGGTTGCCAGTTCAATTCCTCGAGTCCTGCAAGGGATGGTGGGCTGCGCCCCCTGCAACTAACAACGGCAACTAGACCTGGAGCTGAACTGGGCTGTGCCCTCTACAATCAAGATTGAAAGGACAACAACTTGACTTGGAAAAAGTCCTGGAAGTACACACTGTTCCCCAATAAAGTCCTGTTCCCTTCCCCAATTAAAAAAAAAAAAAGTGATTAAATATTCAAGCATAGAAAAATTGGAAAATTGAGCTTAAATTTATATGGCATTTTAAATAAATTAATGCAACATCTTAACTATCATATTTAATGTAGCCAAATAAAATATATAAACTATAATAATAAAGAAATGGTGAACACTGCAGAGTCCTCCAGTCTTCAAAATAAAACCATTGAAGTTTGATAATTCCAGATCTTTCAATAGTAACAGGAAGAGCTTTTAAAAAAAGAATATGCCTAAAATAATGCATAGGTAAAGCAGACCCTACAGTAGCAGGTGAAGTGCTGACATCACTATTTTTATTGCCTCATTATATAAGAAAATTAAAATATTTGATCTTAAAATTTCATATCTGGAAATTCTATCTTACATCAGAGATGGGGTTTACCATTCATCACATAGAATAAACAACACATCTCTGAAATAATATGATCCTTAAAAAAACCCTGGTAACTTCTTGACCCTAATAATTTCAGGATATGATAAACAAAAGACAAAGAGAACAAAAGAAGTTTACATTTGAAAATGCAGTCATAAAATACATTCTGATAATCACAACTTACTGGTCAAGTTTTCCCCCCAAGAATTTATTTTCAAATTACAGAAAATAAAGGTTTTTATAAAAAAAAAATATTATAAAGCTCAAATACCAAGAGTCATGTTACTTTGTAAAGCTCTGTAAAAGATGAGAAAAACACAATTAGCTCTGTATTACTTTAAGCATTTCCTTTCTTTTAAAAAACTTTTCTTTCCTAGACATACATTCTCTTACAAACACATCACTACCTATAATTAGACTACTTCAGTATAAAACAAAAAGTATTTTTGAAAATTATACTTAATATTTATAAACTAAGTGTCTGAAAACTAATTTTCCATTATAGTAAAGGAAAAGCAGTACAAACCTAGGTAAAATTGAGTATCTCTCTCATAAAGTCTGACTGCTATGATAGATAAGAGATTATATCTCTTATCTCAATCTCTTATATGATAGATAAGAGATAATAGTTTAAGAGATGGCTGAAGATAAGCAGAATGAAGACATTAAAAAAATAAAAGGAAAGCTTCTTTGGATGAGTGACCGTAGAGGAGCAAGAAAAGGAAGTTGTTAAAAAGAGAGGGGGAAAAAAACCTCAGTACCACAGGTAAGCAAATTAACATTATAAAAAAAGCTTTAACAAGCCAAATAATAAGGACAGGGTGGTGCATGAACAACACTGGATCAACAGTCGCCTTAGAAACACAAGTAAATTTACACAAGTGTAGCAGTTGTTCTGTGGACTTGTCAGCTCTATGGCTAAGTCAACACACTAATCAGCTTCACTGCCTCAAGTATCAATTATTAAAGCTCTCTCCTGCTGAAGAATAATTAAATACGCAGGGCCAACAAAGCAAAGGAATATTGTTATTAAGCAGCACAAATAAAGTATGTCATTATCAAATTTGATGGGAAGTGGTTTTATTTAGCATTAAAGTGAGATTATTAATAAGATAAAAGGCAATCCACACAACCGAGAAACAGCCACTAAAATAACATGGGAGGAAGATTCTGAAAATAAACCATTAACTCATGGTTAACTTCGTATCATGAAACTTCGTATCATAGCTAAAATGGACATGAAATTCAAGAAGAATGTTTGTTTCAGTCTGTCAAGATACTATGACCATAAAAAAGAGGCTATCAAAAAAATTCACAATTTTCCATGATCCTAGAACTTTTTTTAATAAAAGAATCTTAAATATCAAAATTAGTATCTACTTTGTAGTCCCCTGCTAGAAAATTTGTAGCAGATGGTCTAGTGACCCTTTGTGAACACTTCCCAGAATAGGCAACTCATGTTAATCCTGCTCTGTTACTATGTTTTTCCATAAACAGAAGTAAAAGTGCCATTAAGTAGTCTCACCATTCCATCTACACTGTTGATTGTGGTCTCCTAATTATTCATTCACCTTTATATCCTCCTCCACAGAACCTACTAAGTTTTTTTTAAACTGGCAATTTTTTTGTTTTGTTTTTAATTTTTTATTGGGGAATATTGGGGGACAGTGCGCTTCTCCAGGGCCCATCAGCTCCAAGTTGTTGCCCTTCAATCTAGTTGTGGAGGGCGCAGCTCAGCTCCAAGTCCAGTTGCAGTTTTCAATCTTTAGTTGCAGGGGGCACAGCCCACCATTCCATGTGGGAATTGAACCGGCAACCTTGTTGTTGAGAGCTCGTGCTCTAACCAACTGAACCATCTGCCCCGGAACCTATGTTTTGCATGTAAGGTATGTTCAAAACATTTTTACTTAGAAAATGAATAACTATAAAGATAAGCGAATAAACTGAATATTCAGAGAGGGTTTCAGATTGTGAGACAGTATGTGACAACTCCAAGTAGTTTTTTTTTTTTTAACATGTAGCCTTTTGTTAGCATTCACCCTATCACAGACTCCTGTCATACTAAACACATCCAAATCCCAAAGGCACGCTTACAAATGACTTGGAGATCATATCCCCACAAATACTGTGGCCCCATCAACACTCCATCTACTAAATGAATATGATTATCCCTAAACATAATACCTAAAGAACAGTTACCCCCTCCCACCAAAAATAAGAATAGTTACCAAATTGTTTATTGTAACATTTTCCTTTCCAAGGCTACCACTGTTGAGATTTTAGGACAGTGAGAATAAAAAGGGTGGTAGTTAAAGATGGGGCAAATTCTTCAAATGTACAGGTGTGGCAATGTTGAAAATCCCATTTATAACACAATTTCATATAAATAAAATGAATTTGATGCCTTCTTTTTATGTGTGCATCTTAGCAATATAACATTAATATTTTTTAATGGCTAGCAAATTTCTCCTTCAAAAGCCATGTAATTCATGATATCCAACCAAAATGCCATTCACCTGAATATTTATTTAGTTCCTACTAAATAAGCCCATAAATATTGAATTCAATATATATATAATTGTTGTAGCAATAATATTCATTCATTAAACAAATCCAATAAATATTTACTGAGCACCAAATATGAAGCCAGGTGTTTAATCAGTTGGGGAAAAATCCCAGTCAACAGAAAATAATCCATGCCCTTATTTTACGGCATTTACAATCTAGCAAAAGAAAAAATAATAAACTGAGAAAATTATAGTATGTTTTAAAGTCATAAGTGCTTTTTAAAAAGTAGGATAAGGAGCAGCCAGAGGTAACGAGGAGAATTAGGATTTTAAATAGGTGGTCAAGGAACGATTTAAGAGAAAGTGACACTTATGCAAAGTCTAAAAGAAGGGAAGAAGCAAGCTATGTTGATATCCGAGGGAAGAACGTTGTACGCATAGAATGAATGCCTCGCATGTTCTAGAAAACAGTGAGAAGGCAATTATGACGGAAAGAAGTGAGCAAGGGGAGAACAGAACTAAAGAGACTGGGGGGTATGTTACAGCACACGGGGCTGTCGAGGTCCAGAAAATGTTACTGTGTGAAACGAGGGACAGAGAGTTTGCAACAGGAGTGATGTGATTTGATTTCCTTTGTAAAGGATCACTCTGGTTGTTGTGGTGAGAATAGTCTGTAATATCCCTTTCCGAGGAAAGCGGCACAGACTGCCATAAGGAAACTACGATGATAATCCAGAAGAGGGGCCGACAGAGTGGCAGTTACAGTGGAAGAATGGTTGGATTTATAATATACTTAGAAAGATTTGCTAATAAATTAATGTGGGGTGGGAGAAAAAGAAAGTCAAAGATGTCCTGGTTGTCCCAAATAGCCTTCAGTGTAAAATATTCTTATAGTCAGTCCAGACATTTTAAAGTTTATATACATATTCTTTAATTCTCACAATTCTGCAAAGCAGGTATTATCATCCCTCAAAGAAACTAAGTATCAGAGAGACTGTATTATTTGACACAGGTCAGAGAGGGTACATGGTACAATAATGGTTTAACAGAGTTTATTTTCATGACAAATGGTCTATTTTTCACCCCACATATCTATTCTTCTTAGTTTAATAAATCTCCCCTCAATATTTTATACCAACCCTTTGATCCATTTATTCCACATCTACACATTATTTTATATTAGGACTGTATATAAAGATTTATATATGAAATCATCCTTTACAAGAGCAAAATAAACAAAACATAAGGCTAGTTAATACTTACTGACTGCTTAGTATATGCCAGGTACTGTTCTATGCACTTTACCATACACATTTTATGTAATCTAAAAAACCTTCGATTGTAAGGCCCATAACTTAATCTAACACCTAGAAAGAAAAAGTGCTACCAATTAAGTTATAAATACAGTATCAACTTTAAGATGCTTTCTGATGTCAGAAGTGTTACTATAAAAAGAAAAGTGTGCCTTAGAATCAATGAAATATCAAATCCTCACAAAATTCTAATTGTGGACTCAACTTACTATATCTCATCTCACATTTATTAAAAATACTAATTCTATCCTTTTTCTTACCACATTTTAAGTTTTGAGCCTTTTGCAATTGCTCCCCCCCCCAAGGTGAAAATTAATGGAATATTAATATATAATTTTGAAACCACAGGTCCTTACAAACTGCTTGTGAAAGGTATTTCTGTTAAGAAAAGGAGAAAGTGTTCTCTCTTCCACTATGGCTGCAGAAAAAGACACAATTCTGGTCAGAAAACTGCTTACAAATGGTATTTCTAACAAAGGAGTCCTGTGATCACCTGAATTCTTGAAAGCATAGCTATGTCCTGTAAAAGCAACAAAGGTCTGGATTTTAGGTAATTGTCATGCTTACTAATTTACTTCCCAGTAGCAATACTTATACTGACAACTATTTTCTGAAATATACATACACTTGTTTTTTTTTAAGCTAATCATTAAAACTTCCCTCTTCTCACATTCATAAGTAAAACAACAATTTTTTTAGATTTCTCATAACAGAGAGTTGGAAAGCCTAATATTTTAGGAATCAAAAAATGAAGGCACACATGAATTAAGTAATTTATACAAATCACACTACAAATAAAGAGCAGAGGTCAGTATTCAAACCCATGTAGTCCAATTTCAGAGTCCATGCTTTTAATTGCTAAACTACACCGACTGCCAAAGTATTGAACCATCACTGTTTTCACAGTAAGCGATTAGTTAAATGAGTTACAATACATCCATGCAATGAAATACTAGGTGGTTATTAAAATGATGAAGCACCATACTTATCAACCCAAATATAAATTCACAAAAAACTGTTCATTTTGAAAGCCATATATATTAGTTATAACATGTACTTTCCACTTTCGTAAAAATAAAATAATAATAAAGACGTGAACATACTAGAAGTATACTTAAAGGTTTAAAAAACAAATTCACCTATATGTTAAAAGGTATTATAATATCTGGCTTTTACTTTCTCTTTTATATTTATCATATTTAAATGTTAATTAATCAGAGAAA